>NC_082684.1:48182454-48801994 GCF_949987515.2 Delphinus delphis | reverse complement strand
TCCCCATCGACATGCGAGCCTGGCTAGAGAGGGCTGGGGTTACTTGCTTAGAGCACACTAGCTGCATCCACCTACACGTGTCATACTTATTTTTCCCACTGATACTAAAACAGCCTTCGGACTGTCTCCTGCACTCCAGAAGTCAGAGTTAAGTGATACAAAGTTACATGGGAAGGCAGTTTCCCTTTTGGACAAGAGGCTGGTCTGGCGAGGTCATCAAGCTCTAAGATCTCCCTAAGCTGCAGTAACAGATTTGGGCAGTGACCTCAGCCTGACCTCCACACTCAGTTTCAACTTCTAGTCTTGTACTTGTCTAAGAGGCTGGAGTCCAACATGCATGTCACGCATGGGTCTGTGTGTCCCTGTAAGATGAACGTGCACAGGGGTGTGTGCCCACCATTCAAGTGTTCCTAGGAGGAAGGAGGCTGTGCAAGGATGATGCGTGGTCTGGGCAGGGGTTATAATCTATCCCACAGTAAGCAGCGTTCTGCTGCTCTGCCCCAGGCCTGTGCTGGGACCAGGTGTCTTTCCGGACTGGCTTACCTCGTGGTCCGCAGCGAGGCGGGACGGAGCCGGGTGGGGTCCGGGTGCCAGGGACTTCTTGGCCATCGGGGTCCACGCACCAGCAGAAGCCAGTGCTGCCGTGACACTGCAGTGGCAGGAAGTGGCCCTGCTCATCGCACTGCGGGATGTGGAGCTGGGCAACAGGATGAGTGCGCTGGGCCTGGGCATCGCGCTGCTGGCGCTCACAGGGTCTCAGTCCAGAGGTGGGGTCTTCCGGGACCAGAGCAGAGGAGATACAAAGGAGGAGTAAAAGGCATTGCAACCCATCCACTTTTACCAGCCAGCCTCAAAGTCTCCTGAGGGTTTCTTTTTTTCTATAACTGGAAGACAGGATAACATGGGAAAAATAGCAAGGCGCTGGAATTTTGGAGTCCTGGGTTCTTAGCTTAGCTCTGCCACTATCTACCTAATTTCTCCCTAATTCCCACAGTTTGCCCTGTAAGTCCTGGCTGATGACACAGTGAAACAGGCCTCTCCCCTCAGCCCTCAGGGTCCTATTGCTATTTGGGTAAAATGAAGAGCAACCCATGACTTCTGTCCAAACATCCCAAGAGACTCCAGAGAAAACAATTAAAACTGTGTTCATCCCCTGAGGTCCAGAGCTGAAGTCTGAGAAACTCCAGGTCAAGGGCAGTTGCTAGACTGCACCGTGTTGGCCAAGTTCTACTAGAACAGTCACCATGGGGGCTCACTCCCTGCTCACTACTGCATGTGCCTCCTGGTCGGTCAGCTCGATCTCAAGGCTTCATCTAAATTGTGCACTTATCAAAGCAAAGCAGATCACCAGGAGAGTTAACCAGAACTGCTACTAGGAAGGACCATGGATGGGTCATACGTCGGGTCTCCCAGAATGCTAATAACCAGTGAACTATCAGTAAACCAGGCAGCCAGAAATAAGGCAGGAAAAAATCCAGAGCCTGGAAAATCCACCAACTCAGGCCTCAGACCCGGGTAAGTCAAGAGTGGGCTGAGGTGCTGTAGAAAAACAGCATTGAAGGATCTGGGAGTTTTCTGTGCCTGATCTGGCCCCCCAGACCTTACCAGGTGTGCACTGAAATCCATCCCCATGATATCCGGGTTGGCAACGGCAGGAGAAGGAGCCAGGAGTGTTGGAGCAGGTGGCCAAGGGGTGACATCTGTTTTCTGAGCATTCGTCAACATCTGCAGTGGTCAGGGAGGGAGAGAGAGGGAGGGAAGGAAGGAAGGGCACAACCTCACTGCACACAATCTATACCACCACATGCCTTTAGTGCGCGCGGATCAACCACGAGGGCTCCACTTCAGAAGACCTTGGGCGTGAGCAGAAACACGTCGGCACCTTAAAGACAAGCTTAACAGTCCAAAGTCGAGGGACACGTTCAGTGTAGAAATCAAACATATACTTCACAGAGAAATATATCCTGGCACCTTTCATCTACAGTGAATTCCAGGAAGTTTTTACCTTTGAACTAGGTCCATAAACCATCCATTCCCTTCCATTGTATTCCATATAATAAATATACGTAACAATAGGTTTTTGTTTTTCCTTTCCTTATTGGCACCATCTCCCTTTAGCACTGATTTACAGATGCAAAGAACCCCTTGAGGCTCCAAATACTTCTTCAACTAAGTAAGAAGCCCATTCAGTCTTACATAGTCAGAGAGTCCTACTACCTAGAATGCCCAATTAATCAGAAATTTTCTTTACTTTCCACCTTTAGAAGAAATAGAAAAGTATCAGAAAAATATTATCAGAGATTTTGAAACAACACACAGAAAAGAAAATCTAAATTTCTCTGGCTTATCAGTACAAACAATTCAGGTCCCAACATTCTCCATATGGTACCGTGAGGATTAATTCTCACATTTCTCAAAACTGCAACATCCTGAAACTTCAAACAAAGGCTGACTTACATTCCTTTTATTTACTGAAATCAGCACAGGCTGACAATAGCAAGACACCACCCCCGCTCCACCCTGCTGCCAAAAAATAAAGAAAGAAAAGTCTGAAAATATAACTGTTGAAACCAATGGCCAGTGGTAGAGATAAGCCATCTTCAGAGACAGGAAGTCTTCCTGAGTAAAAGAAGGACAAAGGGTGTAGATCTGATCAACGCTCAACTGAAAATAAAACAGAGTAGTCGCATCTATGTTTTTAAAACGTGTGAACAGGGAAAAATGCGGGACGGGGTGATCGGTGTAAAACCTAAAGAAGAGGAGTCCCAGAAGGAGAGAACTGCATCAATTCTGTACAGCTCGTGCACAGACACACTGCACCCTGGAAGCCAGAGACTTCCAGCCCTGAATGTGACGTCAGTCAGACGTGGCTCCTCGCCCAGCCTCCGGGACCCAGGTGAAATCTCTTCTAGGGCGATCAGTGCCACCCTTGCTGTGACCATGCTTTCACTGAGCCACCTTCCCATGACTAAGGGCCTTTCCCAGGTACCAGTAAGTGGATGTGCTGGATACACAACACAGGCGTTCTGTTCAGGGGAGAGGAATCTCTGACATCGTAATTAGCAATGTAATCACTTATACTGCTTATCCTCAGGCTCAGGGAGTTTACTGCACGTAAATTAGTTTACTCTGAAGTCCAAAACCGCTGAATGCCCGACACAACCAAGTTCAATGCCACCCAGAGAGGCTCTGCCTAGATGAGCAGTGGGCCTGTCTAGTCACCTTCCTTTCACTGACAAAGGCTGGAAAGTGGTTATAAATTCATTTGCAAGGTTAGAATCAAACAAGGTTTGCTGGTTAGCTCCTCAGTTAACCTAAAATAAACCAAATAAAAATAATTACAACAACAAAAAGCTTATCTCCAATCCAATCATCATGGATTCTATAGTGTCCTATTTAATTACCGTTGAGGTTGGCCCTCTGTCTCTTCAGTAGGACAACTCAAATGCCCAGTTGGATGAAGCTGGTGCCCATCCAGATCCTTGGGACTGGAAGATGCTATAAAACCAAAGCTGTAAAAATTAACGTCGAGCCAAATGCAGGAATTTAAAGCTATTCATAATGCATATGCTAGAAGTACTTCTCATGGTAACAGGAACCCCAGGCAATGGCAGGAAGCAGGAATTCCTGAGATACAGGGCCTATTTCTAGAAACCACGGATCAGTTGCTTGTGATTATTTTTGAACTAAGAGAAAGAGGACTCCCCCAGAGGTACTGAGTTATGTTCTTAAAGACTATGGCCTAGGGATTCTGACCAGACCGGAAAGAGCAGCCATCCTCCCACAGATACCAAAGTCAAGGGGAGACAATAACTGATGAACGACCAACAGGGAGAAGGTCTCTGAAGAGACTGAAAGCATCACAAGTGAACAACAGCTGTCCCCCAAAGCTGGAGAAGTTGAAGACTCCCTGAAGCACAGTGCCCAACACCCTCTTTGGAGAACCTTGCACCGTGACAGGAAACTGGAGCCTCGCCAGCTACTCCGGGGCCTGGGTACGGAGCAGGTTACACCCCTCCTTAGGAGCGCCAATCCTGAGGTGTGTGGGGGGGGAAACCCGAGCTTTCGTGTAAAGGAGAAGTCTTCCCAATTTCACAGGCGGTCAGGTGTCGAGAGAAAGCGCAGAGAGACTTTCGACCCCTTGGCAAGGGAGGAGCTTCCTGTTACACCACTGGGGACGGGGGGCTACTTAACCATCACTGTTGGGGTCTTCAAGGACTGGTAGAACACTGAGGTCAATGCAGCGAGGTTCAGGCAGAGTAGAGCCCCTTACCAGTCAGATAACGCAAGATGGCTTGTTCTCAGTGTAATTCTCCATTCTGTCCTCTACCAAGCTGCTAAGAAAACCTGTTTGGAAACTGTATTAAAAATTCTCTATTTTGAGTTCATGCTTTGGTGCTTCAACATTCTTCTCCCTGCCTTACTTCTGAGCCCACACCCAAAAGCAGCTGAAATTCCTTCAAAACAAACCCAACCCCTGGACTCGAGCTTCCCCCTCTCTACCTCCCCTGCTTTGCTTTTGAACCACCCAGTGAAATTTCCTGGCGCCAACTCAAATCGACCCGCCTCCAGACCCCAACAAAGGCTTCGACCCATGAGTTCTTGTTTCCCACCTACTCGGTCAAGAACCCTGCTGCTGGCTGTGCCCTTTGCATCCTGTGTGGCATGCAGTGACCCGCTCTCTGGGACCTGTGAGTATAATCAGCTTCTTCTCTGCTTCTGCTGTGGCCACGCCAACTTTACTATACCTTACCCGCATCGACATGCTTCCAGTAGAAACCATGAGAGAGGACAGTGTAAGTACCTCTCCTCACAGCCCTTCTCTGGGTAATGGGCCATGTGTAACCCAGTACCTCAACTCACACGTGAGGAAAGGTCCCAGCTCAAAACACTCTGCTTTTCCACCCGGCAGGATCATCAAGACCTACAGGGACACACATGCCTGAGAAATATCCAGCTCACACCAATGCAGGGCTGAAATCAATCCCCACTGAGGGAAGCTGGCAAGATTTCATTCTAGTTGCACAGAAGTAATTCCTCTTAGTGACTCAGACTAGGCGGAGAACCCAAGCCAAGTGCAGCCTCCCCGGGGAACCTGGTTTTTAACAAACTGGCTGGAGAAAAACCCACACACCCTTTTAATGCTAGTTTGACGGAGTGAAAACAAATGTGTGTTTCAAGTGTGCACACCTTCCACAAAATAGAGGCTTCATCTCGATTTTTCTCTTCTTTCTCTATCACTATGGTCAGTGGGACACATGCACACTGTGACATGCCTTTAAAAATGCACACACACCCACACACGTTTATATACTTATCCTGCAAGCCTCCTTCATGATTAGCCCAGCCTGATTCATGCACAGCACAGGTATTTAGGAAAATGACTATTCATTCTCTACTACCCCACAGTCTGGAAGCTTGGACGGCAACCACAGGGTAACTATGGCAGGCAGCCTCTCAGATGGTCCCCAAAGATCCCTTCCTCCTGCTATTCAGTGACTTATGTAATCCTCTTCCTTTGAGTAACTTGCTTCCAACCAAGACACTAAAGCAGTACTGAGGGGATGTCATTTTTGTGATCACTGCCAACCTGCTGGCAGACCCCCTGCTGAAGGCTTTGATGAAGGAAGCTACTTTGTAGGAGAGGTCCGCGTGGCAAGAAGCTGAAGGTCACCTCCTGGCAACAGCCAGCGGGGACCCGAGGCTCTCAGTCCGATAGTCCTTGGGGAACTGAATCCTGCCAATAACCACGTGAGGCTCTTTCCCCACCTGGGCCTTCAGGTGAGGCCCCAGGTCTGGCAGAGACCCCCTGACTAGACCCTATAGAGAATAATAATGTGTATTGTTTTAAGCTGCTATGTTTTGGGGGGAATTGGTTATGCTGCAGTAGATCACTAATACACTGGGGAAGCAATGGATGGGCTTGGCCTATTTTTAAGTTTGTGGGTTCCAGAGAGAATCTCAAAAATAGAGAACCAGAGATAAAACAGGGACAACTGAACATGGCAGAAATCAGCAAGAAGACAACAATAACAAAGAATGACAACCCTATAAAACTCCCAGCATGGAAAAGTAGCTAATGTCAGGATCCTAATATGACCCCAAAGTGTAACCCAAGTCCTACAGGACAGGCAGAAGTTAAAAGAAGGGAGAGAGAATGATTCTAGAAGGGGTTAGGACAAGAAGCAGCTCACCTACATTAACATTCTGATTTTAACAGTCATCACGTCTGAGCTGCAATAATCTCAACTTCTTTGTTTTAAACCAAAGACCTAAGGAATGAAATACTTTCAAAACACCATCTCTGCTGGCCTGAGCAGCCAGATGTTTAAACATGAAATTCTACTGACCAGATTTTTTCCTTTGTGCATTCTCGTTTCTGAGAGCCAGTAGTGTGTTAAATCGAAATGAAGGATGAGTCCCACGCGGTGGAAAGAGCAGTATTTCCACTGCGGGGCTTAGCAGAAACATGAGAAGTTTATGTGCGTCACCTGACACCCCTCCCTCCAGACCTAGAGGGTACCTCTGTCTGTACAGAGTATCTATTACACATGGAGCTCTCTGGCCGGTCAACTGGGACAAGCATCTGTGACTTACAAATCTACCTCATCCTAACTTGAAATGCACCTGAGCTCTGTCTAAACCTGGGGGTGGGACTTCCCTGGTGGCTCAGTGGTTAAGAATCCGCCTGCCAATGCAAGGGACACGGGTTTGATCCCTGGTCCGGGAAGATCCCACATGCCATGAAGCAACTAAGCCCGTGTGCCACAACTACTGAGCCTGTGCTCTAGAGCCCGTGAGCCACAACTACTGAGCTTGTGTGCCACAGCTACTGAAGCCTGCGTGCCTAGAGCCCGTGCTCCGCAACGAGAAGCCACCACAATGAGAAGCCCGCGCACCGCAACGAAGAGTAGCCCCCGCTCGCCACAACTACAGAAAGCCCGTGTGCAGCAACGAAGACCCAACGCAACCAAAAATAAATAAAATTGATTCTTTAAAAAATAATAATAAATAAATAAACCTGAGGGTGTTTTTAGGGAGAAAAAAAAAAACTCAGGGTTGAACTGAGCCACAGCTTTGGGTCATTTCAATATAAACTATGTTTTCAAAAGTAAACCATACAGCTAAGCTTCTGTACAGCAGAAGTGGAAACATTAAAGAGCCAGGTTCAGACAATCCCGAAAAACCCCACATCTGGAAAGGAGTAGAGGGGCTGCGCTGCCCTGACATGTCTATTCTGTCAGTAATGTATGGCTTCAGGCTGCTGGTCCACTCAGCCTGTCCTGCTGAAACCAAAGGGAAAAGGAAGGAGGAGGAGAATCAAACATCTAGCAAGGAGGTCAGGGTCAAGCTATTCGATCAGTTAAGAAGCTCCCAGGAGTTACAAGGCTGTTCTTAGCAAATCAGCTCAGTGGGCCCAGGTATACGGGGACAGAGGCAAGAAGCAATTTGATGAGAGAGGGAAAGCCTGCATTTTAGGTTTATATTCCTAAAATCAACCCTTTTCCCACCATCCTCTCATTCCCAGTGTCTCATTTAACCATTATTTGTGTGCATTACTGACAGATGTTTCGAAGATCTTTAGTGATTATGTAGATTTACTGAATGATCTCTATATTAAGGTACTACTAATCCCAGTTTCATGAACATTTATAATCAGTGTTATGCCTAGTTTTTCAGTAACAACCTCATGCATTTCTAAGTTAAATTTGAACAGTTAGTCCTGCTTTCTGGTTTAGTGATTTTATAAAGTTCAGTATGAAGTCTTAAAGACAGTTAGATTTCTGGGAGAAAAGCTTTGAGTACTTAGGTATGCATTAATATCCTTTTATATCTGTGGATTTATTTCTTCTTCTCTCTCTCTCCCTCTCCCCTTCCAGAGAGAGAGAAGAAAGGGAATAAATTACACAGAAAGAGCTGTATGTATGTTTAGAGATAGCTTAAATTACCACTTCACGCAGGGGAATAGCAACTCAAAATTAGGCAGGACTGGAAGTGCTGAATTAAGCCATTAGCCAGAGAGATTGAAGGATGGAGACTTCCTCCCAGGAGGATATATGCCTTTCCCCACATCCCTCCTGGCTACACTAGCTCCAGGGAACAGAAGGCTACAAGCTGGCAGGGTCTCCCCACTGCTCCAGGCACGGCTCTTCCAAGGACCACCATACATGCTCAACAATCTGGTCCCAGGGCAATCACCCTCGGCCTCTCTTTCTGACTCAAAGGACACCTTTTCTTTCTCTTTCGGCAGTTCCACAGCGGTGTGAGTCAAAGGAAGGGAGAGGCTTCTGAGAGGCCCTGGGGATGTGCATCCAAAGCAACGTTCAGGGTCGCTGAGGCCGCCCACAGTTACTCACCGTTGCACTGGTGTCCGTCGCCGGCGTAACCAGGCAGGCAGGCGCAGCTGAACGAGCTGCCTCCGTGGTGAATGCACTGGGCCTGGCTGGCGGGAGCACAGTTGTGACGGCCATCCTCACAGGGATTGGGAGGTGGGGCGATCACTGAAAAGAGAAGAAGGCAAGGATGTCCAAGAGCCCAGGCCTGCGAATGGGTGAACCCTGCACACCAACAGCATCGGGACATCTGGGGGCTTATAAGGAATGCAGGTTCTCAGGCCCCAGAGCAGAGCCAGTGAATCAGAATAGGAATTTTAACAAGATCCCTAGATGGTTTGTATGCATATTAAAATTTGAGAAGTGCTGGTCATGGTTTGTGGCTATAACACTAGGCATGAAGATCAGTCATTAAAAACTGTCCTTGATTAAAGTTTATAACCCCCCAGAGCACTGCTGCTTTGCATGCCTGCATATGTACGTACGTATGTACGTACGTACACACACACACACACACACACACACACACACACACACACAGTCTCTGTGATCACTACTTTTTCATCTCACTGGATTAAAAAGTGGGTTGTCTCTAATATCATCTAGCTCTAACAGTGGGATGAATTTGGAATTCTAGTTCTTTTGGATCCACTCTTTGGTCAAGGATTTTTCTGGAATTCTGAAAAGGCTATATTTATTACAGACGGAGCTCTTTGACCAGTCAAGTGAGACAGGCCTCTTTGAATTACAAATCCATTTCATTCTAATTTGAGAAACATTTGACCTCTATCTAGACCTGTTGGTGTTAGAGAAGTTCATAGTCTTGTTACATGATTGGGCCAAACACCAAGATACAGAGCAGTCCCTACAGAGGTGAACATTCTTCCATAACTTACACCAAAAATATCTATTTAGAGAAAAACAACAACACAACAACAACAAAAACACCCAAACAAAAACAAAACCCCAACAAACAGGGCGGAACTGAGCCATAGCTTTGGGTTATTTCACTGTAAATTGTCTGTTTTCTAAAAAACCATCCAACAGAACTTCTGTATAACAGAAGTGGAAACAGTAATGAGTCCAAGAGCAAGGTTCAGCATGATTTTGGCTAAAAAGAGGCACAGTTTTGGCACTCACAGACGCAGGTGTGCCGGTCGTCTGCAAACTCATAACCACTCCGGCACTCACACCTGTAGCTTCCCAGCAAGTTGACACACACAGAGTTGGGGCCACAGCGATGGAAGCCAGTTGCACATTCATTTACATCTAAGAAGGAATAAGAACAGAAAAAGCTGCTTAAACCAAAGTCCCCACAGGTGGAAGGTCTGCAAACTCAATGTTCGCTCACCCCTAAGAGGTTTCAATGGGACCAACAGTTGGTAGACTCAACAGGGGTTGAAATGTAGGCCAAGCACCAGATGTGGATACATGTTGCAGATCGTCATAAACATAAACATTTATTTCAAGTCATTCCAGTATGAGCCCCAGGGAGATATGTTTTGAACAAATATTCTGAGAATTCTTTAAACATTTAAACAATTCTGAACATTTAGAAGAGAAACACACAAAGTAACGATTTTTCTTTTAAAATGTAAAGACATTTCCACTACTGCTTTTGAGATACAGTAAGTGAAAGAAATAGGTGAATGTCTGAAATCTGAAGGTAACCAGAAAATGCACTCTTTAATGAATGTAAAAAATACTTGATTCCGTCTTAAAATGACAACATTTGAGAATGTAAAATATCCAGGCATTACAATAGCCATTTTCAGAGTCCCAGCCAGAAATACCCACCTCCCAACTACCCTCTTAAACCTAACCAGAATCTGCTTAGTTTTTAAATAGCTGTATTTAGATGAATAGCTGCTAAACTCATTGATCCATGGAGACGACAAAGCAGACACTTGTCTTCTACGGACATAATGTTGGAGGACTCCATGAGGGAACACAGAGCATACGGCTCTTACCCACGCAACTCCGTCCATCTCCCTGGTACCCAGATGCACACTCGCAGGTGTAGTCTACACCTGTCGCCGGATGGCACTGAGCCGTGGTAGCGCATGTGTGACTCCCGTCATAGCAAGGATTCACTGGGGTGGGATCTGAGTCCCCTGCATGGGTAGAGAGAAAATAAAAAACAAAAGCACAATCTGGCTGTCATAAAGAGAACGGCACAGAAGAAAGAAGATCGGCAAGTCCTTGGAACTGGCTGTGGACCTGTCTGTCTGGGGCCCGCCTGGCGACCTTACTAAATTATTAATATCCAAAGCGAGGGCGGATCATCTGCGTCGCAGTTTTCGATTCCAGAATGGCTTCCCCTTGCCCACTCTGCAGACAACTAACCTTTTCTTGTTTACAGCAGGTTTGTGTCAGGGAATTAAAATATCCAACACATGGCATCCTTTTATTTAAAAGTGCTTTCATTCTATCTTCTCAGGATAATTCTCTGAGGCAGGCTGTCATTCCTTTTATTGGTAATTTTACCGATAAGGAAAATAAGCGAGAGACATTAGAAAAATTGCCCAAGCTCACAATGCCAGGAAGTGGTACATCAAGGACTTATACCCAAAATTTCTGCCTCCTAATTGCGCAGTCTCTCACTAAGTGCACTATTCCATGGGTCAAAATTCAATTAATGAGAAAATCTTGCTTTTTAAAAAAAAATTTATAAGACCAAATAAATAGGAATGGCTTTCACAGTATTTACTCTTTAGGATTAACCTTGCCATGACTCCGTCCATCCACTGGGTAGTGATGACTGTTAACATCTGAAATCTTCCCTAAAGATCTTTACTTCTAGATCGAGTGTAACAGTAATGTGTATTAAGCACTTATGTGCCTAGCACTGTTCTAAACCCATACATATACCATTCCATTAAATACTCATGTCTATAACGTGAGGAAGGTATCGTCATCATCTTCATTTTACCGCAGCACAGAGAGGTCAAGTAACCTGCCCAAGGTCACACAGCCAGAAGAGGTGGATGCATCAAAAAGCTGGGCAGTCTGGCTGCAGAGCCCACCCATGCTTTCCATCATTTTGCTACAACTACCACCAAAGGAACTTCATAAAGTCATCTAATCAAAGCCAAGAGCACAGAGATGGTGGCGCTGGAGACAGCCCCAGTTGCCCAGACTGGATGAATCCGTTAACTTTGGGCACTTCCATTTACTTCTCCGATTCCTCAGGTGTAAAATGAGAATAAAAATAATGCTTATATCTGCTAGAACTGCTGAAGAAAATAAAGAAAACCCAACTCAATGTATGTGAAAGGAAACTCCACCACAGGCCAGCCCACACAGCCCCCAGTGACTGCGTTCCTTCTTCCTCACCAGCCGGGCAGAGTCCATTCTCGCTTGAAGTTTTAGCTTCGTCTCAGTCCTGAGAATTAATTCTGACCTTAGATTCAAAAGATTGCATGAGCCCCACCCAAACCTCCCAGGCTCTACCTCAAGCCATCCCTGCTCCTAATGGGGCTCCATCTAAGTCATGATAACTAGACTTCTGTCCCCGGGTTTCTGTCTCGACAGCCAGCTTGGTGCACAAGGCTACCTTGCCCTCCACAGTGGTCTCACTGCCCTAGAAACCAGCAGCTTGGCATCCCTAGACTTTGGCAGTACCACCTCCTCCTGGACTCCCTTTGCTTTCACTCTAGCTCACACACATCTCCCCACCCCCTGACCTCACGTGGGTGGGCCTCACCCACATAATTCCCAGTCTAGATCCAAGTGCTTGCTGCTGTCGCCTACCTCACAGATGGACTTCCTTCTAGTCCTCAGGATGCCTGGCCACTTCCCCAGTGCTAGCCCACCGCCCACGTTACGACTCTTCCAGTTTCCTCTATGGGTCTGCTGTGAATGGGGATGCCTTGGCCGAGTCCCTGATGGGACGCCTTCACTTTCTGGTAAACTCCCATCATCGCTTTATAAGAAACACCATGTGTGGTCCCGCGGCGGAATATTCTCCTATCATTGATTCCCACATTATGGCCTGAAAATAAGGAGGGCCATGGGTTTACCCTCAGTTCACCTCAGTGACATTGGCTGGAGTAACGGAATCTTTGCAAGTAAACAGGACCAACAGTGGCTCTAGCATTTTTAAACCTGAGGAGCTGAAGTACGCCAGCAGAGGCCTCGCTCCCCAAATCACACAGACATCCATGGACGTCCCTCATCCCTCCCCGCTGGTTCTCTTGCCAGACGGGCCGGGAGCACAGCACTGGGGTTGACTTGATCGTATTGCCCAAGGTCCTGAGTCAGTCCCCTGAGTGTTGCAGTTGAGAAAGACAGGGTTGCATCCTCACTGAAGGCCCCACGTGAGACAAGAACCTGATTGCCCCCCATTATTCTCTCTCCATTTTAGGAGAAGGTTTTGTACCAATTCCTGACGTACCCAGTCAAAGGAAGAAGTGAGCTTTGAAATGTTTTCGTTTACAAACACTAGTGGCTTAGCCCTCACGTTCAGTACTTTGCAGTATCAAAACTTCACCGTGGCACACTCCAGCAGAGATTAGTGAGTATACGTAATGTCAGGAGTTTACCACCCGGTGAGGCATTAAAAGAAAAAACATGCAGCACAAAAGTTGATTGGCAAACTTGGACAGGACACACTAGCGTACCTGAAATTGAGGAGAAAGTGTGCATAATTACATCATGCTGACTTAAAACAGACTTCACTGACAGCACGGCCACATCATTTGCTGAGCCCAGAGCAAAACGAAAATGTGGGACTCTTTGTTCAAAAATTATTAAGTTTCAAGATGGTGACAGCACAGCTTTAAACCAAGTGTCAACCCTTTCTGAGCCTGAGGCCCTGTGCTCAGAATTTGGTTTCCAAACGCACTATATTCAAAACCCATTTCTAAAAATGTTTGGTTATCCGTTCTCTATGGCTAGTTAGCTTTTCTCCTATTTAGTAAATAAAGAAGAGCTGTATCCTTCTTAAGCCATTTTCTATTTCACCCTTACCCTCCTGAACAGCTTGACTTTCTGACAGAGGATCTGGAACTAATTTACTCATTTAATCAAGAGGGGAAGAGTGGTTTTCCTTAAAGGAACAGTCTGTTCAGCTTCAATGCATGGCCCTTTGCCCAAAGGCTCCTCAGCTGGAGAGCTGAGCGGGAGAGCAAAGGCAGGAAGCGTTCCTGGATCCTGCCCTGTGAACCCACCAATACCAGCCAAGCCGCACGGGAAGCTCAAACTCTCGGGGAGGGCAGGGGGCTGACTGGAGGGTTGTGGAGGTTCTGGACACTCCTTCTAGAACCCGGGACGCTGAACCCGGAGCTCCCACGTCAGGTGGGGCAGCTGTGTTGTTTCGCGCGCATGCCAGCCAGATAAACGCTCCCTCCAGAAAAAGGCAAAGGCTCTTGAGACGATACTGCCACGCACTGCGAGGGGAAAGAAAAAAAAGGTGGTGTTTTGTTTTCCTTTTAATAAATTTTCTTCTTTCTTCCCCATTTTTCTCCTATTCGGGTAGAAGGAACAGTATTGCTGTTTTCTGTAGGGGTGGATGAGCAGGGTTAAAACCCAAAGGGTAAATCCCCACGTTCCTTCTTTTAAAGTTTGGTCTATATTACGAGGCAGTCGCGGGGTCTGTGGAGTCGACATGGAGCCGCGGTGCCGTGAGGGGGCAACAGTGGGCTCTGGAGCTGGCGTTGGGTTCGAGTCCCAGCTCAACACTTCTAGCTGTGACCAGGCAGATGACTTCACGTCTACACCGAAGTCTCTGTAAAATGAGTAATAATTCCCTTACTGGGTAGGGCCGTGGTGGGGATTAAATGAGTTAATTCACGCAAGGTACTTAGAACAGTGCTTGGCATCAGGAAGACTGTCCTTTGCTACTACTAGCACTACTACTTATTATTATTATTATTTGACCTGGGTAGAAGGGAAAGATCATGCAACTCTAAAGGCAAATTAGCAACTTGGTACCTGCCAGTTTGCTGGCTTTCTGACCCTTTGCTACTTCTCCCTTTGGCTGTGTCTCTAGGAAAGATACACCCAGAGATCTGTCTTTTCCTTACATGATTCCAGAGCCTGAATGAGACCTTGAGGGCTGGGAGGCTCTCCTGATCTTCTTACAGATCAGACACCTACACCCAGCAAAGGGCTGAACTGGACATTCAAAGGTGAAGGTCATTTTCCCCTGGTGTTTTTGTTGAAATCTCTCCTTGAGATCTTTTCCTTCCTTCTGAGGTCCGTGTTTCTGTAAAGTCAGCTTACATTTTTATACTATTAATTCACTACCGTATAACCCCTTCTTCAGACACTCAATGGCTGCGCCCCCCAACCCAGTTCCTTAAAACCAAACCAACAAACCACACCAACAAGCTCAGGATTCCCGTTTCAAATCACCTCTACATCCTAGGGAGGACCCTGTCCTCTTACCTTAATCTCCTGTTATCATACTGCTGAAGTGACTGCTGCTGCACATCGAGCCCAAGGAGGCTTAAGGGGCCCTCAGCTCCAGCGGTGAAGCACAGACTCTCCAGTTACAGACTCGCCTCTCTGAGGTATGGATTCTGGGCTCAGCAGTATCAATACGGAACTGAACAAGGGAAACATTCTTTCTCCTCATGTGCCTCTTCTAGGGGAAGACTGCCTACTGGTTTTGAGAATTAAAATGCTCCCTTGATCTGACAAGGTCATTTCACATCTGTAGAGTTCCCTGACTTCCCAGGCTCATCCTCTGGCTTGCCTAGAACATTTTTTAAAAATTAGCATACTTTAGTTTTTTAAAACAGGTTTAGGTTTACCAAAAAATTGAGCAGAAAGTACAGTTTCCATAGCCACCTCCTACCAATTTGCACAGTTTCCCCTGTTATTAATATCGTGTATTAGTGTGGTACATTTGTTATAACTGATAAACCAATATTGATATATTGTTATTACTAAAATCCATAGTTTACGTTGGCATACACTCTTTGTGTGGTCCAGTTCTATAGGTTTTGACAAATGTATAATGATGTGTATCCACCACTATAGGATCATACAGAATCGTTTCACTGCCCTAAAAATCCCCTGTGCTCCACCTATTCATCCCTCTCTCCCTCCCCCCGAGCCCCTGGCAACCACTGATCTACTTACTGTCTCTACAGTTTTACCTTTTCTAGAAAGTCTAGAATCACACAGTACAAAGCCTTTTCAGACTGGCTTCTTTCACTTAATAATACGCACTTAAAGTTCCTCATGTCCTGTAGTTCCTTGATAGATCTAGAACATTTGTATCCAGAGCTTCAGTGGCCATGGCTCACGGGCCTAGCCACTCCACGGCACGTGGGATCTTCCCGGACCAGGGCACGAACCCGTGTCCCCTGCATCGGCAGGCGGACTCTCAACCACTGCGCCACCACCAGGGAAGCCCGTATCCAGATTTTTCATCAAGCTTCACAGGTGAGGCTAATGATGATTGAAGTATAAGAACCACTGTTTTTTTCCCCACAACTGTTTTTTCAAATTGATACAGTTCACATACCATGTAATTCACCCATCTAAAGTACACATTCCATGCAAATGGAAATGAAAAAACTGAAGAAACATCAAGTGCGCAATTAGTTTTTAATATAGTCACAGAGTTGTGTAACCATCAACCACAATTAATTTTAGAACATTTTAATTTTAATCCCCCCCCCAAAAGAAACCTTGTACCTTTTAGCAATCAACTCCCTATCCCACTATTATGCCTCCAACCTAGGCAACCACTAATCTACTTTCTGCCTCCGTAGATTTGCCTATCTGGATATTTCGCATAAGTAGAATCATGTAATATGTTATCCTTCATGACTCATTACCTTCACTTAGCATAATGCTTTCAAAGCTCATCCATTTTGTACCATGTAACAGTGCTTCATTCCTTTTTATGTTTTATGTTTACGTCTCCATGGCGTATCCTCTCCACATAGGTTTTCAAGATGCAGCGTCACCCATTATAGAAGAACTACTACACTTTCATGATCATACATTAATAATCATATTTTTAATCAGCTCCTTGGTCCTCTATATTATTTTACTCATATTAGCAACTAAACTAACACATACAAGTACAATAGATGCACGAGAAGTAGAAGCCATCTGGACAATCTTACCAGCCATTATCCTAATTCTAACTGCCCTGCCATCATTACAAATGCTTTACATGCTGGACTACACAACACTTCCCTTACCGTAAAGACTATAGAACACGAATGATACTGAAGCTATGATATACAGACTATGAAGAATTAAATTTTGACTCCTATATAATTCCAACATCAGACCTAAAAACAGGAGAATTACGACTAGTAGAAGTAGACAACGGAGTAGTTTTACCTACAGAAATAACAAGCTGAATACTAACCTCCTCAGAAGACATTTTACACTCACGAGCTGTGCCTTTACTAGGCGTAAAAACAGAGGCAATTCCAGGATGCCTAAACCAAACAACTCTCATATCACCACGACCAGGTCTATATTACAGACAATGCTCAGAAATCTGTGGATCAAATCATAGCTTTATACCCATCGTCCTTGAACTAGTACCACTAAAATACTTTGAAAAATGATCCTCATCAATATTATAAATTCCTTAAGAAGCTAAATAGCATTCACCTTTTTAAGTTAAAGACTGGGAGTTAAAACTCCCTTTCATGATATGCCACAATTCAACACTTCAACATGATTTATTACTATTCTATTAATAATTCTAGTCCTATTTATTGCATTCCAACTAAAAATTTCAAAATATACTTATTATTCAAATCCAGCGTTGATGTCTACCAAAGTACAGAAACAATCTACCCCTTGAGAAACAAAATGAATGAAAATCTATTTGCCTCTTTCATTGCCCCAACAATAATAGGACTTCCTATTGTTATCTTAATCATTATATTCCCAGGCATTTTATTCCTAACATCTAATCAACTAATTAACCATTGTATAATTTCAATTCAACAATGATTAGTTCAACTCACATTGAAACAAATAATAGCTATTCACAATCACAAAGGACAGACCTGAGCACTAATACTTAACATCACTTATTTATTCGATCAACAAATCTATTAGGACTATTACCACATTCATTTATACCTACTACACAACTCTCAATAATATTAATAGCAATTTATAATATTAGGAATATAATAATAATAATATTAGGAACAGCAGTTTCTCTATGGGCAGGAACTGTAGTTACAGGCTTTCATCACAAAACAAAAGCGTGCTTAGCTCACTTTCTACCACAAGGAACACTGGTTCCTCTTATTCCTATGCTAGCAGTCATCAAAACTATTAGCTTATTCATTCAACCAACAGCTTTAGCCATACTATTAACAGCTAACATCAGAGCAGGACCCCTATTGATTCATTTAATTGGAAGAGTGACTCTAGCATTGCTGAGTATTAGCACCACCACAGCTCTCATTACTTTTCCTATCCTTGTCTTACTTACTATCCTCAAATTCACCATTGCAATAATTCTAGTTTATGCATTTAGCTTACTAGCAAATCTTTACCTACATGACAATACATAATGTCCCACCAAACTCATGCATATCACATAGTAAATCCCAGTCCCTGACCCCTTACAGGAGCTCTCTCAGCCCTTCTAACAACAGCAGACCTAATTACATGATTTCACTTCAACATTATTATTAGCACTAGGCCTACTAACTAATACCTTATTAATAGATCAGTGATGACAAGACATCATCTGAGAAAGTACTTTTCAAGGCCATCATACACCAAGTGTTCAAAAAGGACTTTGATATGGAATAATCCTATTTATTATTTCAGAAGTCCTTTTTTTTTTTTTTTTACCAGTTTCTTTTTGAGCCTTCTACCACTCATGCCTTGCCCCTACACCTGAACTAGGGGGATGCTGACCACCAACAGGCATCCGTCCTCTAAATCCATCAGAAGTACTACTTCTTAATACCTCTGTATTATTAGCCTCTGGGGTATCCACTATCTGACCTCACCACAGCCTCATAGAAGGAAACTGAAAACACATACTCCAAGGTCTTCTTAACACAGTCGCCCTAGGCATTTATTTTACATTTCTACAGGCCTCAGAACATTACGAAACATCCTTTACAATTTCAGATGGGGTATACAGGTCAACTTTCTTCATAGCTACAGGATTCCACAGACTGCGTGTAACTATTGGCTCTTCCTTATCGTCTGCTTCTTACATCAATTAAAATATCACTTCACGAGGCTTCCCTGGTGGCGCAGTGGTTGAGAGTCCGCCTGCCGATGCAGGGGACACGGGTTCGTGACCCGGTCCGGGAAGGTCCCACATGCCGCAGAGCGGCTGGGCCCGCGAGCCATGGCCGCTGAGCCTGCGTGTCCGGAGCCTGTGCTCCGCAACGCGAGAGGCCCCAACAGTGAGAGGCCCGTGTACCGCAAAAACAAACAAACAAACAAAAAAACACATCACTTCACATCTAACCACCATTTCGGCTTCAAAGCCACTGCCTGATATTGACATTCTGTAGATGGAGTACGACGATTCCTTTACGTACCCATTTATTGATGAGGATCTTATTGTTTTAGTATTAAATAGTACAATTGACTTACAATCAATTGGCTTCAGTAGAATCCGAAAAAGAATAACTCTAATATTGACATTAATTACAAACATAGCACTAGCCTCACTACTTGTATTTATCACATTCTGACTTCCCCAATTAAATATTTACACAGAAGAAACAAGTCCTTATGAGTGCGGATTTGACCTTATAGGATCAGCACGTCTACATTTTTCCATACAATTTTTCCTGGTAGCCATTATATTCTCCTTTTTGACTTAGAAATTGCTCTTTTACCCCCTACCCTGAGCATCTCAGACAAATAATCTAAAAACAATACTCATTATAGCTTTATTCCTAATTTTATTACTAGCAATCAGCCTAGACTAATGAAGGAACCCAAAAAGGACTAGAATGAACTGAATATGGTAATTAAACGAAATGATTTCAACTCATTAGATTATGATTAAGTTCATAATTACCAAGTGCTTTTAGTGTATATAATTATTATAACATTTACAGTATGTCTTATAGAATTATTAATATTATAATTAATTATAATAGAATTATTATAGAATTATAATAGAATAGAATTATTATAGAATTATAATGGAATTATTAATATTATAATTAAATATTATAATTAATATCTCACCTACTATCTTCACTATCATGCCTTGAAGGCATAATATTATCACTATTCATTATAGCAACGCTGGTAATCCTAAATACACATTTTGCCCTAGCCAGCATAATACCAATTGTTCTGCTAGTGTTCTCAGCTCGAGAAGCCGCACCCGGACTATCCCTACTAGTAATAGTATCAAACACATATGGCACTGATTATGTACAAAATCTTAATCTCCTCCAATGTTAAAAGTTATTATTCCTACAATTATACTAATACTACTAACATAATTATCAAAGAACAACATAATCTGAATTAATACCACAGTCCCTAGCTTATTAGTCTCATAGCCTTTTTCTTCTTAATCAATTTAAGGACAATAGCCTCAACTTTTCACTAATTCTTTTTCCCCAGCTCATTAGCACCATTATTAATTTTAACAACATGACTCTTACCATAATTAACAGCCAGCCAATTTCACCCACCTCAAAGAATCATTAACTCGAAAAAAATTATATATTACCATGCTAATTACATGACAAATATTCCTAATTATAAAATTCACTGCCACAGAATTAATCTTATTTTATATTTTATTTGAAGCAGTACTAGTTCCAACACTTAGTATCATTACCCGATGGGGTAATCAAACAGAATGTCTTAACACAGGACTTTATTTCTTATTTTATACACTAGTAGGATCACTTCCACTCTTAGTAGCACTAATACATATTCAAAATGTCACAGGCTCACTAAATTTTCTAATACTTCAATATCGAACACAGGCAATAGCCAACTCCTGATCCAACATTTTCATATGACTAGCATGTATGATAGTCTCTCTAGTAAAAATACTCAACGGCCTTCACCTTTGATTACCTGAAGCACATGTAGAAGCCCCCATTGCAGGATCCATAGTCCTCGCAGCTGTACTACTAAAACTCAGAGGCTACGGTATATTGAGAATTACAACCATACTAAACCCACTAATAAATTTCACAACATACACTTTTCTCATACTCTCCTTATGAGGAATAATCATAACTAGTTCAATTTGTTTATGCCAAACAGATCTAAAATCACCTAGAGCGTATTCTTCCGACAGTCACATAGCACTTGTTACTGTAGTCATTCTTATCCAAACACCTTGAAGTTATATCGGGGCCACTGCTCTAATAATTGCCCACGGCCTCACATCATCCATATTATTCTGCCTAGCAAATTCAAATTACAAACGAATTTACAGCAGAACAATAATTGTAGCCCGAGGTCTACCAACATTCCTCCCAATACCAGCATGATGACTACTAGCAAGCTTAACGAACCTAGCTCTAGCCCCTAACTATCAATCTAATTGGAGGACTCTTTGTAGTAGTAACATCCTTTCCATGATCAAATATCACCATTATCCTCATAGGAGTTAACATAGTAATTACCACCTTATACTCACTATACATATTAATCATAACAAAATGAGGCAAATATACCCACCATCATTCACATGAGAAAATGCTCTCATAACCCCTTCACATTTTACATCTCTTACTCCTATCGTTAAACCCCAAAATCATTTTAGGGCCCTTGTACTATAAATATAGTTTCAAAAAAACACTAGATTGTGCATCTCGTAACAGAAGACTAAATATTTTTATTTACTGAAAAAGTATGCAAAAATTGCTAATTCATGCTTCCATATCTAACAGTATGACTTTTTCAAACTTTTAAAGGATAGCTATCCGTTGGTCTTAGGAACCAAAACATTGGTGCAACTCCAAATAAAAGTAATAAACTTATTTACCTCTTTCACACTAGTTATACTATTTATACTAACGATACCAATTATAATAACAAACACCAACATCTACAAAATAACACATATCCATCCTTTGTAAAAAAAAAAAAACCACTATCTCATATGCTTTTATCACCAGCTTAATTCCAACAATAATATTCATTCATACAGGTCAAGAGATAATTATCTTCAACTGACACTGAATTACTATCCAAACCCTTAAATTACCACTTAGCTTCAAAACAGACTATTTCTCAATATTTGTGCCAGTAGCATTATTTGTCACATGATCTGTTATGGAATTTTCAATGTGATACATGCACTCAGATGCTCACATTAATCAATTCTTTAAGTACTCCTTTTTCTTATCACAATACTAATTCTTATCACTGTTAACAATCTTTTACAACTTTTCATTGGGTGAGAAGGAGTCGGAATTGTATCTTTTCTACTTATCAGGTGATGATATGGACAAGCAGATGCAAATATAGCCGCTCTCTAAGCAATTTTATATAATCGCATTGGAGACATTGGACTTATTATATCAACAGCAGGATTTCTATTTAATTTAAACTCATGAGACATACAACAAATCTTTATACTTAACCAAAATCACTCAAACCTACCTCTAATAGGACTTGTGTTGGCTGCAGCTGGAAAATCCACCCAATTTGGCCTCCAGCCATTCCCTCAGCAATAGAAGGCCCTCCTCCCGTTTCAGCTCTATTCACTCAAGCACAAGAGTTATAGCAGGTATTTTCCTACTTATCTGCTTTTACCCTTTAACAGAATAAATGTACCCGAACAATAACATTATGTCTGGATAAACATAATTACATTATTTACAGCAATATGTGCTCTCACCCAAAATGACATCAAAAAAATTGTTGCCTTCTCTACTTCAAGCCAATTAGGCCTTATAATAGTAACAATCGGTATTAACCAACCTTATCTAGCATTTCTCCATGTTTGCACACATGCCTTTTTCAAGGCCATCCTGTTTATATGCTCTGGCTCCATTATTCATAGCCTACATGATGAACAAGACATTCGAAAGATAGGAGGTTTATTCAAAGCAATACCTTTTACCACAGCGGCCCTCATTATTGGAAGTCTCTCACTGACAGGAATACCGTTCCTCACAGGTTTCTACTCTAAAGAACTAATTATCGACACTGCTAACATTGTACGTTGTACACCAACGCCTGAGCCCAGCAAATAACTCTCGTCACCACATCCCTTACAGCTGTCTATGGCACTCGCATTATTTTCTTCGCACCATTAGGACAATCTCGCTTTTCTACTTTTTATTTTAATGAAAATAACCCACTGCTAATCAATTCTGTTAAACGTTTATTAGCTGTAAGTATCTTTGCTGGATTCATTACCTCCAGCAAAATTCCCCCAATGACAATCCCACAAATAACAATACCTGATTACCTGACGCTAACTGCCTTTGCTGTGCCCATCCTAGGTTTTATTCTGGCATTTGAAATCAGCCCCACTACACAAAACTTAAAATTTAAATATCCCTCAAATTTCTTCAAATTTTCCAACCTCTTAGGCATTTCCCATTATACACCGCTTCCCACCATACTTAAATTTATCAACGAGTCAAAAATCAGCATCATGTCTCCTAGATTTAATCTGACTAGAAAGCATCTTACCCAAAACGACTTCCCTTATTCAAATAAAATTTTCTATACTAGTGTCAGACCAAAAAGGCCTATATCAAACTATATTTTCTTTCATTCCTCATTACCCTTGTCCTAAGCATAATTCTATTTAATTACCATGAGTAACCTCTATAATAACCACAACACCAATAAGTAATGATCAACCAGTAACAATTACCAATTAAGAACCATAGCTATACAACACTGCAATTCCTATAGGCTCTTCACAAAAAAACCCAAAATCACCTGTATCATAAATTACCCAGAGTCCCCTAGTCCATTAAATTTAAATACAATCTCCACTTCCTCATCCTTTAAAACAAAGAATACTATTGAAAATTCTATCATCAACCCTGAAAGAAATATACCTAGAACAGTCTTATTAGAGACTCAAACTTCAGGATACTTCTCAGTGGCTATAGCTGTCATATAAGCAAATACTACTAATATTCCCCCTAAATAAGTAAAAAATACTATTAAACCCCCAAGTGAACCACCAAAATTCAACACAATCCCACACCCAACACCACCACCTACAATCAATTCAAGTCCATCATAAATAGGTGAAGGTTTTGAAGAAAAGCCCACAAAACTAATTACAAAAATAGTACCTAAAATAAATACAATGTATATTATCCTTATTCTTACATGGAATCTAACCATGGCCAATGAAATGAAAAATCATCATTTTAATTCAACTATAAGAACACTAATGACCAACATCCGAAAATCACACCCATTAATAAAAATTATTAACAACGCAATTATTGACCTCCCAGCTCCATCGAACATTTCATCATGTTGAAATTTTGGTTCCCTTCTGGGCATTTTGTTTAGTTCTACAAATCTTGACAGGTTTATTCCTAGCAATACATTATACATCAGACACAATAACTACTTTTTCGTAAGTAACACGTCTGCCGAGATGTAAACTATGGATGAATTATCCGATATCTACATGCAAATTATTTGCTTATTTATTCATGTAGGACAAGGCTTATATTACGGATCCTATACCTTTTTAGAAACATGAAGCATTGGAATCATTATTTACAGTCATAGCTACAGCATTCATAGGCTATGTCTTACCCTGAGGACAAATATCATTCTGAGGGGCAACAGTTATTACTAATCTCCTTTCAGCAATTCCATATATTGGCACAAGCCCTGTCGAATGAATCTCAGGTGGATTTTCAGTAGATAAAGCAACTCTTACACGATTCTTCGCCTTCCATTTTATTCTCCCATTTATCATTGCAGCACTAGCAGCTGTCCACTTACTATTCCTTCACAAAACAGGATCTAATAACCCCACTGGAATCTCAACTGATATAGACAAAATCCCATTTCACCCCTACTGTACAATCAAAGATATCCTAGATGCCTTACTGCTAATTCTAATACTAATAATATTAGTGCTATTTTCACCCGACTTACCAGGAACTCAGACAACAACACCCCAGCAGACCTTCTCAACACACCACCTCATATCAAGCCAGAGTGATAACTTTCTATTTGCATATGCAATTCTACGATCAATTCCTAATAAATTAGGAGTAATGGCCTTAATCTTTTCAATCTTAATTCTAGCATTTATCCCAATGCTTCACACATCCAAACAACGAAGCATAACATTTCGACCTCTCAGTCAATGCGTATTTTGAATACTAGTAGCAGACCTATTAACACTAACGTGAATTGGAGGACAACCCACAGAGCACCGCTTCATTATTATCGGACAACTAGCATCCATTCTATATTTCTTTTTAATTCTAGTACTAATGCCAGTAACTAGCATCACTGAAAATAATCTCCTAAAATGAAGAGTCTTTGTAGTATCAATATTTCTATTACCCTGGTCTTGTAAACCAGAGAAGGAGAATAACACATCTCCCTAAGACTCAAGGAAGAAGCTCCAGCTCCACCATCAGCACCCAAAGCTGAAATTCTATTTAAACTATTCCCTGAAGATTTGTTATGGGACATTTACAAGATTACTAAGTACAATCTTAGTATTAAAATAACCTCTTTTTACCATAAATTCCATGTACTTCATGCATAATGTGTATTACATTAATAAGTACATATCATACATAATACATGATATGTATAATCGTACATTATTTACCCCATGCTTATAAGCATGTACATTACATAGTACATATTATTGATTGTACACAGTACATTAAGTCAAACCAATTCTAGTCAACATACATATCATACCCACTAGATCACGAGCTCAATCAGCAAAGCTGCGTGAAACTATCAACCCCACTTAGCAGGTGTCCCTCTTCTTCCTCTGGGCCCATAACTTGTGAGGGTTTCTATTAATGAACTTTATCAGACATCTGGTTCTTCAGGACCATCTCACCTAAAATCACCCACTCTTTCCTCTTAAATAAGACATCTCCATGGACTAATGACTAATCAGCCCATGCTTACACATAACTATGGTTTTATGCATTTGGTATTTTTTAATTTTTATAGGGATGCTGGGACTCAGCTATGGCCACGTGAGGTCTTAACGCAGTCAAATAAACTGTAGCTGGACTTTAATTGAATATTATTTACCAACATCATCAACCATAAGGTGTTATTCAGTCAATGGCTACAGGACATAAGGAAATTACACACACATACATATACATACACATACACGTTGAACAGGTAAATAACCTGTTTAACAAGCCCTCCTTACGCCCCACTAAATCCCATATTCTACATGCCCATAATGCCCTGCCAAACCCCCCAAACAAGGCAAAAACATATAAATACATAGAATTTAGTTAATTTATCCCACAAACATAAACAATGCTCAAAATAGGATATACCTAGAAAATAAACCCTGATCGTACCAATGAATTACTTAGATATCTACCATTTATATAGACAGGCATCTCCCTAGATCTATGGACCATTTTTATCAAAATTTTAATACTAAATCTAGCATAAATCATACAACTATATACATGTTATTTCACAATATAAACACAACTTGTTGATGTAGCTTAAACCCTAAAGCAAGACACTAAAAGTGCCTAGATGAATTTATCAACTCCATAAACACCGAGGTTTGGTCCCAGCCTTTCTATTAGTTTTGTTTTGTTTTTTTTTTTTTTTTTGCGGTATGCGGGCCTCTCACTGTTGTGGCCTCTCCCTTTGCGGAGCACAGGCTCCAGACGCGCAGGCTCAGCGGCCATGGCTCACAGGCCCAGCTGCTCCGCGGCATGTGGGATCTTCCCGGACTGGGGCACGAACCCGCGTCGCCTGCATTGGCAGGCGGACTCTCAACCACTGCGCCACCAGGGAAGCCCTCTATTAGTTTTTAATAAAATTACACATGCAAGCATCTGAGCCCCAGTGAGAATGCCCTCTAAATCCTTAAAAGGACCTGGCGTCAAGTACACTGAGACTAGTAGCTCATAACACCTTGCTTAACCACACATCCACAGGAAACAGCAGTGATTAAAATTAAGCCATAAACAAAAGTTCGACTAAGCTATATTAACTAGGGTTGGTAAATTTCGAGCCAGCCACCACGATCAAACGATTAACCCAAATTAATAGAAATTCAGTGGAAAGCGTGTTAAAGAGTAACGTAAAGTTAAATTTTAATTAAGCTGTAAAAAGCCATAGCTAAAATAAAAATAGACTACGAAAGTGACTTTAGTATTTCCTAATTACACGACAGCTAAGACCCAAACTGGGATTAGACACCCCACTATGCTTAGTCCTAAACCCAAATAATTATTACAACAAAGTTATTCGCCAGAGTACTACCAGCAGCAGCTTAAAACTCAAAGGTCTTGGTAGTGCTTCACACCCCTCTACAGGAGCCTGTTCTATAATCCATAAACCCCGATAAACCTCACCAACCCTGGCTAATTCAGTCTATATGCCGTCTTCAGCAAGCCCTGAAAAGGAATAAAAGTAAGCATAATTGTACATAAAAACATTAGGTCAAGGTGTAACCTATGGAGGGAGAAGAAACGGGCTACATTTTCTATCTCAAGAATGTATTTCTCACTACACGCAGGTTTTTATGGAAACTAAAAACCAAAGGAGGATTTAGTAGCAAATTAAGAATAGAGTGCTTAACTGAATAAGGACATGAAGTAAGCACACACTGCCCATCACCTTCCTCAAGTATTACGATAGCTTCCTACAATCTATTACTAAACACTAATTATATGAGAGGAGACAAGTAACAAGGTAAGCACACTGGAAAGTGTGCTTGGATAAATCAAAGCATAGCTTACATAAAAGCACCTAGTTTACCCCTAGGAGATTTCATAATTTATGAACACTTTGAACTAAATCTAGCCAACCCCCCACAAGTTTTACTAATATAAGCAAATTAAGTAAAACATTTACTCCACATTTAAAGTATAGGGGATAGAAATTTAAAATATCCTCTGGCACTACAGAGAACCTACCTTAAGGGAATGATGAAACATTAAAAGTAACAAAAAGCAGTTAACCCCTTGTACATTTTGCATAATGATTTAACTAGTAAACATTTAACAAAGAGAACTTAAGTTCAACATCCTGAAACCAGATGAGCTACTTATGAACAGTTTATTACAACTCATCTATGTAGCAAAATAAGTAGATTTATTATAAGAAGATTTATAAGTAGAGGTGAGAAGCCTAACGTGCCTGGTGTGTCCAGGAAAAGAACCTTAGTTCAACTTTAAAAATTACCAAAAAAATTATAAATTTTAATGTACTTTTAAATGTTAATCTTAAAAGGTACACCTTTTTAGAAATGGATACAACCTTATCTAGAGAGTAAAAACAACACCATAGTTGGCTTAAAAACAGCCACCAATTAAGAAAGCGTTCAAGTCCAACACTAACTTTATCTTAATACCAATAATAATGAGCAAATCAACTCCTAGCTTTATACTGGACGAGTCTATTGACCAATAGTGGCAATAATGTTAATATGAGTAACAAGAAATATTTCTCCTTGCATAAGCTTACATCAGTAACTAATACTATATTGATAATTAACAGCACATGAGCACAATGCAACATTAAATTATTTATTTAGTAAGAGGTTAATCCAACACAGGCATGCATTCAAGAAAAGATTTTAAAAAGTAAAAGGAACTCGGCAAACATAAACCCTGCCTGTTTACCAAAAACATCACCTCTTGCATAACTAGCAGTAGAAGCACTGCCAGCCCAGTGACAACTGTTAAACGGCCATGGTATCCTGGCCATGCAAAGGTAGCATAATCATTTGTTCTCTAAGTAAGGACTTGTATGAATGGACTCACGAGGGTTTTACTGTCTCTTATTTTCAATCAGTGAAATTGACCTTCCCATGAAGAGGCGGGAATAATAAAATAAGACGAGAAGACCCTATGCAGCTTTAATTAACCCCCCAAAAAACTAACTAAAGCACTAAGGGATAAGAAATTTTTATATGGGTTGACAATTTTTTTTTTTTTTTTTGCGGTACGCGGGCCTCTCACTGTTGTGGCCTCTCCCGTTGCGGAGCACAGGCTCTGGACGCACAGGCTCAGCGGCCATGGCTCACGGGCCCAGCCGCTCCGCGGCTCGTGGGATCTTCCCGGACCGAAGCACGAACCCGTGTCCCCTGCATCGACAGGCGGACTCTCAACCACTGCGCCACCAGGGAAGCCCCCTGGGTTGACAATTTTGGTTGGAGTGAGCTCAGAGAACAAAAAAGGCTCTGAGCGATTGAAGTCTAGACTTACTAGTCAAAACATATCATTTCTTGATCCAAAAATTTATCAATGGAACACGTTAGCCTAGGGGTAACAGCTCAATCCTCTTCTAGAGTTCATATCAACAGTAGGGTTTACGATCTCAATGTTGGATCCGGACACCCCAATGGTGTAACCTCTATTAAAGGTTCATTTGTTCAATGATTAAAGTCCTAGTTGATCTAAGTTCAGACTGGAGTAATACAGGTCGGTTCGTATCTATTCTATATTTCCCTCAGTTCAAAAGGACAAGAGAAATAAGGCCCACTTTAAAAAAGCACCTGATAAACCAGTTAATGATATAATCTTAATTTAATTAATATATACAAAATATTACCCAAGTACAGGGTTTGTTAAGGTGGCAGAGCCCAGTAATTGCGTAAAAGTTAAACCTTTGTAACTGGAGGTTCAAATCCTCTCCCTAACAAAATGTTTATAATTAACATCTTAATACTCGTTATCTCCATTCTCCTGAGCCATGGCATTCCTCACATTAATTGAACGAAAAATCCTAGGTTATATGCAACTTTGAAAAGGACCAAATGTCGTCGGACCACATGGCCTACTACAACCTATTGCTGACGCAAATTATTCATTAAAGAACCATTACGACCAGCTACATCCTCCATTTCCATATTTATTATTGCACCAATCCTAGCCCTAACCCTAGCCCTAATCATATGAATTCCTCTACCTATACCTTATCCCCTCAGTAATACAAATCTAGGGGTGTTATTTATAGCAGCTAGGTCAAGCCTCGCCGTATATTCCATGTTATGATCCGGATGGGCCTCCAACTCAAAATATGTATTAATTGCAGCCCCACGAGCAGAAGCACAAACAATTTCATATGAAGTAATACTAGCAACTATTCTTCCATCAGCCCTTTAAATAAATGGAACGTTTACTTTCTCAACCCTCATCACAACGCAAGAACATTTGTGAATAATCTTCCCATCGTGACCCCTAGCTGTGATTTATCTCCTCTCTAGCAGAAACAAACCGAGCGCCCTCTGACCTAACAACAGGAGAATCTGAACTCATATCGGGTTTCAACGTAGAATATGCAGCAGGCCCATGCATTATATTTTTCTTAGAATATGCCACTATAATGAATATTTTCACAACAATCCTCTTTCTAGGAGCATTCCACAACCCCCGCGTACTAGAACTATATACAACCAACTTTATTATAAAAACACTATTATTAACAGTTTTTTCCCTATGATTTTGAGCATCCTACCCTCGATTCCAATATGATCAGCTAATACATCTACTGGGAACAAACTTCCTACCACTAACACTAGCCCTATACATATGGCACGTCTCACTACCTACTATAACATTAAGCATCCCTCCACAAACATAAGAAATATGTCTGATAAAAGAGTTATTTTGATAGAGTAAATAATAGAGGTTTAAGCCTTCTTATTTCTAGAATCACAGGAATTGAACCTATCCTTAAGAATTCAAAGTTCTTTGTGCTACCATATTACACTATATTCTTTTTTTTTTTTTTTTTTTTTTTTTGCGGTACGCGGGCCTCTCACTGTTGTGGCCTCTCCCGTTGAGGGGCACAGGCTAGGACGCGCAGGCTCACTGGCCATGGCTCACGGGCCTAGCCGCTCCGCGGCATGTGGGATCTTCCCGGACCGGGGCACGAACCCGTGTCCCCTGCATCGGCAGGCGGACTCTCAACCACTGCGCCACCAGGTAAGCCCCTATTACACTATATTCTATACTAAGGTCAGTTAAATGAGCTATTGGCCCCATACCCCGAATATGTTGGTTTATATCCATCCAGTACTAATAAAACTCCATCATCTTTATCATCATCCTAACAACAATTCTCTCAGGGACCATAACTGTAATAACCAGCTCTCACTGACTACTTATCTGAATCGGATTCGAAAGAAATATTAGCCATTATCCCCATCATAATAAAAAAGTTCAACCCATGAGCTACAGAAGCGCCCACTAAATATTTTCTAACACAAGCTACCGCATCAACATTACATATAATAGCTTTTATCCTTAACCTATTATATTCCGGCCAATGAACCATTACAAAAATCTTTAATCCAATAGTATCAGTAGTAATAACAATAGCCCTAACCATAAAACTAGGACTATCTCCATTCCACTTCTGAGTGCCTGAAGTTACATAAGGTATTTCATTAATAGCATGCCTAATCTTATTAACATGACAAAAACTTGCACCCTTATTAGTATTATACCAAATTTCACCATCCATTAACCTAAATTTAATACTATCCTTATCCATACTATCTATTATAATTGGAGAGTTATGACATTCTAAAAATCTATTCATCAATTGATGGGCATTTGGGTTGTTTCCACCTTTTGGCTATTATGAAGCTTTCATAAGCTTTTCTTTCTCTTGGTATATAACTAGGAGTAGAGTTACTCAAATAGTAACTTCGTGTTTAACTATTTTGAGAAATTGCTGTTTTCCACAGTTACACCATTCTACACGCATACCAGCAACATGTGAGGGTTTCAGTTTCTCCACATGCCCACCAACATGTGCTATTATCCATTTTTTGACTATAGCCATCCACATGCATATAAAGTAGTATTTCATTATGGTTTTGATCTTTGCATTTTCCTGATGATGAATGATGTTGAGCATTTTTTCATGGGCTCATTGGATGTCTTCTTTAGAGAAATACCTATCCAAATTTTTTGCCTATCTTTTAATTAGATTATTTGTCTCATTGAGTTGTAAAAGTTCATATATTCTAGATACAAGTCTCTTATTAAATATATGATTTGCAAATATTTTCTCCCATTCTGTAGGTTGTATTTCACTTTGTTGATAAAGTCCTCTGAAGCATAAAAGTTTTTATTTTTTTATTTTTATTTTTTGGCCGTGCTGTTGGCTTGCAGGATCTTAGTTCCCCAACCAGGGATTGAACCTGGACCACAACAGCACTGAATCCTAACAACTGGACCACCAGGCAATTCCCAAAAGTTTTAAATTTTGATGATATCCCATTTATCTATTTTTTTCTTTTGTTGCTTGTACTTTTAGCATAATATCGAAGAAACCATTGCCAAATTCAGGGTCACAAAAGTTCACCCCTAAGTTTTTTCTAAAATTTTAAGTACATTAAGGCCTTTGACCCATTTTCAGTTAATTTTTGTATATGGTGTGAAGTAGAGGTCCATCTTCATTCTTTTTCTAATGAGTATTATTCAATTTTACTGCAATTCTTGTTTGTCTAGAAGTAGATTTAACAATACTTCAATATTTTATAATGCTTTACAATTAGGTAAAACGCTTTCAGGTTTGCATATGCAATGTCTACATATGCAATTTCATTTTTAATTGAAGTACAGTTGATTTACGATATTATATATTTCAGCTCTATAACATAGTGATTCAATATTTTTATAAATCATACTCCATTTAAAGTTATTATAAACTATTGGCTATACTCCCTGTGCTGTACAGTATATCCTTGTAGATTTATTTTATATAGAGTAGTTTGTACCTCTTAATCCCCTACCCCTACCTTCTCCCTCCCCTCCATCCCTCTCCCCACTGGTAACCACTAGTTTGTTCTCCACATCTGTCTGTTTCTGTTTTGTTATATTCATTTCATTCATGTTTGTTTTTTGGATTCCACATATAAGTTACAGTATACAGTATGTCTTTCCCTGACTTATCTTACTAAGCATAAAACCCTCCAAGTCCATCATGTTGTTGCAAATGGCAAAATTTCACTTTTTCATGGCCAAATAGTATTCCAGAGTGTGTATATGTGTGTGTGTGTGTGTGTGTGTGTACCGAGTGTTCTTTATCCATTCATCTGTTGATTGGCACTTGGGTTCCCTTCCATATCTTGGCCATTATAAATAATTGTGCTATTAACATTGGGGCACATGTATCTTCTCGATTTTTTTTTCATTTTCTTCAGATACATACCCAGGAATGGAACTGCTGGATCATATAGTAGTTCTATTTTTAGTTTTTTGAGGAACCTCCAAACTGTTCTCCACAGTGGCTGCACAGATTTACATTCCTACCAACAGTGTACAAGGGTTCCTTTATCTCCACATCCTTGCCAACACATTTGTGTTCGTTTTGATGATAGCACCTCACATCTGTCAGAATGGCTATCTCATTGTGCCTTTGATTTGCATTTCCCTGATGATTAGCGATGTTGAGCATCTTTTTCATGTACCTATTGGCCATCTGCATTTCCTCTTTGGAAAAATTTCTACTCAGTTCTTCTGCCCATTTTTCAATGAGTTGTTTGGGGGTTTTTTATGTTGATTTGTATGAGCTATTTATATATGTTGGATATATATGTTGGATATGTTGAGCATCTTTTCATGTGCCTGTTGGCCATCCGTATGTCTATTTTGGAAAAATGTCTATTCAGGTCTTCTGTCCAATTTTTAATGGGGTTATTTAGTTTTTGGTATTGAGTTTTATGAGCTGTTTATAAATGTGTGGGTTTATTTCTGGGATCTCTATTCTGTTCCATTGATTTATGGGTATGTTTTTATAACAGTACCATACTCTTGATTACTGTAGTTTTGTAGTATAGTCTGAAGTCCGGGCACATGATACTTCCAGCTTTCTTCTTTTTTCTCAAGGTTGCTGTGGCTATTTGGGGTCTTCTGTGGTTCCATATAAATTTTCAGATTATTTGTTCTAATTCAGATTATCTGTTTTCATTCCTGTGAAAAAAAATGTCCTGGGTATTTTGATAGGGATTGCATTAAATCTGTAGTTTGTTTTCACTAGTATGGACATTTTAACAATATTAATTATTGCACTCCATGAACAGGCATATCTTTCCATTTCTTTGTATCATCTTCAATTTTCTTCATAAATGTCTTATACTTTTCAGAGTATGGGTCTTTCACCTCCTTGGCTAAGTTTATTCCTAAGTATTTTATTCTTTTTGATGTGATTCTAAATGGGTTTTCTTGCTTTCTCTTTCTGATAGTTCATTATTAGTGTATAGAAAAGCAAGACTTGTGCACATTAATCTTGTATCTTGCAACTATACTGAATTCATTTATTAGTCATAATAGTTTTTTGGTGGAGACTTTAGGGTTTTCTCTATATAGTGTCATGTCATCTGTAAATAGTGACAGTTTTACTTCTTCCCTTCCAATCTGGATGTCTTTTCTTTCTCTTGTCTTATTGCTGTGACCATCTTCATCCTTTTGCATGTGGATATCCAGAGCTATCCCAGAACCATTTGTTAAAAAGGCTACTCTTTCTCCTTGAGTTGTTTTGGCATCCTTGTCAAAAATCAATTGACTGTAAATGTGAGTGCTTATTTCTGGATTCTCACTTCTATTCCCATTGATCTGTATATCTATCCTTATTCGAGGACCACACTGTATTGATTACTCTTAAGTTTTGAAATCAGGAGGTATGATTCCTCCAACTCTGTTCCTTTTCAAGATTGTTTTGGCTATTCTGGGTTCTTTAAATTTTTATATGAATTTTAGGATCACCTTTTCAGTTTCTGCAAAAAAGCCAGCTGATAGGATTGTGTTGAATCTATAGATCAATTTAGAAAGCACTGTCATCTTAACAATATTATGTCTTCTGCTTGTGGTTTCCAAGGGGGATGGTGGGGAGGGGAAGGGATGGATTGGGAGTTTGGGGTTAGTAGATGCAAACTATTACATTTAGAATGGATAAACAAGGTCCTACTGTATAGCACAGGGAACTATATTGAATCTCCTGGGATAAACCATAATGGAAAAGAAGAAGAATATATATATGTGTATAACTGAGTCACTTTGCTGTACAGCAGAAATTAACACAGTATTGTAAATCAACTATACTTCAATTAAAAAATAATTTAAGAAACACAATATGTCTTCTGATCCATGAACTTAAAGTTTTTCCAGTTATTTAAACCATCTTTGTTTTCAAAAACATTTATAGATGTCAATGTAAAAGTATTGCACTTCTTCCTAAAAATTTATTCCTAAATGTTTTATTCTTTTGGAAATGGAATCGTTTTCTTAATTTCCTTTTCAGTTTACTCATTGCTACTTTATAGAAATACAATTAATTTTTGTACACCGATCTTATATCCTGCAACCTTACTGAACTACTATTAGTTCAAATAGTTTTTTTTTTTTGTGGTACGTGGGCCTCTCACCGCTGTGGCCTCTCCCGCTGTGGAGCACAGGCTCCGGACACGCAGGCTCAGCGGCCATGGCTCACGGGCCCAGCCGCTCCGCGGCATGTGGGATCTTCCCGGACCAGGGCACGAACCCGTGTCCCCTGCATCGACAGGCGGACTCTCAACCACTGTGCCACCAGGGAAGCCCCCAAATAGTTTTTTTTTAAATTAATGAATTCCTTAGTTTTTCTACAAATAAGATCATGTCAAAGGAGAATAGAGATAATTTTACTTCTTCCTTTCCAATCTAGATGGCTTTTTTTTTTTCTTCATTTTCTTGCCTAACTGCCCTGGCTAGAACTTCCAGTACAGTGATAAAGTGTCAAGAGCAGGCATCTTCTTTCTGATCTTAGAGGGAAAGCAACCAGTCTTTCCTCATTAAGTATGATGCTAATTTGGTTTTTTTCATACATGCAAGTTCTATTTCACTTTGTTCTTCTAGGCACTGGCTCTTTGTCCCACCTTGATTTGGTGAAATCCTTCTCATCTTTTACGTTTTAGCTAAAATTTCACTTCGTTGGGGACATCATTCCTGAACCTTGCAACTAGGCTCACAGCACCCTGCACTTATCACAATCATAACAAATATTTGTCAGCATCAATCTCCCTCCTAACTTGGCCACACCTTGTTCACAGGTGTATCCCCAACACAGACAGCACACACAATTGGGTGTTGCAGCAAACCAGCCTCATGTATATGCTCTATTCCTGATCTTGGCAGGAACACTATTCTAAAAGTTCCATTTCTACCTCTCAAGGACAGGACCCTGCTTTAATTCATCCTTACACCCAGCACCTAACAGAGCCTGGCACTCAGTTACCCTTAGTAACCTATGTGAATCATTCTGAGGCCACTCAAAAGGCATGAAAGAAAGAAGGTTGGATGTAATTTTTGCCCAGCAATAACAAAAAAGGGAAACCATACCTTCAACAGGGCCAATCTGATTGGTCACAGCGAATCTGAGCACTTTTTCTTCATCCGTGTACAAGGCAAAGACCCGGTCCACATTCAGCTGCTGGGTGGTGGGGATGACCCGGTGTCTGGGGCCATGCCTGCATGCCTGGTAAGTGATGTTCTGGTGGAGGCGGTAGGACCGTGTTTGGTTGACGGCACCCAACGTGAGGGAGTAGGCTCTGGAACTTGTGGAGGTCACAGCTGCAATAGACATTATTCAGTCAAACGAGGACATTTACAGATACTAAATACAGAGGCTTTTTATGTGAGGTGAGTTTCTCTGCACAGTTTTTCATGTAGTTGCTGGAGCATGTCCCCTTGGGAAGTTTGAGCTTATATGGGAAACCTGCAAGGCGGTCCCAAGAACCCACGTAGATGTAAAACCAAAGCACTGAGAGGCAGGAGGTAAAATCGCTGCTGTCAATATTCACAAAGAATGACTTTACTATATGCCAGCCATGCCCAGCACTCTATAAGCAGTGCCTCATTTATTCCTCACAACAGCCAGTGAGGTGGGCCCTGCCATCTTGTGTGGAGAGTCTCACAGAGGTTAGAGAGTTAATTAAGTAGTCTAAGAAGCAAAGCTGGGGGCTTCCCTGGTGGCGCGGTGGTTGCGAGTCCACCTGCCTGTGCAGGGGACACGGGTTCGTGCCCCAGTCTGGGAAGATCCCACATGCCGCGGAGCGGCTGGGCCTGTGAGCCATGGCCTCTGAGCCTGTGTGTCCGGAGCCTGTGCTCCGCAACGGGAGAGGCCACAACAGTGAGAGGCCCGCGTACCGCAAAAATAAATAAATAAAATAAGAAGCAAAGCTGGTATGCAGAGCTGGAACTGGAACTCAAGTTGGCCTGACTCTACCCCGCTCCCCCCAAGTTTTCAACCAATCCATCCATCAGTGCACAGAAGACTTCCAACACCTTGCACTTAAGTCTGGAGGCTTCTGGGGAAAGGGGTGGGGGTCTTTTATCTCCACCTGAGTGCAGAGTTGGGAGGCCAGGCAGTTTTCTAGCCATCAGCTACCCTGTGCCCAGGCCAGATCTCTGCTGCCCATTCACTTCCCTGTGCCTCTTGCCTGGCTTCCAGCTCTCACACCGCACGAGAAGCAAAGGCACAACTCAAAACAAACCCCTGTGCTGCAGGACAGCAACTGAGATTGGGGCAGCATCTCAAAATCAGGGGGTGTCTTACAGAACACATCACACCTTACACATATCAACCATGTAAGAGAGACAGAAAAGGGGTGATTATTCTCATTCTAAAGATGAGAAAATAAGCTCTCAGACAGTAAGTGATCTTACTCCCCACATACTTTAAATTCATCCGTAAGAATTCCTGTCTTCTGACTCCAAATCTAGTGGTAGTTTTGCAACACTGTATGGCATCTCTGATTTCAAAGCAGGCTGAACCAAGGTTACAGAACAAGTATAAGTTCCAATAATCAATATTTTTCCACAGCCCAGAGAGCAGGACGGTTAAAAACTGTACAAAATTATACCATCCCTCCCCAGCCCATAGACTAGGTTGTTATTATATTATCATCTGCAAATATTGGGTAGGGATGTTGATATTCTTGTGTACAACAGCCATCACTTTTCTCACACTAATAAAATAACAAGAATCATAAAAACAACACTGAGCTCATTTCATGTGTCACACTGTTCTATAAGGACATTCCACGTAGTCACTCACATAATCCTCACAACTATCTCGTGAGATGCGCACCATCCCCATTTTACGGAGAACTGGTTGCACGTACCTGAGTCCGAGTAGTGGTAGAGCTCCTTGTAGGGAGCAATGTGGGCTGTGAAGTTTGCTGGGATGTAAGGCACCTGGCCTTGAATGTTGGTTTGAATGCTCAGATAGTTCTCTGGGTCCAGCCCCTCAGCAGTTTGAGTGATTCGAACCCTTTCCTCTCCTGGGTAGAAAGTAACTTCCATGTCATGGACAAAGGTAGCACCTGGAGAGGAAAAAAATCCAGCACAGGGATGAAAGGGGGCCTTGCATCTTCCAGCAATAGTCACCAGTTCATACTTCCACTTCCCAGTTTCTCCTACTGTTGGGGATGGTGCCTAAGGAGATCTGATAACCAAGGTTAAGTACTATCAGCTGTTGATCTCACCAGTTCCCCGAAACTTTCTGTTAAAGAGCATGGTTCCACTCTATCCCATCTCACACTGCTTCTCTTTGTAGGAACTTGTTTTCTGTGAAAAATAAACCCCTAGGAACATCCTTGACCTTTCTCTTTCTATGGCTGTCAGACTTAACAAAAACAATCAAAAATCCCCAGGACACCTATTTACATTTGAATATCAGATGAATAAAAAACATTTTTAGTATAAGTATGTCCCATACAATATTTGCGGCATACTTATACTAAATTATTCAATTATTGTTTATCTGAAATTCAAATGTGACTAGGTATACTGTATTTTATTTATCTACTTTTGACTCAAGGTTTTATCAAAACTTGATTAAAAGCAAGATCTTACAAATGCCTATTGAGCTCTACAGCTGGAGGGCCAAGAACTTTTCTCTCACACTTTATGTGCAATAAAGGGGTAGTGAGGTGAGAAGCCAAGAAGTATTTTCTACACCCTTGCTATCAAAAGGTGGTCCTTAGACCAGCATTATCATCTCCTGGAAGCTTGCTAGGAAAACAGGATCACAGATCGCCCCCAGGCCCGCCACCCCCGGCCTACTGAATCAGAACCTGCACTTTACCGAGGCCCCAGGTGACGTGCAGGTGGGTTAAAGTCTGAGAAGCACCGTCTACACTAGTATAGATCAGAGTCATCAGGGGACAAAGAGGAAAGGCACCCCTCCCCCATGAAGTAAAATCATCTCCAGATGCCCTGGAACTACCACCTGCATCCCTCTTTGGCAGATCTGTGAGTGACAACCGAATTACATGGAGTCTGACAAAGCAGCGTCAAGGGTTCTTGAAGGTAGGAGGGCACGAATGCTCCACATGGGATCATCTTATTTCTCAGAACCACCTGGAGAACCTTTAGAAGAAATCACTGTCTTTTAAAAACAGTCCTGCAAGGCCAAACCATCCCCAACTACCTCGGGGCAGAAAAACTACACCTGTGTGGCTCTGAAACATTGCACAACTGACTACTGAATGAAAACCCAAGGCTCCACGCTGCCAAAGCCATGGTGACCTGCGGCCCTCCTCACCTGTGAGGCTGAAGCCGTTCTCCCAGCCTGGTTTTTCTAAAGCAAAGAGCCAGCCAAACAGGCCTCCGATCGGCGTGAGCGGGAGAAGGGCCTGGGCGGCGGGCTGCGGGATGTGGCCGATGGCCAGGTAGGCTCTGCCGTCGTCGCCCACCACATAAGCGTGCAGGTCCGCGTCGGTGAAGTGCACGGGCGTGTGGCCCACGCGGAGGTGCCCACTCACCTTCCCATTGACTCGATGAGGTGTCCCTGAGAGACAGCAAACCCCGTCAGCCTTGACCGTTGTCCACATGCACAGATAAAAACTATCCCACTGACAACTCCCCACACTCCACCTTCAGCCTTTTTCGCAACTCCCTAACCCAGCCGCTACCCACCTAGGTACAAAACAGACCTGCCTTTGATCTCACTTCTCCCAACCTCCCTCTCTCCTGTCCACTTGCACCCTAAGGAGCTAGCCAAAAGGGAGGAAACATTTCTGTTTAATCCTCAAGTTGGGAAATCAGCTGAAACATGTTCATTCCTCAGACTTTTATGGAGCACCTGCAAGTTGCTTAGGCTTTGATTCAAGCAGTAGAGACACAAGGTCCATAAACAGAGCTCACAGTGGCAGCTGGAAACAGCAAGCGACAGAAACAGACCCAGAGCAGCTCCCGCCCCAATCAAGCCAGCACCCCTCACCTTTGGGCAGACAGTGCTTCCCATTCCCATAAAACCTGGACTGGCAGTGGCAGCAGAAGCCCGTGGCATAGTCGGTGCAGAAGGCGTGCCGGGAACAGCGCTCGTGGTTGTGTTCGCAGGTCTCCTTGTTGGCAGTGTTGTACATGAAGACTGGAAAGTAAAACAAACTTGCATGTAAAGGACAAAGTGATTCCAGCATCATGGTTGCCAAGGTTCATCACGGACACAGCATCTGCTGTGTAATAAACAAATGGGGTTTTAATAATTAAGAGACGGAAATAACATTCAACTCAGGGGAATTAACTTGCTTTGTCTGCTGGCAAGAAGTACTGCTGACTGCTCCCATCTGGTCTCTCTGCAGAGCTGGTGAGCGAGGATGAGACTGCGCCCCTCGGTGCAGTGACAGGAAAGCCAACCAGGAAGTACGTGTTAGGTTGAACTGCCATTTTCTGGGTCAAAAATGGCCAAAGGTCAGCAATTTTATACGGTTCAAACTAATATTAATGAGCTCCCGAGAGGAAGACCGAAGAGAGAAACTAACGAACACCGTCTTATGTCTAACCATTCTTTTACTTTTGGTAACCTTGAACTTGAAGAGAATAACCTATAGCTTGTCTTACTTCCCAGAAAAAATTTTTTTTTCTGAAAGAGAAGAAGGGCATTGAAGAAAGAACACACACACACACACACAAACCCTAAAGAAAGTGTATAGGAGGCAGGTGGAGATGGAGGGGAAGGAAACAGGGAGCCCAGCTGTGAAAGGCTCTGTGCCTTTGCAGGGTTTCTCATGGTGGGTGTGGCCCAAGCCGGATGTCAGGGCAGCAGCGGAGAGCCTGGCCATAGTCACCATTCTCTAGGAAGCCACGTGGACCTGGGTAAGCTCAGTGCTCCAGTAGCTGTTCCTTCCAGCTCTCGCTTATTCTGCCCATTAAAAAAAAAAAGAGAGTCATTTGTGCTACCAAGAAACAAAGGAACTGGAGCAGATGCTATTGTCCCTAAAGGGAAATGGCCAAGGAATTGGGGTGTGGCTGGGGGTTGCTGACAGATAAGAGAAAGCTTTGTCCGGGACATGGGGGATGATCCCAATCCCAGGCACGGCCACCAGGAGGCAAAGTGGCTGTGCACACCTCTGCCCCTGCATCCCCCGGAGCAGGAGTTGGGTGGAGACTCCAGGAGCCGCCTGAGCAAAGATGGCACAAAACTCTAGTGCTGGACTCCAGTGCTGTTGTGGGGTGCCGGCTCCCAAGGAAGACAGATACCCTGCTCCTGGGAAAAACCGGGTGGCAGTTGTGTTCCACATCTAGGTCTGAAAAGGAGGAAATGGGAAGGGGAAGAAGAAATGGAAAGATCAGTACTTACCCAGTATTCCGGGGAGAACAGAAAACAAACCAACGGTGGGGCGGGGTGGGAACGTAGCACCATAGAAGTAACAATGGAGCCAGCGTAGACTTGTATCAGCAAGTGAGAATATAACAAGGTGAACATTGAAAGAGTGCCTAATATGCGCCAGGTACTATGCTATGAACTTTATTAACTCTTTTAATTTGCACAAGAGGGAATTTTTAATCCCTGTTTTGCAGGTAAACAAGCGAGGCAAAGATTAAGGTGACTCTCCTGAAGTCACACAGGCAGTAGGTGGTGGAGTTGGGATCTGAACCTAGGAAGTCTGGCTCCAGATTCTTGACAGCTGTACTCAACCACCCTCTGGCAGAGCTCAAGGACATCGATCACGAGAGCCAGGCAAAGGATCTGCTCAGGTGACTGGGGTTAATCAACACAGGCTTCGGACAGTCAGGTTTGAGTCCTACTTTATAAATAAGGCTACATGGGAGAAGATAGCAGAGATTGTCCAGATGGCTGTCACAGCTGACAGAAAAGCACAGGTAGGAGAACTGAGTAGCAGCAGCAGTGTTAACTTCTGGACAGTATTTAACTGCTGCTTACAGATTCTTGAGAAAGAAGTGAGCTGAGGGTTGGCAGGACGGACGATCTTGACTCAAGTGGAATATCTGACTGGGAACAGAGTGAGTTAAGTCGGTGACTCAAGATTTGGTACCAGGCCTACACAGCTGAGAAATTCCAGTTTGATAAAAATAGAAAATTAGGCATCACCATGAGCACTTTTTTCCCCTCCCGCCTTTTTTTTTTTTTTTCTGGTACGCAGCCCTCTCACTGTTGTGGCCTCCCCCGTTGCGGAGCACAGGCTCCGGACGCACAGGCTCAGCAGCCATGGCTCACGGGCCCAGTCGCTCTGCGGCATGTGGGATCTTCCCGGACCGGGGCACGAACCCGCATCCCCGGCATCGGCAGGCGGACTCTCAACAACTGCGCCACCAGGGAAGCCCCCATGAACACTTTTTAAAACAGGAAAGTGACACAAAACTCAAGGCAGAAAAACAGAATGGATAATAAAGAAGATTATAAGAGGTTGCTGTGAGAAAATGATGTATCATTATCTATACCATTGGTTTAATAAGGGGGGGAAATTCCAGTCTGAGTAAAAAATAAATGAATGTAACTTGTCAAAATCTTGGGGTTTTCCAGCTCTGAAAAGTCACAAGTATTAAGAAGCAGCCCCTGGAGGGACTGGCACAGTTGTGAGTGTGTTCATGGCATCGGCTGCCATCAGGACTCTCCCTCCAGAACACAAGGGAAGCAGGGGCAGCAGAGGGTCCCAAGTTCTGACGTCCAACAGCAGCCTGACTCAGGTGGCTCTGCAGAAACCACAGAAATGCACCGTGTGTTTCCTCCTCTCCAAAATCAGGATGACACCCCTTCTCACACCTCATTGCCAGAAATCACATTATTTCTTGGTACTCCTGAGCACCAAGGTAAAAAGACAACCTGATGCAGGACTAAAAGGTAGTCATTTTCAGGAAATTCCGGTAAAAATAAAATCACATTAACACTGTTCTGCCCTCAAATTAAAGAAATGATGGGTTTGTATTACGTTCCGTCTATTTGTTGTTTTGTGAAGATCCCTCTTCTAAGAGAGGATTATGAAACAGGGAGAGATGAACTGGAGGAAGACTACAGATGTGTTGAGTTGGGTTAATTGAACTAAAATACTAGGAGGAGGCATGGCTTTTCTATGGGTAAAAAGAGAGGCTCAGCAGTGCAGCCAGCAACTTACAAATGCAACTGTGATAAAGTTTATAAGTTCATGGACACGCAGACCACACGTTTCTAACAAAAAATAAGTTAGGGCCCCATGAAAGGCTATTATGAGACTGAAACTATACTTACGATGGGTTAAATTAACTATTGGTAAGCTGGCTTGGGGATCTTTTTCAAGTGTGTGTGTGTGTGTGTGTGTGTGTGTGTGCGTGCGTGTGTGTGTGTGTGTGGAGCTGCATGCCCAGGATGGGACTTACTGAGCCAAGAACACAAGCTCAGCCTTCCAGCCCACGCCAGTCACACCGGGGAAAGATGGGTGCGCTCCTAGACAGAGGAACACCGGGACCCCTTTTCCGTGCCTGCCTTCACATGCAGACGTGCACGTGTAACACTGACAATGTCAGCTTAGATGAAAGGTAAATGCCTGTTACAATTTTCTTTCATTCTTTCAGTAATTCAAACAAATACTTATCGAGCACTCCCTATGGGCCCGGCACTGGACTAGGAATTAGGGATACAGCTGAGAACAAGAGAGACAAAAACTCCTGTCTTGGAGCTTACATTCCCCCCTCTAGGCAGCAGTCAACAGACAGGTCAATTATTCAGTACGGCGGATGGTGTCAAGAACTGTGCAGAAGCTTAAAGTAAAAGAACAAGAGGGCTGGAGACAGAAGTGACTTTGCTTCTTTTAAATGACACAGCCACGGAGCGCCTGGGGAGAGGATGAGCTTTGGGCAGAGGCCTGGAAGAGGAGAGGATGAGTGAGGGTAAGAGCTCCCGTCAGGCTGGCGGGGCACGTGGGAGGGACGGGGCAGGGAGACGGGAGAAGGCAGGAGAGGTAATCCTGGCCAGTTCTCACCCGTCGGGCCTCACAGGTCAAGGGAAGGATTTGGGCTTTAGTCTGAGTGAGGGGGGGGACGCTGCTGGGGAGCAGAAGAGTGCCACGGTCTGACTTACAGGAACCTCAGGAATGAGCCGGTGCCTTGATAGTAGGAGGTCCTGGTGGAGAGGATGAGAAGAGACCAAATCTGGAGTTGTTTGAAGGTGGAGCTGCCGGGGTTTGCTGATGAATTGGATGGAGGGAGAGAAGGAGTCGGGGGAGGGTAGAGAGAGGGAAGGAGAGCAGGGTGGGGAGGACAAGCGGAGAAAGAGAGGGGTCCACGGGGATGTTCATTTCCTGGCGTGGGAACTGGAAGGCTGGGGGTGCCATTTACGGGAGCAGGTCTGTGGCAGCTCAGCTCCCGCGATGCCTTTGAGGCATCTGGGAAGCTTCACCCCGCCCCTGACACGGTCTTATACCCTCAGCACGGCACTACTCAACCATTCAGAGGGACAGCTGCGTTCCTCCCTAGGGATTCTGGGAACCACTGCATCAGAATCACCTGGGATGCCAGTTAAAAATGCAAATTCCCAGGGCACACCTTAGACCTACCAATTCAGACTCTCGATAGGCGGATCCCACGAGTCTGTACCTTAGCCACTCCTGGGGTGACTCTTACGTCCAGTGAGGAAAATGTTCAGGATATTTGCAAACTTTCCATTTCTGAGCCAGAGAATGCTGATTAATGTAGTGAATGAATTTCATCTGACCAATTAGCTCCTGGGGGTGGCTGGATTTCAGGGAATGCTCTAGCATTCATTCCTGGCCTGGCTGAGAAGTGGAACGCTGTGCTTATGGCCCACTTAGGCCAAACACCCAAGCGGGGCACGTGAAGATCCTTAGTGGACGGAACCGGGAGCCCAGGAGCCATCTCCCTTCCCTGAGGAAGGGGGAGAACAGGACCTAGAAATGTGACCCCACGTGTGGCTCTCTAACCAGGGAAGAAAAGCCAGGCGTCTGGCCAACGTGACTTCTCAAATTTCTATGGGAACTGCAGGTGGATTCAAAGATGCTGAATTCCGTGAAGGTGGGGGAATCAGTGTCTAAATCCCAGCTGGGTGAGATGTGCAGTGAGCAGATGCAAAAACAAAGTGGCACTTTTTCTTTTTCTGTGGTCGTGTCTATGCCTCTGTACCTCACAGCTTTTAATGTGTTTTCACACACTTCTTCCTATTGTGGTGAGGAGGTGGTATCCCCTCTTTACAGATGACACCAATGAGGCCCACAGAGATTATAGGATCTTCTGGCTCTAAATCCCACGCCCCTTCCATTATACCAGCAGTACTCAACTGTGATGGGCTTCAGAATCACCAGGGGACCTGGTTTAAAAAGGCAGATTCCGGGGACTTCCCTGGTGGCCCAGTGGGTAAGACTCCGCCCTCCCAATGCAGGGAGCTTGGGCTCCATCCGCACTCAGGGAACTCAATCCCACATGCGTGCCGCAGCTGAAAAAAGATCCCGCCTACCACAACTGAAGATCCCGTGTGCCCCAACTAAGACCCGGCGCAGCCTAAATAAATAAATATTTTAAAGATAAATAAAAAGGCAGATTCTGGGTCAGAAGGTGGAGGAAGGGTGTGGAATCAGCATTTTAAACCAGGGCCACGGGAGAAATAGCCACAAGTGGATTAGAGCCAAACTTTGAGAAATATAGTTTGCATTCCACAGATTCCTCTCTCCTGAATTTTACCCACTGGGGCAGGCTGTCTTCCAGACCCTCCGGGGACCCACGCTCTGCCTCGCAGCTCCTGTCGCAGAGAGTCAAAAACGATAGGGACAAGTCGGCTGGCAGCTCGGGCCCAGCAGGAGGGCAGAGGCCGGCCAGGTTTGAATGAGCTCAGCTTGCAGCAGCTTTGTTAACTGAGGTTAGACCGTTGCTAAAGGAAACTTCACGTGAGGATTTTAAAAATCTCATTTCTTTTTCCCAGTTAATGCTTTTCACTCTTCTCCTATCCTTAAACAGAAAGAAAAATGGGGTAGGGTTATGGGGCTATGTAAGGGAAAAGAAGCAAAGGTGCTGCCAGGGTACTTGAGACTTGTCCTAATTGGGAGTTTTCCACACAAATGGAAAACTCCTCTGCACTTGTTCTGACCCATCCTTCAGTCTTCATTTCTCCAGAAACACTTAAGCGCTCGTCTTCCACCCTGGCCTGGCCACGTGGAAGGCCAGCAGGCTCCACGGAGCAGACCGGGTTCATCATGCAAACGGGGACGGAGGGCTTCCTGCGCGGGGCTGCCCCTGGCAGCTGAGCTGTCTTTTACTTTTAACAGCTCTTCCTGCCACCTCAAGAAAAAGGACCTACATTTTCACTGCAGGACAGATTTTTCTTAGGTTTCCCACCTCACAGAATGATAGACGAATAAGAAAAACCACATCCAACTGTATAATGAAAAACAGTGGTATGCTTTTCCCTCCAGTTTTCGTCTGTTTTGGGGGTATGTGTGTGGTACATAGTGGAGCTCGCTGGGCAAACAGTTATTAGGACCCTGTTTTTCTGTGGGGGGAGGGTTACATCCACCATCGTGAGACTAGCAGGCTCTCCCATGCAGGTGTCTTCACAGGTATGGGGGTCCTCTTGTTCACAGTCCCTCAGCAACCTGGGGGTGCACCTGGGAGAGGGGCTTTTGTGCCTGGAAGGCTGGGCTGGGCAGCAGAGCCTGCTCGAATTCATCCCGGGGTAGAAGCTGCTTGAGCACCACATTCCTGAGGCCTCCCCCAAGGCCAGAAGTAGAGCTGGACCAGAAGCTACAGGGAAATCCCTGTTCACACCCTGGGCCTGCCCTGCGTGAATGCCGTCTAAGTAGAATCAACAGGATCCCACGGTGGAGGGAGAACACGTGAGGCCTCTGAAAGCCAGGTGTCCCTCCCCCTTTCTAATTCATCATGCAGACTGAGGTCAGATTAAGCTTCCCATTGCACCCCCTGGGCAGGTTTAAAAATCTCTACGACCCCTGTGAATCAAGCTTGTCCTGCTGCCCACAACACCGGCAGTCTCTGGCCCTAGGCATCTGGAGCCTCAGTGGCAGCTGCCTCTCACATCCCCCGCCCCCAACTCCCTCCCTCCCTCCCTCCCTCTCCATTTCCACCTCACCACCTCCACTCCTGTCACTCCTCTGTCCAGAATATGCCCCCGTTTCTCCCTCTCTAAACTGAGACTCCGACCCCGCGGCCTGGCTCGAGCCCCCCTCCTCCATGAAGACTTCCCTGATGGCACCGCAGGTGAATCTGCCCTGCGCTGTGCTACCTGGCAGCTTGCTCTAATCTTCCATGGCTTCGCCGCAGTACTGGTCTGCCTCTTACGCAGACAAATCACTCCGTATTTTCAGTCTTCAATTTCCTTCTCTGTACTGTGAGAAGGATAATAGTACCTACCCCACAGGGCAATTCTGAGGATCAACTGTGCTAGTGCAATCCAAGCAAAGTTTCCTCTCAGAGTCTGAGTGGACATTTGATAAATACCAGTGAAAACTTCCACTCGTGCCCCAGTCAGAGAAGGGCACATGGTAGGTGCTCAGGTAACTTTTGGTTTGACAACAAGCTTCCAGAGCTGCTTGGAGAAGTAAGGCCCCTGAGACAGAGAAAGCTTGTGCATCCAATTTACTGCTGGTTCTGTGGTCTATGAAAACAGAACAAAGCAAATAATATGCTCGAGGCTAGAACGAGAGTGAAATTGGGACATTCTTGCCTGGTGTGGACATGATCTTAAAAGAATCTAGATTTCTCAATAAAAAGTCTATAAAAAGAGTTCCTAAGAGGGAAAAAAAAAATTTAAAGAGAAGGGAGAGATATTTGGGGGAGGGCTTTAAATTTTAATTTCTTGGTTTACCAAGCTGACTGCTATGAAGCTTCAAGGGGAAACTAAAATTTATTGGGCACGGTGCTTCCATGCCCAATTTTAATTCTCGTGACTCTTTGATGAGGTCTACGTTATCTCCATTTTATAGCTGAAGAAAATGAGTCAAACAGGGAAAATGTCTTATCCCAAACCACATGGCAGAGCTGGGAATCAAGCTCAACTCCATCAAACACCAAAATCCACACTCCTCCACTGCATCAGTAGGAAAAGCTGGTCAAGATGGCTTGAGGCTGGACAGTTAGCAGGCGCTCTTCGGTGTGAGTCTCTGCCACCCCGCCCACTGGCTTTCCCAGAGGGAGTCCACTTTTGCCTGATGGACCTCTGGGATGCCAGTGTTTTGTTTGAAAAAACAAAGTTCACTGCCAAGAAAAACCAAGTAATTAACAATTGCATGGTTCTATACGGTCAGCTCCCCGGTATCTCCGCAGATTCGAGGAATGGCGGATCCTGTGCAATGTCAAGGATCTGCGGTTAGGGGAACCCGCAGGTGGGGGGGCCTGAGGATGCAGAACCGTGGATACGGAGGGCTGACTAAGGGGCTTGAGCATCCAGAGATTTTGGTATCTGCGGGGGGATCCTGGAACAAATTCCCCATGGATACCGAGTCTTCCTACAGCCTGAGGTGAAACCAGAGGTTCACCTATTTTTCCCTTTCTGCTTTCAAGTTTTAAAGCTTTCCCTGTCTGCTAATACGGTGGTTGACTTTTTTTTTCTAGTTTCAAAAACTTCTAGTTAGATTTATTTTCCTAAATGTTTCATTGTATTAGCCAGCTGTTTCGAAGGCGTTTTGCCATTTCTAAGATGTCAGTGGTAGACGTCATCCAGAAGCTGATAAGTATCATAGTCATGCCCCGCGAGGGTTCTCGCTGCTGCCTGTTTTTCTCTATGGCCAGTTCCCTGGACCCCTACAGCTATTCGAGCTTATCCAGCCCCTCACAGTTCAAAGCAGGATGTGCAGCCCCTTCTTCTTAACCCTTTAACAACTCACCCCAGGGATCTGCTTTCTAATATTCCAAGCTCTTCCCAGAGCAGGAAATCACAACCCACAAATGAAAAGACCACATAGGAGCACATCTTTACCTCAAAAATCTCTTTGATCAAAGTGTCTTTGATACTTGGCTTTACATTTTGTTTAGATAGACGGCACTTATGCTGAAAATTCAGGAGACTATCAGAAGGGTGTGAAGGTTCTGAAGCCTTCCAATAAACTTCACATCTTCAACTTGAGAGAAACGTGGTCCTTAGGCACAAATTAAGGCACAAGTATTTAACAAGCCCACTCTTCATTCTCTACTTCATTCTCTACCCCACCCCTATTCCCACTGCTTTAAATCCTCTATAATTAGTAACAGCAGCCACCATTTATTAAGATCCAACTAGTACAGACGCTAGCCTGAGAACTTCGTGATCTCTTTTAATCCTCTCGTCAAATTTAGGAGAAACTGGAGGCTTGGGCGCTACATCAAGTGTCACCCGGACAGCGTGACAGCCAGGATTCAAACCTACACCAATGTTCTCCCTCTAATCATTACACGATGCTGCCTCAGTCACAAAACAGTTTCACCTCTCCTGAAAGAAGGGCTTCTTCAAGCAAATTCTTGCAGATCAGGACCACAGCAGAGCCACCTGGAAGACCCTCTGCTAGGTCAACCTGTTTTACCATAAAAAGTATGGGAAACAGAAAAGGTGAAGGAAAAAAAACAAAGGTCCTAAAGAATGCTTTCACCTCTGACCTCCCTCCTCCTGTCAGAGGTCAGATGAGCAGTCCCTGGAACAAATGGGATGAATCTGTGGCCAGTTTCCCATTCAGGTGTTTACATCCCTGACTGGGAAGAAAGAGCTGACATGACAAGTCTCGCCTTCAAAAGAAGGTGACATGGGCTCCGTGTCTGTATTAATTAACCGTCACCTCCCCTGGGCATTTCTCTGCTGGCCCCTCGCTCTGGTCAGTGAGTCATGAAATGAGGGCAAGGCTCCGGGGAGCTGACTAGCACAGCTGCACAGCCGTGAACCAGAAATGACAAGACACAGGTGGTTCGCAGTTTTCTCTCCCCAGGGGTCCCCTCTCCCACAGCCCACAGCCGTGTCTCTAAGCAAGGGGAGCACCGGGGTCATCCCATCATAGAGGAAGAAGCCGGAATGTTCATCCGAGCCAGCACAACTCGCTGCTTGAAACTAAAGCCTGAAGCTCTCCAGTACCATAATGTGTGCGAAGCCTCAAAACGCTTCTTTACCTTTGCTGAACTTTCAAACTGAAATAACTTCATTCCATGTGAGAGCACAGCTGGCACGCGCAACCCCAGTTCTTCCCCACGGGATTCATGAGGCCCATTTTAAAAATAAATAAATAAATAAATAAAACATTAGTAATGGTCAAGAGATTCCAAACAGAATTTGCCTGCCAAGATTTCCTTGGCAAAGGAAAGATACTCCATCTCCTGAAACAATGGGTTTTAGAAATCAGTCCCAAGCCTCTTTTTGCGAAACTCTTCCTCAACTCGCTTGAGAGAAAATTCACGACTCTCTGGAAGATCAGCATTTTTTCAATGAATTCTTTAGCACCCAGGGTTCAAACCCACTTACCCTCGGTGTTGGAACTGATGTCGTCCTCCACTCCGACCACTTGCCTCCTGCGACCCAGGGGTGGAGTGTGATCCGGCCCGGGGTAATTTGGAAGAATGGCCTCTCCTCCTGGATGGGCTGGAGGAACATCCCTGTCTGCAGGCTGTGCCCGTCCATCTGGGTAGGGAGGCGGGGCTTGATGGGAAGGATCCAGTGAACCTCCAGTCTCTGGTGGAGCAGGGACTGTGGTCCCTGGCTGTTCAGAAGACTCGACTCGGCCTTTTAAATCCGGGGCATCTATCTCCCCCTGAGGTCTCCCCTCTTTGGTTTGAGGGTTCAAGGTGGCAGAGTCTGTTTCAGGCCCATCCCTAGATGTTGGACGTGGCAAAGGGGAGGCCAGGTCAGAATCTGGCGGAGGGATCCCACCTCCTAGCGGCCTCGAATCAGCTTTCGGGTGGAAGGAAACATCGACTGTGCTGTGGCCATTCGACGCTTCCTCTGGTTCAGCAGGGGAGGGGTATTCGACGTCCTCCTCATTCTCATCATAATAATCCAAGTTGTCCTCAGTGTAGTCACCCTCCAGGGCCGCAGCGCGGCTGAAGGAATGTCCCAGGGGAGCCGGAGGGTGGGCTTTGGAAAGGTCTCCTCCAACTGTCGCTGGCCTGACATTATCCAATGGGGAGGTGCTGCCGATATGAAAAGCCCACACTCCAGGAATCCCCAGGTTGCTGTGTCTAAATAAAACGGAAACAGGACTTTGTCACAAAAGTGTCCATCCACCACCTTCCCACAAAGGCGAGCGATTTATCTTAAAACTGAAGGACTATTAAGATCAGATTCAGAGTTTTCACTGGCAGGAAACCCAAATAAAACCAGACTTACACGGTAACTGAAGATCATACTGGAATTTTGATGTAAACTACCTCTTATTTAACAATGGGTTTCAAAGGCCATGTGTCTACCGAAGGCCAGACCCTCAAATCAGAATTCTGCTCTACGTGTTTTATCTAAATGGCTATTTGAAAACAAATAGGGAATGTGGGAATATTTTATCCTTCCTCTACTTTTATTTTTTTTAATTTATTTTGTTTTTTCGGTATGCGGGCCTCTCCCGTTGCGGAGCACACAGGCTCCGGACACGCAGGCTCAGCGGCCACGGCTCACGGGCCCAGCCGCTCCGCGGCATGTGGGATCTTCCCGGACCCGGGCACAAACCCATGTCCCCTGCATCGGCAGGTGGACTCTCAACCACTGCACCACCAGGGAAGCCCTATCCTTCCTCTACTTTTAACAAACTCAAGAAAACATATGCTTAAACATTTTTGCCAAACCCTTAAACAATATTTTTTATTTGAGTTAGTTAGTTACATGCCAACTGTTAAACATTCTTCAACACAACTTGCAAGGTAGGGGCAGTGATCATGACCGATTTTTCAGAGGAGAAAACAGGTTTAGAGAGATGAATCGTCTTAAGGTTGCACAATTAATAACTGACAGAGCTTGGACTTGAACTCAGCACTACCACCGAAGCCCGTGTTCTGAACATCCACATTACGTCAGAAAACTAATACACTAGTCAGTGCACATCCTAATTATCTTACTCCACGTTACAGAATGTTAGAGACATTTTGCGGTTTAGTCATGTGGATTAATCAATCAACTAATTCACAGAGACTGGTGAACCCATGTCCAAAAATTCAAAGGAATAGAAATGCCTAAGTCTCAAAAATGTTGAGCCAATGTAGAACAAAATTAAGGGGAACATAAGAAAGCAAGTTAATCAAACTGCCACGGGTCATGGGTGAGAGGTATCCAGAAACATCTGGAGCCAGGGAGCTCACGCGTTTCCCTCACTAGAAAAGAACACGGGCTCCATTCAGCCTTCCAAATATCCCAGCGATCCGTTACTTTAGTCAGTGATACATTCCAAAGAGGACAACCCCATACACAATTTCAAACAAATAAGAAAAAACCTGAAGGAACAAAGGGTCTGGCTGGCTTGAATACACCCATTTCTGTACTCTCTGGCATATGGCCCAAACACCAGGCTCTAAGTCTCTCATGCTGTGGGATTTCCTCAAAAGTCAGTCCATGAGAAATCAGTTAATGACTAATAAGACAACAGGAAATTCACTGAGTCATATAAGGGCAAGAGACTTTTGCTCATTTGGGTTGGTACTCATCATATTCCTGTGGATTTCTATAGCAATAATATTTTTAACACAATTCCAAGAATCAATCAATCAATCCCCACCCCCTTGCGTATTGTTGCTGTTGCCACTGCTGCTGTTGTAATTAGTTCAGGGAAACAGGAGCGTAGAAAGCAAAACTGTGATCCTTTGTGCGGTATGTTATGTAGACTTGGTAGGTTCTAAGAATTAATGCCAGTGCTTTTTGGCAAGCAAGCAAGGAACCCTGAAGAAGATAAGAGAGATTCTGAAGATCTGAGGATGTGGAGTTTATTATCACATCAGAGGTGTTGTAGCTGTGAAATTTCTTCTTGAAGTCAGAAACAGAAAACTATAAAAGCTTAAAAGAGTAGGAAAATACAAATTATGACAGATAAAAGCTAAATAAAATGATCTTCTGATTAAAGATAAATCACTACCCTAGCTTTTGTCATTGGGCATGATGAGAAAGCAGCCAGTTTGAGTTTATCCTAAAATCCAAGGTCATTTGGAAAGCTTAGCGACAGAAAGAACTTAATTTATTTCCTAGAAAGGAAAACAAGGCTACAAAATGAGAGGACAGTGCCTTCCTCCCTGGGTTGTTAGGAGGATTAAGTTAGAAAATCACATAAAATGTTCAGCATGGGGCCCTGCATGTAATAAGTACTTAGTAACTACTGTCTTCCAGGAGATAGAAAAGTATAATCTCAAAAAGTACAAATGTGTACATTCATATTTAAATGTGCAGAAGAAGAGTTATGACAAACACACTATGAATTATATAATTTATGACCTCTGAGCTTATAATTATGAGACAAGTTTGAGGAAGACAACAATTCCATTGTGGTTTTTTTTTTTTTTTTTTGCACTACGTGGGCCTCTCACTGTTGTGGCCTCTCCCGTTGCGGAGCACAGGCTCTGGATGCGCAGGCCCAGCGGCCATGGCTCACGGGCCCAGCCGCTCCGCGGCATGTGGGATCTTCCCAGACCGGGGCACGAACCCGTGTCCTCTGCATCGGCAGGTGGACTCTCAACCACTGCGCCACCAGGGAAGCCCAACAATTCCATTGACTAGGAGAATAACTTTATTTGTTAGAGATGCATACTGAAGCATTGAGGAGTGAATGGCATGCTGTGTGTCACTTACTTTAAATTACTGATGCAAAAAAGAAAAAAAATGATGAATATGGCAAAATGTCAACAGCTTGTAAGTCTAGATGACTCCCTCCACTTTTCTGCATATTTTTGAAATTTTAACTAATGAATGCTGGAGAGGGTGTGGAGAAAAAGGAACCCTCCTATACTGTTGGTGGGAATGTAAATTGATAACAGCCACTATGGAAAACAGTATGGAGGTTCCTTAAAAAACTAAAAATAGAGCTACCAGATGATCCTGCAATCCCACTCACTCCTGGGCATATATTCGGAGAAAACTATAATTCAAAAAGATACATGAACCCCAATGTTCATTGCAGCACTATTTACAATAGCCAAGACATGGAACCAACATAAATGTCCATTGACAGATGAACTGATAAAGAAGATGTGGTACATATATACAATGGAATACTACTCAACCATAAAAAAGAATTAAATAATGCCATTTGCAGCAACATGGATGGACCTAGAGATTATCATACTAAGTGAAGTAAGCCAGGCAGAGAAAGACAAATATCCCATGATATCACTTATATGTGGAATATAAAAACAGTGATACAAATGAACTTGTTTACAAAATAGAAACAGACCCACAGACATAGAAAACAAACTTATGGTTACCAAAGAGGAAAGGCGGGGAGGGATAAATTAGAAGTTTGAGATTAACATATACACACTACTATATATAAAATAGATAACCAATAAGGACCTACTGTATAGCACAGGGAACTATATTTAGTATCTTGTAATACCCTATAATGGCAAAGAATTCGAAAAAAAAAGATCTGAATCACTTTGCTGTACACCTGAAACTAATACAACATTGTAAATCAACTATACTTCAATAAAACACACACACACACACACACACACACACACACCAGATAAATAAGTAAATAAATGAATAAATGTAAAATAGAAGATTAAATTGAGGGACATTTCTATAATTTGGAGGTAGAGAACGCTTTTCTAAGAATAATACCAAGACCTGAAATCATAAAGGAAAAGGCCAATAACTTTGACAACCCTAAACTTACACCTTCTAGATCATAACTAACTTTAAAGATGAACAACTGGATAAAAATATTCACAGCATTTGAGAGCAAATATCTTTACTAGGTTTTTTTCTTATTTGTTAAAGGTCTTTGTAAACACCTCAATAGAAAATAGCAAAGAAATGGCTATTAACCATATGAAGAGGTGTTCGGTTTTATTAGTAATCAAAGAAATTACAGTGAAAATATGAACATTTTACACCTATCAGATTCACAAATACTAGAAAGATTAGAAGCTTGTAGGAAACAGACACTGTTGATCACAGCCCTCCTTACTGGTGAGAATGTAAGTTGGTGCAGGGTTTCTGAAGGGCAGTTGGTTAGCATACATTAAAATGTTACAATGCATATATCCTTTCTCAGCAATTCTATTTTCAAGAATTTATGTTTAAGACAAATGAGCATCTGAGCAATGTGTATTATTTTGTTTACGGAAACAATAACTATAAAAGGAAAAACCAGAAATAAGTTAAATGTTCATCAATAAGTTATTGTCTTAATAATACAGGCTATATATGATGCCATGTTTTATAGCGTTCAAATAATAATATAACAGATATCTTACTGAAAGACACCCATAGACAGCAAGTGGGAAGATGCCATATGTATAACAAAAGAACCATTTTGGTTTTGAAAAAGGTTTTGCATAAACCTAAAATTCTGGAATGACTGTTATGGTTATCACTTGAAGTAGTGAGAATGGGTAATTTTTACTTTTCACATTTCTCGGCGTTGTTTGTACTTTATTTTAGTTTTTTTGTTTGTTTGTTTGTTTTTTTTTAGCGGTACGCGGGCCTCTCATTGTTGTGGCCTCTCCCGTTGCGGAGCACAGTCTCCGGACGCACAGGCTCAGCAGCCATGGCTCACGGGCCCAGCCACTCCGCGGCATGTGGGATCTTCCCGGACCAGGGCACAAACCCGTGTCCCCTGCATCGGCAGGCGGACTCTCAACCACTGTGCCACCAGGGAAGCCCTATTTTAGTTTTTATACTAAGTACAGATTCTACTAAAGAAAAATTCCTCTGACGGTCATTTTGGCCCCATATCTTCCACTTTCAATCAAGCAACTCAGAGGTTTCTATGAAGCATGAAAGACAAAGATGAGGTAGGCATGGAGGGAGGTAAATGGAAGTGGTGTATGTGTGTACGTGTGTGCGTGCGTGTGTCTGTGTGAGTTCTTAGAGGCCATTACGGCTATGGTGGGGGAACACGTCTGCTTTTTCCCTCTGGCTTTTCGGCCCTCACTGCCTCCTGTACCCTGAGGAGGTGTTAGCACTTACTCCCATGCTCTGGAACTGTTGTTTGTCTGTCTACTCTAGGAGAGTGCAGGTTGCTTGTGTACAGGGCCTGGGTCTTAGACATCTTTCTCTTTCCAGCTCTTGGCCCATGGTGAGCTCTCGATAATGCCTGAGAGGCAGAGAACCTATGGCTCCAGAGTAGAAGAGGAGGGTGGAACCAGGGGAGAGAGAATAAGGAGCTAAGTTTTCTCCAGAGTCAAGACTAAAAAGGCAACCTTGGTGGAGCTCAAAAGATGTCCGACATGAGTCATGAGAAGGGGAAAGCAGGCCAGGATTCAGCATAAAATAAGTAGTTCAGAGCTCCAGACTTGTGGTTGAATTTTGGCTTTGCCACTTTATAACTTTGAGATTATAGGCAATTTAACTTCCCTAAGCTCATGTGTCACATTGAGAAAAGAGAAGAACTTTCCCTCTGAGATTCTTGTTGAGTTTTAATTAAGAGAACTTCTGGAAAGTGTGTAGCACAATGTTGGCATACAGTAAGCTCTCAATAAATGTCAGCTCTCAGTAACCCTATTTGGTTGTAGGGCCCGCTCTCTGGTCTCTGAGTAAAGCAGATGGCATGCAAAAGTGTAAGATGTTCCAATACCCAGGAATCATGTAACGAAACTTAGAGGAGTCAAGGCAGGCCAGGTAACCAAAGTATTCTCTGTCTGCCTTCTAGACCAGTATTCATGGAAGGGATAAAAGCAGAGATTTTTTTTAGAGCCTGGAAATTATTAAATATCAACAGGTGCTAACCCAGATACTGGGCACGATGTGGACGAGCAGAGTGAGTTTATGTGATGGGACTAAGGAATGTGCTTGGTCCCAGGCATTGCATGGAAAACCCTCAGGACGATTTCAGATAATGAAGCCACTGAGAAATCCTGAGACTTCCAAAAATCTACCAATCTGTTTGTTTGGTTTTCCTTTTTTTCCCCAAATTACACTACTCTTAACTTTTAACACCTATCTGTCCAAAAGACTAACTCACAACGTCTCCAGCTGTGAAACGATTAACCTGGAAAAACCTCAACCTGGGCAGTTGTATTACTGGGTGTTTTTATGTGGTTCCAAGGGCAATGGTTTCCATAGCAAGCCTCACTGGCTGTGCACACACACACACACACACACACACACACACACACACACACACACGAGTTCTGTTTCCAGTATCTATAGCCAATAGGGCAGGAAAAATAAAAGACTGTTTATATTTTGGTCAACGTGCTCCTCCCAGGGTCTAGCCTAGTTCCTGGTTTCGATCTGATCCCTTGCTTAGAAACCACGGAGATGATATTTAATGAGTAGGGCCACTCAAGTTTAGGTAGCTCCTAAGGGTCTTTAAATTCCAACAGGAAAGGGCGTAAGCCCCATGTTACTTACTGGTAGAGATTTTTCACAGACTGTTCAGTGCTAGTCAAGCTGAAATATGGTCCCTCTCTCTTCAGGTCACCGACCTCCCCTCTGCAGAAGCCCACACGGGCTGGAAGCTCGAGCTGGACATTGTAAGATTCTTTGGGGCGGGTTCCAAAGAACTGAAGGCCATTGGCAGGATAAAGAAAGAGGGCGTAGGTGTCAGACTTATCAGATGCCAAAACTGCTTGAAAAGTATTCAGCTGTGAAAAAAAAAAAGAAAATATTCTTAATAAAACAAACAAAAAACAACAAAGAAACCCCAAAGCATTATAAATGCAAAGGGTTGTCCCCCTTCTCAGGATTTCTCTAAATTGTTTTTACACATAATATTCTTTTAAATTTCCTCTCCAAATTATAAACATAATTACATCAGCTATATTATTGTTATAATCATCTTTTATCAATTTAGATTAATAGTTGAAATATGCATAGGTAAAAAAAAACACTGGTTACAAAAAATAAAACTATTTTTTAAGGTTTCAAACTTCTTTCATCCAAACTTCTTTCAGAGCTGAGAGCAAGTAGCAAAATTAACCTGTACATTCCCACAGCCACTGCCCTAGTTTTCTGCCCTGGGCACTCATCTGGATCATTCATTCATTCACTCATTCACTTATTTATCAAATGCCCATTATGGGCAGGGGTGGTATGAGGCACTGGCTGATCAAAAGGCCTCCTTACTGTTCCCAAAGCCTTACTCTCTATTCTCTCCCATCCACCTTTTATTTTTATATATAAATTTATTTTATTTATTTATATTTGGCTGTGTTGGGTCTTCGCTGCTGCGCACAGGCTTTCTCTAGTTGCGGCGAGCGGGGGCTACTCTTTGTTGTAGTGTGCGGGCTTCTCATTGCGGTGGCGTCTCTTGTTGAGTGCAGAGCATGGGCTCTAGGCACATGGGCTTCAGTAGTTGCGGCACATGGGCTCAGTAGTTGTGGTGCACGGGCTTAGTTGCTCTGCGGCATGTGGGATCTTCCTGGACCAGGGCTCGAACCCATGTCCCCTGCATTGGTAGGCAGATTCTTAACCACTGCACCACCAGGGAAGCCCCCATCTACCTTTTGACACCAGCACCAGAGTTACCCTACCCTCATGTCTCAGATGAGGAAACAAAGACATAGGGGCTAAGAGATCTGCCTAAGGTCAGGCTACTAATATGCGGTGGCAGGCCGGCCAGGGTCCCTGCCCTGCACCACCAGGCTGTCCCAACCGCTCCTTGGCCGGCCATCTCAGGTGATTTATAAGCTGCAAACTCTCTTCTCAGGCTCAGATCCCCTGCATCTCCACCGATTATTTAATATTGCCCATTTGCCCCATGCACTTTGATGCTTCTGCACATTTGCTCACGTTTTCCCGTGCCTGGAAACACTCCTGACCTTCTAATGCTGCCCCTCTGAGGGGTTTTGCAATTCCCTGTAGATTTATTGCTGTTCCCTGACCCTCCACAGTATCTTAGTGTTTCAAGTTAGCACTCACCTCGTTTTGCCTGGTTAGCTGCTTCCATGTTTGTAAACTCAGTTCATTAATTCATTTGTACATTACTTCAAACAGCCAGGTGCCTATTAAGCACTCGACAGTATGCTTGGTGCAAAGAAGCCAAGGAACAAAGGACGCAGCCGCTGCCCAGGACAGTCTCAGAGCTTAGGACAGGGAAGCAGCCACGGCTGGGATTCTAGGAGAACTGCTGGAGGAGGTAGTGGAGGCCAGAAGGGAGGGTGTGGGCCCAACACCTTAAGGGCTGCGGTGGGGAGGCGTTGCAGAGGCTGCCTGTGAACATTAATAAACACTGCAGAAGCCAAAGCAGACCAGAAAGAGAGGCCAGGAGCCTGAGTTAGCCACAGACTCAGCACCCAGGTCCTTATAGAATCACTCATTAAAGTTCAACTTACTCTCGTATTTTCAACAAGACACATTTTTTTTTTTTTTTTTTTTTTTTTTTTGCGGTACGCGGGCCTCTCACTGTTGTGGCCTCTCCCGCTGCGGAGCACAGGCTCCGGACATGCAGGCTCAGCGGCCATGGCTCACGGGCCCAGCCGCTCTGCGGCATGTGGGATCTTCCCGGACCGGGGCACGAACCCGTGTCCCCTGCATCGGCAGGCGGACCCCCAACCACTGCGCCACCAGGGAAGCCCCAACAAGACACATTTTTGCCTTTACCTACATGCAGCTATCTCCGCCCACCCAAATGATCAGTTAACAGTGCTTGAGTATCTTAAAAAAGATGTTATATTAAGGTCTCTGAGAACACCTCTCTCACTAAATCCCACTCCTTTTACAATTTAGCAGGCAGCAGGGGAGGTATTTATAAATACCACCACTTCCTAAATAACGTGGCTCCTAGAAACGTTATTTACTGATAAGTAGCACAGTTTCCCCATTTTGCTAGACAGACAAGATTAGGCAGAGAGAAGCACATCACATTTTACTAAATGAAACAGCAAACAAGAGGCGTGGGTCTGCATTTTGTTCTGTCCTGGGTCCTTCCCCATACGGTGGTCAAGCTCTTTCCTAGTGTTGATTCTTCTTTCCTATGTTTAATTTCAAAGTACAGTTTTGAGGGTTTGCTTACAAGACAAAGAAATTCAGGTGTTAAAATGCTTTTCCAGAAAAACACCAAAATACTATCCAAACTTTCTTTTAGATCTCCAACACAGAAAAGGTCACCTTGCTTGGCTTGGGTTTTTGCTTTTCTTTCTTTCTTTAAGTTCAGAAACTTAGTGATGGGGGGCAGGGGGCAGTGCTCATATATTTGTTACTGTTGTCGTTGTTGATTGCTTCATCCGGAAAGCCTGACTTTTCCAAAAACAAAAGGCAAGGGATGTTTTCTAGAATTTCCCAAAGCTCGGAAGCCATAACTTCTGCCAAATGTAAACAAAGGCTGTCCTGTATCATGTCTATACAGAGTATATGCTATTCAGTACATCATCGATTAATGGAGATTCAATAACTTCAGTTTTACTTTAGTCCAAAGAAAGTTCAACTAGAGAAAGAAAGGTATTTAAGGAAGGAGACAGATTCTGTTTTAAAAAGCAAAGCTTTCGGAGTTCCTGGCATTGATTGCCCACAATAAACGTCAGATAGGAGGAATCCTGGTTCTAAGTCTAGAGAAATTCTATAAGATAAGGAGGTCCCATAGATTGTGAAGGAATTGAAGGGGATGGGAGGGGAGGGAAAAAGTAAACAGAGCTGTGAAGGGGAGAGTCTGGCTTTTTACTGTGGGGGTCTGGGTATAGAGCACTTTATTTTATTCATTCTTTCAGCCAGTCAGCAAGTTCATTTCAATGAAAATGTATTCAATGTCTTTTATATGCCATCCTGAGACAAGCACTTATTACAGGTGGCAAGCATTTATTTAATCTACTTGTCTCCACCGAAATAGGCAAATAGAAGAATTTTAAATAGAATATAGGATCCCAGAGACCGGCCAAAAACGTTTGCCTGTTTAAAAACCACCCGCATACCAAATGATCACTTTTAAAGTTCTCTCCGTTCCACAAAATTCTACATCTAATCGCTAAAGAGCCCTCTTCGTGATGTCCTGCAGGGCTCCTCCCCCAGGAGCACGACTTGACAGGCTTCCAGACTGGAAAGGTCTTCACATTCCCGGAGAAAAGTCTTCGCAAGAACCCCACATGCTCTGTCCCTGAAGCGAAAGCCTCAGATGGGCTGCCAAACCCCACAAAAGGGTCACCAGTTCCCAACGCCCTCAGGATCCCAGGGAGGAGAGAGGGGCCGCCACGGGACGAGGAGCAGGGCCAGTGCTGCGGAGCTTCAAGATCTGCCATCCTGTTATCAGAAAGAGAGAAAAGCCAGAGCCCTCGGCAGAAATCAGGCAGCGCTGGGCTCTCTCTCCCAGGTGTGGGACGTTGCTAATCAGTGTTGACTTGAGTTGATAAATAGGAAACATGCCCCTCAATGAGCTCCTGATTTTTGCAACTGATTTAACTGATTTCAGCCATCTGGCCAAAAAATCACAGCGGTGCCACCCATGTCCCAAAGGGGTTTGCCTCGAGTGGTTTACAAAAACTACAATGAAAATTAAGAAGCAGGGTGTCTCCTACACACGTCCCAAAATTCTCTTCCCTGTCTTCTCTAGGGTCACATGCTCTCTACAGTCATAGCATCGTTGACTCCTGGCCTCCAGTGTTCGGTGTGAACAGGAATCTCTATTCCTTAGCGTATTTCTCCATCTCCCGTTACCTATAGGTCACTGTCATATGCAAGATTTTCCCGTGTTCATTTTTTTCTTCCCTAAATCCTACAGATCCTGCCAAAAAATTCAAAAATAAGTGCTCAGTACTATCACATCGCTAATAGTATAACCTTCCTGACACTTAGTCTTTAGCAAAACGTCAGCATTTCTTTAACCAATTTCCATATATGTCTCTGTTCTCTATGTCTGCATGGCTATATCTCAGACAGAGGCTAAACTCTTTCAGGTAGACTGTAGACCTCCCCTCTTCTGGACCTCAGCTTCAGAGCTCAAAAAGCTACAACCATGTCCTGCTTTTCTCCCTGGATCCAACCGTCTCTGTCAATGACTATCATTCCTTGAAACAAGTCAGCATGCCTCACTCCCCATGGTGAAACCTCCATTGGGAAGTCTTCTGCTCATCTTATGTTACTGCCCCACACCTCCCTTCATCCATTTCTCCAGCCTCAGCTCTCTTGGCCTTCTCCCAGGACACATCCTAGGCCAGAACAATCTGTCCTGCTGCCCCATTCTCAATATCCATTCTTTCAGCCCAACTTAATACAGGTCAACAATGCATTCCCTGTACCATACCACACAGATCTATGTAGCCCAGTTCCCTATCCCCCTTCATCCTTCAAACAACAACAAAACAACAGTCTCACCTACCCCACCCCCGAAAAAAAAAAAAAACACAGCTAAAGTAAACATATGGGCAGTATGTCTCCTGCCCATAAGTTCTTTGAAGGTCAATATCGTGACTTTGCTCTGTGAAGTACCTATGACAGTTCAAGGAGTCTCAGATTGAGTGAGTTGATAAACACCATTTGGTGATATGTTTTTAGATGCAGTAACACCTTGACATTCCTGCAATATCAGGTACCACATCCTGTCACACCCACCACGAACATCCACGGCGAGAAAGGGCAACATCTGAAATAGTTTTAAATGGTAAAGATGCCATTCCTTTGATATCTTCGTTTCCAGTAACTCTGCAACATGAAGTTAGTATGCCAAGGTTTAAGAAGGCCATGTAGAATTCACACAGTCCTTCAAGCAAAGTTGATTATTGCTTGCCAAAATCTATCTCCAAAGAATTATCAAAACGAGAACTCATGTCACAGAGCTCTTCAAAGTATTCAGAAGAAACTTCAATGTGGGTAATTACAGAAACATCCTCTCTCCAAACAGAATATCTCCTTTCTAAATGAAATAAATTCTGAAGCCAACTCAGCATATGGCAATGTCTGAAGATTGATTTTAATTAGAAAAGTAAGAGATGGATTCTACAAATCTTCCCCCACTCTGCCCCCACCATAAAAAGGCCTAGACAGAAGTTGCAATTTAGAAAAGCTTGTATTTAAAGAGTCCTTAAGTAGAAGACTTACATCACAGCATCCTTACAAGACAGAGAAATAGAGAAATAAAAGAACCAGAATCTGGTCCCATCAACCCAATGTAGGGGAACACAGATTGGCTGGGCATATGCACTTGCTAAGTCTAAGGGACCATAATGGCTACTTTAAAATGTCACCTTAGTGAATTCTCACAACAGTCCTGTAAGGTGGGCATTGCTACTTCATTTTACAGATTAGGAAACTAAGACTGAGGCTGGATCATTGCTTCCAAAGTCACTGGATAACCTTTCATAAACCACTTCTTTCAAAATGTTTTTATTGTCATTATCTTCACATCAGAAGCATTATTCCCATGCTGCAGATGAAACCGAGAAAAGTAATTAAAGTCACCTTGTCTGTATTATAATTTTCAGTTTCAAATAAGCCCTGATAAAATTGGAATACTAAAGCTCTAGTGTGACCTCATCACCCCAGAGATTCTGTGCAACTGCTCCTCTCTCCGATTCCTCTCACTCAGCTCAACGTTGTCTTTCTCTGTTGAAAAAATAAGATAGATGCAGCTGAATTCACTTAAGAGCACTGGCATACTAATTTGGAAGTAATAAGGAGTCGATAGTGTCCTTGGAAAATTTCATTCCAAATTCATTCTTCCTTTGAAAGAAATATGGTTCCAAGGACTCTTCAAGGGTACAAAGATCACATTGAGACAATAAAAAAAACCTCATTTATTGGAAGTCTTTGGAAAAGGTACAACTATTGTTGTGTCTACCTACATCACTTGTGCCAAGGAAATGGGTCCTGCATGAAAAGTCTGGGTAAAAGCAACAATGACAGAAACCTAAGAATCAAGAAATCTGTATTCTAAACCTGCCTTTGCCTCACTACGTACAGAATTCTAGACAATTGCCTTAACTTACTAGGTAATGGCAAAGAATAAGTCTTGCTGTACTTATCTTAAACATGCAGCATTGTTGTGGGAAGACAGCATGATAAAATGTTATTATAAGAATTAATAAGATATCCTGAATAAACAACATATATAATAATTGTCTAAGCAGTCAGTCTTTCCATTGAACCCTTACCTTCTCAATACAATCAAAAAGAGCTCTCTTTAAAAAATAAAATAACAGGGTTTCCCTGGTGGCACAGTGGTTGAGAGTCCGCCTGCCGATGCAGGGCACACGGGTTCGTGCCCCGGTCCGGGAGGATCCCACATGCTGCGGAGCGGCTGGGCCCATGAGCCATGGCCACTGAGCCTGCGCGTCCGGAGCCTGTGCTCCGCAACGGGAGGGGCCGCAACAGTGAGAGGCCCGCGTACCGCAAAAAATAAAAAAAATAAAAAAACAACAAAAAACTTCTGTTTAAAATTCTTCAAAAGCTGCCCAATGCCAAAGAACCAAGTCCAAACTCCTAGCATAGCATGATCTGCCCCTGCTCCATGGCCTTCCCAGCCTCATGTCCCACCACCCTTCCTCTTCAGTAATAAGATACCACATGGAATGCCCCAAACACATTAAACAATATAGTCCATGGGTGATATGTCATATGCTACCTCTTCTATTGGGAATGTTCTACTCTAGTCAACTCAGATGCAAAGACAATTGCTCACTGAAACTTTCCCAGATCAGGTCCCCTAACAAGGGAGGGATAGAGTTAGTCTCCTTAAGTCAAGATGCTACTTCACTTATCATACTGAATAATAATCAATATCCCTATTAAACTATGACATCCTTAGGAGTAAAGAATGTGTCCTTTCACAGTCTCTACATGCCCTGACATACAGTAAGTGCAAAAAAGTTTGTTGGATGAATAAATCTCAACTATGTTTAAATATAAATTACTTATATACACATACATATATGAATATGTCACATATAAGATATATGTTTAGAAAAGAAGACTGGAAGAAAACACAATAAAATACTAGCAGTGGTGACCTCTGGTTAGTAAAATTATAAACGTTATCTTCTAAACTTTGTATTATAGGTATGTTAAACTTTAAATGCTTTTTAAACTTATGGACAAAAGTGAATTAATGAATGCAACATACCTTATTCATTTCTCCAACCCTCCACCTAGACCAATGCCCTGAACAAAGAAGGTGCTCAAAGTCTGTGTCTGTTCCTGTTTTATAAATAAGTTCATTTGTATCATTTTTTTTTAGATTCCACATATAAGCGATAGCATACGATATTTCTCTTTCTCTTTCTGACTTACTTCACTCAGTATGACAATCTCTAGGTCCATCCATGTTGCCGCAAATGGCATTATTTCATTCTTTTTAGTGGCTGAGTAATATTCCATTGTATAAATGACTTAGAGAACAAGCTTATGGTTACCAGGGTGGAAGGGATAATTAGGGAGTCTGAGTCTGACATGTACACACTGCTATATTTAAAATGGATAACCAACAAGGACCTACTGTACAGCACAGGGAACTCTGCTCAATGTTATGTGGCAGTCTGGATGGGAGGAGAGTTTGGGGGAGAATGGACACATCTATATGTATGGCTGAGTTGCTTTGCTGTGCACCTGAAGCTATCACAACATTGTTAATCGGCTATACTCCAATATAAAATTTAATTTTTTTAAAAAAAAAGAAGGTGCTCAGTCTATTTATTTGAACTGAATGTACTCTGTTGAATTGAATAACTGAAATGTCAAACCTATGCATTAAAAGATTATGCAATAAACAAAACTAGATGTTGCCTGATCCAAAATAAAATGAATGGCAAAAATCAATTCAAATCATTTTTATTTCTAGATCTTCTTTGCTTAGTAAAGCCTTTAGGAAATATTCCTCTTACTCAGGGAGCACAGAATAAGAATGGCCACCATCTTGAATCACTCACTGAGACTGGGCAAGCTAGTTAATCTCCCTGAACCTACGGAGGATATGTGTCATCTTTCTATAGCTAAGAATCATTTTGATGAGTTAAAATAGAGATAAACTCAAAGAGTTTCAGCCTTTAGAGTTGACATTTTAGATTCAGGTCTAATTTCATAGGAGGAAGCCCTTACCTACCCCAGGAGTGAGGCAGCTCCCCTTTTGCCAAGCCACCCTGGCGCCACCTGATGTCCATTTGGAGTACCGCAAATGTTGCTGCCAAGACTAATGACTGGGCGCTTACGCTATTTCACTTTCTCAGGTAGAGACTATACAAGGAATCAAGGGCAGTCTCCTGTAAAGTACAGAGCATGTGAACTGGTACCTGGAGGGCAATTTGGCAAAGGCTATTAAAACCTTATAAAAAATGCATCACTCTGGCCCACCAGTTCCGCTTCCTGGAATGTCAACTAGTGACATGGTACAAAGATTTAGCTTAAGAAAGAAAAAGTGCTTCACAAATTTATAATGAGAAAAATTGGAAATAACCTTGCTGACCACTGGGCACAATGAGAAATCCACCGGATGGAATATATGCAAACATTAACAGTGATGTTGTAGAAGTATATTTATTGACAGCTAAACATATTCACAATTTACTAATTGGTGAAAAAAAGTTACAAAGCCGTATGTGCAATGTGAACTCATCATTAATAGACAGTGATAGATACAGATATGGATAGGAAAAAGCCCTGGCAGATGCACACGAAACTGTTTAACAGTGGTTGTCTTTGAGTGGCAGGAAAATGAATGGTTGTTCTTTTAAAAATTGCCAGCATTTCCTGATGTTTTTCCTTCACTGAACATATAATTAGAAATAATTCTTGTATATACGAGATGATTCTAAAACAATCAAACCATAAACCCCTTCTGCATCTGCACTGGGGCACTCACATCCCTTAAGCAGTTCTCCTTGCAAGAGTGACCTCTCAGACCCTCAGAGAAAGCTTGGAGAAAACAGCCTTCTTCACTTCCGAGCCACTTCAGCCCTGGTGCCGCCAAACTATACATCAGATTTAGCGGGAGAGCAGACTCCGGAAAAATTTCAAGCCAGTCCCTGGGTTCCAGCCCAGAAGCCAAGCCCATTTCCTCGGTTGGCACAGAGGCCAAGCAAGCATCCCTGGTCGCTTACCTCTCCCGAGGGCGGGGCCCAGCGCGTGGCCTCCTCGTAGGCGCCCACCTGCTCCCAGGTAGCCAGGAAGGCGTGGGTGGGGGCGAAGTGCGCGCCGGAGCGCGGGAAGCCTGCACGCACGTAGCGGGCGGCCAGGCCCAGCACCGCCGGGGAGGTGTCCTCGCGGTAAAGGACCCGGCCCCTGCCGTGACTCGTGTCGATGTCGGCCAGGAAAGGGGCGATGGCCGGGAAGTCTGTGGGGAAATCATCGTCCACATACTGGGTCTCCCTGGGGAAGTCCTGGGTGGAGATGATGCCGTTGGTGACCACCTGGGGGACGAGCAGGACAAAAGTGTGAGGGTCGCGTACGTTGCAGGAAGCCCAAGGAGGGCCACCACAGGTCCGGACGCGAGCGCCCACCCTGGCTCCGTAAAGAGGGAAGGGAACCGCCCCGGGCATGAAGTTTCCCCTTCCCCATCGGCTGGGAGCCCGACTCCTGGTTCAGGGCGACCAGCGCAACTTCAACCGGCGTCCCACCCGTCACCCCTACCCCACAAGCGCGGTGCAATAGGTCCAGGAGCCCTAAAACTCGTTCACGTTATCTTCTCATCTCCCGCACAACCCTGGAAAAAAGCTACGGGTCGGAGGAGGGAACACCCAGCTCTATAGAAGTGCACAGCCTCCTCGCTGTCCTAACTGGAAACCCCACTGGCCGGCTTAGCAATCCCACCTTCTTTTCTGCCTGGGACTCTTATGCGGCTGCGAACAATTCTTACCCCCTCCCCCCGCCCCCCTGAAGCAGGGAAAAGCAGTGGTCCGGCAACAGCATCGCTGCAAAGCCAGGTCCCACCCCGAGGGCGCTCGGGGACAGCCGACTGTGCGGACTATTTCCTCCCTTCGGAAGGCAGGGGTTCGCTGAGAGCCGCACTACACTGACGCCTGTTCAGAAGCTGCAAGAAATCTGCAGAATCCCGCACCAGGAAGAAGCTAAACTTACGTAGAGTTCGCTGAATTGGGCTTCATAGAAGCGCAGGGGAAGCGCCAGCTTCACGGCAGCCGAGCTTTCGTCGTCGCCTTCCTGCAGGAGCTGGTCCCCTCGCGACTGCCCGTAGGGGAATAGCTCGCCCGGGTGCAGCGCCGCGGCCCGGGACAGCAGCAGCAGCAGCAGCAGCAGCATCGGCGGCGGCGGCGGCAGCGCGGGCCGCCCGTCCGCCCGGTCCCCCCGCATGCTCTCTCGGCCCTGGGCTGTCCCGCGGCAGAGCGCGTCCCTGCCCCGCCAGCCAGCCCACTAGCCCCGCCGCGCTGGCCTCCAACCTGGATCCCGGCGGGGTCCCGGGCGGGGCGGGACTCCGGGCCCTCCCAGAGCGATGATTGGCTGCGGCCCTGGCCCCGGGACCAATCGCCAGTTCTGAGAAAGTTCGACAGCGGCCACCACATCTGGTTCTCGTTTAAGTTTTCTAAGGCAGTGGTCACCGGACCGGCGGCGCTGGCGGGGTGAAACATCCCGGCCAGGGGTGGTCGGAACCACTTCTCCTCCGCCTCCGCTCCCCGAGAGCTCGCGGGGTCACCCTCACCCTCCTCTCGGGGCTGCCCAGGGGTGCCGGCGACGCCTGCCTCCGGGACCAAATGGCCCGCACGGTCCGAAGGCAGCAGCGCTGCAGGAGATGACCTCAGCGCCAAGGGGGACCTCGCGGCAGCTTGTGCAGCTGCTGGCTGGCGCGAAGTGCCCCGCCAGGCTGGCAAGGCGAGGATGGTGCCCTGCCCTGGGGTGCCGGGCGCCCCTCGCCCTCGAGGTCTGGCTCTCGGGCCGAGAAGCAAAAGGCACTTTTGCTGTGTCGTAGCCACAGCTTCCTCGGCCTCATCGCTCCACCCAGAGACGCTGAGGAGAAGCGCGCCTTTGTATGAAGCCGGGGGGCTGACTCCTAAATTCCGTCCCCCTCCCGAAGGCCGCCTCCCGGGAGAGCTGGACCGCACGGGAGGACTGGGCCACCGGGCCGAAATGCCTGCCAGTTCGGGTCAAGAGCGTTGTTTACCTTCCCCGGGGAAAACCGCACCCGGGAAGGCCTTGAAACGCGACAGTGTGTGATCAGCTCTGTTTGGGGCATGGAATGAGGCATCCGGTTTGGACACCAAGCAGAAACGGGTCAGGCGCCACGGTGGAGGGACCCCGGGTCTCTCGCCCGCTCCCCGCGGGCACGGAAGCTGCCCTTGACAGCGTCCACGGAGGTGGTAACCCGAGCTCTCCACGGGACTGGAAATCGCACAACCTCCAAACCAGCTGCGAGGGTGTTCGGGAACCCCATCTACCATAAACATCCCCGCTGCGAAGCTCCAGGAGCCCGACGAGATTTTATTACCAATTTTACTATCAAGAGCCTGATATTTCCCAGATAGACTGTTTTCTCTCTCGGGACCCCCATGGGGTCCTTGGAAGCAAAGGTATTTAAAAAGAAGGGAAAAGCAAACCTTTGGAAATGCCTTAAGGGATGCTCAAAAAACAGATTTCTTTTTGTGGGTGTTTATTCCAGTTATACAAATCCTTACCGGCCCACAGGGACAAACCCTGAAAACTTTGAAAAGATCAGACTGTGAGACTCACAGAATCAACACAAAATGGAAAATTGCCCCAAAGCAGTTTGCTTCCTCAGACTGTGGAGATTTTGTATATTTGGTGTTACAAAAATGTATTTGTGTTTGCGTACATGTTCTTTCTTTTGGAGACAGATATTTTCATTGTACTGAGGAGGAATTAGAAGCTCAAAGACATGAGGTGACTTGACTTGCCCAAGGTCACCTAAAGTTACTCCTTGATATGAAATCCTTCACTGGCTTTCTGTAGCTTTTGCAAATCTCTCAACTGAGAATAATAATAGTTAACATTTATTTAGTGGTGATAAGCCATAAGTTAGTGGGTCAGGTAGACCCTACGATGGCTCCCAATGATCCCCAGTGTCTGATGTTCACTCCCTTGCATAATCTCTTCCCCTGCAGTAGTAGGCTGGCCTAGTAACTTCTAAACCAAAGAATGTGGCAATAGGGATAAGAAATCATTTCAATGATTAGGCTAAATCTGTCTTGCTAGCAGACTCTCTCTCCCTGGCTTTGATGAAGCAAGCCATTATGCTGGAAAGGCCCACATAGCAAGGAACCGAGGGCAGGCTCTGGCCAACATCTGTAAGGCACTGCCAGCAATCATGTAAGTGAGCTTGGAAGTGGATCCTTCCCCAGTCATGTCTTGAGATGGCGCATTAGCTCTGGCTGACACTCTGACTACAGCCTTGTGAGAGACCCTGAAGCAGAGGACCCTCACTAAGCAGGGCTCAGATTCCGGACCCACAGGTACTTGAGAATTTAATAAAGCCGTGTTGTTTTAAGCTGTTATGGTTTGGGATAATTTGTTATGCAGCAACAGATAAGTGATAGAGCTAGACAGACACTGTGCTAAAGAAATCAAGACTTGATTTCTGGGTAAAAAAAAAAAGAACAGTTACTGCTACGTGGCTAGTAAGTATAAGAGCTGTGACTTGAACTCAGTTCTGTCTGATTTCTAAACCTCTGCTCTTTAGCTCTAAATCACACTGCCACAAGGCCCTCTGCAAGGCACCTCAAGACTACCTCTTTAACTTCAGCTCTGGCCACCCCTGGCCTTTCAGCTGAGACTTTAGTTCTCAAATGCAACCTCCTATTATATGGTTTGGAACATCCCCACATGCTAGTCCCTCTACCTATAATGTTCTTTCCAATCAATCTCATCTAGCCAAAAACTTATTCAAGATTTGAATCAAAACCCTTCTCTTCAGGAAGCTTTCCTGGAAACCAGTCTAACATAGAAGCCCCTTCTCTGCTCCATGTGCCCAGCGCTCATCATTATCATATCTCCTGCCATCCCTGGTCTCCTCATAGCCCCCTCCCTACCACTACAACACTTGGAGGGAGGGGACTTGATCTCATTCAGGGTCTGCTACAACTCCAGCCTGGCTCGTTGGAAGACCCTTAAAGAAATATTTGTTGAATGAGTGAAGCCAAGCAAGGCAACCTAGGCCTAGGATCCATGTCTGCAGCTCAAATGAAACATTCTTGTCCCTACACCACCTTTCCTGCTAATCTGACCTGAGTTTTGTAATCCTCTTTACCAGGCTGCCTGGCGACTCACCTACCACTGCTCTCCAGTTTTTGTCATTCTTTCATTCATTCGTCCATTCAGCAACTATTTCCTGGGAGTTTACCACGACAAACACAACTCGGCAAGAAATAACAGAGCTCAAGATGTGACCCTTGACCTTACAGATCTCATAAGCAGTTGCAAAAACAAAGCATAAATATGGGGGAAAAAAAAGGAGCAATGCTGCAATTTAGCATGCATTTAACAGCAAAACGCGCAAAAATTGCCCTTGAACTGAGAGGCTGTCACTAGGTTTGGATCTGACGTTATCTGAATAGGAAGAAGTGGATCCAACAGGGAAGAGGCTGAAATGAGCAGTCCTGACTCCTGTCTGCATTAAAGTGGCCAAATCCTTTTTGAAATATGAAGCTTTGGACAGCTGTGCTTGAGCAGACACTCCTTTGAGCTCTTATTCTAATATTGTTTTTAAAAGACTCTATGGTACCCAAAGAGTGGTTTCTCCTTTAAAATGTCACTTCGGGTCTTGGTGAAAAGAAAAAAATCTGTCATAGCTATTTCACTGGTCAAAGTAAATACTGAAAAAAATATTTCTCTTGTATCCCCAGCTCCAGAGTAGAATTTCCATGACCTGCCAGACTAGCTCAAGAGGCAGAGGCCCTTCCAGGCTGGAAGTTATAGAGGACTTCTTCCCTAGACATTTTTAGTCCTCTTGGATTGGATCTTCAGAGTAATTGCTTGAGAGGTAAGATTCTCAAGTGCAGGAGTTTTTATCCCAACCCAGGGGTGGTACCAGATGCCTGGCAAGAGTTTCCAAAGTTTTATATATATATATATATATACACTTGTGGTTATATTTCTGTTATAAATACCATGACTTCAAGAATGATGACATTTCCTGTTATTTTAATCAAGAGAATGAAAACACATTTGTTCCATGGTATGGCAAATAGATTTTAGTATTCAAGGCCAAGTTCTATGTATAGCACGGACTGGTGTGTGTACATGTTTGTATTGGAGGTGGCCTTGGCAGAAAATGTTCTGGTTCTTGTTGCACACAGTGATTCTCTACATGACTTTACTCTCCATTAAATTCCAGGCTGGGCGTTCTAGCAGGTAGAGAAAATAGAGTTGTGCAAATTTGCACATCTCCACAGACTCAGGATTGATTGAAAATTATGTTAGGCCTATGAAAAACCATTCACTACTTAGAAATGCCTAGTGCTTGGGATATATTTTAAGGTCATTACAATGTGGGTGGGATGCCCCACATTTGAATGACCTCCAAATATATCCCAAGCCCTAAGTCTTCACTTGAGTTTTTCATTTATATCCAACTCCCTGCTGAATATCCTCTTGGGATGATACTTCAGACCCACATCTAAGAGAATGAGATCCACCACTCAGAATTTCTGAGTTTTCAGTTTCAGCTAATGGCAACAGTATCCACTCCCTCTCTATTACCATTGCCCTGTTTGGGGTCCTCATTATTTCCCACCTGCTAGCTTTTGTGGCAGAAACTACAGGTTAGCTACATACCATACCTAATAACTACCACTTTTTCCCAACCTCCTCCCTTGCCCAAATCTACTACATAAGAAGGTCACTGATTTCCCAGCTTCTCTTACAGCTAGAGGTGGCCAGCTAGTGTAGTCCTAACCTGACCACCAGTAGTTTGCTCAAAGTGGTGGTCCCTGGGAGGGCTTTGACACTGGTGATTAAAGGGAAGAGAAGCATCTTTCCCTATTCTTGCGTCCTTAAACACAGATGTGTTGTTTTGAGCTCAGACGGCCATCTTCTGGCCATGAGGTGACAACTGTGAGGACTAAAGGATAGCAAAGCAAAAAGACAACACGGATGTGAGTGTCTTAGCCAGTGAGGAACTGCCTACCTCCAGACTTAGAAAATAAACCCTGTTGGCTTAAGCACTGTTCCACACAGCAGTACCCAATCCTAACAGATACTTTGCTAAATCCTTCCTCTATGTGTATCTAAACTACAAATCTGACCATCACATATTCCTGTCTAAGACCCTCTGGTGGCTCTCCCTCACCTTTAGGGTGAATCTTAATCTGGAAGGGCCCTCACGGTTTGGCCTCATCTGTCATCTCCTGCCCCTTCCCGCTTACACCTTTAGCAACACCCAACTCTTTCTAGTTCCCCGTCCACACAAGTATTTTCCTTCTGGTGTTCCTCTGGTCATGCTATTTCTGGACTGGAACACCCTGCCCATCTCCTGATGGTCTCTCCTTCCCTTCAAGATGCAGTGCAGACATCATATCACATGGGCAGCCTCCCCAAATTCTGGCAGAGAACCTCTCCTCTGCGTGGCTGTGACACCTGGGCACACTCCTGTCTCAGCTCCTCACTGAAAATACTGAAATGGCCTTTTAATGTCTGTCCCTTCATCTGGTTGTAATGGCACTCTTCTGTGTTCTTTTTTCTTATGCACTCTAATGTCTATTTCAGACTGTCTTTACCACAAGCCTGAGCACGGAAAGACAGATAGGCCTTGACAGTCCCACCCGGCCACTAGAATGTGAACCAGCGCTCGAGGGTAGGATCGGATCTTCCTCATATTCTAAATCTCATGGGTCTAGCACAGTACCTGCTACAACCCTCTGGGCTGTTTAGTAAACCACTGTTGATTTGAAGGGGGAAAAAGTGTTGTAAAGAAATCCTTCTTAACTCCTGTACTTTTTCCCGAACAACCCACTCCCTGCTTCTTCACATATTAATTATATTCTGGATTGTTGCGGGGAAAGTAGAAATTAAAAGGTGTGGCTTTCATGTCGGTAGACAAGATTCCCACCGCTGATTATATTTGAAGGTATTCCGGTTGATGGCATTAGATGCCTATAGAAAGAATAGTGCAGAAAGGCCAATACTGCTCCCTTTCCTCCTGTGACTACCCCAAGTACAAGTTAGCATTTAATTACTATAACATCGGCATGCAGCTCCTTCCCAAAGACTTCTCTCCCTACCCAGACGGTAAGTTCCTCAAAGGTCCTGCTTTTCACTTCCTTTAAGACTCCCACAGCTGTCTAACACAATGCTGAATAAATAAGGGCTGGTCAACTTCTAATGAGTTGAGTGACTGCCCGGGAGTGATCTCAGTGTGCGCTGTCTCATTGGGTAGTGGCTGTGGCCGTGTTTCCAGAGGCTGTTGTCCTTGGCATCATCTGTGCCGCTTTCCTAGACATCCTGTGCTTCTTACCGAATTGAATCATCTTGTTTCTGCCGCATGTGACCTGCTGGCCATTGTCACTTCCTCTAGAAGTTAGTGCATGAGTCAGACCAATGCTAATAAAGCCAAAGATAACCATGGCAAGCCTTAATTGAACCTTTATAATGTACCAGGTTCTAGTTAAGGACTGGATAAGAATGATTTCATCAATCCATTGTACACGTCCATTTTGCAGATAAAGAAACTGAGGCGAGAGGGATTAAGCAACTTGACCAAAAACTAAGCCAGCAAGGGTTGAAACCAGAATTCAAACCCAGGCAGTCCAACTCTGTTAGTGTTTATCTGTGGCCTCCAGAGCTTTTTTTGATTTGCCACACTGAACATTGCTGTGTCAGGTACCAGGCAGAGAATCTGATCCGAAAATAACCAAAATCCACCCTCAGCAGTAGTTTCCCAGATACATCTGATATTTGAAACACAGCCTACAGGACATATATTCTCTACATTCCTTCACTGTACTAAGTTATGTCATCAGAAAACAATGCAGTAGGGTTATGTTATCTTACGGCTTCCAAAAAATACCTTGACTGAGTTAAGATTTAATTTTATGCTTTCAACTTTTATGGAAGGTCTTTATGAGAAAAATCAACTTGATAAACATTTCAGTATCTTTTTATAAAGCTACACTTAATGATACTATTTTAATGAATTTTCTCATATAAGGTTTGCAAGAAAAATGCCTCCTAAAATTCAGGACCAGGAATAAGTAAGTATCTCCAGTCTAATCTGGGGGTCTCTGGGAATCAAACATTGATTAAGGGCTTCCCTGGTGGCGCAGTGGTTGAGAGTCGCCTACCGATGCAGGGGACACGGGTTCGTGCCCTGGTCTGGGAAGATCCCACGTGCCGCGGAGCGGCTGGGCCTGTGAGCCATGGCCGCTGAGCCTGCGCGTCTGGAGCCTGTGCTCCGCAACGGGAGAGGCCACAACAGTGAGAGGCCCGTGTACTGGAAAAAAAAAAAAAAGAAAAAAACAAAACATTGATTAAACTGTACAACTCCACATAGATCACATGGCGCCAGTCACAGAACCCAAGAGTTGATCCTGAGCTCATTTCCTTTCAGGAAAGCATTTTAATTCTATAGCAATTCTCCAAGTTCACTGTGCGGAAAACGAATGTGTCACCTTTCACACCAACCCAGTCCTCCTCCTGCCTCTCATTGCTGTCAACTGTGACGCCATGTCCCCAGACACTCAAGCTGAAACCTCAGCCGCCTCTATTTGACGTCTCGCTTTCCCTTTCCATGTACATCCAAGTACTTGACAAATGCCACAGACCACAGATTCACAGAGATCAAGATTTTGTCTTTTTTGCTCACTGGTGTATTCCCTGCCCCTAATGTAATACCTGACACATGGTAACTGTTCCATAAATATTTACTGAACAAATAAAATTCTGTAGATTTATTTCCTGCCTCCTGTTCTCCAGTCTTTTACCCCCTTCCAATCCTCCCTGCCGTCACTCAAGTCCAGGCACTTACCACCTCTCCTTGTCATTAAACAACACTCTAATCCACCCAGTCTCAGCTCACAAGTTCCAGTCTGTCAGAGTTCAGCTGCTGTTAAGTAAGCTTCCTAAAATACCTGAATATGTGCCTTCCTTGTTCAAAGGCTTCCCTTGACTTACCATTCAAGAGGAGCATTGGATATTATTCTTACAACTGCTTGCAATAATAACTACATGGCATGAGTGAAAAGCGGGGAGGGGGAGCAGAGGCCAGACCACGGCAGCTGGGGAGGAAGACGCTGATTAGAACTAAGCACAGGGTCAGGATGAAGACAGATAGCTTACGCACCTTTCAGGTTGTGGGAATGAAAGGAGGTTATGCAAAGCAGGTAAAAATGATAAAGCGCCACAGACAGTTAATGTTTCGTCTATCAGTAATACCTGTTCCTGTAGATGTCATCAAAAAAAAAAAAGCAAAGACATGTCAGAGAAATGGATGTACCATTTTAGAAAGACTTCTGTCATAGGTTTTCATTCATTATCTTACTAGGTCATAACAATCCTTACATCAGTAGAGGAGTTTGTGGTTTACAGTGCACGATTTCACATGCATTATCTCATGCGGTTCATTCCAACATCCTGAGAGGCAAGCATTAGTATCTTCAGGGGAGACCTTGGAGAGGTCGGGAGACATGGCCAGAAGTTGCCTAGCTAGTAAATGGTAGTACATGCCCAGTGGCACTGACACTGTGGAATTTGTTTGTGGGCACGTTCTTTGCTTCTGTGTTACCTTGAACTAAAACCCTAGACTTTGTATGCCAAGGCTGGTACCTTAGTCACTCCACCAGTGCCGTCCCACTACCACCATCCACTGCTCTGTGTAGCTCTGGAGTATTAGCATTCACTATATACTCTATGCAGTAGTAGCAGCAGTAGTGCTGGCAATCTACTTCAAATGTTTCATGATCCAGGCAAGCGTGCATTACTTCATTTAATCCTCATGGCAACTCTTTGAGGAAAATATTATTATTTCTTTTTACACCTGATGAATTTTTTACATTCTGATGAGGCCCAGAAAAGCAATTTAGCTAAGGATACACAACTACCAAGTACCGAGGCTAAAATTCAAACCTGGGCAGGCTACCTCAAAAGCTTGAGTATCATCATTATACCATGTGTCCTAGAATTTTAAACATCTCCATCCTTCTAAATTGTCCTTTATTAGGGTCCTTCGTCACCCCTTTGCCACTTCTTTAATTTTTATTCTATATATTCAATGAGCAGTATCCTGATGGACAGGTGAGTTCATGATTCAGGAACAGTCCTGAGCGTTATGTATCCTTGAACTCCATTACTGATTTGATCTCATTGGGTTTCATATGTTTTTCTCCTCTTATTTCATAGACTCATAGCCTTTTAGAACTGGAAGGGGCCCAAGAAATCCTGGACTCCAATCCCCTTGCTTTAGTGTGACAAAACTCTGACTCGGAAAGTTTCAGTCTCTCGTTCACACATCGTAGCAGGAAGAGAATCAAGTTTCAAGTTCCCAGGCTTAGCAACCATGGAGCCAAAGCTCCAGCCCTTTGTGCCCCACGCAGTGCCGGCAATAAACAGAGATGATGGGAAGAAGCACCCTCTCTCAGATCAGTTCAAAGCGCTGGTGATGTACTCTGCTGAACTCTCTGGCTATGATCTCTTCAAAGACAAGGTATACGGGAAGGACTTAATAGACCCCTGTTCCCTTGACTTCAACGTGGAAGCATTCACTTGGTAGTTTCGGTTGGAAAGACCACCTTTTAGCCCTTAATTGAAGCATCTGGCAGCCACAGTAAACAGAATAACAGAATCACATAAGCAGAATGGTAGCTTCCCAATGTTATTTTTCCGACGGGGCGGGGGCGGCGGGGTGGGGGGGAAGGTGTTCTATTCCAAGAAGGGAAATAAAATGATAGGCATTTGGGGAAGGGCGCTTCCTTCAGCTGAGACTCCTGGGTAAGCCGTTCTGTGAAGTGGTGACTTCACTAAAAACATCTGGTGCATCCTGACCATTACTTAGGGTGCCATTTGAAAGACTTACTTACCTGGAATGATCTGTTTTGGCCCTTCTATTTACAACCCCAAGCCTGACTCATTAATAAGCCATGTGAATAGGACAGGCCTCATCTCTACGCTGAGCTGGGAAATGAACGCAACCAAGAAAAATTCAGCCTTCTGGCCTCAGGCCAGCAGATTTTCTTGCATTGTTTTCTCCTTCTCCTCCTCCTTCTTTTTCCTAGTTTTTTTTAAATTGCCCTTCCATAATACACACACACTTAAAGGAAAAATGTAATTGAAAACATTGCTTTATATTTGGCAAATACCATGCTAACTGCTAAAGAGGTTATTCTCACGCCGCCCACCAAAGCATTCCATTGTACATTTTGGAGCTCAGGCAGATATACACAGTTAGGGTCCATGAAACTGTCACAGGAGAGAGAACCTTGCTTACTGTGGCCCTCAAGGGCTTCTATACTCATGGTTTTAATAAAAGGAAGAAGGAGCATAGGAATTTAAGACAAGTAGGATGAAACAACCTTTTGCATCTAATTGGTGGGTGGGGGAAAGGCAACCCTCAGGCGTGAAGGGGGTTAAAGCCTTAATGGACGTACATCTTCCACATCTGTATCATCCACTCCTGAAGAACTGAGCATTGACCTACACTTCACACAGTTTTCATTGATAAAGAGAGTTTGCAAGTGATGGCTCTGAACTCCCAATCTCTCCTCAAGTAGCAAGAGAATCACAGTTCATTCACACTTGGCAACTGCCTTTGTCAATTTAAAAGCAGTCTCTCTTAACTCTACCCAGAAAATTTACAGGATGAATAGAGACTTGTGAAGAAATATATATTTTTCTCATAAAACACTAATTAGATCTTTTTCTTTCAATAACATTTTTCTGTTTTAATAGTTATTTTAAAACGTACATACAGGGCTTCCCTGGTGGCGCAGTGGTTGAGAGTCCGCCTGCCAATTCAGGGGACACGGGTTCGTGCCCCGGTCCGGGAGGATCCCACATGCCGCGGAGCGGCTGGGCCCATGAGCCATGGCCGCTGAGCCTGCGCGTCCGGAGCCTGTGCTCCGCAACGGGAGAGGCCACAACAGTGAGAGGCCCGCGTACCGCAAACAAACAAACAAACAAAAATGTACATACAGGGGCTTCCCCGGTGGCGCAGGGGTTAAGAATCCGCCTGCAGATGCAGGGTACACGGGTTCGTGACCCGGTCCGGGAAGATCCCACACTCGGCGGAGCAACTAAGCCCGTGAGCCACAACTACTGAGCCTGCGCGTCTGGAGTCTGTGCTCCGCAATGGGAGAGGCCGCGACAGTGAGAGGCTCGCGCATCGCGATGAAGGGTGGCCCCTGCTCGCTGCAACTGGAGAAAGCCCTCGCACAGAAACGAAGACCCAACACAGCCAAAAATAAATAAATAAATAAATAAATAAATGTAAAACGTACATACAGTAAATTTCGCTTTTTTGGTGTACAGTTCTACGAGTTTCGACAAAAGCTTAGAGCTGTATGATCACTACCACAATCAAGAGACAGAAAGTTCCATCACCCTAAAACATTGCCCAGTGCATCCACTTCCCTCACCCCACCTCTCAGCCCTAGACACCACTAATCTGTTCTCCAAATGTCATATAAATGAAATCACAGAGCTATTTGAGCTGGACTTCTTTCACTTAGCATAATGCATTTCAGATTCATTTATGTTGGTACATGCACCTGTACATTATTCTTTTTTACTGCTGAGTAGTCCATTTTATGGGTGTACTGCAGTTTCTTTATCCACTCACTAGCTGAAGGACATTGAGCTGTTTCCAGATGTTGCTGATTATGAATAAAGCAGCTGTAAACATTCATGTACAGGTGTTTGTGTGAAAATAAGTTTCATTCTTTTGTCCTAGGAGTGCAATTTCTGGGTCATATGCTAAGTGTCTGTTTAACTTTAAACCAAACTGTCAAACTGTTTTCCAGAGTTGTGGTACCATTTTACATTCCCATCAGCAATGTCTAAATGATACGGGTTTTCCTCATCCTTTCCAGCATTTGATGTTGCCACTATTGTTTACTTTAGCCATTGTGATAGATGTGCTGTGGTAGCTCACCGTGGTTTTCATTTGTATTTCTCTAATTATTAACAATGTTGAGCATCTTTTCATATGCTTATCTGCCATCTGTATATACAGATTTTAAAAACAGTCTTTACCAGGTTTCAAATGTGATACATGCTTGTTATAAAAAATTTAAATGTTACAGAAATATGTTATATTGAATACAAAAGTTTCCTTTAATAATTTTAGCTTCTAGTCATAGCTACTGTTAACACCTTAGTGTATATTCCTCCATGTATATGCTAACATATACAGTATTTATAGAAGTGCAAAAATGGTGGCATTTTATACGTACTGTTTGAAAACTTGCTTTTACTCACTTAATGATAATCCTGGATAGCTTTCCACATTGTGGTGTTCAATTGCCTTGTGTTATATTTTCTAATAAAATAGAAATTTTTCTGATTTTAAGTCCAAAAAGTCACATTTTGACAATCCCATATTTTTAAACATAATAGCAATTAGTATTTCTACTATATTGTCGTAAAATTTTAAAGTTGTACCAACTTCCTGATGAAATTATACACTACACATTTCCCAGCTTTGAACTGAGAACTTTGTTGCAGCAATAAGGACTATTTTAAGAAGACGTAACCAGTTGAAAAAAATTATGTGGAAATATAAAACAAGGTCCGGTTAATTTCATGTTTGTGTCTTAAGAAACTTGGCATATGGGTAGCTGCTCTATCATAGGGAATAGCAAGACTACAAAGAAATTTATTACATTGTATTATTGCTTACCACAGTTTTCCATATTAAACAAACTGATTTTGGTATGTGCATTAATTATTTCACTTAAAGGCACTTCCTTTCTGCATCAATCACTCCTATTAACTCATAATATTCTCACGGGGGTTAAATTACTACCAGTGTCCTTTTATGAATGATTTCATAAAGAATAGATATGAAGGCAAGGGAATGTAAATGATTTATTTCTTGTGACTAAAACTGAGACCCCCATGCTTGGTTAAATTTAAGGAAATTAGGGGGAAATGCTGACAATATGATTATTCTTAAGTAGAAGAGGTTTTCTTGTTTTGGTTTTTTGGTTGTTTTTTTTTTTAATAGCCATAGATAGGCATATTTAATCTTAGAAGGCTATTAAGAAGTAGGAAAGAAAAAGGAAATATTAGGGACCCTAGTGGGTATTTCCTCTCTCTCCTTTCTAAGAGTATTTAATCTTTTGGTTTTCTAAGCAAATCTTTTGCAGCTGCCTAGGCTCTGTTCATGCCAAGGACCCTCTGTTTATACTAACTACACCCAAAGAATTCTTCTTACACAAGTTGTACTACTTAAGCTCTTTTGCAAGTCTCAGACTTTATCGCATACGTGGGGAAACAGAGCCATACTTTTCTTTCTCAACATTCCTTCTGGTCAAAGGAGAATGTACAGGATTTAATTCCTTAAGCATCAGTCTTAACCTAAGACTGCTTGTGACTTGCACGTATCAATGTGTGAGAAAACTCTCATAAGCCTTTGGCTAGATATACCTACCATTACCATGCAATGTGAATTTAGGGTGACAGCTCTAAGAAGGGCCCAGGAACAACCGTTTAGTCCATTTGGATTCAGGTGGTTTTCTAACCTAAACTTAAAATCAGCAAGAACCAAACAGTCTAAGAAACAGAATAACACAACTAGACCCAGTTCTCCTGGAGAAGACTGGTTCCGGATATTCATTCATAAGTTCACAACTTTTTAATTCCATGAAAAATACACTTATCTTGGACCTAGTTTTTAAAGCCCTTAAAGATGAAAGAAATTATATATCATCTTTTTATCACTGAACCCCAAATTATACAATAATTGAGCTAATTCTCAACTTTTAACATTTTTCCTGGAAGCTCAAAGGCTGTGAATAAAAGGAAGTTCCTTCTGTCCAGCTGTGTCTGTTCAACCCCCATACTTAATATTATGTAAACATTTGGATCATAAATGCCATTCACTTACATTGTCTCCGTTGATGCCTGTTCAACTGCTTCAGAAGTGAGACAGTCAAAGCCAAGAAGGGTCAAGGGACACATCCAAGATCAGGTAGCTGATGTGGCCGAAGGTGGACTCAATCAAGGCCCTTCAATTCCTCCATATGTTTACTGTACCACAATTGCTTTTTCCCAGATTATCCAGATCATAAAAATGGAAATACAGCCAATCATTCTGATGTTTGCTATCACCCAGATACCAGTGAATGAGAGCTTTCTTTTTTTTCCATCATATAGATAAAACTTCATCTGTGTCCAGCCTTGCTTGGCACACATTACTCTCTCCAACCTCTTATTTATTTCCCCGTTCCTCCCTAAAAGTTCATCAGGATTCAGAGACTCAGGTCTAGCCTTGGTCTAGCCACACCTCACTCACTTGTGAGCTGTGTGACCTTCACCAAATTCCTTGAGCACTCTGAGCACCTGTTTCCTCATTTTGTGAAATAAGGAAGACAACAGCAGTCTCCTCAAAATAGCTGTAGGGAAAATTAGGTGAGAAAAGTCTTTAGGGCAGTGTCTGGCCAGGGTAAGTACTCTGTCTTAATGTCCCAAGAAGGCCCCCTCCAAAAATAAATCTAGGGGGTACATGAAGAGTAGAGAGACTGCGGACCTTATCATTAAATCGTGGGTGATACAAGTTAGCTCCAGGCTCCAAAATGTGTTTGATGACAATATAACAAACAAAGTAAGCTGTGGTGTGCTGGAGGCGGCTGATACCAGCAAGAGTCGGTTTCATGTATTTCTTCCCAACTCCATGCTTGGTGAGGTCAAGTAGGTAGCTTGAAATCAGCCATGGTTGGGGGTATTTACACTCCAGGAAACTGGCAAGCGCTATAAAGCAGACCTCCCCTCCCCTCCCAAAGAGCCGGCTGTTGGACACTCGCCAGCATACCACAGATAGAGACCAGGATTTTAAGTCAAACAAATTGACTCTGTAATCAAACCTAAACTCTGAAGTTTACTAGTTCACCCTGGTATATAGTAGACTCAAGCCATCTGAGTCTCTGCTTCCTCACCTTTGAGTGAGGATAATAGTACTCAGTTTGGAGACTGTTGAAAAAATTAAATGAGATAAAGTATGTGAAACACTTAGAACAGGACCTAAGACCTAGCAAACATTATACATCAAAAAATAGATGAGAGTGGTTGTTATTATTGTTGTAAAGAGTCTGTCAGCCTAGGTTAGGAAAGGCTTTGTTTCATGGAAAAAATTTCTATTCAAGTTCTTTTATTGTCTCTGAGAAAATATTTAAACAAATTTGAACATCTAAACACAGGCAGTTTTAAAGCCAAAAGTCTAAGTGCTCTGAGTCTCCTCTGAGCATTTTTCAACAATGTTGGGCCCCAAGCCAGCACACGTTACAACCTTTTCAACCCACCCCAGGCTGCCTCAACAGCAGGCCTCCCCCAGAGAAAAGAATCTGATGCAACACCAGCAAGAGAATCTTCCTCCTTAGACTCTCTTAAGTTTTTCATCCTTTTTGTTTAAAAAAAAGCTAAAAACTTGAGATGCAACAGGCTTCCAAAAATTCAAATGCAGAGAGTCCAGAGAAAGGAATATTCAAAATATAAAAATCTGAGGTTCAGAGGCATGTGGATGAAGGGCCTGGGCCTGAGGTCCTCCTTGCCATACTGCAGGAAGAGCCCAGACGCCCACAGATGTCCCCTCTAGCAGGGTAAAATCAAGATTTTCTGTGGACAGCTGCCTCTTTATTCCTATATAGAATTTCCCCAGCACAACAGTACTACGAGCTGTACCACCACTGTCCCATTACCATGCAAGATGAAAGACAAAGAGAACCTTAAAATTGCACTTTGTTCCACGGACAGGACTCCAAGGGGTGAAATCTTCTTCTACGGTTGCATAGCTTATTAACCAACTGTGTCTAGAGCTCAGATTGTTTTTACTTCTGTCCGAGTGCAATTTTCCCAGTCTGCAACTTTTCAAGTCCAAGACCTTAAACTTTGAGTCTCCTCCTCTGCATTGACTGTTGGAATTCTGCTTCTTCAAGCTAACCTTGAACCGAATTCCCACATGGCAATACACCTCCCCTTCCATTTTTTAGGAACACTGACCTCCTTCTGGATTCACTTCATCCCGTGCAGAGGCTGGACCCCAGGGTCTGACTCTAGGCCTCCCAGCATCATCAGCCTTCTCTGGATCTCTCCAGCCCTTGACTTTTCCATTCACAATCTCAGGTTGCCGGGCCTGGCTGTGGTCATACAACATTAGCTGGGTCCTAATTGCTACTCAGAACCCTTTCTTTGGTTGCTTATTCCAATATTCACCACTGAGACTGACCTAGGCTTTTCCCACTGCCCAGTGCTCCTGCCTCCCCACGACCCCCTCTCTGAAAAGCCTAGAGAAGTGAATCACAGCATACTAAGAATGAGTAGATCCATCAAAGGTTATGTCGGGCTACCCTGGTGGCGCAGTGGTTGAGCGTCCACCTGCCGATGCAGGGGACGCGGGTTCGTGCCCCGGTCCGGGAAGATCGCACATGCCGCGGAGCGGCTGGGCCCGTGAGCCATGGCCGCTGAGCCTGCGCGTCTGGAGCCTGTGCTCCGCAATGGGAGAGGCCACAACAGTGAGAGGCCCGCGTACTGCAAAAAAAAAAAAAAAAAGGTTATGTCATTCAATGCTCTCGTTCTACAGAGAAGGAATCGAGATCACAGATGCTCAGAAATTGAGTACCTCAAGTCCCCTGGCCTACAGCTTCCCTTCAGGTAGGTAAAGTACAATACCATGAGGCGTTAGAGATTCAGATTTGCTCATAGCCCCAGCCTGGCAGATTTTAGAGACACGCCTGTTCCTCTTGACTCCCTGCCTTCAACTTGCCCTCTGACCATACCTCCTCTGCACAACTTTAAAATATCTCTATCACTTTCTCTCCTCCTTTCATTCATTTTATGTCAATTGAGCATATACTCTACAGTCAGCATAAAGGAGGTGCAAGAGCTAAAAAGATAAAGAGGACACACCCCACCTTCCTAAACCTACATCTCCTTCCTAGAAGAACGCAGACTTTAGCCTATCCTGTTTTAAATAAGGAATTTTTCTCATCTCCCCAAATTACAATTTTTATTTATTAAATGTGTTAAATATATTTATTAAATGTCTCCTCTAAACTCTGTATCTCTTTTCTCCATTATTAATTATGAGACTGGGTTTCTCAACCCCATGTTTTATACAAGGAACAGGTAGATTTTAGGTCTAGCTACTCAACTGGCTTAACCTGAGTTCCCCAGAAAGTAGAGCCCAGAGCTGCTTTCTATGTCCCTACTTTATTAGGGATGCATGTTCAGGGAGCAGGCACGAGAGACAAGGAGAGAGAGGCAGGAGGAAGGAGAGCCTACGGAAGGAAACTGGATAGAGTTTTGTGCCATTAAATTCAACTGATGCTTTGATACGGTCAGGACTGTCCTTATTTAAAAAGCCATGATATAAGCTGTGTGTTGGGTAGGGATAAAGGAGGATGAATTTATCCACCAGTTCCCTTCTTCTAGGTCAAAAGTTCGCCCCATGGAGCATTACTGCCTTCCGCACTTTCAGGTCTGCATGTGTGAGTACCAAACAGGGCCTGTCCCACACCTCAGCAACAGTAGGGAAGCTAAGGGGCTGGAGACAAGGGGGGTACAACATATAGAGAAGGGGGAGCCCTGGCAGGGGGCACCTGCATGAAGTTTGCCTGAGCCCACAGCAGTGCTGGTCCCCACAGGGGGGGCTTGAACAAGACCAGGTAAGGCCTGAGGCAGGTGTCTGATACAACGGCTATTGACACTGATCCTGCTCTCTGTTTCCTTATAAAGACAGGAATGACAAAAGTTGCTTGCAGTTGCTTTTGACTGTTCTTTAGCCCATGGTTCTATGGCCACGAGCCTGAAAGGGCTAGGTTGAATGAGCCCAGTACGAAGCGTCCAGGTAATCATACTCACACAAAACTCATACCTTAATAGATCCTGAGGGTCAGGGTTGATAAGACTCATCTTCTAATTGATCAGATAAACACTGTAGCACTGCAAAAGAGAGATGTTCTATGTCTCCTTCTTTTTAACTTTAATTTTAATGATTAAATGCCTGCTATTAAGAATTAAAACACAGGTGGCGCAGTGGTTGAGGGTCCGCCTGCTGATGCAGGGGATACGGGTTCGTGCCCCGGTCCGGGAGGATCCCACATGACGCGGAGTGTCTGGGCCCCTGAGCCATGGCCGCTAAGCCTGCGTGTCTGGAGCCTGTTGCTCCGCAACGGGAGAGGCCGCGGCAGTGAGAGGCCCGCGTACCACAGGAAAAAAAAAAAAAGAATTAAAACACATATTCTCTATACGAAGGATATGGCTTTACTGCAATGTACTAGGAGTGGTCTTTATAGACTATTAGTCTTGCTAATAGATTTTTGCCAGAAATAATGGCTTAAGAATGAATCTTAATAAAAATGACCAACTTTGGTGTATGTTTCCAATTTTAATCAGATTCTATCCATAATTCTGAATGACAGATGTGGTTGCTCCCCCTTCTTCCTTGTTAGCAGAACCCTGATTTTGTTTTAATAGCCACCTCTCCCCCGCAGACCCTGGGTTCTTGATGATGCCTTTTAGTCACTAAACTAACCAACTCTGGAGCTGCTCACCCTGTGGGTTTGTTAAATGGGATAATAACTTTATTATTTGGGCCAGTTGAGCCAAGGTCTCTGCTACTTGCAGTTGAAAGTATCCTGATGCAGTAAGTCCAATTAAGTGGTTTAGCTGGGAATTCAATGTACAATTAATTTATTACTGGAGAGCAAACCAGAAAGGTACATGCTTAGGATCAGAAGTTGTATAAGAATTTTATTTAAATTTTTCTATGACTTTGGTGGGAAATGAATATTATCTTCTTTTAAAATTTTCTAATCTAAAATGATTTGTTCCATGCCACAGAAATTCAGAGTCCTGAGTCTTTCTTGCTCATCTGTAAGTCAGAGTAGCTTCAAACTTGTTTCCTGAGGATGATTTTGGTTCTGCTGTGGTTCAGACAAGTCTCCTGGTCAGTCTCCCTAATTTCAGTAAGAAGATCATAATTTTACCCTTGGCTCTACTGATTGCCAAGCCATTTGGCTTTGGTTTTAAAGAGCAACCCAGAATATCGCAACTCCAAGTTTTTGCTAAATATTGTAAGTTTCAACTCTCTGTGGTCCAGGACTTATCCAAAGCTCAGCTACAACAATGGAGCTTGCCAAAAAACACATAATCCATCATTCTACTAGAGATTAGAAACTTTGCCCTTGGCTCAAACAGACTGTCCAGCAACCATGGCTGTACTGTTATGCCTCTTTCCCTCTCCCAAGTCACCCATCAGCCATAAAAGTACTTTTTGAAGTTATATTTTCAATCGAAGAATGTTAAAGAAACAGCCATCTAAATTCTGTATTATTCATAACCCTACTGAAGCAATGGCCCAGAATCTGAGTGGAGTCCTGGTCACAGAAACACAGTTTGGCAACCAAAAAGTAACTCTGAAATAATGAAAACTCTTAACATTTGTTTCTTAAATAGAGCAAAGGCAAGACAAAATTCACAGGTTATTTCTTAAAATCTCATCTGTAAGTTCACTATCTTGATTGTGGTGATAATTTCATGGGTGTCTACATATATCAAAACATCAAATAGTACACTTTAAGTATGTGCAGTTTATTGTACGTCAACTCTACCTCAATAAAGTTGTAAAAAGTAATAAATAAAGCTTCCAGAAAAAAAACGCCACCTGTGTTCGACAATCATGTCTACAGTTCCTACAGAGTCTCTCAACTCCCAAATCCGTAGAGAGCTCCTGATTTGTCCTGACCAGCCTACCCCTAGCCCTTCACCATCCTACTCCCTTCCCTATCAATTCTCATTATGAAACCTCAGAAGAACTGGTCTCCCAAAGGCAGGACCCTGCTTACAAAACAGGGAAGAAGGAAAAACTAATCAGCCAAAGCCCTAATTTTCTATGGGGTGGGATGGAGGTATAGGAAGGAGAGGCTAGGAATACTAATTTTTGGCAGTCCTCACAAAGAAATGTCCTATAATCATATGTGCACTGGGACAATCCTAACCATGTAGAGTGTGGAGCTGGCCTATGCCAGTTCTTGGAGTTGTCTTAAGAAAGGCATTCATCTGTATTGACCTGGAAACCAACAAGCTGCCATTTCTTGAGCCTTCCTGTTTTGTTACTGATGAGGCTACCTTTATGGAGTGAACACACACCAGTACATTATCCCTTAGTTTGCAACTCTTAGTGGATCAAGTCTTAAGCTTGGCCCCTGTTCCAATGTTTCAAGGCCACCTGTGCTGTTGGTCTAACTGTCAGAGAGAAACTGTGCTCTCAGCTCAGATCTGCAGTGATGTCAGTCTAGCCCAGGGCAGGAGTGCAGCACGTTAGGTCCACCATCCCACCTGGTAGCCTCCCCGTATCTCCACAATGAAACAAGGAGCCACACCCTCCAGTCTGCGAGTAGTGCCAGCATCCATGGAAGAAATGCCAACAACCAGCTGTGATTTCAAAATGAAACAATCCCTGATTAATATTTCTCAAACCTTTCGAAGGAGATATATAACCAACAGTAATGTTTCTTAAAACCATTTTGTTCTCCTTGTGCTTCTTTCATGCCTCATGGCCCCTCCAAGCCGACCTCTCCTCCAGAAACTCCTTAAAGAGTCCCTCTCCCAACTTTAGTTCACATAGACGCCTTGGCTTCCCATCCCTCTACCTTTCCTCTCAACTAGTCATCCATCCACAAAATCCAGAAAAAAAAAAAAGTCTGCAAAGGAAGAACTGTCTTTACATGGTGGATGAGGAAAAGAAACGGAACGAACAAAGCCAAAATACTCCCTAAAGCAGGGCAGCGGGAAAGGCCAGCAGCATTCATATATTAATGCATTTGCTCCATCACAAATCCCTGTAGGGATCAGGCAGGAGACTACATCATCTGTTACATCACTGTGTCCTCTTTCTGTGAACAACAGGGAAACATTCACAGGTCAGTGTCATGAAAAGCTGTGCTCCTACTAAACAGTAGATTCATTTTCATGGATACTGGGAATCTTCTACTGGTAGTGCTTCTGTCCCTGCACAGGTTACTAAGAAGTCTAGAGCCAAATTTACATTATAAACCTAGTAACATGCAGGGTAGTGTCTACAGTATGTAAACTTATGTGCTAATATCACATCTGGGTTTGATAGTTCCTATGCTTGTTTCTCTCATCTACCAGTTCCCTCATCTACTCATATTCTATGTAATGCTACACACGGTTTCAGATCCATTGTGGCATGAAGTGACAGAATGAATGAGAAAGCACATATCTTTCCTTCTATTGCTTCCTTTACAAGGTTACAGTTGCCTTTTCCCTTGCCTGTTTTGTTTTTTTTTAATTTGAAAATCTGCTATTTTTATTTATTTATTTAAATTTATTATTTTCCACTTAGGAAATTCTAAGGTTTTTATTCTTCCAGGTCTATTGAGATATAATCGACAGACAGCACTGTATAAGTTTAAAGTATACAGCATAACAATTTGATTTACATACATCATGAAACGATGATCACAATACGTTTAGCAAACATCCATCACCTCATATAGATACAAAATTAAAGAAACAGAAAAAAAAATTCCTTGTCTTTTAAATCTCAGCTCCACCATACTACAAATGCATTTCTGTCCCGGGTTTCCTTCTCTCTCCCAGTGACCCAGGATCAAAAGCTAGACATCATCTTCATCTGCTCTTGTGCCTCCCCTCACAGACAGTCACTAAGCTCTGCCAGTTCTCACTGCATTGGCCCCTGCACGTCTGTTCCTTCCTTTCCAGTCTCAAGGACAGATTCTTGTTTGGGCCCTCATCACCTCATGACTGGACCACTGCGACATGTTCATAACATATGTCCGCCGCAGACCCTCTCCACTTCATATCACCCTACAAATGCTGCACCATTATTCCTATCACACCACCTGATACATATACACTCCTTTTCTTGTCTTTCCTAAATTTAAACCCCCAAATCAAATTTTACTAAAAAACTGTTAATATTCTTTTACATCTAAATTATCTTTGAGGTTTTCCAGATAGTCCCTGGGTAACCAAAAAGATCTATCCCTTCACCTTATGAAAGGAGCAATACTAAAATAATAAGCATGGTTCATGCTCTTCATATTTTAATTAGCTCTGTCAACTATGCAAGTGACTGGAACCATTGTGTCAATGCCCACTTTCTAAATCCTGATGCCAAATGAACCTCTTCCTTTCTTAAGCAAAAACTAGACTGAACCCCTACTTTATACCTTTCAACCTATCCCAACCTCTTCTCACGCATTGTGCATTCAGGACAAGGTTACATTTTAAGGGTATTAAGGGTACTTATTCAAAACTAGGAGCTTATCATAAGCCCATTGCTTATGTTTTTCTCAACCCCTCATCTAAGGCTTATCCACCTTGTTTATCTGCTAGAGGTAGCCAAACAATAAGCAACACTGTAGGCCATTTGATTATCACCTATAAAATTCTTGTGTTGTCTGCTTCCTATACATTGTTAAATGCTGCTCTGATCTAAACCCAGTAACCCTACCTTTCCTTCCTAATATAAGCAAATCTGCTCTAAGTATACCCTGTTCTGATTGGCTCATGTTGGACCCTGATGACAACCCTAACATGATATTATTTGGTGATCACTACATCTTAAGAATAACCAATGCATATTTAGTGCTGTATGAATCATAGATTCTAAATATTTGGTTACCAGTAGCTTATTCTCCCCAGAGAGCTCTGACATGAGTATGCCACAATTAAGACAGGGTGAAGTTTACATTGTTCATGATTTTGACATATTATTTTTTTTAAAAGAGCTTTTCTAACTTCTTTGGACACTCCAATAAAAAATTTAAAAAATAAATTCAATTTAAAAAATAAATTATCTACTTATTGTAAACAATCTAACATCTAAAGGAAATCCCAGTAACTCAGACTGAAGTGCATCCTAAAAGAAAACACTCCAGCCTACTATTCTACAAAACAAATAGCCCTTATTGGTGTTACTACCATTAAAAGACAGTTGTTCAATCTGATTTCTGAATAAAATGGACTTACTCAAATATAACAATTTACTCCACTAGGAAAAAAAGATACTATTTCAAAATTTTCTCACATCCTTTCATGCCTTTCCAAGCTACATCTCCAGGCCTTTACACTTATGCACCAAAAAAACCAACCAAACAAACAAAAAAACCCAAGTGGGAGTGGAGGGTCAAATTGGCTCAGACTTTACAAAATTATGGGTGGTAAAAAATTTACCTGAGAGACTCAACAGGTCATCAAATTTTGCCCTATCTGTAACTATCATAATCCAGGGAGAACTGGATGATTTTTTTTAAATGTCACTTTACAGTTAAAATATTTAAAGAGATATTTAAAGAAGCATGTCACTGACACGTCATTCCTGAAACATAAAATGAGTTATTTTATAATCAAAACTATCCCAATTTTCCATTTTAGTGGTATCTGTCAAAATGCCTACAAATTCTCATTGTATAAAATTGTTACATAAAGCCCTGTGAGACTCAACTTGACCCTCCCTCTGACAGATTCCATTTGGAACATTCTGGTCTTGTCAGACATGATTGGGTTGCTATGTAGTCATAGGTCTAACAGATGTGAGCTGCAATTCTAAAAGGTGCTTGGCTGAATTCACCACCACATGTTACAGATTTAGGAGGCCAAATATACTCAAACAGACAACAATGAAAGCCAGCCTTCAGACTACATAGAATAGGGCCATTTCAGGTGTTCTTAACCACAAATAGTGTTCTTAAGTTCCAACACATACATCATAGACATGTTTGCCCATAAACATACTTAGGATCTCCATCTGAATCTTCTAATCTAGACCACTGTATATCTGACCCTAGGCTCACTAAAAGGCCTCCAGAAGCTGACAATTTCTGCAAGTTCTCAGCTTCCTTCCCAGCCCTCGATGGATGAAAAAGGTGACATCAAGTATAGACAGTTTCCTTTTAATACATTTGGATGAACATTTATGGTTGGGTCAAAGGCCTTCTCATTGAACTTGAAATTTATTGTTTGCCTCTTTCTTCTTTACTTCAATTCTTTTGTGTTAATTTCTTTTGCTCTCTTAACTTCTTCCTTTCCCATGAATGTCTCTGAACTAAACTTGCCTTTCTCAAAGAATTGAAGTGACCATCAAACTTTCTAAATATTACTTTTGATATACAGCCTCAAAACTCACTAAAATATATATACATTATATATAAACTCTGACACATCCATATTCTTTAATGGGATTCTAGGTCCCTACCAATTAGCTGCTGTTACTGATATTTCTCAGAAACTCAGAGGGATCCAAGGACATCAGAAAACAAGGAAACACGTGACTAATTATGCAAACTGGTCCAATTATTTTCCCAAATAGCTACGCAGAATCATTGCATGATTTTTTTAAACTCTCCCAGGGATTTTGTCCTCCACAATTAGACCAATTAAGATCAAACTGTTATTAGTACCTATTCCCATTAAACAGAACACAATGGCTATTCTTGAGTCTGTTCCTCTTGACTAATGAAACAGCCTTTTTGTCCTTACCATACCAAAATGTGATCTATTCTTTGGACAATCTAGTCTTTCCAAGTATTCAAAGCCATTCTTTCATTTGCTCATATTTTATCAAGAGTTTTATATGACAACTTACCAAAAATTGCCCAATATAGTGGATTTCATTGGTTTACACAAGGATCCCTGAACTATAATAAAAAGCTCCATAATTTATCTTGACAATGGACTTATTATCAAGTAAAAAATTGCAAACTTGAGTTGCTCAAGAAGCTAGTATAAATTTGTTGCCTAAAATAGCTCTAAAAAATAAAACTGCCCTAGATTATTTCCTGGCCATCCAAGATGGAGTCTGATAATACTTAATGTATTTTACTGTGCTTGGGTAAATACATCAAAAAGGACAAAACAATTAATCAAGAAAGGAGATAAAAGTCACTTGGTTAATTAAAACTGATCAAACGAATCCTTTGAGACTTATTCTCCTGATTGGATCTAGACTGACTAAAAATTGAATACAAAATCAGTTCTAATTTTTTAAAATATTTGTTATTATTCTCATACATGTTTGTCTTTCTCTGCCCTTTACTGATGACACTGCATCAAAAAGCGACTAAAGCCCTCATGGTAAACTGCTTCTTTAGGAGTTTGTTTTTACAAAATTGTGTGCTTGTTTATTGCCTCTCTCCCCCACTAGAAACATAAGTTTCATGAGAAGAGGACTATCCCCTAAGTTCCTAGATTTAATAGTACCTGGCATGTAATAGATACTCAACAAGAATTTGTTGAGCAAAGTGGTTTCCCTCCCCTGCAAAGATGGAGAAAAATATAGAAGTATTCTCAACCCTGGGAAGGGACAACCCAGCTGTCCTCTTGGTGGTGGCCACATGTATGGCTCTGACGGTTGCCATGCTGGGTGAGCCACGTTCCTCTATCAGAGAGAGACCTCTGAGGGGCTGTCAAGGCCAGGAGTGCAGAACCTTGGCTTTGTCACCCACTGTTGCTTCAATTACCAAGACTGGATCTTAGACACAAATGTGCATCTCTGGGAACCCCAAGATTTATTTGGGAAGAAAGACTAGGAGAAATAGGATTTGTAGTCAATTGCCATGAAGACGTGGACATGTGTGTTCATGGAATCACATCTGTGTCTACCAGATTTAGACACTGGGATTACACTTATATTTTCCATTTTGAATATGTATAATCGGCCTCCCTGACTCAACTGTAAATTTCTCAAGGGCAAGTATTCAGTATGAATGGGGAGTTTTATTGGTTGATGATGGAATGAGAATAACCCCTAGAGGTTTGGGGGAAGGGTAAGCTGGGACAAAGTGAGAGAGCGGCATGGACTTATATATACTACCAAATGTAAAATAGATAGCTAGTGGGAAGCAGCCGCATAGCACAGGGAGATCAGCTCGGTGCTTTGTGACCACCTAGAGGGGTGGGATAGGGAGGGTGGGAGGGAGACACAAGAGGGAGGAGATATGGGGATATATGTATATGTATAGCTGATTCACTTTGTTATAAAGCAGAAACTAACACACCATTGTAAAGCAATTATACTCCAATAAAGATGTTAAAAAAAAAAGTAGGTCAAGACCTTCCTATCTTATACTATGCTCTACTCAGAAGGTCCCTGAAAATAATTTTGAACCATGTGGCATCATAAAATGCAGCAATAAGGAGGTTAACTGAATAAATATAATTTAACATCCAGTATGATCTGGTGGTGGTGCCTCCTTAATTATCTTTCAGAATAGCCAAAAATAAACTTGTTTTTTTCTGCTTGTTATTCAGAGAGAGTAGCCCAAAAAGAACCTGACCAAGACTAATGGGGTGAACTTGATTTAGCTACTGACTTGTGTGATTCTGATTCTGACATTTAACTTCCTTCCAACAGTATTTCCTCATCTGTTAAACAAGGATCACATTTGTCTGTGTCTCCCAGAGCTGTTATAAAAGCTTGTATAACATATAAAAGCATTTATAATGTAAACTATTCTATATTAGAAGTGTTGGAGCACTCCTTCAGTCAATGAATACATTTTAAGCAGTATTCATGTTGTAGGCCATTTGCTATCACTGAGAAAAACAGATAGTCCTCTATGGGGCAAATTTATGAAGATAAAAAGGTCACTGCTTTGCAAAAATATATTGAAAGCAGAGTCCTCTGCATAAAGTGGTCCTGAGGGTGAAGCCATTATTTCAGCCCAGAAATGTTCAGTTACACTTTCTGCAGGATTTCCAAAAGTGAAACAGAAACCAGCATGCTAGGATTATTGGAAGGTACAGCTGGCTCAGGCCAATGGCTTACCTGTTTGCTTTTATTTCAACTCCTGGCTCAGAGCAGGCAGTATCACCTCTGCTGATGCCTACAGACTATATTGTGCACTGCTAACCTCAGCTTCTTGCTAATGCAGAGGAAGCATCACTACATGGGAAGCATTTCTTACAGACTAAGTTAAAAAGTTGAATGGATTAAGCAATAAATGTTAGAAAAAAGAATTTCTATGCACAGGACATAAGACATTTATAAAGACTCCCAAAAGTTTCAAATATTTCCTGTTTTTTTTAAAATTTATTAGTACCACGCAATACAGTTTGGTGTTTGACAAATACAAATCTAACTAAGAAAAAGAAACAATATTTTTTCCTGGTGAGTGAAGCAGAGAGAAGCCACGTGGCAGGCTTCAAGTCTTTTAATCTCAGGATAATGTGAGAATCAGAGAACCAGAAGGAGTGTCAGGGAGATGTTTAGATGGCAGACACTTAAAGATTTTCTATTTTGTCTTAAAAGATTTTGCAAAGATGAATATTCTATTCTCACCTCAAGTGGTCTAATAATGTTTGAGCTCTCTTAGATCAACAGAGAGCTTCTCTTTGCCTGAGCTCTCCTTTGCTTCAAGTTCAGCAAATATTGCATCTTCACTGAGGAAATGGAAAACATCTACCTAGCATTAACCCCTTGACTACTGTTTAATATACAATGCCGTCATATATTTACATATAAATGTGCAAAATCTACACAGCACCTTCATGAGAATGAAAGGGGAAAGATACCTTTTCTGGGTGAGTGTGTGTCCTGGCAAGCAGAAGATGGCTTACTGTGAGAAAAGCATTCTTGTCTTCCTTATGGATTCAGCCTGAGCCAGAGCAGCTTGGCAAGCCCCCATTGGCCTTCTTAGCTGCAACCCTTTGTGCAGTGCACAAATCCAACAACCCTATGGAATAATTCTTCAGGACTCGAGGATAATCACTCTCACAGCCCCGCTTTCTATCAATAACAGTGTCCCACATCTGTTTGTGCTTTAGAATTTACAAAGTTCTTTTAACATTATCTCATCTAATTCCTTCAAGAATCACTTAAGGAGATAGTTCTATTTCATAGATAAGGAAACCTAGATAAAGAAGCTTAGATAGGTTAAAGCACTTGGCTAATAAGTGGCACGGCCAGGCATTGAAGACCAAGCCTTCTGTTTCACATCCAGTGCTCTACAGCATCAAAGCTATTCCTTCTTCATTCTACAGTTTAAACACACCAGCTTTGGGGGCCATTTTTCATCCATCTATTTCTCCCCACTTATAATTATCTTTGTAGAACCCTCAGTCCCATGTCTTTGTAGAGTTTGGAGCTCCAAAATCCAGATACCAGCATATATATCAGCTCATGAGTCAACAGCCTTTATGGAGTGCATGGTGAGGGGATCCAAAGAACCAAAAAGCTCAGCTCCTGAGCTTGAGGGAAGCATTGTTTTCAAGCTGATAGGAATGTCCCTGTTACTCAAGCTTGCCTGTGTTTGCTTCTCTTGAGAATGTGAGTTACTGTTTAACACTACCATTTGACAAGTTCATCAGAATGTTAATGCCATACTTTCCCTCAGGACTTCCTCATTTTGTACTTGTAGTATTTCATTTTAGATCCTAAGTGCCCACTTCAACATAATCCTTTATCGTATTCATTTTTAATTCTTTTTCTGACATTCAGTGAACAACTTTCTCTTCATCCTGGGCACCTACAAATTTAGCCAATATAGGTCCAACACTTGATTTCAAGTCATGTGCGCCATCTCTCTTAGATCTTCTACTGTTGACAGAACCCCTCGCTAAGGGTGTTAAATTGTGTCAGGCTATGTCTCTAAATGCACTAGAGCACAAGTCAGTAAACTTTTTCTGTAAAGGGCCAGAGAGTAAATATTTTCGGTTTTGCAGGCCATATAATCTCTGTCACAACTATTCAACTATGCCCTCATAGCACAAAAGCAGTCATTGACAATATGTAAGTAAATAGGCATGGCTGTGTTCCAACACAGCTTGATTTATGGACACTAAAGTCTGAATTTCATATAATTTTCACATGTCACAAAATATTATTTTGATTTTTTTTCCTGACCATGTAAACATCTGAAAACTCTTCTTAGCTCACAGACTGTACAAAAAGCAGGCTAGGATTTGTCAAGGTTTGCTAGCCCTAATATAGAGATCAAAACTTATATTAACATATTGTGAGTTAGCTAAATATATATCTGATAAAGGTTTAATACCCCAAATATATAAAGAACTCATACAATTCAGTAGCAAAAAAAAAAAAAAAAAAAAATCCAATTAAAAAATGGGCCCAGGAAGTGAATAGACACTTTTCTAAAGAAGAGAAACAGATAGCCAACAGGTATATGAAAAGGTGTTCAACATCACTAAATATCAGGGAAATGCAAACCAAAACCATAATGAGATATCACCTCACACCTGTTAGAATGGCTATCATCAAAAACACGAGTGATAATAAGCATTGTCAAGGATGTGGAGAAAAGGGAACCCTTGTACACTGTTGGTGGGAATGTAAATTGGTGCAGCCACTGTGGAAAGCAGTATGGAAGTTCCTCAAAAAAATTAAAAATAGAGCTACATACGATCTAGCAATTCCACTTTTGGGTATTTATCTGAAGGAAGTGAAACCACCATATCCAAGAGATATCTGCACCCCCATTGGTCATTGCAGCATCATTCACAATAGCCAAGACATGGGAACAACGTAAGTGTCCATTGACAGATGAACGGATAAAGAAAATGTGGTATATATACAATATAGAATATTACTCAGCCATAAAAAAGAAGGAAATTCTGCCATTTGCAACAACATGGAGGAACTTGAGGCCATTATGCTAAGTGAAACAACTCAGAGAAAGACAAATACTGTATGATCTTACTTGTACATGGAATCTAAAAGAACCAAACTCATAGAAACAGAGAATAAACTGGTGGTGGCCAGGGGCTGGTGGTGGCGTGAGGATGGGGGAAATGAGTGAAGGTGATCAAAAGATATAAAATTCCAGGTATAAGATGAATAAATTCTGAGATGTAAAGTACAGCATGGTGACTAAAGTTAACAATACTGTATCATACATGAAAGGGGCTAAGACAGTAGATCTTAGAAGTTCTCATCATAAGAAAACAAAATTCGTAACTATGTGAGGTGTTGGATGTTAACTAAACTTATTGTGGTGATCATTTCACAGTATACACACATATCAAATCATCATGTTGTATATCTAAAACTAATACAATGTTATATGCCAGTCATATTTCAATAAAACTGGGAAAAGAAAAAAAGTCCATTATCTTCCTCATATATTATATTAATTTTATACAAAGGCATATAGCCTACTTGATATATTCTTATGAAAAGCCACTGAAATATAAGTAAATAAAAATATTTCATAAATTTTAGATGCCTATGGTAACTGAGCCTACTCTAAACAGTATCACATATACATTGATAAATGTTACATAAATATATAATCACTTATGAAAGAAATGTTTATTAACTGCTTGCTATGAACTTAGATGAAGGACACATGAAAAAGAAAGATGCACTTACTATCCTTAACATTTTGGTGGAAGAAGCTTATATTAAATACACAAACAAATACATCTTCTTAGCTCATAGACTGAACAAAAGCAGGCTAGGATTTGGCAAGTTTTGCTAGCCCTGATGCAAAAATCAATACTTATATTAACATACTGTGAGCAAGGGGCAACTAACTATAACTTTCATGCTCCCCCCTCTCAGTTTCCTGGGCAGTAAAATCACTAGAATCAAATCCTAAAGTCCAGAGGTAGAAATTAAGAAAAATACCTTTAAATGAAATAAGTTTCAAATTCAATCTAGAAACAACTGCTCCTGTCAAGTGTGATTACAGATTGCTCTAGCTAAGTATATTCATTTATTCAAATGAGGTTTCAGATTTTCATATTTCCCCTTTCCCTCCAAACTTTGGCTTCATGAAGTGTTCAGAGAAAGAAATACATGAAAAGCTGTTTGACTCCACGTTCCCAGTAAACAGCTCCAGGCAGTGAGTGCCAGCCACTCCCCATGGTGCCCTTGGCTTGGAAGTCTGAGCAGCCACCTTGGCCTCTCCTTCCCGTCTTAGGTGATTTTAATTCAGCCTCACAGTCCAGGTTTCACGGCACCTGTCTTCTAGTTTGGTTACACGCCTCTGTGAGTTAAAAAAACGATTCAGATTCCGGACAGTAGGCTCTGGACAAATCTTTTTCAAGAGGAATTTCAAGGTGGTAGGATGAACTGGAGAGAAGGAAAAAGAAATGGTGAAATTACCTGTGATGGAAAATGTAAAGTGGCCTCCAAGACTACCAGCCTCATTAGGACTTTGGACCTGAAAACACTACACGCTAGAAAACGAAAAATCTGTATTCTGTAGATATAGCTATTTAGGGCTTTGGCTATGAGGTCTGGATCATAGACTGTTGCCTAAACTTCCTTTTTTTGCATAGCCCATTTCTAGGAATATATCCTAGCAGAAGAATCCTCAATAGAGAAAAGAGCTTTCAAGCAACAAAGATATTTATTATGACATAATTATGACAGAAAAAGAAAAACCTACATAGGTAACCACGTGGGGAAGACTAAGTTAGCTTAGCTGCACATAAAAAAGCTGGATATGAAACTGTAAGTGCAATATGATTCCCACTATTAAAAAGGATATTTGCATAGAAAACATGGGAAGAAAATATTACAAATAATAGTTACCTTGCTCTTTATACTGTTATGCACTTCATATGTACTATTTTATGTACACTGGTACAATCAGACAGAAAACATATGGAAAGGCTAGTGAGATACTGCTTCGAGAAAAGAACTGAACATAAAGTTGCGTGGAAAAAATGAGTGCAACGATTAAAAAATCAAAAACTTCTACATCAAGAGCATCAAATTGAAATACCAACAGGAGCCAAACAGGCAGCATAAAGAAATAAAAGAAACTGCACTGGGACAATTTTCAAATTGGCAAGCACCTGCTTCTACTGAGGGGGCCTGCCTCTTCTCAGCTCCTGACATTTGGGAATGAATTTCAATTTTTCAAGAAAAATTCTAAATACGGATTTAATGTGAAATCTCTTCATTTTTGCATGTTAAAATTGAATTTAAATCATAAATATATTGCACAGGCCAAATAAAACATGCCAGATATTTTTTTGGCCCCAAAGCTGCCCATTTGCATCTTCTGCTCTATATCTGAATACACAGAAGCACGCACACAATCAATAGATGCTAGAGACAATCCAACCAAAATGGACCTGAAAACACGACATGTTAGAAAACAAAAAAATCTGTGTCCTGTGGATTTAGCTATCTGGGGCTTTGCTTCCATATAGTCTAAATTTTCTTTAATATGCATGGATGCTTTTATCATGAAAACATTAAAGCATTATTTTTCACTAAAGTACAGAGTTTATCGTTTTTGAAGATTTCTCAGGATCTGGCGATTCTTTTTCTTATTTCTCTCTACATTTTATAGCCATTAAATTAAGCTTTTAATTGTTCTTATAAGGATGTTACAGATAGCACCGCCAGTCATATATACAAGACTTAAAGACACCAGCATGAAAAATGACAACTATGTAAAGTGGACAGTAAGAGACGATGTCATTTCCACGTGGCTGCCTAGTCACTCTCTCTCTCTCCCCACCCCCTTGCCTTCGTCCTACTCTAACCCAATCAGAGGAAGGACTCATGTCCCTTGAGCCTCCTTTATTACAAAAGTGCAGCCCAGGAGGGGAGGAAATGGGAGGAAAGTAACTACACTTAAGAGAACTTATGATAATGCAGGGAGAGTTGACGACTTAGAAAAAGTGAAAGATTTTTACATCCTGCCCTGAATTCTTTTAATAATTCTACTTGGAAAGTTGAGCTGTTTCTCCAGACATTTAAAAAAAGGTAATGAAAAACCATCTGCAATTGTATTCAAGACAGAGCTGCAGATGTTGGAGAAAAAGAATAAAGGAAGTGAGATTTGTTCTTTTACAAATTCAAGTGCGATTAAGGGCCTTTTAATTTCCTTTATATGTTCCTTATAAGATCAAAGGGATAGTTCAAGTTTCACTTTCTGCTCAGAGGTGGCATGCCCTGTGCATGGCAGGAGTCATATTTTCATTCATTCTTTTGCCTCTCCTTGAGAATGTACCCTGTTTTCAGGCCTGCTCTAAGAGCCCCGGGGAAGCTTCCTGCTTGGCATAACAAGAAAGTGTTTGGGGAGGTGGGTTTTCAGAGACTGCAGTGGGCAGGGGGTAGTGAGACAAAGTGGCTGGGGAAGGGTTCGTATACTTTTGAACTTCTGCCAGGACTGCTTCATATTCTCTGGATTTTCCTCTGAAAGGTTACTGTGGTTTGTCACAGTGATGCGCTGGTAAACCTTTAACAACTAGTTCTCCAAGGAAAAGAGCCCTGATCTATAGCATTTGCTCATTTTGTGGTGTAAATGCTCCCACCATAGCTGATTTCACTAAATGCAGAGCCAGGAAGAGAGACGCACAACGGGCTCCTCCAGCTCACCACAAGTCTGTCTTCTGCATCATCATCAAGCCAGAGAGGACGCTCAGCCTGTAAGAAGGGCCTGTTATGAAGAAACCCAGCTCTAGCCTCTGCTTTAACCACCTTTGTTTAGACACAGTCTTACTCTGATCTTTTTTAGCTGATCACATTGTTGAACAATTTTATGTTTCTGTTATTTCTCTCTCCCTATAGTTTAGCTTTTCCATTTTATTGATTTTATTTCTTTGCCATCGTCTATTTCAGAAAGGAAACACTGAATCTGGAATCGCCCCTTCTCTGAAAAAGGTAAAGAGCTCATGTCATGGTCGACAATAAGAGGTCCTCTTGTACTCACTTTGGCAGAGCAGGTACTAAGATTGGAACGATGCAGAGATTAGCATGGCCCCTGCCCAGGGATGACACACAAAATCATGACGTATTCCGTATTTTTTTCTAGGAACCATCTATCTATATGATGGCGCCGAATGATTCAGACAGATGCTTAGGCTGAGGATGTCTTGTTTCTCCGCTTTGAGTTAACTTTGTCAACGTTGCCACCATCATAAGTCTCCTCAGAAATTACTGAGATGACATGGGTGGAATACGTATAGTGCTGGAAATCAGTCTGACTTCACCTCTAGCTTCCTGTGTGACCTGCTGCATATCACTTAAGCCTGTTGGGAATTTTATTTTTCCTACATTGATCCTCAAGCAATAAAAGGTTGCTCATTTCTGACTCATGGGGAAAATATAATGAATTGAAAATTCTCTCAGTTGGATCTGTCCCCTCCTCCCCAACCAAGGCTCTATAGTAAAATAACCTACAGGCCTTTGGGGATGGGAAGGTATCACCTTGTGTTGATTTGGACTCCATCAGGAAATGCAAATCCCAAGCTCATTGGTATCTGCTTAACCTTTTATAGGAAGGGCACAGGAGGAAATCCATCTTACCTGTGCTGCCTATATCACTTTGGTAACCTTGCATTTCATGCCCTTTATATATGCATGCCTGGACCTTTACTGTCTTCTTTATGAACGGAACCACCTCCATCATCATCCTTGTCACCTTTGTGTTAAAGCCCATCATTTATTCCCAACCCCTGAGTGTCTACAAAATGAAATAAAAAAATTAAAGAGAAAAAAAGAGGAAAAGAAGTCCTCTCAATCCATCTAAAACAGTTGTAAGGGTCAAAATAACAATACATTGGCTTAATTTTTACTGCAAAATTAAAACATTAGGAAATATGGTTAGCAAAGGAGACAAAAAATATAAGCTAAATGAAATTAATAAAAATCACCCATAATTCTAACAACCAGATATAACCACTGTAAATAACTGGCATATATCTTTCTAGACCTATACATGTATTTTGTGTTTACAAAATGAGTTTATACTGTTCATTCTGTTTGGTAACCTTCTCCTTTCTATGTCACTAAGTAGATTTTTACTGCATCACTTTTAATGATTACAGTGTATTTCATTCTATTGATATACCTTATTTAACCAATCCCCTATAGCTGGTACTTAAAGTTGTTTCTTTTTTATTTATTAAAATTTTTTTTGTTATTTTTAATTTTTTAATTGAAGTATAGTTGCTGTACAACATTATATAAGTTATAGGTGTATGATATAGTGATTCACAATATTTAAAGGTTATATTCCATTTATAGCTATTATAAAATATTGGCTATATTCCCCATTTTGTATATGTCCTTGTAGCTTACTTATTTTATACCTAATAGTTTGTACTTCCGAATTCCCTCCCCCATACTGCCCCTCCCCATTTCCTTCCCCACTAGTAATCATTAGTTTGTTCTCTATATCTGTGAGTCTGCTTCTTTTTTGTTATAGTCACTAGTTTGTTGTATTTTTTAGATTCCACATACAAATGATATCATACAGTATTTGTCTTTCTCTGTCTGACTTATTTCACTTAGCATAATGCCCTCCAAGTGCATCCAGGTTGCTACAAATAGCAAAATTTTGTTCTTGGATTGGAAGAATCAATACTGTTAAAATGACCATACTACCCAAGGCAATCTACAGGTTCAGTGCAATCCCTATCAAAATACTGATGACTTTTTTCACAGAATTAGAACAAATAATTGTAAAATTTGTATGGAAACACAAAAGATACCGAACAGCCAAAACAATCTTGAGAAAGAAGAACACAGCTAGAGGAATCATGCTCCTTGACTTAAGTTTATACTACAAAGCTACAGTCATCAAAACAGTATGGTACTGGCACAAAAACAGACTTGTAGATCAATGAAACAGAATAGACAGCCCAGAAATAAACCCATGCACTTATGGTCAATTAATCTACAACAAAGGGGCAACAATATAGAGAAAAGACAGTCTCTTCAACAAGTGGTACTGGGAAAACTGGACAGCTACATGTAAAAGAATGAAATTAGAACATTCTCTAATACTATATACAAAAGTAATCTCAAAATGGATTAAAGCATAAATGTAAGACCAGATACTATAAAACTCCTAGAGGAAAACATAGGCACAACCCTGTTTGACATAAATTACAGCAATAACTTTTTTAATCTGTCTCCTAAAGCAAAGGAGATGAAAGCAAAAATAAATGGACCTAATTAAACTTAAAGGCTTTTGCACAGCAGAGGAAACCATCAACAGAATGAAAATACAACCTACTGAATGGTAGAACATATTTGCAAATGATATGACCAATAAGGGATTAATACCCAACATATATAAACAGCTCCTACAATTCAACATCAAAACAACAACAACAACAACCTGATTGAAAAATGGGCAAAAAGAACTGAATAGACATTTCCCCAAAGAGGAAATGCAGATGGCCAACAGGTACATGAAAAGATGCTCAGCCTCACTAATCAACAGGGAAATGCAAATCAAACCACAATGAGATATCACCTCACACATATCAGAATGGCTATCATGAAAAAGTACACAAATAACAAATGTTGGCAAGGATGTGGAGAAAAGGGAACCCTTATACACTGTTGGTGGGAATGTAAATTGGTGCAGCCACTGTTGAGAGGGGAAGTGTAGTGGGCTGCATCTGGAGTTTAATTGAAGTGGCAAAAATACTATTACAGAAAGTGTAAACAGTGAAATAATTTGTACTTAAAATTATACCCGAAGGGAGAAGAAGAAAAGGAGACACGACCTTAACTCAGAAATGGATTTCCTTACAAGGTGGAAGCATGGTAAAATGGGAACCTGGAAAGGTGAGGTATCGGGATCTGCTGTCAGGGATCTTGGAAATTTGAGCTTTGGGACTAAGTTTAGCTTCTTCCTGAGAGATAAATGATATCAGCTCTGCTGTTCGGATTGGGAATGTGCAACTAATAAGTCAGTTCCTGCTGCAATTCTACTATGTTTCTGACAACCCCCATCTCGGTAGCTTAGAATAACAGATATTTATTTCTCACTCATGGTCTGCAGGTCAGCGGCAGCTGCTCCTCTTCAGACTGAATACAGGTTTCAGGATGCAGGTCTGTCTTGCATACCTTCTTCCAGGATGCACGATGAAGGACCACAGGCTCCTAGAGCTGGATCTAACTTGCGAAGCCCCTGAAGTTGGCGCTCGGAAATATCACGTGGACTTCTCTGTCCACATCCCATTGGCCAAAGCAAGTCACATGGCCAAACCCATGTCTGAATTATGGGTAAGTAGACTCTGCAACAGGGAAGGGGAGCATAGAGAGGAATACAATCAATTACAGCAATTCTTGAAGGTATTGTACATTAATGAAGGTGTTGCATGAACTAGCTTCCCCTGGAAGTACTCCCAAGAAGAAAAAAGTGGACAATAAGAGGGAGGGAAAACCACAAAATGAACAGCTTGCTGTATAATTCCCTGGGAAGTCCCTCAACAAGCTCCTGACCACCTCTAAGTATAGGACAAGGAAAGTAGGTTGAAAGTGTGGCCCTAGGGCAGGGTGGATCCTGGTTTTGAGGGGTTGCAACTTATACATATAACTTGGGGGACTTCCTTTAAGAAAAAAATACAAAATTACAAATATAAAATTATATTTTAAAGTTTTTATTTAAAACGAGAAAATAAACCACAAATCACACATTTTGAAAAAATTGATAATTACCAAAAATATCCCCAAATTCAGAAAAATGATTTTGAATTGACTGACTACCTCACATACCACTATAATAGGTTTTCCTAGATTTTTTGGCTGCAAATATTTCGATAGTCTCTGACAACAATTTTGTAATATCACTTCTGTGGAAAGAATACATAGATTTAGTCATTCCTCTAGCATGAAAGCTTCTGACTCTATTCCAAACCTGTTTTTCCTCTATAGCTCTCACACTTCTGGCCTCAGGGACCCTGAGCCATGTTCATAGAATAATACCACCACTGGCCCTGGACCTTCATGCTGAATGAGTTAACACACTGGTTAGGAAGAGCATTCCTGGGAACAACCCAAATATCTATCAACTGATGAATGAATGAACAAAATGGAGTATTATTCAGGCATGAAAAGGAATAACATACTGATTCATGCTACAACATGGATGAGCCCTGAAAACACTGTACTAAGCGAAAAATGCCAGGCACAAAAAGCACACATATTGTATGATTCCATTTATAGGAAATGTGCCAAATAAGCAAATTCAGAGACAGAAAGTTGATTAGGAGGGGATTTAGAGATTAGGAGTCAGCTGGTGGGGGGCAGGGAGAGAACAGGTAGTGAACTGATGTGGCTTCTTTCGGGAAGTGATGAAAATGTTCTAGAATTAGTTGTGATGGCTGCACCACCTTATGAATATACTAAAATCACTGAATTGTATGCTTTAAAAGGGTCAAGTTTATGATATATGAGTTATAGCTCAATTTAAAACATTTAAGAAGAGAATTCCTGAGAGCTACTCGTATATTCAAACCACCAGAAATAACTGTACCCAGAGAACCTGCAAACTATACATCACACTGAACCCAAACTCAATGTGTGTCTTTAACACTCCTTTAGCCAGACCCCAAAATACCCCAAAATATCACATGGCTGCCATGTGATATGAAGGGATGGTGATGGAGGGGAGTCAGCACAGAAGGAGACTCTGGTTTTACTCTTGCAAATTTTACAAAACCATGTGACCAGGTGAACACATCATCAGGGCGTAAAACTATCCTTTCCCACCCAGTCACCACCCTACTTCCCTAACCCCACCCCTGTGTAGGTCACACACATTTAAGTTTTAGAAAACGGTCAAGGGGTCCTGGATCTTTTTATACAGCTTCCTGAAGGCAAACAAAGCAATGCTTTCTTTTTCTTTTTCTTTTTTTTTTTTTGCGGTACGCGGGCCTCTCATTCTTGTGGCCTCTCCCGTTGCGGAGCACAGGCTCCGGACGCGCAGGCTCAGCGGCCATGGCTCACTGGCCCAGCCGCTCCGCGGCATGTGGGATCTTCCCGGACCGGAGCACGAACCCGTGTCCCCTGCATCGGCAGGCGGACTCTCAACCACTGCGCCAGCAGGGAAGCCCCAGCAATGCTTTCTTAACTAAATTATTAAATCCTATTTACACTGTATTAATACCTGAATAAACCAACATGCTTCCCCTTTAAAAAAAAATGAAGGGAGAGTTTTAAAAGGTTTCTTTTGTTGTTCAGGACCTTGCAATTTTCCCCCTTCTCCATGAAATAAGAGAGTAGCCCCTGATTAGAATCTCTCTCAACAGGGTCTGACCCTGCTCAGAGGATCAACGCCCAAATTTCATCTCACCACCAAGGTCTAATGAGACTTCCAGAGCCCTCGAAATCCTCTCTGCTCTTCTGACTCAGCCCTCAGGCTGACCCTCACCCACGTGGAATCCCCTCTCCCCAGATGTAGCCCTAAGCATGGCCTGCACCTGGCTGGCTCCCGCTCAAGCCTCTCCCCTACTCAGCTGGATTGGACTCAGGTGTCCATAAATTCTCCAGCTGAGTGGACCCAAACTGCATCTCAGCCTAGAGGAGGAGCCCTGCCAGATGCAGGGGCTTGACATCCACTCATGTGGGGATTCTGTAATTTCAAACTCCAACAGGCAAATACGTGGAGATATTTTTCTGTGTTTCTGACTTTGAGCGGCCTATTTCCTAAAGGACAAAAAAAATTCTTTGGATGCAAACTTCTAACTTCCCACTCAGATATTAACAGGAAATCAGTTTTAAGAAAAATAAATTGTCCCTGCTTCCTAACCAGAAGTTCATGTCCTCTTCTTGTCTCACTTTTGGCAAAGGTGGGTGAATAAGCACTAATCTCAATGGCCATCGATGGGTTGGCTTCTGAGATACCTGGCCAGTTTAGCCCAAACTGAGACTTTAATTCCAAAATGGTGTACTAAGTACAAGTTGAAGTTTCCTCTGAGTGCCTAGAAATAATTTTGCTTAAAAACTAGATTAAGAATTTAAAGGATAAATGTTGAGGCGGTTGGATTGAAAAGGAAATCTGTAGACTAGACTCATCTGAGACTGCTGAGAAAGGCAGGCACAGACTACTGGGGGTGGAGGGTACACCTGGAGGCTACACAGACTTGCAGCAGAAAGGGCTCCAGGGCAATAGACAAGGCATTGATACCATAGCAAGAGCAGCCAGGAAGCAATGATGGGGTGTCTGCCCCCAGGCTCTATCAGGTCAGAGACAGGGCAGCAGCCAATGATGACCTCAGGAGGGAGTGGTGAGTACCAACATCTAACAGACCAACCACTAAGGTGCCCTGACCTTAAGGTGGCACACCCTGTCCTTCCTCCTCCTGAAGCAGGCCAGGAGGCAAGCTACAAGGGCAACTCTTGCCTCTTTCCCAGGCAGACCATGCAAACAGATGCAGCAGAGAATCTAACAGGAATCTCAATCACAAAGCTAAATTCACAATCAAGGAACATGAAGTATTCAAGAAATCAACCTCCATGAGTGAGACAATGAACTAAAGCAATGGAAGAACGTATATATGATGAAACAAGGTTAATGGAATAAACAAAACTTATTAATAATCAGCACTTAAAAACTAGAACCCTATGTCCTCATTCTCAGGCCACCAATATTTTCCCTCTTCAAACTGCAATCTATTCCAAAATAGGGCACTCCCTATATAGTAGGAGCATTTTTTAAAAATAAATTTATTTTTTTATTTTTGGCTGTGTTGTGTCTTTGCTGCTGCACGCGGGCTTTTCTCTAGTTGCGGCGAGTGGGGGTTACTGTTCATTGCGGTGCACGGGCTTCTCATTGTGGTGGCTTCTCTTGGCGTGGAGCACCGGCTCTAGGCCCGTGGGCTTCAGTAGATGTGGCACACGGGCTCAGTAGTTGTGGTGCATGGGTTCAGTTGCTCCGCAGCACGTGGGATCTTCCCGGACCAGGGCTCGAACCCGTGTCCCCTGCATTGGCAGGCAGATTCTTAACCACTGCACCACCAGAGAAGTCTCAGTAGGAGCATTTTTAAAATATTTCTTTATTTTCCCAAATAAAAGCTATTTGGGGGAACTAATTGCATTTGAGTGAGGGAAGGTCCACATATACGGATACCTGCTTCATTTCCTCTGCCCATTATTTTAAAGCAAAGCCAGGTATCTGGTCATTTCATCCATAAACCCCTTCTGAAGGAAGAGGTTTTCATGTGGACTTGGAGAATGGATAGCCCATAGATAGGCAGAGAGGAGGGAGTGTGGAATGAAATGAAAGTACAAGGAAAGGTTTGGACAGGAGATGAAAATTGTATGTACAGAGGCAGGAGGAAATGATTTTGGATGGATGGAAGGTTGGACACATCGGGGGGAAATAATTATGAGAAGTTTCAAATGCCAGCCTGAGGATGTGGGTTTCTACAGGGAAGTTTTAATTAGATAATCATACAAGGTTTTAGGGGTGGTATGAGTCAAGCAGTGTTTTAATGAGAATCCTCTGGGGTGAGCGTGGGCCCAGTGGACCCAAGGAAAACAAAATGAATAGAGGGTGGAGGAGCATAGAGGGCCCTGTATTATAATTCAGCCCAACAAGGGCCCAGACCACCTGGTGATGGTAGAAATGGAGAGGAGGGATGAGCTAGGATGCATTTTAAAGATTGAAAGTGCAGAATTCAGTGCCTGGCTCACCATAGTGGTTAAGGAAAGAACTAGAGATGGCTACGAGTTTCCAAGTCTGGGCAGATTGGAGACTGGAAGTGTCATTTACAAAGTTAAAGAAAATGGAAAGAAGAATCTCTTTGGGAGATTATGAGTTTTATTTTGGATTTAATAATGGGATGCCCAATTATAAATATCTGGTAGTCTGTCGGAGATGCAGGATTGGAACCTGGTGAAAGTGATACAGAAGGTTTCCATTTATTCATCTAAAATTGATAGCTGATATTAGTTTTATGTATGGAGAATGGAAAGAGAAAGGGAGAGAGGATGGGAAGGGAGAGGAAGGAAAAGGGAGGGGAGGAAAGAACAGGGGAAGGTAGGGGAGAGCAAAAGTGAGGGAAGGAGAGAAAAGGAGAGGAAAAGGAACAAGTCAGGAGGAGGAATCATGGCTAAGGCTGGAAATAAAAGTAAAAGTACCAGGATAGTAAAACAATCTCATAAGTCAAAGAAGAGCGCCTTTCTAAAAAGAAAAATTTTGGTCATCAGTGAGACTCTGGTGGCTGGAAAGTCCACTGAATAGGCATGATGTCATTCAGTGTACATTCACAGCACACACAAGGCCACATTCAATCTGCTGACCTCGAGGGCAGAGCACAAGGAGCATTTGTCCCCCCAGCCTTTGCCTCTGAAGAGAAGGAGAATTCTGTACTGGGAGGGTTTTAATTTTGAATCAGGCTAGTTGTTAGCTGTGTTGTGAAAAAGCTAGTTTTCAGAAAGTGAAATATTCATTCCTGCTTATGGTCACTGTAGTATGTAGATGGTGGGTAACAGGCTTGGGAGAAAAATGGGCCCCTATTTTTGTGTCAGGGATGAAGCCTGGACTCACCAGTGGAGAAGAACCAACCTCGCTTAGGAGGAATGAGTTGTATTGTGACTTGTACTGTGACTCAAACAGGGCTTACTTATGTAACTTAGGTGCCTCCTTCAGTGACTTCTGGAAAAATAAAGCTAAGATATAACCTTGTAAGACAAACTGAAGTCCTGTAAATCATATCCGTCATGGGAAATTTTGTCATGGCCTGGATTAGGTGGCATTACAAATATAAACAGAAGGGAGATAGCTCTAAGAAAAGAGAGGAATTGGGATTTGTCTGTGTATTACTAGAATCATATGGAAGAGAGGTGATTGGGTTCTAGAAAACTTGTTGGTGCCAATATAGGGAGGAATGGAACTATACAGAGGAGATTGTTAATTCATCAGGTTATTTTGTTCATTTAAATATTCTTTTAGAAATGTCCCATTTCAGACTATGCTTATTAGAGATATCTTAGATTTTATTCACCAACAATTCATGTTTTCCTTAATTTTTAAAACCTTTAATGATAGAAAATTTCAAACTTCGAAGTACAAAGAATAGTATAATGAACTCACATGTACCTATTATCCAGTTTCACCAATTTATCGGCAGTTTCTAAAAACCTATTCTCCTTTTTTTTTATCACGCCATCTTTTTTTTTTTTTTTCTCCTGGAGTATTTTAAAGCAAATCTCAAACCTCATATTTACTCACCTGGAAATACTTCGATATGCATCTAACTTTTACTATAAAGAAGTTTAAAAAATGGCAACCATGCCATTTTGATAATAATACAACTTAAAATAATTCCTTTATAAAACTGAATACTAAGTCCATCTTCAAATTTCCCTGATTATCTCAGATATATTTTACAGTAAGGTTGTGTAAATCAGGATCCAAACAAGGTCCATACATTGGATTTAGTTATTCTATCTTTTAAATATCTTTTATTCTCTAAAAATCAATCCCTCTATTTTCTATGCCATTATTTTTTGGAGAAACTAGCTCATTTGGCTTATAGAATATCTCATTCAAGATTTGATTTATTGCATCTTAGTGGTTTTGTTTAAAATGTTCTTTTCTTGTCTTGTTTTCTGTAAACTGATAGCTAACCTACTGGCTTGATAAGATTCAGGTGATTTTTTTAGGCAAGAATACTTCCTAGGGGGTGGTGTGTTTTTCTTATTGTAGGACATCATTATACAGTCCAGTTGTTTTACCTTTAATGATACCAAGATTGATCAGTGGCTTCAAGTGATAGCAGTCTAATATTTCCATTATGAAGTTCTTCATTGAGTTTAACCTAATTGTTTTAGCAAACATTGATAATTGTTGCCTAGATCCATTATTTTATTAGGGGTTGCAAAATGATGATTTTATAATTCCATCATTCCTTCTGCATTCACTGGTTGAATTATTCTATAAAGAACTTTTCCACATCAACAATTTGGTTACTGTGAAAGACAGTACATACAGGAAAGGCAGAAAAAAATCCTTGATATTTCCCTTTTTAATACATTTTTTAGTAATGATTTGGTGCTCTAGCAACCTCCAAAGATGACCAATGACATATTTTTAAAATCACTATAACCTCATGAATTTTTAGTTATCTGATGTGTTCTAATTATTTTTCATGTTCAAACTGCCCCTTCTTTGGCCAGTGAGAGCCTCTTAAGGATGGCTTTTGCATCCTTTTGATGTGACTCTCTTTGTTTTGAAACACTTCCTGTTTCTTCTTTGACATAAAACTATGTCCCGGACTCACCTTTTAATTCCTGCCCTAGACTTGGAATCAGGCATTTTCCCAAAGAGTTCTGGTTCCTCTTAGTGGGAATGGTATTTAGAGACCATAATCTGAATGCTTGTTGGGCTTATTACTACTAAATTCATTGCTTCTAGGCCTTTTTAAGAGACAAAGCAATGAAATATGTTCTTTTTAATTGATTTTAAGAGACAAAAAATGAATTCATACTGATATTTCCTATTCAAATACAAGATTATGGGATTTTTACTTAACTTCTTTGATATTATACTCATGTCAGTAATCTTACTGTTATTAGTAAAACTGATGTTTTAGTATCTTTTTTTTTTTTTTTTTTTTTTTTGCGGTACGCGGGCCTCTCACCGCTGCGGCCTCTCCCGCTGCAGAGCACAGGCTCCGGACGCGCAGGCCCAGCGGCCATGGCTCATGGGCCCAGCCGCTCCGCGGCATGTGGGATCTTCCCAGACCGGGGCACGAACCCGTGTCCCCTGCATCGGCAGGCAGACTCCCAACCACTGCACCACCAGGGAAGCCCAGTATCTCTTATTTTTGAATCAACGGCCAAGGTGCACCAGATCTTTAAGAAAATGTGAACAGTGAAAACAGAAACAATAAAACGAATTAAAAATATATCAATGCAAAAAAAAAACCCCTATAATTAATATCCTCAGAGACATAAGAGATAATATTGCCCCCATGGAATTATTACAAAGAAATCTTAACCTGCATTAAACGTGTTGTAAACTAAAGCTAATTAGTAATGATATTAATATCATAGAAGCCAAACTGTTCAGCAAGGGAGAAGTGAGATGCAAACACAAAACAAGTAAGTTAAGAAAAAACCCTGTAATCTTAAATTTAAATTGTAAATATCAGTAAGAACTCAGCTTTTCTCATTTTCAAATGTATATATTTTCTCATTGTTTACTCTGAAAAGTCCACAAAACAATGACAATTCAGTAGCAAAGAATAATGCCTCATGCCCAGATGGTGGTCTCTAAATACCATTTCCCAATAAAAAGGAACTAGGAATCCTTGGAAAAATACCACAAGGATGCAATAGCCAAATCTAGGTTATGAAAACGCTATAGAAACATTTGATCAAAATTCTCCTACAGATAAATGGCATGAAAAAAAAAAAGAGGAAATAATGTGTGTTGTGTGTGGATCTTGTTTGAATCCTATGGTGTAAGAAATATATGGTCTTTGTCCATGGTTATATATTAAAAAATTACTAACTTTATTACATATGATAGTAGTATTATTATGTGGAAAAAGAGACCTTACTGCTAAAATGCATTCTCAAGATTTTACAGTTGAAATGATGTATTTGGAATTTGCTCTAATACACCATAGGAAAAAAAAGTGGAGGAGACATAAGTGAAAGAAATTTGGCAAAATACTGATAAATATTGAAGCTGGATTGTGAGGATTCGACATACTTTCCTTTCTATTTTTGGTATGTTTGAAAATGACCATAATAAAAAAAGATTTTTTAAAAAAGACTTTATATAGAAACACTGAAGAAGACCCAAATAAATGGAGAGATATTAGGACGCTTAAAAAGTAATAAACTAATTAAGTTAATTAAAGGAGCACAGGAAGCAAGAGAGAATCCAGCCCAGATCCCATGCCTCGGGGTCCAGCAAGCAGCAGGATGTGCCTGAAATTCCCCCAAAGCTTCAGTTTACGGCCTGGACTTGACCCTTGGGCCTCCCTGGCCTAGGGCAGCAGTTCCCCTTCCCAGCCTGCTGGTGGGAGGCCCTTTATATAGTGGGCTGCACGTGCAGCCTCATAATTTGCAGAGCCCTTTTGGACACAGTGAATAGTTGGTTACATTCTCCACATTTTTATGCAGATGACATTGCACAGGGTGGAGACTAGGGACTGAGGCAGCTGATTAGGAAATCATGGAGGGCAGCTCTGGAAAACAATCTCCCTAAGGGACATCACAGGAAACCTGCATACACTCACATCCCTTTTGGTTTGTTCCTCTGCCATGGTTGCCAGCTTCAGTCCTGCTGCAGTGTCCCTTTCTCCAGCTTCCATCTTCCCCACCAGCTGTCGTTTCCCCTCACTCCCTCTGCTCCCACCCAAGGTACAGGAGGACTTCATTCCATTAAGAGAACTCCTGGTGTTTCCTGGCGGCTGGTGATGATTCATTTTTATTCCCTTGAATCTTCTCTGTGGCCAGAGCATTGTTTTCCATATCCTTCCCCCCCACCCCAGGAAAGAACAAAAGGCAATATTTGGTCTTTTGGCTGGAGACTATGCTAGATCATCACATCCCATACATGGCTTGGGCTGTGGGTCCCTCCAGCTCTTAGATTTCACAAAGCATTTTGAGATAAACTAACAAGAGGATACATTCACTTTCCGGTTGAAGTGATGTATTTATATGATTCATCTGTTCCCTAAGATTTCCAGTTACAGTCATGAAATCTGGCCTCTACCCCTAAAGCAAACCCTTGTGTTTATATAAGAAGTAACCCACACATTTTCAGAGCTGGAATCGTGCTTCCATCCCATGAGGTTGTAAACTCAGCAAGATAAAATTTTCTCTGTTGCAAATCAACCATGCTTGAAAAGTTGGTACAGTTGAAATAAGTTATAAGTGAGACAGGTTTGAATAAGTTCTAATTCAAGAATTTCATTTTCTCGCTTCTACGCCAAACTGTGGCCAGATCAATGGGACTTTCAATTGTCTTTTATTTCACGTTGTGATCCCCAAAGGAACCATACCCATTTTAGAAAGGTGAAGGGTACAAAACTGACTCAAGCCATCCAGAATTAGATTTGCAGCAGAAGGTAAATAAGGTTCTTGGAATCAAAGAATATTAGGGGTAGGGGCTTCCCTAGTGGCGCAGGGGTTGGGGGTCCGCCTGCCAATGCACGGGATGTGGGTTCGTGCCCCGGTCTGGGAGGGTCCCGCATGCCGCGGAGCGGCTGGGCCCGTGAGCCGTGGCCGCTGGGCCTGCGCGTCCGGAGCCTGTGCTCCGCGGCGGGAGGGGCCCCAACGGTGAGAGACCCGCGTACCGCAAAAAAAAAAAAAAAATGTTAAGGGTAGACAGATGCTAGCCAGCATCTACCCTCTCCTTTTACAGGTGAGAAAACTAAAGTCCAAAAAGAGTCATATTTTGCCTAAGGTCACAGAAGTAGTAAGTGAAAACGGGTTCAAAACCAGGTTTACTACAAAAGACCCCAAACCCACTCTCTCCCTCATGCCAACTTCTGAAGGGTCCTCCTTACTGGGTTCCACGTTCTCACTAGTCTCTTCTCCTCCCTTCTACAGCACCCCTCCGCTCATGTCTTTCCTGGCTCAGAACTGTTATTCTTGGCCGTCCCCAATGACTTGCAGTTGAATCACATTGCACTCCTGTGTCCTTCCCAGACCACATATAAAAGTAGCTCTTCCCCAAGCAAGCTCTGTGCTTGCCTGTATCTTTTCCAATGCAGTTTTCTCTGCCCAGAAGATTCTTCCTCTCTATCTTTACCAGGCAAAATCCTCCTCCCTTTCAGAGGACCAGTTCAGATGCTACTTCTTCCACAACTCCTTCATTAACTCTCCTAAATGAAACCTATTTCTCCCCTCTTTGTCTCCCTGCACTGTATACTGTGGACCTCGAGATTTTCGTAGATATCACATTGCATCTGATGTAATTCTGTAGTTAGTTATGAACATTCGGCTTCCTCCCACTAGTTTATGAGTTCCTGTAAGTCAAGGACCAGATCTCACTTACAGCCCCAGCAGAGTTATTTGCGCATAGTAAACATCAAAACATTTTTATTAAAATGAATATAACAAAACAGAAACAAAATCACAGATAAAGAGAACAAGCTAGTGGTTACCAGTAGGGAAAGGAAAGAAGAGGGGCAAGATAGGGGTAGGGGATTAAGAGGTACAAACTACCATGTATAGCACAGGAAATATAGCCAATACTTTATAACAACTTTAAATGGAGTATAATCTATAAAAATATTGAATCACTATGTTGTACACCTGAAACTAATATTGTAAATTAACTCACTCAATACAAATTTTAAATTTTTAAAAAATTAAATTGGATTGAAATACATTATTTTTAGAAACCCAACAGCATTCAGACATGCAATTCTAAAGAGCAGAATTTAAGTATTTTATATACTTCTATTCCTGATGCTCTTAGGTACGCTGAAGGGCATTTTTATCTCCTATAATGTGTCTTGGATAAAAATAGGGAGGATTATTTTTCCTTTGCTATTTACTTAGATCATGCTCAGCAAAATAGTTCAACTAAACATATATTTGTTGAACATGTAACAATTGCCAATCGTCCCTGTCTGCTATTAAAGAAAGTTACAATAGACTAATAGCTTAAGGAATTACCTTTGATTAGGAATCAGAAGACCTTGGGTCTACTTCAGACTATACCAGATTTCTATCGATGTGACCTTGGACAAATCAGTCAATCTCTATTCATCTTTCCCATCGGTAAAAAGGGCTGCTTATAAAAGGTGGGTTCTTTCGTGGACATGGATGCCACCCATCTAGCAACAAGGTTGTAGACCAATTTTGCAAACATAGAGTATGAGTTAAAGCACTGGTTCTGAAACTGTAGTCCCCAGACCATAGCATCTAGTGGGAATTTGATAGAAATTCATGTTCTCGGGCCCCACCCTAAATGGACTGAGTCAGAAACACTGGTTCCTTGGTCTGGGGAACGTTGGGTTCTGATGCTTCCTCTCCTCCAAGTGGAAGGTGGTGCTGGTCCTATAGGAGGCTGCGTTGGGGTAGTTCCTCTCTATCCTACCAGCTCATAGTTCAGGCAGTCTAGAATGATCTTGTGCATCATGTTTAAACAAGTCTGCTTACCAAAGGTACCATGGGAAAATAACATTTATCCTAACTTTCTTCACAGAGGTAAAGCTCTGTCTGAGGCTCAGAGGACATGATTGTGAAAATACCTTGAAAATTGAGAGGGACCATACAAATGTAAATATTGTTAGAGCTGCCAAGTCTCTGGGGGAGTTGTATGAAGGACAAAAACAGAATAAATGGAAGAGACATGGATGACAGATTGTATAAACTACTCAGCTTCTGAAGAAATCATCATTTTGATTGTATACATAGCTTTCCTCCCTTGATTTTTATCCTGCTCGTCTGTTTATACTTGAAATGCAGGCATACCAAATGGATAGAGTGAAGACACAGCAGTGTAAAAGGGAGCCCAATACCCCATGACCAGTATCTGGCTATTTCACTTGCTTCTGCAAAGAGAGATTAAAACCTCTAGCGCCCTCTTGAGGGTTCAACTGGAAGGAGCATGGCATTTGATTGTGGAGCAAATATTGTTTCCCCCCTATTTCCACAACTGCCTGTCACTTGAGTAAAGAATCTGAATTGTTTGCACGTAGTTCTGTTCCATCACCTAGCACAGACAAGAATCCCTCTTCAGTTTTGCCTAAGTGAGACAGATTGGGTCTTTTCCAAATGCAGAATTGCTTGCCCTCTTAAATTTTCCCCCTCCCTCCTCCAACAAACCTCCTGTGGGAACTACTTTCCAGAGGGAGCTGTATAATAGGGAAGCTAATGACCTTGAATCATATAGCCAGAGTTTTAGTTAGGCCTCTGCTATTTACTATATGGCTGTGGGTAAATTCCAACTCTTGACCTTATTTTCCTCAGGGTATTTGAGTGGACTGTCTGGTATTTGTTAACTACACAACATTTACAACAGAAGGTATCGCACAGCTGTTAGCAAAGCATAGTAGCCAAGGAAAGTTATCTTGGTCAAGATCTGTTGTTTTCTAAAGAAGATAGTTTGTAGACAGAGAAGGAAGCCATGTTTATCTGAAGAAGTTAAATGACAAGGGAACAAATCAAGACACCCATTTCCTTGCATGTCTATTCAAAACACGGTAGAATTAGTTATTAGTGGTTATTGGAGTCTCATATCTGCTTTTGCATTCAGTCTGTCGTGAGATACTGTTTTGGCTGAAGTATGTGAAGAAAATCCAGCCTCACACAGAGAAGGAGCTGAAAATGAGAGAGGTATTTCAGCAGCTTTTCAGATATGCTGGTGGCTGTTGATTTTTGTACTACACCAAACTGCCAAAATGATCGTTTCTTAAAGAGTAGCAACAAGATGGAATCTGAAACCATATCAATGACCTTTTTTTGTACTCTGTTACACTAAAATCCACTGAGCAATCTTGTGGTTTGAATAAATCTTTTACTCACGCATAGGGTCATGGTGGTTCACTGAGTTACGCAGAACTTCAAAATTTTCACACATTTCACTACGCAATACCAAAATTCATTAACATCACCACCAAATTCATCAGAAAAGTTTTCAAATATAGAGAATTTGTGAAGTTAACTGTGGTAGATACAAGTTTTCCAGATTTCTAATTTTCACTTGAATGCTCAAATTTTATCTTGGCACAAATACTGATCATTGATTTCCTTAAAGGGATAAGTTCACCTTATTTTTGAGAAAGGATCTGCCAGATACTGAAGTCTGAAAAACCGTAATTTGTTTGCCAGATTTTTTTTTTTTTTGAAGTAAAAATGGTGTTCCGAAGAAAAGGGACTCTCGTTCAGGTTATGCAAGTGCTTTCCTTCAAGGTGACCTTCCTACTTGGACATTCAGTAGAACTGCTTAATGGGTATTCCCGTTTTGTCACACTGAATAGTAAAAGGACATGAATCCAAGGGTCAAAATTGAATAAAATTAAGAATTTTACTGTTTGATCAAGGACATTCTTAGGTGAAACTGGTAATTAAAAAAAAAATTATTGCAAATGTGTGATGGTGAAGAATACATTGACTACTAATAGTTTGGTGCCACTATCTTGATTCTTGCTAGGATGCCAGCAGTTTTAACGACCATCGTTTTTGCACCATTGGTTCTGACATCAACCCAGGGGAAAAGGTAAATAATGCCTTGGTATTTATCTGAAAACAGTTTACTTTATGGGCTGCCTGAAAGAGTCTCAATGACACTCAGGAAACTGGGAACCACACTTTGAGAATCAGTGAGGTAGACAACCTTCCTGCCTCAAAGATTGCACTGTAATTTCCTCTAAAACTTCTCTTGAGAGAGTTAGCCTGAAGTAGATATAGAGAGAAAGCTAGAGAAGAACCAGAGGCCTAATAGTATTGATACTTCAGTAGACCAAGAGGCTTCTGAGGAAAACTTATCCTCTTCTGCCCCCTCGAGGTACACCGTCAACAATGCAACAGATTACACAAAGGAGGAGTATGGTTTCCTTGTTGATGTGTCAGTGGCATTATTTTACAGCCACACTCCCTACATTCACATTCAAGATCCAAGTGTGTTTGAAAGGGGATGTAAAAGAAAAAAAAAATCCCTTTTAAAATCATATCAAAAAATACTTAGGAATAAACCTGACCAAGGAGGTGAAAGACTTACATGCTGAGAACTATAAAACATTAATAAAGGAAATTGAAGATGATTCAAAGAAATGGAAAGATATCCCATGCTCTTGGATTGGAAGAATTAATATTGTTAAAGTGGCCAAACTACTCAGAGCAATCTACAGATTTAATGTGATTCCCGTCAAATTACCCAAGACATTTTTCACAGAACTAGAACAAATAATCCCAAAATTTATATGGAACCATAAAAGACCCAGAATAGCCAAAGCCATCCTGAGGAAAAAGAACAAAGCAGGAGGCATAACTCTCCCAGACTTTAGACAATATTACAAAGCTACAGTAATCAAAATAGCATGGTATTGGCACAAAAACAGACATATGCACCAATGGACATGAAAAGATGCTCAACATTGCTAATTATTAGAGAAATGCAAATCAAAACTACAATGACATACCACCTCACACCAGTCAGAATGGCCATCATTAAAAAGTCTACAAATAGGGCTTCCCTGGGGGCACAGTGGTTGAGAGTCCGCCTGCCGATGCAGAGGACACGGGTTCGTGCCCCGGTCCGGGGGGATCCCACATGCCACGGAGCGGCTAGGCCCGTAAGCCATGGCCGCTGAGCCTGCGCGTCCGGAGCCTGTGCTCCGCAATGGGAGAGGCCACAACAGTGAGAGGTCCGCGTACTGCAAAAAAAATTTTTAAAAAGTCTACAAATGACAAATGTTGAAGAGAGTGTGGAGAAAAGGGAACCCTCTTGCACTGTTGGTGGGAATGTAAATTGGTGCAGTCACTATGGAAAACAGTATGAAGCTTCCTCAAAAAACTAAAAATAGAGTTGCCATATGATCCAGCAATCCAACTCCTGGGCATATTATCCAGACAAAACTATAATTCGAAGAGATACATGCACCCCAATGTTAACAGCAGCACTATTTAGAATAGCCAAGACATGGAAACAACCTAAATGTCCATCGACAGATGAATGGATAAAGAAGATGTGGTACATATACACAATGGAATATTACTCTGCCATAAAAAAAATGAAATAATGCCATTTGCAGCAACATGGATGGACCTAGAGATTATCATACTGAGTGAAGTAAGTCAGAATGAGAAAGACAAATACCATATGATGTCACATATGTGGACTCTAAAATATGACATAAATGAACTTATCTACAAAACAGAGACAGACTCACAGACATAGAGAACAGACTTGTGGTTGCCAAGGGGGAGGAGAGAGGGGAGGGAATGACTGGGAGTTTGGGGTTAGTAAATGCAAACTATTATATATAAGATGGATAGACAACACAGTCCTACTGTATAGCACAGGGAACTACACTCAATATTCTGTGATAAACCACAATGGAAAAGAATATGAAAAAGAATGTATATATGTATAACTGAATCACTTTGTTGTACAGTAGAAATTAACACAACATTGTAAATCAACTATACTTCAATAATTTTTTTAAAAAACTTATCAAAAAAGATCTAAATGTATTTAATCTTTTAGTGACTAAAACCCAGGAGAATAAATTGTTATAAATTGTTATCGTGATAAAGGCTGAGGACAGGCTCTCTGGTGAAAATAACTGGCACCCACTTAATTCTCAGGGGTCCTCCTGCCACCCCTTTTCTCCCAGTGGCCCCAAGGCTTGGCTCCCTGTGTCAATGAAAACCTTTGCTACCCACCATTGGAGAACAAATTATTATCCTAGAGTTATTCTCTCTCCTATCCCCAAAGCAAGCTTAAAAAAAAAAAAAGAGTTCTAAGGGTCTTCCTGTATAATAAGAATCGGGAGGTGGGCCAGGGATTACAAAGGCTGTCCTCTGTGCCTCATTCTGTTTCCATTAGGCTCTCATAAAGGCGGACAAAATCCACACACAGAAGTTCTAACACGGCCGTCTTCACACTTCGGGATGGAGTGGCAGATATGGATACGTGAGAGAAACCCCGAAGGCCAGGGTTACCAGAGGCGTCCATGTATCACAAGAGCTGGTGCGCAAGTGGAGACCTGAGCGGAACTGACGGACGGGGGAGGGGACAGGACCCGGGGCTGGCGGCCCGGGCCACAGAGAGAAAAGCAGAGCCCGAGGTTTTTACTCCCCTCCCCCTCCCCTCTCCCTTCCCCTCTTGCCCAGCTCCCCCCGTGGCGAGGTGAGAGCTACTGCCAACCAAGCCTTCTGGGCAGAGGCGAGCTGCAGCCTACGCAGCTTCGAGAAAGCGAAGATAGAAAAGGGAAGAACAGCCCGGGGATTGGGTGCGGGGCGATTCGCTAGGTGGTCTCCAGGAGGCCGTTTCTGCGAGGTTATCCATTGGCAAGGAACGTAGAAGGACGTGGAAACCCAGAACTCTCTGTGAGGCTGAGTTGAGGGAGGAGGGATTAAATAACGAGCTAGAAGAGAGAGACACCCGGAGTCTTTTGTCGCGAGCCTTGAATTCATCTCTGCCGGATTTTACGCCAACGTCTAAGGCAGAGGGTGGGATCAGGGGCCACCCCAGCTCCTCACTGCGCTCTTCCGTGCGGTCTCCAGGTGGTCCTGACGTATTCTTCTACTGCCTCTCCTGGCTCCAGCCCGCCTGGAAATGCTCTAGCAAACAACCTGCCCCTCCCTCAACCAGTCGTCTTCTCGCCGGCCTCCACTGCTCCGCAGCCTCTCAAGAGTGCCCCCTGGTGGCGCTCCCCCCTCTCACCCATGAGATCCCGTCTGAGAGGTTCCCGACCGCCTAAGGCTGCGCCACCCCTACGTTCCCCAGGCGCCCTGCACTTACTGGAGTTTTACGCGCGTCACTCACTCCACCTTGCATACCCTTGTTGGTCTGTCTATGCCAAACTGTAAGCACTGTGTGGGCGAGGACTCTGTCTACATCCCTGTTGTATTCCGGGTTCCCAGCAGTGTCTGCAGCTAGCAGGCAAACCGTGAAACCTAGGCTCCAGCTTTGACCGTGAACTCTTAGATCACCTAAGGATACATTCTTCTGAGGAATTCTTCTCCTGCTTCAAGACGTAGCTCAACATTTCGGCCTCCTTGAAGTCTTCCTTCCCTGACGTACCATCCCTACTAATACTTGGCCCTTCCTCCGTGGCTGTAGCCCCATTGTTGGTGCTGATAGTAGCATATATCCAACTGGCTTGGAAGAGATTTAGATCACTGTGTATCTTCCCCACTGGAGTTCAAGCTCCTTGAAGGCAAATGCCACTCCCAGACCTACTCCTTCATCATCTACCTCGCATAGAAGTCACTGTAAAATATGCATTAATTCCATGTTTCCCAGGAAAGAAAACCAAGTTTTTCTCTCAGAAACAAGAACACTGGTGTGACGTTAGGCAGGTTGAACTTGAGCGATATCATATAAAGCACCACTTCGGGTTGTAATTTTCAAAAAGGATTTGACCCACGAAAGATGTTTAAAGTGGATTTTGCTAAATTAATCTATTTATTCACTGACTTTCATCATAATGTCAAAGCATTCAGATGGAAAACACTGTTACCTCAAGCTGAAGAGGAGGCTTGGTGTAGCAGAAAACTCACAGATTTTACAATCAGACAAACTTGCGTTTGAATCCCACCTCTGCTCCTTATTCCTTGAACAAATCACTTAACCTAATAATTGTCGTCAGGCTGGCAGAGAGATCAGGCATAGGTGGAATTATTGTTATTATTTTTTTTTGTAAGCAGTGAACAGACAAAAAATGTTCTGTAAGTAATAAAACACAAAATTGCAGTATACCCAAAACTTAGGGATATATTCAAGTAGCATTTATAACTAGTATACGTGGAGTACTCTTTCAATTACAAAGATGAAAAGTGAATTCAAATAGGTTAACCAAAAGGGAGAACTATTAAATCACAAGTCAGGGGCATCCAGGTGTGTGTCCAGTTTCAGGCACATCTGACCAGAGGTTCAAGTGACCTCCTCGGAGCTCTGACTGGCTCTCCACACCTTGGGCAGGCTTTCTCCATAGCATGGGTGAAAATACCGTCAGGAACCCAGCTGCTCATCTTATGAGCTGAGCAAATCCAGAAGGAAACAGAAATGAGTCTCTGTGGCCTGGGATGAGGGACCAGGTCAGAACCCCATGGAATGCGGAAGGGCCATTTCCCAAAGCAAAGCTGGGTGGTTTTACCAGAGGAAGAGAGCAAATGCTGTCTAGGCAAAGGCAAGAGACGCACACTACAAGCAGTCTGAATTAACTGGGTTTCAGTTGTTCCCAACTACTTTATAAATATTGCCTCATTTAATCCTTCCACAGCACAATGACATATGTGGTGTTATTCCCATCTTACAGTCATATAAGGGGAATTGATAAGAGTAGTTTCACCTGTAGGGCGCGGTCAGCTAACTGCTACGCGGCAGGAAGCTGAAATAAGCTGAGTCATCCTTCCTGTGGCCACTGCGCTTGCGCTAAGTATACTAATGAGGTTTTAAAGTAGCGACCTATCCGATGCTGGCTCACAAATCGCACCATCGGCGAAAGCCAATCACAGAGCGACACATGTTCTTAATCCCTATATAAGCAGACTGCTATAGGATTGCGGGGTCTTCCTTCCATCTTTCTTCAACCAAGCTGTGCTCCAATAAAGTGTGATACGAGAAGAATCTTGCGTGTGGCGGCTCGTTATTCTGCCGGTCAGAAACGGCTCGCCGCATTCACCATCACTCATACTAACTACATATATATATTTTAAAAATTTTATTGGGGTATAATTGATTTACAATGTTGTGTTAGTTTCAGGTGTACAAACACACCTGAAAGTGAATCTGTTATACAAATACATATATCTACTTATTTTTGGATTCTTTTCCTACATAGGCCATTACAGAGTATTGAGTAGAGTTCCCTGTGCTATACAGTAGGTCCTTATTAGTTATCTATTTTATATATAGTAGTGTGTATGGGTTAATCCCAATCTTCCAATCTATCCCATAGTAACTTTATATTAACTTATACTATCATAGCATCTGCTTTGCTCAAAAACACTGGTGTGACGTTAGGCAGGTTGAACTTGAGCGATATCATATAAAGCACCACTTCGGGTTGTAATTTTCAAAAAGGATTTGACCCACGAAAGATGTTTAAAGTGGATTTTGCTAAATTAATCTATTTGACATTGTGATGAAAGTCAGTGAATAAAGCATGCCCAGAATGTTCTACCTTCTTATCTCCCAAGATCTTGGAGCTCACCAACCCCTTGATGCCTTTCCTAACAAATACACCATTCATCTGAATTATGGTTATAATGACAAACACGTATTGAAGTTACTATGTGCAAGTGCTGTGCTAAACACTTTACATAGATTATCTCCTTTCATCCTCCCCACTCCCCTATGAGGAAGTCACTATTATCTCCTGGATTCAGATGAAGACAGAGAAGCACAGAAAAGTGAAGTCAATTGCCCAAGGGGGTGGGGTCAGGATTCTAGCCAGGGCTTCCCATGCAAGAGCTCGCCCTCTCGACCACTACCACGCCTGCATGTGACCCCAGGCACATTATACCATTTAGAACGTGTTGCACGTACTTCTTTACACACTAGTCTCCAGCATCTAGCAGAGTCACTAAGCAAGGCAGCTGTGAGGGTAGTATAAGTTAAGACAGACTTAATGTAAGTGATGGTATCACATTGTGCTGTGGAAGGATTAAACAAGGCAATATTTGTAAAGTAGTTGGGATAGGGCCTGACACACAGCAAGTTATTGCTATTGTTAGTGGCAGTATCATCATCATCACCAAGCTAATCAGTTATGCTGAAGCGTGGGGATGGGAGACCTGGATAAGAAGGGCTGTCTGTGTAGAACAAGTCTCTCTTGGATCTACGACAAGAGAGACACCCAAACATCTGGTTTTCCTTTTCTGTTTCCCAAGAGAAGGTTCACCACAGCCTGGGTGCTCCAGGAGATGCTGGATGGGTGTTCCAGAAGTGCCAAACCCAAAGGTTGGGGAATCAGGTCTTGCCTGAGGAAACAGGTGAGCAATATTGTTTTCTCCTATACCTGGTCAGTGCAGTAAGCCATAGGTGAGATTTGAGGGGAAACGTCCACCAGCACAGCCCCTCGCACCTCTGTCTCCCTCACACTGTTTGAAATTCCATCCATTAGTGGCTTATGTGAGTTAGTGAGGAGGACTTCTAGAGAAGCAGGAGTTAGTTACATCTTGGAGTGGCATCATTAAGTTAGACAATCTACTTTATACAAGGATCCTTAAGCTTTTTGTGCCCTAGCAACTCTGACAGTTTAGTGAAATTTTCTTAGAATACTATTTTTAAATGCATTTTTAAAAACAGAGATTACAAAGGAAAGCAATGACACTGAAATATAGTTAAAAATAATTTTGTAAGTTTTGATACAATATATGTGCTTCTTTATTAGTTCATAGCTACCATCATTTCAAATTAGTGATAAGGGCTTATGACCTTTCAAGATGTCTGCAACAACTGTAATGTGCTATGAAAATATCTGTGCTTTCTAGGGTAAAGAATCACAGGTCCTGCTATTACTACTGGAGTGTGTTGCCTATGCTCGTAATGGAAGGAAATGCTTGATTTCAGTTTGAGGTTAATGAAAAGAAGTAAATATTTTCTTATCCAAGTTCAAAGAACTCTTAAATTTTTCTCTCCAAAGAGTCCAGATCCCTAGGTTAAAAAAAACAAACAAACAAAAAGATGGTTGCTTTAAGGTCTCAAATTAAGAATTTACCTCAAGAGCCTGATGTTAAGAAAATGGGAACTTGGATGGAAAGGGGCAGAGAAAGGGAGAACCCTCAGGCCGTGGTTCTTACATTTTAGAAAGTCAAAGAAACCTGGAAAGCTTATTGATGATGGAGGTTCTCCCTTCAGAGACGGATTCAGCAGGCCTGAGGGTGGCGTCTGGGATTCCTCCCAGGGCCCTTTAGCTAGGAAATGGTTCCACTAGCATCAAACCCAGGTTTATCTGACCCCAGAGCATGGGATTCTAATTAATATGCTCCCCTACTGGAACAAGACAAGGATGCCCACTCTTGCCACTTTTATTCAACATAGTATTGGAAGTTCTAGCCACAGCTATCAGACAAGAAAAAGAAATAAAGGAATACAAATTGGAAAGGAAGAAGAAGTAAAACTGTCACTGTTTGCAGATGACATGATACTAGCTAGACACAGAAAATCCTAAAGATGCCACCAAAAAACTACTAGAGCTCATCAGTGAATTCATTAAAGTTGCAGGATACAAAATTAATATACAGAAATCTGTTGCATTTCTATACACTAACAATGAACTATAAGGAAGAGAAATTAAGGAAATAATCACATTTACAATTGCATCAAAAAGAATAAAATACTTAGGAATAAACCTATCTAAGGACATAAATGACCTGTACTCTATAAGGAAAACTATAAGACACTGATGAAAGAAATTGAAGACAACATAAACAGTTGGAAAGTTATATCGTGTTCATGGATTGGAAGAATTAATATTGTTAAGATGACCATACTACCTGAGGAAATCTACAGATTCAATGCAATCCCTATCAAAATACCAAATGGCATTTTTCACAGAACAAGAGCAAATAATTCTAAAATGTATATAGAAATGACAAAGACCTAAATAGCCAAAACAAACTTGAGAAAGAAGAACAGAGCTGGAGGAATCATTCTCCCTGACTTCAGACTATACTGCAAAGCTGCAGTCATCAAAACAATATGGAACTGGCACAAAAAATGACACTTAGGTCAATGGAAGAGAATAGAAAGCCTAGAAACAAACCCATGCACTTATGGTCAATTAATATATGACAAAGGAAGCAAGAACATACAATGGAGAAAAGACAGTTTCTTCAATAAGTGGTGCTGGGAAAACTGGACAGCTACGTGTAAAAAATGAAATTAGAAATTTGCTAACACCCTATATAAAAATAAACTCAAAATGGATTAAGGACCTAAATGTAAGACCAGAAATCATAAAACTCCTAAAAGAAAACAGGTGGAACATTCTTTGACATAAATTAGAGCAAAACTGTTTTGGATCTGTCTCCTAAAGCAAAGGAAACAAAAGCAGAAATAAACAAATGGGACCTAATTAAGCTTAAAAGCTTTTGCACAGAAAAGGAAATTGCTGACAAAATGAAAAGACAACCTACTGAATGGGAGAAAATATTTGCAAATGACATGATCAACACAAGGTTAATATCAAAAATATATAAACAGCTCATACAATTCAACATCAAAAAAACAACCCAATTTAAAAATGGGCAGAAGACCTGAATAGACATTTTTCCAAAGAAGGTACACAGATGGCCAACAGGCACATGAAAAGATGCTCAACACTGTTAATCATCAGAGAAATGCAAATCAAAACTACAATGAGATATCACCTCACACCTGTCAGAATGGCTATCATCAAAAAGACCACAAATAACAAGTGTTGGCAAAGATGTAGAGAAAAGGGAGCCCTCATACACAGTTGGTGGGAATGCAAATTGGTGCAGCCACTGTGGAAACAGTATGGAGGTTTCTCAAAAAACTAACCCAGCAATTCCTCCCCTGGTTATATATCTGAAAAAATTGAAAACACTAATGTGAAAAGATACATGCATCCCAATGTTCATAGCAGTGTTATTTATAATAGCAAAGATATGAAAACAGCCATGCGGCCCTATGTTCATAGCAGCATTATTTACAATAGCAAAGATATGAAAACAACTTATTATTTATAATAGCAAAGATATGATATCACTTATATGTAGAATCTAAAAAATAAAACAAACTAGTGAATATAACAAAAAAGAAACAGACTCACAGATATAGAGAACAAACAAGTGGTTACCAGTGGGGAGAGGGAAGGGGGGAGGGGCAAGACAGAGGTAGAGGATTAAGAGGTACAAACTACTATGTATAAAGTAAATAAGCTACAAGGATATATTGTACAGCACAGGGAATATAGCCAATATTTTATAATAACTATAAATCAAGTATAACCTTTAAATTTTTTTTATTTTTTTAAATTTTTATTGGAGTATAGTTGAACCTTTAAAAGTTGTGAATCATTATGTTGTACACCTGAAACTTATATAATATTATAAATCAACCATACCTCAATAAAAAAAATATACACACAGACACACACACACATTCCCCTACTAACCAGAGACAGGATCAGGGCCAGGATACTACCAAGGAAACCAGTGTTCCAGGATATGGAGAAAATTGTGCAAGACACGGCTAATGTGAAAGCCAGGCTTTGCATCCAGGACTCCTGATTCCTAAGCCCCGTGCTGTACCGCCAGAGGGTCATAAAAGGGAGCCCCAAATCGACTGACAGTTTTACAGCCCATTCTACGGCTGACCTGGCCCTGTCTCCTACCACTACCTCCCCCACAGGTCACAGTTGTCCTTCTATCATCAGGCAAGTAGCCCAGCTATTCCTGACCCCATTTGCCCTGCCTCAGAGAAAAACAGGCCTGAGTCTTCTCCCAGAAGACCACAGTTCTGCCTATACTCATTGCTGGCCTCTATCAAATGGATAGCAAAAGACAGAGCCTTTTGCTGGCAGAGCCTTTTAGTTTCCATCTGCTGAAATAAAAGCTCAAATCTCAGCAGAGTGTTTTCACAGGGAACATTCCTATGCCTTGCTGGGCACATTTTGAGATGCTATTACTAGGCTGTGATGGAAACTAAAGCACATTCTTCATGGGATTCCCAAGGCAGGGAATTCAGTGGCCACTGCCAGCGGGGAGTTCAACGGGTCCCATCAGTCATCTCCTGTCTCATTTCATTTCTAAGACCTTACGAGAGCTGACAGACCAACCCTGAGTTCTCCCCTCACCTCTTCTGCTTCATACCCTGGGCATTCAATCGCTGACTGTTCCTTATATGATTTATTTGAGTTGTTAATCTTTTAGCAATGTCGTTCCAAGTTATTATTTATTTTTCCCCTTGTGGAAATGAAAGGGGGTGCCAATCCCCTGCTAAGGGCAGATAAGCCTGAAATAATAACCAGGGCCACTGAAAATTCCCCACTTTCTCCGAGGTCCTCTGCAGTCTAGGAAACGAGCCTTTTAAACCTCTGGGTCTTGAAAGTATATGGCCAGAAGGAAGGGAGGGAGAACTGGGCAGCGTTTCCAGGACCCAGGATGAAGTACCCAGCTGTCCTGCTCATACCTTGGTCCTTGTGTTAAGCCTTAGATGTGGATATTGCTGGAGGATTTCTACTTAAAAGAATACATTCTTTGTCCCACCTTTTCTAATTAGACCAACAGAGACTTTCTCTAAGTTTCAAACATCATATATGGGACTAGTATTGGTAAACACAAAGATTATCTGTTAACCCTTTTCAGAGTTCTCTCTACTTCCTTGACATCAGGTTCTTAAAGTAGTGAATTCCTGCTTCCTCTGTCTTCTCACAACCCCCTCACTTCTTTCCTCACAATCCACCTCTACCTCCATCACAACAAACTGCTTCCCTGAAGAACAATCTTTTCCGATCTTCCACAGTCATCACCTCTGATTTCTGCAGCATTTGGCATGTTTGACTCTCTATTTCTTGAGGCTCCTAGGTTCCCACACTCGGCCCTGTCCGGGTTCCAATCCTTCCTTACATCTGCTACATCCCCTCTGCAGGCTTCTCCTGCCTCTCCTGCCCACCTGCCAGAATGGCCCATTTCAGTCCTGGCTTCTTTGCTTTCTTGATCTCTGCGTCTCTGAAGCCATAGCTCTGTTCAGGGGACACCTGGCAGGGAACCACAGTGATGAAGAGGAAGCTCCAAGGCCAAGCTCATAGGCCCTAGGGAGGTGGCCTCCCTTTCAGAATCACCCTCCTTGCCGAGGAGTTATGTCTGGCCCTGGGGAAATGACAGTGGCCCGGACTGGTCAGGAAAGACTATGGCTCGTGGGACAGTCCCCAGACAAGTTATCAGGCTCCTGGTGGCATCTCTGTTATTTTCACAGCAGGAATCTGCCTGGCAACCCTTAAACCAGTGGCCCTTCAGGGTCCTTCTGGATTTGCTGCCCTTCCCACCCAGAACCGTGCTACCTTGCAGCCTTTAGATATGTCTCCATCCTCCCAGACTCTCCTCCCACCCATTCATTTTATGGAGTGGAAAGGATAATGAAATAGAGGCCAGAAATCTGAGGTCTAGCTCTGGATCTACCACCAATGAACTGTTTTCATAGGCCTAAGTTTCTCATCAGTGATAGGAGAGGTGGGCCTATGTCATCTCTAAGAGCCCTTTAACACATGGTCAGGAGGCCTCATCACCTTACCCACCTTGGGAATCAGGAGCTATTAGGGCAGATCTCTGGCAGACGTTGGCTAAAGGATGATGGAATTTTGTGGCTGAAGGTCTCCCAATGGAGGAGACTGTAAAGCTGGAAGAGCACTTTTATTGGAGGGTATAAAAGCTCTATAAGCGCTTAGAAAACAAGAGAGTCTACAGTTAACCAAAAGAGCTGTGGGACCCAAAGAAAAGCTTACCCTCAGCTTTGCCAACAGTGGTGCACTGGTGGAAGCAGTGGGAACAGCTGAGCAAACATGACAATCACTTCCAAAGTTTGTACAATAATCATTTATAAGAAGGAAACAGCTCACACCCCTTGGGTCTCTGTGGGTAGACTCTAAGCCTAAGAATTTGATCCTGGATTATATTAAAAAAAACAACCGTACTTTCAAAGCTTCTGCCCGTTCTTTGTATTTTTTTCATGATAAAGTCATAGAGTAAATAATTCCATATTTAGCTGACCCCAAAATGAATTCTTACGCTTGCAAAGTCAGGACAAAACCACATTTGGAATGGTGGGAGAGAACTACAATGCTTTACATGCATTTGGAAGTAGTTCTTAAAATAACTGGGTAGAAAGACGGAGGGAGCAATTCAAACGACATGCAGAAGAGAGTAGATTTCGTCAAAGAGATATTTTCTGGAGCTGGGAAGGTAAATCAGTAAAAAATGTCTTGCAATACTAATGTCTGTTATTCAATTCTTTCCTTCCTTGAGCTGCAATTAACCTGCGTTACCTCATTATTTTTGAAAATAGTTATAACAGGCAACAATCTATTGTGATTGGAACTTTGCGGATGTGAAGAAAGAAGGGTGGTTCCCAATGTGGAATAGGGCACTGCAAGAAAAGGCAGCTGCTGGAGAAGGGATGGTTATGAATAAGAAATAGTTGAGACTTAGGAAATAAAAGGAGGGTGAGGTTGAAGATACAGAAGAGATAGAAAAACTGGTAGAAAAGTTTCCTGAGGAGATGCAGACATTAGAACCTGTGGTGTTAAAGGAAGTATTCACGGGCTTCCCTGGTGGCGCAGTGGTTGGGAGTCCGCCTGATGATGCAGGGGACACGGGTTCGTGCCCCGGTCCGGGAGGATCCCACATGCCGCGGAGCCTGCGCGTCCAGAACCTGTGCTCCGCAATGGGAGAGGCCACAACAGTGAGAGGCCCGTGTACCGCAAAAAAAAAAAAAAAAAAAAAAAAAAAGGAAGTATTCACTTCAGCAATTGGCACTACCAATCTGAACCCATCCCCATTTCCAGGCTGCCACACAGGGCACCCTATCTGGGCACTCCATTTTTCAGACTTTTCTGTTACTATCTGCTCCTCCCCGTTCCTTAGTTAAAACGCCTGTCTCGTGTCCCAGCCTCCCAAAGACTTTATTTGCTATACTCCACATGCTGTCAAGCAGCTAAAAATAAAGTATCCTGGTACATGCTGTGCAACGTGGTAGCTACTGGCTGCAGGTAGCTCTTGAGCACTTGAAATGTAGCTAGTCTGAATTGAGGTGTGTCCTAAGTGTAAAATGCACACCAAATTGTGAAATTTTGTATGAAAAAGAAGTGTACAATATCACATTATGAATATATTGACTAATGCTGAATGATAATGCCGGGGGTATGTTGGTTTAAATAAAGTATATTATTGAAATTAATTTCACCCATTTATTTTTACCTTTTTAAATGGAGCTACTAGAAAATTTAAATTATGTGTGTTGCTCACTTTATATTTCTACTGGAAAGCAGTCATCTAGACAAACGGATAGTGTACTGGACGGACTAGTAACAGTGCCTACCAGACCACAGCCCCTTCCAGGGGAAAGTGCAGAGGGGATTCTAGAGCCTGTAACCCCACACCCTCTGCCCTGGCCACTTCCTCTAACAGCTTCCAGAGGAAGAGCACATGACAGGTGATACTTTTGACTTTTTGCACACAAAAAGTACCTTTATTTTGCCCTCATGTTTGGTTAATGTTAGATAGTTAAATATCCTTTTTCACTCAGAATTTGGAAAGCATTACTGCACTGTCATTTACGCGTCAACACTGGTATTCTGAAGGTCGCTACTATTTTGATTCCCAGCTCTTGGTGTGTGATGTGTTGTTTTTTGTGGACGTCTTCCACATCTGTTTGAGGCTCTCCTCTTCACCAGTATCACGGTATTGGAGTTTGGTGCAGGCCTTTGGTGCGTGTTTGTGTGTGTGTGTTGGACATTTTACAGGCCATCTCAACCTGGAAACTTATGTCCTTCATTCTCGTATTCTTTTTATTTATTTATTTATTTTTGGCCGTGTCGGGTCTTCGTTTCTGTGCGAGGGCTTTCTCCAGTTGCGGCGAGCGGGGGCCGCTCTTCATCGCGGTGCGCGGGCCTCTCACTGTCGCGGCCTCTCTTGTTGAGGAGCATAGGCTCCAGACGCGCAGGCTCAGTAGTTGTGGCTCACGGGCCTAGTTGCTCCGCGGCATGTGGGATCTTCCCAGACCAGGGCTCGAACCCGTGTCCCCTGCATTAGAAGGCAGATTCTCAACCACTGCGCCACCAGGGAAGCCCCATTCTTGTATTCTTTGCTGGATAATTTCCTCCCCTTCATCTTCTCTGTCCTTTTTTTCCTTTGGATGTTGAAATTCCTTGATTGAACTTCTATTTTTGCATTTTTGTTTCCTATTGTCCATTTCTTTAACAGTTTATTTTCTATTCTGAAAAAAATTCCTCAGCTTTATCTTCCAACCAATCTATTGAATGTTTAATATTCAGCATATTCCCATTCTCTAATTGTTCCTTCTTATAGCAGCTATTTCTTATTTCATGGACATTTTATCTTTCTGAAGGTATGAATTATAGATTGGTGGATTTTTCTAAGTTTTCTTCTGTTCTCAGCATCGCTGCATACAGATGTATATAGCAAAATAGAAACAGGCTCACAGACACAGAAAATAAAGTAGAGGTTACCAGTGGAGAGAGGGAAGGAGAGAAGGGCAAGATAAGGGTAGAATTTTCAAGATTGCCTTAAGAAGGCAACACTTTATATTGTAATTTTGAGCCTATAGAGGCCAAAAATGTTAATAGAAACCTGTCAAAATGATTGCTATGTACTGACAACATTTTCAATAGTTGAACACAAAAGATTTTTTTTTGACTTGCCTAAGCTATGAATGCTAGGTACAAAGTTCCTTCTAGAAAAACTATCAGTTTGGTGAATTTTGGCTCTGCTAGGCTGGAAATGTTACATGCAAAGGTAGTGTGAAGACTTACATTTGTTTAAATAGCTCCTTTAACAGTGAACAGTTTCTATTTCCATCTTAAATCAACAAGATGAATGAGTACATAGCATGGTAGATTGGATGAAGAAGGCTGATGGAAGTATTCCGCTCTCTTCCTAGTCACAGCTAAGATGTCTGATGCCTTACTCTGTGCTATAATTACTTTCTGAAGGCTGTGAACTGAACATCATATGCTTGTGCTTCCTAAATCATCAATAGCCTCCGTCGTGGTTGTCACGTTGCCAATGACAATTGTCTGACATTTTAATTCACGAGTTGTCCATTGTATAAATGTTTCTTCTTAGATTTACTCTGGATTTAGTTATGTGAGACCCAGAGCTTTCCTGGCAGTCGAGTAAAGTAAAAGCAGAGTTCAGCAATAATTAGCACTCACCCACCAAGTGGTCACGCGGTACCTGTCTGAGTATCTGATACAAAACTCAGAATTAGCACGCTGTAAAATAACACAGAGCAGAATACAATTCAAGAACATTTTTTCTTTTTGGTAGCCTAGCAGGACCAAATTTCATCAGTTGTTTTCAGAGAAAGTAGTCAGCTTCCTGGAGTATGCTGAAGAGGACACCAAACTGATACGCCTTGAGAGGGTATCCTTTATATGATACCCGTAATAAAGAGCTTTCTACCCCTTGAATCCAGGAAAGATGCTGAAATTAGAGGGCATGCAATGAAAGCTGAGATACAGATGACAATTCAAAGAATTTTTTTAACTTTCAGAGGCAATTACATTGCTCTCGTCGCATTTCTAGATGAGGATTTAAGAACATGGTTTTTTTTGGTGATAAACCATTAAATGACTGCCTCTCAGAAAGAAAGAAAGAAAGAGAGAGAGAGAGAGAGAGAGAGAGAGAGAGAGAGGGAGGAAGGTAAAAACGAATTAAAAGTCAGTGATATTGTCTGTTTCTGAAAATGTTCTTGCATCTTTTCAGGAAGTGGTTTGCTTCAATGAAAGTGCACCATCACCATCAGTCAAGTTTTAATGTGCAGGAATCAAAGAGGGGATAACTCTTTACGTTAGGCAGTTACTATCAGAAAGTGAGAAGGACTGGATGACTTAGTGAAAACATCACAATCAGCAATAGCGTACACTGGTAGACTAGTCAAAATACCATTCGTACTAGTACTATTACCAGTACTATTGCTACTGCCACTACTTCTACTTCTACTACTATTACTATTACTACTACTGTTGCTGCTGCTGCTACCACTACTACTAGTAATGCTCCTCCGCCACATCAATCTCTTCAGTATTGCGAGTGTGCAATTGTATAGTACAGTGTAGTAGAGTAGAGTATTGTAGAGTGCCCCCAGGGGCCACCTACAGCCTACAATGCTGAGAAATGTTTCTGCACAATAGTGTCCAACTTCTAATATTTGACAGCTGACATTTTTATAGTACAATTGAAATGAAAATGAAAATTTGATAAAGCTTCACATTTCTTTTTTATCTCAGAAATTCAATAAATGATGATCATATTTGGTGTTGGCCTTGGCCTTGGATGAATACTGATTTTAACATTCAGCCATTTGCCTTCCATATGTGCTGCATATCCACTTTCCTTTTGTCCTTATGGACTTTTACTATTTAAAATTCCTTTACTGTCATTTTAGTGGGATTTTGAAGGGGAGCAAAAATAAATATACATTATTTTTAGGATACATCCTGGTTTTTTTTGTGGTTTTTTTTTTTTGCGGTACGGGGGCCTCTCACTGCTGTGGCCTCTCCCGTTGCGGAGCACAGGCTCCGGTCGCGCAGGCTCAGCGGCCATGGCTCACGGGCCCAGCCGCTCCTCGGCACATGGGATCCTCCCGGACCGGGGCACGAACCCACGTCCCCCGCACCGGCAGGCAGACTCTCAACCACTGCACCACCAGGGAAGCCCAGGATACATTGTGTTTTTAAGCCTCATCAATTTCCTTAAGAATAAGATCATAATCATAGTTAACACATACATGTCCCTGAAACACTTCCACATGCTTTGCATGTAGTAACTCTTTTAAACTCTCAGAGGAGGAACTTGCCCACTCTCACTCAACTAGTAAGTGGCAGAGCCAGGACTCAGACAAAACATTTAGGCTCTGCAGCCTGTGCTTTGAAGCTTTAGGCTATACTGCTTCCTGACCGACTTTCCTTATCACATTCTTCTGCAACACCATTTTCAGGTACTATTTAGCATTCTGTTGCATGGATAAATAAAAATGTATTTAATAAATCTCCTGTAAGTGGACATCTAGATTATTTCTATTTTTCCTCTATTAAGCAATGTTGAGCTGAATCTAATTATAGCCTATCTTCGTGCCATCTGATGATTTCCTTGAAGGATGTGCATTTTCACCACAGGCCACTTAGAACTGTTAGAACATGTAGCACTACTCACCCTCCTACTTTTAGGGCAGGCCTCAAAGAAGGCCGCAGTTCCATCTTGCTTTGACATTTCTGCACTGACACCTACCAAGGTGTTAAATTTTCTGTCTTGAGGTTTCACAGCCCGTCCCCTTAAATCACCCACGGTACTCCACGCTTTGGGGCTCACAGCTCAACAACGCATGCATACACACATAGAGCCCTGGGTCTCAGGCCAACAGACTTCTAATATAGCAGTGGGGGAAGGTGCGGGTAACAAACTAGGTAAATTACAGGTTCATATCACTAACTGAGGCTGGCTTGAATCATTTCTCAGCCTTCCTGGCACTTCTAGTTTTATCGCCTTCAGATGACTTTCCATTACCTGCCCTTAGACAGACACTGTCCTTTTTCTTAGGTTGAACTACAGGGGCCTGCCACTATTCAACCACTTGACCTACAAAAATGGAAATTTCACCTGGTTCCACGTAACAAGGCTGAGATGTTTATTTACCCTTTGGAGAACATGGCAACCATTTGTCATGCTGGGAAGCTGTCCGAAACCTGTGTAAACGCTTCCTATATTGGGGGAAATTTCCATCTTTTAAATCCTGGGAGACTAAAATACATGAATGTGACCCAGTTTCCTCCAGTCAGTTGCAAGATTTTTGATGCAGCAGAGAACAACAGGAAGAGCCACTCTGCCTCTGATGAGAGGTGGGGACTGGCAGGGGGAGAAAACTCTAGGGTGCTTTAAAGCTCTATTACTTGACCAGGGTGGTGGTTATATGGAAGCTTGCTATGTAATAATTCTTTTATGTTTTGTGCATTTTTTGCATGTGTCATTCTTTTTTAAATTTTTATTTTATTTATTTTTTTGCGGTACGCGGGCCTCTCACTGTTGTGGCCTCTCCCGCTGCGGAGCACAGGCTCCGGACGTGCAGGCTCAGCGGCCATGGCTCACGGGCCCAGCCGCTCCACGGCATGTGGGATCTTCCCGGACCGGGGCACGAACCCGTGTCCCCTGCATCGGCAGGCGGACTCTCAACCACTGCGCCACCAGGGAAGCCCCATTCTTTGTTTTTTAATAAAAGTTTTAAAAACTCAATTGTGGCAAACATAGGGGAGAGACATGGAGCTTCCAGAACGAGGCAGGCAGAGGTCCTGGTAACCCAAGCCCTGCATCAGCAGTGTGAGTTGTAGGCCTCCTGTTCAGTGCACTCCAAGGGAGCAATTCCTCAGGCAGTTTGGGCATAGTTCTTGACATATAGCCTCCAAGACTGTTTCTCTGGCTCTCCTAGTGTTCTGTGATCTACCAAATATCGTTTAATAAATACTCTTCCTCCTCTAACTAGCTGGAGAAAGTTCTTGCTTGTTGACTGACACAAGGAAATTCAGGTTCTTTTCAGGTCAGATCTTGACTTGACACTAAAAATACGGTCCTCAGGGCCACCAGAATGCTAGCTTGGTGGTCCCTCCAGACACTAGGGATTCCTCTGTTTTACAATCAGAGCATACAGGGTTGAAACCACACATAGCCTGCTCTGCTGCTTTTGAAACCATGGGTAATTATTAGTTAAATCCATTTCACCTGTAACCTGCCTTCACTAATCAAGGTCGTTTTAATTGTTGCTACTAAAGACTTGCAGGTCCTCCAAGCAGCACACAGCCTCAACAATACAATGTTTGTCTGAGTTCTTTTCCAAGAACTTGGAGTCAGCTGTGTCTAGCTCGAGTTGAGTGGCTAGGACTGGATAAGACCACCAACCCTCCAACTGGGCATGCACCAGTGTCCACTCAGTGACCTTTTGACATCAGAGGGCTGAAAACTCCACCCTCACATCATGCTGAGCACCTCCATTTTTGAACATGCAGAGGCCTGTAGCTTAGTTACACCTGTGCAGAATGACGATTACTGCACCTTTTCCCTATTACCTTTCCCCAGCCCCCTCGCCTCAGACTGCCGTGCTTCTTTATTCTTTATCCCATAAATACCCTGAGCCCCTTGCCTCCAGGGAAGCAGATTTGAGACTTGTTCTCCCATCTCCTGCCTTGGCTGCCTTGTGAGTAAACTCTCTCTTTGCTGCAAACCTCGGTGTCTCAGCATTTTGGCTTACAAAACTAACCTGGTTCACTAATACTTTCAATGGACTATTATTACCTGCCCTGAAATCATCAATTTTTCTACGTCAGTCTCCACTATTTTTCCTCTCCTCGCTGTTTCCTAGAAAATACATGTAGACACACATACACACCACCACTACCACCACCACCAGTGCAACCCAGGATACCCAGGAATGTGTAAAAGTCATGACATACTCATGCAACACTAGAAAGTAAGCTTCATGGGCAGAGATGTTGTTCTATTTTGTTCAGTGCTCCATCACAGCATTTAGAATGGTGCCCAGCACATATTAAGTACCCAATAAATATCTGTAAAATGAGAGAATACCCTGCCCTAAAATGCATTCATCTGCTAGTTCATCCAACAAAGAACAAGTGCTTACGGAGAGTACCATGCTCGTGAAGGCACTGGTCTGGGTGTCGGGGAGATGCCATGGTGATTAAGGCACAACTCTGCCCATGAACGGTTCAGAATGAGCTGCTTATTCCAGAAACATTGCTACCAGCCCTCAGAATATATTTTGTTCCCTCTATAAGCCCACTTGGAGCTTCTCTTTAATGAAGATGTGGGACAGTGCAGATAGGAGGTTTTTTAAATCAAGAAGCAATATCTTCCCTCCGTGATCTCAGCTCCAGGCCAAGCAGGAAGGAGCAACAATGCAGAAAGGCAGATGAAATATTCAGGTATGCTGAATATTGGTCCATGCTAGTGCCCTGACTTTGACCCTGAATAAGGCAATATCAGGGTGGTGACCCGTAATCAGATCTTATCACTCACCCCAGGGGCTTTTCTTCGGAATTGGAATTAAGCCACTATCCGATCTGGCCCCTATATGATCCTTACCCTAGATGATCTGGCCTTGCTTGCCTCCCGCCACCCTGCAGTTGCCTTCTCCTCACCAACCCCACTGGCCTCCAGCACAAACTTGTCCCACCCTCGGTCTTCCCTCAATCATTCCCTCTTCTAGGGATGTTCTCTCCACTGATGTTGCTCTTACTGGTTCTTTATTTAATCACTGAAACTCAAATGTCACCTTCTTGGCCACCCAAAGATAGTCCTCCCACCATTTCTTTCACATTACCTCACTCACTGTGTGGTAATTTGGGATGCTTCCTTCCATATCTGGCATTTTTCTTGTGTTTAACATTTTTCCTCTATCCTTCTTCCCCCTTCTTCTCTCCCTCCTTTTTCCCTTCTTTCCTTCCTTCTCTTTCTCTTTTTTGGTCCACCTTCTCCTCTAGATTCTTAGTTCCATGAAAGCAGAAGCTTGTGGATCCAATTCACCTGTGTGTCCCCAGGGTCTGAAACAACGCTTCACATACAACAAACATGCAATACACATTTGCTTAAAGGATACATTCACCTGCATCTTTAAAAGCTGAGGCTGACATCACTCCCTGCCAGGGTAAACTATTACCTGCCACTTGTTAAGCAATTCTGGCAGAATTTTCACAATTGCAGAGAAACCACGCTTAATAACAGCTTCCTGGGAAAAGTGTGTGTTGGTATTATGGTTTGGGTCATCACTGGTGGAAAGAATGTTAAAACAAGAAGTGGCCCAAACAAGAAGTGGCACGAACAAGATAACAGCTAAAATTCAAGGTGATCAAGAAGTAAGTCAGCATTACATTGTTCAGAGCATCAAATGTATCCCTCGTTAATGTGAAAATTTAAAAAGTTCAATGTCCTTCACCCACAGCTCAGGGAACAATCATCGAACAAATGTGCTCCCCTCTCTAAATGTTCTCCCACGCTCTACTGCACTTAACCCTCATAGCAGCCCTATGAGAAGAGCCTATTCTTTTTTCTTTTCAAAGTCTTAATCACAGCAACTTTAATTAATTTATTTATTTTTGGCTGCGTTGGGTCTTCGTTGCTGTGCACAGGCTTTCTCTAGTTGTGGCGAGTGGGGGCTACTCTTCATTGAAGTGCGTGGGCTTCTCATTGCGGTGGCTTCTCTTCTTGCAGAGCACAGGCTCTAGGCACGTGGGCTTCAGTAGTTGTGGCACGTGGGCTTCAGTAGCTGTGGTACTCGGCCTCAGTAGTTGTAGCTCAAGGGCTCTAGAGCGCAGGCTCAGTAGTCGTAGCGCACAGGCTTAGTTGCTCTGTGGCATGTGGGATCTTCCCAGACCAGGGCTCGAACCCATGTCCCCTGCATTGGCTGGGGGACTCTTAACCACTGCACCACCAGGGAAGTCCCTAGAAGGGCCTATTCTTTATCCCCATTTTTCAGATGAAGAAACAGCTTAGTGAAATCAGCAATTTGCTCAAAGATGCAGAGCCAAGTCTGCCTTCAGAGCAATTAGGAATCGTTACCGAGCTCAGAAATGAGCAATAATAATAATGCATGTGGGTTAAGAGGAGTCCTTGGGGACATTTTTTAAGTTGCTATTGTGTGTGTGTGTGTGTGTGTGTGTGTGTGTGTGTGTGTGTGTGTGTGTGTTTCATAGCACAACTCTAGGAAAACATTCCAAGCCAGGCCAAGGTCAGAAGATGATGACTCTGCTCCTAGCTCTACAGCTGACCAGCTGTGACAGTGAAAGGGTCCCTGAAGATTATAGATGAGAAAGACTACAGACAATAGGAAAGAGTCTGTTTGACTCAAGACACTTTTCAGCAAAATGCTGAATATAATAGCTCTTGGTGCATTCCTGGTTGATTTTCAAACATCAGCCTAATCAAACCAACAGTAGCTAAGCAAGAGGGAAAAGGAGTCTGAGATACTTACAGATGACATAAGAAACATTTCATGACTATGTGACAGAAAAATAGCTCATATTAGGAAATTTTTAACACACTGTTTGGAATACATGGTCCATTTCCATGTACGAGAGGTATGGATTCACCATGACCTGAAAAAGCACAGGCACATTTTTAAAGCCATGTACCCAATTTTGCATATGTTCTATATTTTATCTTAAAGAAAGACCCCACAAAATCCAATCAGTCTGTGCATGCCCCACATGGGAAGAAGAGCTAAAAGTGCAATAGCCCTGAGAACACTAACAAAATTAGCCCTGCTGAGGGACTGTGCCTTTACGTTCCAAAGCTACTTAATTGTCTTCAGTCATGTTTAGAGTTAGAGTGGGTTGATGGGTTGGTTGGTGTGTTTATTAATTAAGCATAACACAAAAATGTATTTTTAGAGGCTAATTTAGGAGATTATCAAAATGGATTTCAATAGGACAAAAGTGATACTGTACTTTCATTTTAGCTATTAAAGCAATGAATTTGAATATGCTGTCAATCTCAGTTCATCCCCCAGGATTGTGTGATTTGAATTGTGTCTCACATAAAATAAATTCCATTCCTTTTTTTATTCTGTGACTTGGCAATAAATAATAGAGAAGACTTAAAAGAAACACTATTGTATTATTAAAGTTATTCTAACCGAGGCCATTTTGCACAGAATTTTTTAAATGTTAAGTAATGTTCACACCTAGTTATAAAGGCAATGGATAGGGAGAATTCACATTCTAATCGTTCCCAGAATGACGTGCACAACATTGAGCAGGACACACAAAAAATGACAAGAGAATATTTGCCTTGCCAGTCAGATTAGTAGAAATAGCACATCCAAAGGGTCATCACATCTAACAAAATAATGAATTAATAACTTTAGAGTTTATATTTTCTGAAAGTTTCTGCTGAAGTCAGAGAGTCATCAAAGCTTTATTCCACAGGACACTTTGTTTTCCTTCTGGCCAGGCTAAATTGGGGAGTTCTCAGGATCTTAGATTCATGGGTTGCTTTTGTGGGAGCTTAAGAAAGAGAAAAAAGAAAACATACCCTGTGCTCCCAGTACTTTTTCAATTTTTCTATTTCTTCTTAAAACCTGAGTGCTGTGTGCACGTGTGTGTGCGTGTGCACGCGTGCATGTGGTGGTTGTGGGGTGGGTGGGATGTTCTGTTTGAAGCACAATTTGAATCCCAGATCTCGGTAAGAACTGCCTCATCTCCACCTAATCAAGACCTACATCACACTGCTTCCCTCCCTCCACTTCCCCACTCACCCAACAAACCCTCCCCCATGCACACCTCACACTGTCTGTGGTTTATCTCTTCTGACCAAAAAAGGGGGAGGAGGATGAAGAGAGAAAGATACATAAGAAATGCTACCACCATGACCATAACCACCAACCAACAGTTGATGCTTCCCCCAATCCTGGGAAGAAAGGCACCCCCAGGGGTAGAGGTTGAGAACATTATCCCTTATTATTATAGATGCAAAAGCCCTTAAAAATATTAGCAAACAGAATTTAGCAATATATAAAAATAATCTACACCATGACCAAGTTGGGTTTCTTCCAGGGATGCAAGCTAGTTTGATGTATGAAAAGCAATCAATTAACCATATTAAGAGGTTAGGGCTTCCCTGGTGGCGCAGTGGTTGAGAATCTGCCTGCCAATGCAGGAGATACGGGTTCGGCCCTGGTCTGGGAGGATCCCACATGCCGCGGAGCAACTGGGCCCATGAGCCACAACTACTGAGCCTGTGCGTCTGGAGCCTGTGCTCCACAACAAGAGAGGCCGCGACAGTGAGAGGCCCGCACACCACGATGAAGAGCGGCCCCCACTTGCCACAAATAGAGAAAGCCCTCGCACAGAAATGAGGACCCAACACAGCCAAAACTAAGTGAATAAATAAATAAATTTTTTTTTAAAAAAGAGGTTAAAGAAGAAGGAAAAAAATCACATGATGTTATCAGTTGATGCAGAAAAATTGTTTGACAAATTTAAAAATCATTTGCTCATTCATGATGTTAAGAAAAAACTCTTAGAAAAAATAGTAGAGAACTTCTTCAACTTGATAAAGAGCATCTATAAAAAATCTACAGCTAACATCATACTTAATAGTGAAAGACTGAGCGCTTTTTCCCTAAAATCAGGAACTAGGCCAGAATGCTCACTGTCATCACTCTTATTCAACATAATGCTGAATTCCTACTTAGTGCATTAAGATAAGAAAAGGAAGTGAGATGTATACAGAACAAAGAAGAAATAAAACTGTTCCTATTTGCAGATGACATATGCAGAAAATCCCAAGGAACCTACAACAACAACAACAAAACCTCCTAGAATTAATAAGTGAGTTCAGCAAGGTTGTAGGATACAAGGTAAACATATAAAAATCAATTGTATTGCTATACACTAGGAATTAACACACAGACACCAGCATGTACAATCACACACAAAAATAAAAAAAGAAGAAGAAATACTTAGGTGTAAATCTAACAAAACATGTATAAGACTTGTATGCTGAAAACTGCACAATGTTGATGAAAGATGTCAAGGGAATTCAAATAAGCAAAAAGAAATACTGCGTTCATGGATAGGAAGAGTCACTATAGTAAAGATGTCAATTCTCCCAAATTGATATTGATGTTTAATAAAATTTCTATCAAAACTCTCAAAGAGAGTTTTGTAGACATAGGCAAGATTATCTTAAAATGTATATGGTAAGGAAAATCACTAGAATAACTAAAGCAACTTTGAAAAAGAAGAATAAAGGGAGAGGAATCAGTCTATCCGAGTTCAAGTCTTACTGTATAGCTACAGTGGTCAAGACTGTGTGGTACTGAAGGATAAAAACAGATCAATAGAACAGAGTACAGGGGAACCTTCAAGATACCAGAGAAATAAGACCTGGAGATCACCTTCTCAGCACAGATACATCAAAAATACATCTACATGTGAAACAACTCCTACAGAACACCTACTGAACGCTGGCAGAAGACCTCAGATCTCCCAAAAGGCAAGAAAATCTCCATGTAACTGGGTAGGGCAAAAGAAAAAAAAAAAGAGAGAGATAAAGGAATCGGGATGGGACCTGTGCCTCTGGGAGGGAGCTGAGAAGGAGGAAAAGTTTCTGCACATTAGGAAGCCCCTTCACTGGGGAGGATGGGGGCAGAGCTTCAGAGCCTCAGAGGAGAGCGCAGCCACAGGGGTGCAGAAGGCAAAGTGGAGAGATTCCCGCACAGAGGATTGGTGCCGACCAGCACTCACCAGCCCGAGAGGCTTGTCTGCTCACCTGCCGGGGCGGGCAGGGACTGGATGCTGAGGCTCAGCCTTCAGAGGTCAGACCCCAGGGAGAAGACTGGGGTTGGCTGCATGAAGACAGCCTGAAGGGGCTAGTGCACCACAGCTGAGGGAGTCTGGGAAGAAGCCTGGGCCTGCCAAAGAGGCAAGGGAGCATTGTTGGGGGGTGCGCAAGGAGAGGGGCGGGCCCACCACAGGAGTTTCTTTCTCTGTGCACTCACAGATGGCAGGGAACCACCTACATGAGCTCCAGGGGTGGGCACAAGCCACGGCTGCTATCTCGGTCCCCAGAGGCAGGTACTCTACCGCTGCCATCGCTGCCACCAAGTGTCCTGTGAGCAAGTGCAAGTCACTGCCCATACCTTCCTGGGAGCCTGTGCAGCCCGCCACTGCCGACGGTCCTGTGATCCAGGGCCAGCTTCCCCAGGAGATCTCACAGCATATGCCTCAGGCTGTTGCAACTTCCTGCCAGCTTCTGCTGCTGCAGGCACTTCCCGCACCTCCCAACTGTGACTGCCGTACCCCTCCCTCTCCCCGGCCTGAGTGAGCAAGTGAGCCCTAATCAGCTGCTGCTTTCACCCGCTCTTGCCTGGGCAAGGAACAGACTCCTAAGACTGGCCCACATGCAGAGGCCGGGCCAAAACCAAAGTTGAACCCCAGGGGCAGTGCAAGCAAAGAAGAAGAAGGGAAATCTCTCCATGTAGCCGTAGGAGCAGCGGATTAAATCCTCACAATCGGCTTGGTAACCCTGCGTCGGTGGAATATCTGAAAAGACAACAAGTGTTCCCACAATTGAGGCTGTGGACTTTGGGGTCAAATAAGACCAGGTCAGAGTCTGAGCTAGCCCCACAGTACCAAGAGCAGGTCCAGAGACCTACCTAGAAGTACTGAAGACGTCCCAGGTAGGCAGGGATTGGTTCACTGTGGGGGCAAGGACACTGACAGCAGAGAGTGCACGAAAATATTATTATCATTATTATTTTTTTGTTCTGTTGTTCTTTTTATATAATTCTTTTAACTTTTATTTATTTTTTCTTTTTTATGCTTTTATTTTTAATATATTTTATTTTTTATACTTCTATTTTTTCATTAGATTGTGTTTTTACTTATTTCAGTTTTTTTCTTTGTTTTAATCTTTTTTAACTATAGTTTCTATTTTTACTTTACTTTTTTGTTTTGTATTTTTCCTTTTGTTTTCTTCTTTCTTTTGTTTTTATTCCTTTTTTGGTCATTTCTGTGTTTGTTTTATGCTTTCTTTGCCTCTTTTTTAGTTTGCTTTCTGCTTTTAATTTGTTTTTGATTTTTTGTTACTTTAGTTATTAGTGTTTGTTTTCCTTTTGGGGTTTGTTTATTTGTTTGGTTGCTCTCTTTGTTTTCTCGTGTGTGTGTGTGTGTGTGTGTGTGTGTGTGTGTGTTTATTTGTGTGTTTTTGTCGTTTGGTTTGCTTTTACCATTAGACTTGGGGTTTTGTTTGTCTGTTTGTTTCTTTTTTTTTTTTTCCTTTTCTTCCACACTGTGCAGCTTGCAGCGTCTTGGTGCTCTGTTCAGGGGTCAGGCCTGAGCCTCTAAGCAGGGAGACCTGAGTCCAGAATGTTGGACCGCCAGAGAACTCCCAGCTCTAGGGAATATTAATCAACAAGAGCTCTCCCAGAGGTCTCCATCTCAACACCAAGACCTGGCTCCACCCAATGGCCAGCAAGCTCCAGTGCTGGACCCCTCACACCAGCAAGACAGGAACAAAACCCCACCCATTAGCAGACAGGTTGCCTTAAGTCATACTAAGCTCAAAGACACCCCAAAACACACCACCAGCTGTGAACCTGCCCATCAGAGGGACAGGATCCAGGGCCAACCACCAGAATGCAGGTACCAGGAAGCCTGCACAAGCCACTGGACCAACCTTACCCACTTGCAGCAGACACCAAAAAAAAATGGGAACTATGACCCTGCAGCCTGAGGAGAGGAGACAACTAACACAGCATGTTAAACAAAATGAGAAGACAGAGAAATATGCTGCAGATGAAGGAGCAAGGTAAAAACCCACAAAACCAAAAAATGAAGAGGAAATAGGCAGTCTACCTGAAAAAGAATTGAGTAATGATAATAAAGATGATCCAAAATCTCAGAAATAGAATGGAGAAACTACAACAAATGTTTGATAAGGACCTAGAAGAGCTAAAGAACAAACAAACAGTGATGAACAACACAATAACTGAAATTAAAAATACTCTACAAGGGATCAATAGCAGAATAACTGAGGCAGAAGAACAGGTAAGTGAGTTGGAAGATAGAATGGTAGAAATAACTGCCACAGAGCAGAAAAAGAAAAAAGAATGAAAAGAATTGAGGACAGTGTCAGAGACCATTGGGACAACATTAAATGCACCAACATTCGAATTATAGGGGTCCCTGAAGAAGAAGAAGAGAAAAAGAAAGAGTCTGAGAAAATATTGGAAGAGATTATAGTTGAAAACTTCCCTAATATGGGAAAGGAAATAGTCAATCAAGTCCAGGAAGCACAGAGAGTCCCATATAGGACAAATCCAAGGAGAAACATGCCAAGACACATATTAATCAAACTATCAAAAATTAAATACAAAGAAAAAGTATTAAAAGCAGCAAGGGAAAAGCAACAAATAACATACAAGGGAATCCTCATAAGGTTATGAGCTGATTTTTCAGCCTAAACTCTGCAGGACAGAAGGGAGTGGCAGGACATATTTAATGTGATGAAAGGAAAAAATCTACAACTAAGATTACTCTATCCAGCAAGGATCTCATTCAGATTCGACAGAGAAATTAAAACCTTTACAGACAAGCAAAAGCTAAGAGAATTCAGCATCACCAAACCAGCTTTACAACAAATGCAAAGGAACTTCTCTAGGCAGGAAACACAAGAGAAGGAAAAGACCTACAATAACAAACCCAAAACAATTAAGAAAATGGTAATAGGAACACAAATATCAATAATTACTTTAAATGTAACTGGATTAAATGCTCCAACCAAAAGACATAGACTGGCTGAATGGATACAAAAACAAGACCCGTATATATGCTGTCTACAAGAGACCCACTTCAGACCTAGGGACACATACAGACTGAAAGTGAGGGGATTGAAAAAGATATTCCATGCAAATGGAAATCAAAAGAAAGCTGGAGTAACAATACATGTATCAGATAAAATAGACTTTAAAAAAAAGACTGCTACAAGAGACAAGGAAGGACACTACATAATGATCATGGGATCAATCCAAGAAGATATAGCATTGTAAATATATATACACCCAACATAGGAGCACTTCAATACATAAGGCAAATGCTAACAGCTATAAAAGGGGAAATCAACAGTAACACAATAATAGTGGGGGACTTTAACACCTCACTTGGACCAATGGACAGATCATCCAGAAAGAAAATTAATAAGGAAACACAAGTTTTAAATGACACAATAGACCAGATAGACTTGACATTTATAGGACATTCCATCTAAAAACAGCAGAACATACTTTCTTCTCAAGTGCACAGGGAATATTCTCCAGAATAAATCACAACTTGGATCACAAATCAAGCCTTGGTAAACTGACGAAAATTGAAATTGTATCGAGCATCTTTTCCAACCACAACGCTATGAGATTAGAAATCAATTACAGGTTAAAAAACTGTAAAAAACACAAACACAGGGAGGCTACACAATATGCTACTAAATAACCAAGAGACCACTGAAAAAATCAAAGAGGAAAACAAAAAAATACCTAGAGACAAATGACAATGAAAACACTATGACCCAAAACCTATGGGATGCAGCAAAAGCGGTTCTAAGAGGGAAGTTTATAGCAATACAATCCTACCTCAAGAGACATCTCAAATAAACAACCTAAACGTACACCTAAAGCAATTAGAGAAAGAAGAGCTAAAAAACCCCAAAGTTAACCGAAGGAAAGAAATCATAAAGATCAGATCAGAAATAAATGAAATAGAAACAAAGAAAACAATAGCAAAGATCAATAAAACTAAAAGCTGGTTCTTTGAGAAGATAAACAAAATTGATAAACCACTAGCCAGACTCATCAAGAAAAAAAGGGAGAAGACTCAAGTCAATAGAATTAGAAATGAAAAAGGAGCAGTAACAACTGACACTGCAGAAATACAAAGAATCATGAGAGATTAGTACAAGCAACTGTATGCCAATAAAATGGAAAACCTGGAAGAAATGGACAAAGTCTTAGAAAAGCACAACCTTCTGAGACTGAATCAGGAAGAAATGGAAAATATGAACACACCACTCACAAGCACTGAAATTGAGACTGTGATTAAAAATCTTCCAACAAACAAAAGCCCAGGACCAGATGGCTTCACAGGCGAACTCTATCAAGCATTTAGAGAACAGCTACACCTATCCTTCTCAAAGTCTTCCAAAATATAGCAGAGGGAGGAACACTCACAAACTCATTCTATGAGGTCACCATCACCCTGATACCAAAACCAGACAAAGATGTCACAAAGAAAGAAAACTACAGGCCAATATCACTGATGAACATAGATGCAAAACTCCTCAACAAAATACTAGCAAACAGAATGCAACAGCATATTAAAAGGATCACACAACACGATCAAGTGGGGTTTATCCCAGGAATGTAAGGATTCTTCAATATACACAAATCAATCAATGTGATACAGCATATTAACAGACTGAAGGAGAAAAACCATATGATCATCTCAATAGATGCAGAAAAAGCTTCTGACAAAAGTCAACACCCATTTATGATAAAAACCCTCCAGAAAGGAGGCATAGAGGGAAATTACCTCAAAATAATAAAGGCCCTATATGACAAACCCACAGCCAACAACGTTATTTTTTTTTAATTTAATTATTATTCTTATTAGTTATCCATTTTATAATTAAGGAAACACTCCCATTTACCATTGCAACAAAAAGGATAAAATACCTAGGAATAAACCTACCTCAGAAGGCAAAAGACCTGTACTCAGAAAACTGTAAGACACTGATGAAAGAAATCTAAGATGATATAAACAGATGGAGAGATATACCATGTTCTTGGAGTGGAAGAATCAAAATTGTGAAAATGACTATACCATGCAAAGTAATCTACAGATTCAATACAATCCCTATCAAATTACCAATGGCATTTTTCCCAGAACTAGAACAAAAAATCGTAAAATCTGTATGGAGACACAAAAGACTCTGAATAGCCAAAGAAATCTTGAGAAAGAAAAACGGAGCTGGAAGAATCAGGCTCTCCAGCTTCAGACTATACTGCAAAGCCACAGTAATCAAGACAGAATGATACTGGCAGAAAAACAGAAATATAGATCAATGGAACAGGATAGAAAGCCCAGAGATAAACCTGGGCACCTATGGTCAACTAATCTATGAAAAGGAGGCAAGAATATACAATGGAGAAAACAGAGTATCTTCAATAAGTGGTGCTGGGAAAGCTCGACCACTACCTGTTAGAACACTCCCTAACACCATACACAAAAATAAACTCAAAATGGATTAAAGACCTAAATGTAAAACTGGACACTATAAAACTCTTAGAGGAAAACATAGGCAGAACACTCTTTGCCTTAAATCACAGCAAGATCTTTTTTGACCCACCTCCTAGAGAAATGAAAATAAAAACAAAAATAAACAAATGGCACCTAATGAAACTTCAAAGCTTTTGCACAGCAAAGGAAACCATAAACAAGACGAAAAGACAACCCTCAGAATGGGAGAAAATAGTTGCAAATGAATCAACTGACAAAGGATTAATCTCCAAAATATACAAACAGCTCATGCAGCTCAACATCAAAAAAACAAACAACCCAATACAAAAATGGGTTGAAGACCTAAATAGACATTTCTCCAAAGAAGACATACAGATGGCCAACAAACACATGAAAAGCTGCTCAACATCACTAATTATTAGAGAAATGCAAAGCAAAACTACAATGAGGTATCACCTCACACCAGTCAGAATGGCCATCATCAAAAAATCTACAAACAATAAATGCTGGAGAAGGTGTGGAGAAAAGGGAACCCTCTTGCACTGTTGGTGGGAATGTAAATTGATACAGCCACTATGGAGAACAGTATGGATGTTCCTTAAAACCTAAAAATAGAATGACCATACGACCCAGCAATCCCACTACTGAGCATATACCCAGAAAATCCATAATTCAAAAAGACACATGCACCCCGATGTTCATTGCAGCTCTGTTTACAACAGGTCATGGAAACAACCTAAATGCCCATTGATAGACAAATGGATCAAGAAGATGTGATACATATATACAATGGAATATTACTCAGCCATAAAAAGGAATGAATTTTTTGGGGTCATTTGTAGAGACGTGGATGGACCTAGAGAATGTTATACAAAGTGAAGTAAGTCAGAAAGAGAAAACAAATATCGTATATTAACGCATATATGTAGAATCTAGAGAAATGGTACAGATGAACCTGTTTACAAGGCAGAAATAGAGACACAGATGTAGAGAACAAATGTATGGACACTCAGGGGGTGAAGAGGGGGTGGGATAAATTGGGAGATTGGGGTTGACATATAAACACTAATATGTATAAAATAGATAACTAATGAGAATCTGCTGTATAGCACAGGGAACTCCACTTTGCTGTACAGTAGAAACTAACACAACATTGTAAAACAACTATACCCCAATTAAAAAAAAGGAGTAGAAAACCCAGAAATAGACCCACAAAAATGCCCAAATGATTTCTGACAAAAATGAAAAAGCAATTCAATGGAGAAAAGATAGGCTTTTCAACAAATAGCGCTTGAAGAAATTGCACATTGATAGGCAAAAACAGAACAATTACCTAAACTTCACACCTTATTCAAAAATTAACTCAAAATGGGTCATAGGCTTAAATGTTAACATGAAACTATAAAACTTTTAGGAAAAAAAAAGTAGGAGAAAATCCTTGAAATCTAGGTGTAGGCAAAGATTTCTTAATTTGACACCAAAAGCAAGATCCATAAAATGATAAATTGAACTTCATCAAAATTAAAAACTTTTATTCTAAGAAAGCTCTGTTAAGAGAATTAAAAGGCAAGCCACATAGTGGGAAAAATATTTACAAACAAAGAATATATAAAGAATTCAAAACTCAACAGGAAAAAAGCAAACAATCTACGGGCAAAAGACATGAAAAGACATTTCACAAAAGAAGATATACAGACGGAAAGTAAGTACATGAAAAGATGTTAAACATCATTAGCCATGAGGAAAATGCAAATTAAAACCACAATGAGCTATCATTAAACACCTATCAAAATGGCTAAAATAAAAAATAGTGACACCACCAAATTCTGGAAAGAATGTGGAGAAACCAAATCATTTTTGCATTATTGGTAGGAAGGCAAAATGTACAACTACTCTGGAAAACAGTGTGGCAGTTTCTTTAAAAAATAAAGCATGCCAGTAATCAAAGCAGCGTGGTATTGGCACAAAAACAGACATATAGATCAAAGGAACAGAATAGAGAGCACACAAATAAACCCATACACCTACAGTCAATTAATCTTCAAAAAAGGAGGCAGAATATACAATGGAGAAAAGATAGTCTCTTCAGCAAGCAGTGTTGGAAAGCTGGACAGCCTCATATGAATCAATGAAATTAGAACACTCCCTCAAATCATATATAAAAATAAACTCAAAATGGTCTAAAGATATAAATATGACATGACCCCATAAAACTCCTACAAGAGAACATAGGCAAAACATTCTCTGACATAAATCATACCAATAGTTTTTTAGATCAGTCTCCCAAAGCAAAAGAAATAAAAGCAAAAATAAACAAATGGGACCTATTCAAACTTAAATGCTTTTGCACAGCAAAGGTAACCATCAATAAAATGAAAAGACAACTGACAGATTGGAAGAAAATATTTGCAAATGATGTGACTGATAAGAGATTAATTTCTGACATATACAAACAGCACATACAACTCAATATCAAAAAACCAAAAACCCAATCATTAAATGGGCAGAAGACCTAAATAGACACTTCTCCAAAGAAGACATAGAGAGGGCCAACCAGCATATGAAAAGCTCAACAACACTAACTATTAGAGAAATGCAAATCAAAACCACAATGAGATATGACCTCACACCTGTCAGAATGGCTATCACCAAAAATTCTACAAATAATAAATTTTGGAAGAGTGTGCAGAAAAGGAAACCCTCCTGAACTGTTGGTGGGAATGTAATTTGGTGCAGCACTAAGGAAAACAGGAGGGAGGTTCCTTAAAAAACTAAAAATAGAGCTACCATATAATCCTGTAATCCCACTCCTGGGAATACATCTGGAAAAGATGAAAACTCTAATTCGAAAAGATTCACGCACCCCAATGTTCACAGCAGCACTATTTACAATAGCGAAGATATGGAAGCAAACTAAATGTCCATCAACAGATGAAAAGATAAGAAGATGTGATATATATATATATATATATATATATATATATATACATATATACACACACACAATGGAGTATTACTCAGCCATAAAAACAATGAAATAATGCAATTTTCAGCAACATGGATAGACCTAGAGATTATCATACTAAGTGAAGTCAGAGAAAGACAAATATTATAGCGGAGACCTTCAAGATGGTGGAAGAGTAAGACACGGAGATCACCTTCCTCCCCACAAATACATCAAAACTACATCTACATGTGGAATACCTCCTACAGATCACCTACAGAATGCTGGCAGAAGACCTCAGACGTCCCAAAAGGCAAGAAACTCCCCAGGTACCTGGGTAGGGCAAAAGAAAAAACAGAGACGAAAGAATAGGGACAGGACCTGCACCTCTGGGAGGGAGCTGTGAAGGAGGAAAGGTTTCCACACACTAGGAAGCCCCTTCGTGGGCAGAGACTGCGGGTGGCAGAGTGGAGAGTTCGGAGCCATAGAGGAGAGCACAGCAACAGGGGTGCGGAGGGCAAAGCGGAGACATTCCCGCACAGAGGATCGGTGCCGACCAGCACTCACCAGCCCGAGAGGCTTGTCTGCTCACCAGCCGGGGCGGGCGGGGGCTGGGAGCTTAGGCTCAGGCTTCGGTCGGATCACAGGGGGAGGACTGGGGTTGGCGGTGTGAATACAGCCGGGAGGGAGTCTAGGGAAAAGTCTGGAGCTGCCTAAGAGGCAAGAGGCTTTTTCTTCCCTCTTTGTTTCCTGGTGCGCGAGGAGAGAGGATTAAAAGCGCCACTTAAAGGAGCTCCAGACATGGGCGCGACCCGCGGCTATCAGCGCGGACCCCAGAGACGGGCATGGGACGCTAAGGCTGCTGCTGCAGCCACCAAGAAGCCTGTGTGCAAGCACAGGTCACTATCCACACCTCCCCTCCCGGGAGCCTGTGCAGCCCGCCATTGCCAGGGTCCCGTGATCCAGGGACAACTTACCCTGGAGAACGCACGGCGCACATCAGGCTGGTGCAACGTCCTGCCGGCCTCTGCCGCCGTAGGCTCGCCCCGCACTGCACTCCGTGCCCCTCCATTCCCCCCCCGACCCCCGCACTCTGTGCCCCTCCCTCCCCGCCCCCCCCCCCCCCCCCCCGGCCTGAGTGAGCCAGAGCCGCCGAATCAGCGGCTCCTTTAACCGCATCCTGTCTGAGCAAAGAACAGACGCCCTCCGGCGACCTACACGCAGAGGCAGGGCCAAATCCAAAGCTGAGCCCCTGGGAGCTGTGAGAACAAAGAAGAGAAAGGGAAATCTCTCCCAGCAGCCTCAGAAGCAGCAGATTAAGTCTCCACAATCAACTTGATGTACCCTGCAACTGTGGAATACATGAATAGACAACGAATCATCCCAAAATTGAGGTGGTGGACTTGGGGAGCAACTATATATATATATATATATATATATATATATATATTCCTATTTCTCTTTTTGTGAGTGTGTATATGTCTGTTTCTTTGTGTGATTTTGTCTGTATAGCTTTGCTTTTACCATTTGTCCTAGGTTTCTATCTGTCCTTTTTTTTTTTTAAAGTATAGTTTTTAGTGCTTGTTATCATTGGTGGATTTGTTTTTTGGTTTGGTTGCACTCTTCTTTCTTTTTTTTCTTTTTTTATTTGTTTTTAATTTTTTTATTTTTAATAACTACTTTGTATTTTTTATTTTAATAACTTTATTTTATTTTTAAATTTATTTTTCTTTCTTTCTTTCTCCCTGTTCTTCTGAGCTGTGTGGCTGACAGTGTCTTGGTGCTCCAGCCAGGTGTCAGGTCAGTGCCTCTGAGGAGGGAGAGCCACGTTCAGGACATTGGTCCACCAGAGACCTCCTGGTTCCACGTAATATCAAATGGTGAAAGCTCTCCCAGAGATCTCCATCTCAACGCTAAGACCCAGCTCCACTCAATGACCAGCAAGCTACAGTGCTGGACACCCTATGCCAAACAACTAGCAAGACAGGAACACAATCTCACCCATTAGCAGAGAGGCTGCCCAAAATCATAATAAGTCCACAGACACCGCAAAACACACCACAGGATGTGGTCCTGCCCACCAGAAAGACAAGATCCAGCCTCATCCACCAGAACACAAGCACTAGTCCCCTCCACCAGGAAGCCTACACAACCCACTGAACCAAACTTAGGCACTGGAGGCAGACACCAAAAACAACGGGATCTATGAAGCTGCAGCCTGCAAAAAGGAGACCCCAAACACAGCAAGTTAAGCAAATGAGAAGACAGAGAAACACACAGCAGATGAAGGAGCAAGGTAAAAACCTACCAGACCAAACAAATGAAGAGTCTACCTGAAAAAGAATTCAGAGTAACAATAGTAAAGATGATCCAAAATCTTGGAAATAGAATGGAGAAAATACAAGAAACGTTTAACAAGGACCTAGAAGAACTAAAGAGCAACCAAACAATTATGAACAACACAATAAATGAAATTTAAAATTCTCTAGAAGGAATCAATAGCAGAATAACTGAGGCAGAAGAACGGATAAGTGACCTGGAAGACAAAATAGTGGAATTAACTACTACAGAGCAGAATAAAGAAAAAAGAATGAAAAGCATTGAGGACAGTCTCAGAGACCTCTGGGGCAATGTTAAACACACCAACATTCGAATTATACAGGTCCCAGAAGAAAAAGAGAAAAAGAAAGGGACTGAGAAAATATTTGAAGAGATTATAGTTGAAAACTTCCCAAATATGGGAAAGGAAATTGTTAATCAAGTCCAGGAAGCACAGAGAGTCCCATACAGGATAAATCCAAGGAGAAACACGCCAAGACACATATTAATCAAACTATCAAAAATTAAATACAAAGAAAACATATTAAAAGCAGCAAGGGCAAAACAACAAATAACACACAAGGGAATCCCCATAAGGTTAACAGTTGATCTTTCAGCAGAAACTCTGCAAGCCAGAAGGGAGTTGCAGGACATATTTAAAGTGATGAAAGGGAAAAACCTACAACCAAGATTACTCTACCCAGCAAGGATCTCATTCAGATTCAACGGAGAAATTAAAACCTTTACAGACAAGCAAAAACTAAGATGATTCAGCACCACCAAACCAGTTTTACAACAAATGCTAAGGGAACTTCTCTAGGCAGGAAACACAAGAGAAGGAAAAGATCTAGAAAAACAAACCCAAAACAATTAAGAAAATGGTAATAGGAACATATATATCGATAATTACCTTAAATGTAAATGGATTAAATGCTCCAACCAAAAGACATAGACTGGCTGAATGTATACAAAAACAAGACCCATATATATGCTGTCTACAAGAGACCCCTTCAGACCTAGGGACACATACAGGCTGAAAGTGAGGTGATGGAAAAAGATATTCCATGCAAATGGAAATCAAAAGAAAGCTGTGGTAGCAATTCTCATATCAGACAAAATAGACTTTCATATAAAGACTATTACAAGAGACAAAGAAGGACACTACATAATGATCAAGGGATCAATCCAAGAAGAAGATATAACAATTGTAAATATTTATGCATGCAACATAGGAGCACCTCAATACATAAGGCAAATACTAACATCCATAAAAGGGGAAAGTTTCTAACTTGAACATGAGTTTCATCTTTCTTCAGGCAACCTCTGTATGAGGAAAATAATATTTTAGCAGAGACATTATGGTTTCAAAGTTGTTAAAATTGGTTCAATATCCTGTTTCAATTCTTGTGTCAAATGTCAGAACAGATCAAACCTTTAATGTCATGAGTAACCTCTAGATTGATGAAACAGTAGATTGAATGTTGAGCCACTAAGCAGTAAACTTTAGTTTTGATACTATAGCTTTTACTCTTTGGAAGGAAAAAAAAATAGCATTTTTAAATGAAAAAGTCTAATGTAAAATACGAAATATGATATTGATCATCAAAGATAAGATTTGTATACATGCATATGTTCATTAAATGTGTATGATATTTTCATTGAAACTACCCAGAGTTATAATTTCTTAGGGTATTAAGAAGATTTTGCAACTCACACTATGCATGCTCAGACACCAAACACCTGTAGGAAGCAGGGTTCACTTTTCACTTGAAAACTCTATAGGGAATCAAGATGTTAAAGTGTTCCAACCCAGATCTTGTTAACAAGAAAAACAGGGAAGGAATCCACAACAGCTCACAAAGATAACATTTACTGGGGGCAAATATCATGGGCTGAGCCCTGTGCTAAGTGTCTGTTTAATTTTTCTAATTTTCTACTTCTTGTTTTAACAATGGTTTATTCAGTACTAATAAGTTTTCTATACTTTATTTTATGAGCTCTCACTCCACTTATTCTGTGATTTTTGCTGATGTCTGATTTTGTTCCAAATGTCCCAAATGTTTACTTTAGTGAGCACTTCATTTTATTTACTTATTTATTATTATTATTTTTAACATCTTTATTGGAGTATAATTGCTTTACAATGGTGTGTTAGTTTCTGCTGTATAACAAAGTGAATCAGCTATACATATACATATATCCCCATATCTCCTCCCTCTTGCATCTCCCTCCCACCCTCCCTACCCCACCCCTCTAGGTGGTCACAAAGCACTTCATTTTAACCATTGATTCCATCCAGCAGCATCTAAGAACAATAAGCTGGCCGAATCAAGCTTTTTTTTTTTTTTCTCACTTAAAGATGGGAAATGAAGTCATGATGTTTTTCCCATCACTGTGCACTGCAAAGGCCTAGAAGCAATGGTCAACCTATGGAAATGAGAACAACTAACACTATCAATATCATTTCTCACTAAAAGGAACCTGGACTCTTAAATGGTGGATTCCAGTTCTGAAGCAGGAAATACGCAAGATAAATCTGGAACATCTTGTCACTTCAGAAGAAAGGAAACAATCAAAGAATGTTAGAGACAAATTGAAAAGTTTCCTACTGGTTGAAGATGGGCCAACTAAAGCAACAAAAATAATGCAAGGTTTGAAATACATCATGTTAGATCCCACGCGTCCATAATGATACATATTTTTTAAAATCAATGGTCACGTTTGGAGATTACTAGAACACTAATTCATTAATACAAAAGATGGTAAATAAAAGGATAGAAGCGTTTATTCTGCCTTTCCTATATGAATGGAATTCCAGCTAATACAGGTAGAAGGAGTGATATAATTAAATTATCGCTCACTAATAACCCCTAATGAAATAATGGATCCTCACTGCTAAAGTTATAAGGTGGAAAGCCGATGAGGAACATTATAATAGATGAATTAGTCTAACCCACACATCAATCTTAACATCACAAAGAGAAAGACAACCAGGCATAATTGCTTCCTGATGTGATGCAACAGGAAGTACATATAGCACCGCCTATGAACCTAAACCACAAATCCAGAATGTGGGCAATTTTACAGGACAAATGACCTGCAGGGGGAACTGGTATAGATTAAAAGAAATTTTAAGAAACTTATCAACAAAGTGCAATGTGTGGACCTTGTTTGGCTCCTGATTCAAACAAACCAACTATAAAAAGACACTCATGAGACAGTTGGTAAATTTGAACAGTGAATGGATACTAGACAATATGGAGTATAATAGATATTAAGGAAGTTAAGAATATGTTTAATATGCTTATGTTTAGGGAAAATAGCATTGTGCTTATATTAAACAAAAGGGAGCCCTTGTCTTCACAGAGATACACATTGATGTATTAATAGAAGAAATGATATATCTGAGATTTGCTTAAAATAATCTAGTGGGGTATAGAGAATGTGAAGGCAGTTTTTGCATAACATGTGGGTTTATTATACTGCTTTCTCTCTTTTTTGAATATGTTTGATATTTTCCATAATAAAAGCTTTTAAAGACAGACAAGAGAATTCCCTGGCGATCTAGTGGTTAGGACTCGGTGCTTCCACAGCCGAGTTGCCCAGGTTCAATCCCTGGTCAGGGAACTAAGATCCCACAAGCGATGAGGCCCAAAAAAAAGACAGACAGAATACTGATCCCATTCGCTTCTTCTTTTGACACACACTTAAGCGTGCCCCATGTGTAAGGTTCTAAAGCTGGTGCTGGGCATACCAACAAGATAAAGACTCTGGGCATATTCCCTTCTCTTATGTATCTCACATTTATTTTTGGTAGGGGGAGAAGAATATCGCTAAATAAGGTGATAAAAACAGAGACAAATATAAAGTGCTACAGGGACACAGACCAAGTAAGTAGTATTATGATGAGTAATGGCTTATGTGGGTTCAAAAAAGTTTCCTACGAGAGATAACATTTGAACCGGGCCATGAAAGAGCAGTAGTACTTGAAAAGTTAAATCCTGTCTTGAGACAGTCGAGGGGACATTCCAGGGAGTTTCTCTTTCTTTTTTTTTTTATTACATATAATAAAATTCATTTTTTACTGTCAGTTCTACGAATTTGACAAATGTATAAAATTATGCAACCACCATGACAATCAAGATACAGAATGGCTTTATCACCTCAAAAAAAGCATCCTCCACGTTACACCTTTGTAGTCATCTCCACATTTAATCACTGAGTAGCACTGATCTCTTCATATCACAATAGTTTTGTCTTTTTCTTAATGTCATACAAATGGAGTCATCCAGTGTGTAGCCTTTTGGGTCTGGCTGCTTGCACTTAGCACTGAGATTCATTAGATATTGTTGAGAATATCCATGATTCATCCCTTTTTATTGCTGAATAATATATTATATGGATGTGCTACAGTGTGTCCATTCTCCAACTGATGGGCATTTGGGTTGTTTCCAGTTTTGGGCCATTGTGAATAAAGTGCTGTAAACATTCATTTACAGGTTTTGATTTGAATATAGCTTTCCATTTTACTTGGGTAAATATCTAGAAGTGAAATTGCTAGGTTGTATTGCAAGTATATGTTTAACTTTAAAAGGAACTGCCAAAGTGTTTTCCACAGTGGCTGTGCATCTTAAATATCTACGTATGAGCGTTGCTCCGCATCCTTGCCAGCTCTTGGTATATAACAGTTTTGTTTGGTTTTGCCATTCTGATAGGTGGGTAGTGATATCTCTTCGTGGTTTTAATTTGCATTTCCCTAAGGATTAATGCTGTTGTGCCAAGCAGACTGTTACTATAATCACTCTTCTCTTGCTAGTTTCAAAAATCTACACTAGCTATTTCACAAGCCTCCAACTCTGCTCCATTCCCCATCTAGTCACCTAATTCTCCAAGAACATAGAACAGGTGGTTCTATGTAGAATGAAGTCTACAGGTTTCCTCCCTCATACTTCCAAACTTTAAAAACAATTTTTTTTGGTCCCCAAATCTTTTTCAGAGAGGGCGGCATCTCTCCTTCCCAAGGCCTGTGCCCTTCCCAGCTCCATCTCTAGGGATCTCAATATTAACTTCTCTTTCTCTTTCTGTCAGTGTCTCTGCTCTCTGCCGGCTTCTTTACTATGGCCCCCTCCCTCTGTGCTAGGCCGTTTTGGTCTTTGTGTCGGTGATTCTCAGACTTTTGCATACACCAGAATCACCTGGAGAACTTGTTGAAACATTACTGGGTCCCACCACCCAGGTCTGGGGTGGGGCTGAGAACATGCATCTTTAACAAGTTGACAGGTGATGTTGATGCTGCTGGTCAGGGACTACACTCAGGGAAAGGCTGCTTTAGAGTAAGTAAGGAGGTAAGAGTTTCAAGACACCAAGAGAGAAATCAAAGGGTTTCCTTACTATGCCTTTTAACTCTACCCAAGAGAAAGCTATCTTAAACCCTCCGTTAGCAAGGTGAGAATATTTTGACTGTCTGGAAAGAAAGGTTAGGCACAGATGACTCTGGGGCAACACAAACTCCAAGAGTGATACCAAGTGGGGAGGGCTTCTGACACCTGTTTCCTTCCTTGGCCGCATCCAATCATAACTCCATCAACTCATTTGAGGCTGGCTCAATGGTCAGCTTCTCTCTAAAGTACCTTAAATCAGGAAAAATGAACACATCTCATGGGCATTTCCCGAGCATTTGGGTTTCTCGTCTCATTACAATATGTGTAATTTGTCTTCCAGGAAAGATGCACACAGGTCTGTGTGTGACTTACTTTAAAAAAAAAAAAAAAGAGAGAAATCAATGGTTACATTTCGTTCATCTCATTTGTTTTAAAAAAGAAAGGAGGAAGACAGCCTGAGGGGGCTAGTGTGCCACAGCTAGCCGGGACGGAGTCTGGAAAAAAGCCTGGACCAGCTGAAGAAGTAAGAGACCATTGTTTTGGGGTGCATGAGGAGAGGGGATTCCTTCCCCGTGTGCCCACAGAAGGCAGAGCACCAGCTTAAGCAAGCTCCAGAGACGGGCGCGAGCCGCGGCTATCAGCTCCGACCCCAGAGACGGGCATGAATGGGCTAATGCTGCTGCCGCTGCCACCAAGAAGTCTGTGTGCGAGCACAGGTCACTACCCACACCCCCGCCCCTGGGAGCCTGTGCAGCCCGCCACCGCCAGGGTCCCGGGATCCAGGACAACTTCTCTGGGAGAACACGGCATCTTCAGGCTGTTGCAACATCATGTCGGCCTCTGCCGCCGCAGGCTCCCCCCACATTTCAATTATGACTACCATACCCCTCCCTCCCCACGGCCTGAGTGAGCCAGAGCGCCCTAATTAGCCGCTGCTTTAACCCCGTCCTATCTGGGCGGGGAACAGACACTCGAGGGTGACCTACACACAGAGGCAAGGCCAAAACCAAAGCTGAACTCCAGGAGCTGTGTGAACAAAGAAGAGGAAGGGAAATTTCTCCATGCAGCCTCAGGAGCTGTGGATTAAATCAACTTCATGTAGCCTGCATCTGTGGAATACCTGAATAGACAACGAATCGTCCCAAAATTGAGGCTGTATACTTTGGGAGCAACTGTAGACTTGGGGTCTGTGGGCTGTGACTGAGTTGTTTCTGATTTTTAAGTTTAGCTTAGTTTAGTTTATAGCACTTGTTATCATTGGTGGATTTGTTTACTTTAATAATTTTGTTTAAAGTTTTAAAAAATTTTTACTTCTTTTTTTCTTTCTTTTTTCTCCCTTTTCTTCTGAGCCGTGTGGCTGACAGGGTCTTGGTGCTCCAGGCTGCTGTCAGGCCTGAGCCTCCAGGGTGGAAGAGCCAAGTTCAGGAAACTGGGCCACCAGAGACATCCCGGCCCCATGCAATATCAATCATTGAGAGCTCTCCCAGAAATCTCCGTCTCAACACTGAGACCGAGCTCCAACCAACGGCCAGCAAGCCAAAGTGCTGCAAGGCCCATGCCAAAAAACTAGCATGCCATATAATAAACAACCCCACCCATTAGCAGAGAGGCTGCCTAAAATCATACTAAGTTCACAGGCACTCCAAAACACATCACCGGATGCAGTCCTGCCCACCAGAAAGACAAGATCCAGCCCCACCCAACAGAACACAGGCACCAGTCCCCTCCACCAGGAAGCCTACACAAGCCACTGAACCAACCTCACCCACTGGGGGGCAGACACCAAAATCAATGGGAACTACGAACCTGCAGTCTGTGAAATGGAGACCCCAAAAACAGGAAGTTAAGCAAAATGAGAAGACAGAGAAATATGCTGCAGATGAAGGAGCAAGGTAAAAACCCAGCAGACCAAACAAATGAAGAGGAAATAGGAAGTCTACCTGAAAAAGAATTCAGAGTAATGATAGTTAAGATGATCCAAAACCTTGGAAAAAGAATGGAGAAAATACAAGAAACAAGGACCTAGAAGAACTAAAGAGCAAACAAACAATAACGAATAACACACTAAATGAAATTAAAAATTCTCTAGAAGGAATCAATAGCAGAATAACTGAGGCAGAAGAATGGATAAGTGACCTGGAAGATAAAATAGTGGAAATAACTACCGCAGAGCAGAATAAAGAAAAAGAACAAAAAGAATTGAGGACAGTCTCAGAGACCACTGGGACAACATTAAATGCACCAAGGAGTCTCAGAAGAAGAAGAGCAAAAGAAAGGGACTGAGAAAATATTTGAAGAGATTATAGTTGAAAACTTCCCTAATATGGGAAAGGAAATAGTCAATCAAGTCCAGGAAGCACAGAGAGTCCCATACAGGGTAAATCCAAGGAGAAACACACCAAGATACATATTTATCAAACTATCAAAAATTAATACAAAGAAAAAATATTAAAAGCAGCAAGGGAAAAGCAACAAATAACATACAAGGGAATCCCCAAAAGGTTAACAGCAGATCTTTCAGTAGAAATTCTGCAGGTCAGAAGGGAGTGGCAGGACATATTTTAAATGATGAAAGGGAAAAACCTACAACCAAGATTACTTTACCCAGCAAGGATCTCATTCAGATTCGATGGAGAAATTAAAAGCACCACCAAACCAGCTTTACAACAAATGCTAAAGGAACTTCTCTAGGGAGGAAACACAAGAGAAGGAAAAGACCTACAATAACAAACCCAAAACAATTAAGAAAATGGTAATAGGAACACAAATATCAATAATTACCTTAAATGTAAATGGATTAAATGCTCCAACCAAAACACATAGACTGGCTGAATGGATACAAAAACAAGACCCATATATATGCTGTCTACAAGAGACCTACTTCAGACCTAGGAACACATACAGACTGGAAGTGAGGGGATGGCAAAAGATATTCTATGCAAATGGAAATCAAAAGAAAGCTGGAGTAGCAATTCTCATATCAGATAAAATAGACCTTAAAAAAAGGACTGTTACAAGAGACAAGGAAAGACACTACATAATGATCAAGGGATCAATCCAAGAAGAAGATATAACAATTGTAAATATTTATGCACCCAACATAGGAGCACCTCAATACATAAGGCAAATGCTAACAGCCGTAAAAGGGGAAATCGACAGTAACACAATCATAGGAGGGGACTTTAACGCCCCACTTTCACCAATGGACAGATCATCCAAAATGAAAATTAATAAGGAACACAAGCTTTAAATGACATATTACACAAGATGGGCTTAATTGATATTTATAGGACATTCCATCCAAAAACAACAGAATACACTTTCTTCTCAAGTGCTCATGGAACATCCTCCAGGATAGATCATATCTTGAGTCGCAAATCAAGCCTTGGTAAATTTAAGAAAATTGAAATCAAAGCAAGTATCTTTTCTGACCACAACGCTGTGAGACTAGATATCAATTAGAGGGAAAAAAACTGTAAAAAATACAAACACATGGAGGCTAAACAATATGCTACTAAATAACCGAGAGATCACTGAAGAAATCAAAGAGGAAATCAAAAAATACCTAGACAAAGATGACAATGAAAACACTATGACCCAAAACCTATGGGATGCAGCAAAAGTAGTTCTAAGAGGGAAGTTTATAGCAATACAATCCTACCTCAAGAGACATCTCAAATAAACAACCTAAACTTACACCTAAAGCAATTAGAGAAAGAAGAACTAAAAAACCCCAAAGTTAACCGAAGGAAAGAAATCATAAAGATCAGATCAGAAATAAATGAAAAAGAAATTAAGGAAAAAACAGCAAAGATCAATGAAACTAAAAGCTGGTTCTTTGAGAAGATAAACCATTAGCCAGACTCATCAAGAAAAAGAGGGAAAGACTCAAATCAATACAATTAGAAACGAAAAAGGAGAAGTAACAACTGACACTGCAGAAATACAAAGAATCATACAAGCAACTCTATGCCAATAAAATGGACAACCTGGAAGAAATGGACAAATTCTTAGGAAGCCAACCTTCCAAGACTGAACCAGGAAGAAATAGAAAATATAAACAGACCAATCACAAGCACTGAAATTGAGACTGTGATTAAAAATCTTCCAACAAACAAAAGCCCAGGACCAGATGGCTTCACAGGCAAATTCTATCAAACATTTAGAGAAGAGCTAACACCTATCCTTCTCAAACTCTTCCAAAATATAGCAGAGGGAGGAACACTCCCAAACTCATTCTACAAGACCACAAATCACCCTGATACCAAAACCAGACAAATGTGTCAAAGAAAGAAAACAACAGGCCAATATCTCTGATGAACATACATGCAAAAGTCCTCAACAAAATACTAGCAAACAGAATCCAACAGCACATTAGAAGGATCATACACCATGATCAAGTGGAGATTAACCCAGGAATGCAAGGATTCTTCAATAAACGCAAATCAATCAATCAATGTGATACACCGTATTAACAAACAGAAGGAGAAAAATCATATGATCATCTGCAATAGATGCAGAAAAAGCTTTCGACAAAATTCAACACCCATTTATGATAAAAAACCCTCCAGAAAGAAGGCATAGAGGGAAGTTACCTCAACGTAATAAAGGCCATATATGACAAACCCACAGCCAACATCGTTCTCAATGGTGAAAAACTGAAACCATTTCCTCTAAGGTCAGGAACAAGACAAGGTTGTCCACTCTCACCACTATTATTCAACATAGTTCTGGAAGTTTTAGCCACTGCAATCAGAGAAGAAAAGGAAGTAAAAATGAATCCAAATCAAAAAAGAAGTAAAATCAAAAAAAAAGTAAAAAAAGAAGAAGTAAAAACATTGTTTGCAGATAACAAGATACTACACATAGAGAATCCTGTGCTACCAGATGCTACCAGAAAAGTACTAGAGCTAATCAATGAATTTCATAAACTAGCAGGATGCAAAGTTAATGCACAGAAATCTCTTTCATTCCTATACACTAATGGCGAAAAATGTGAAAGAGAAATTAAGGAAACACTCCCATTTACCACTGCAACAAAAAGAATAAAATACCTAGGAATAAACCTACCTATGGTGATGAAAGACTTCTATGCAGAAATGTATAAGACACTGATGAAAGAAATTAAATGTGATACAAACAGATGGAGAGATATACCATGTTCTTGGATTGGAAGAATCAACATTGTGAAAATGACTCTACTACCCAAAGCAATCTACAGATTCAATGCAATCCCTATCAAACTACCAATGGCATTTTTCACAGAACTAGAACAAAGAATTTTACAATTTGTGTGGAAACACAAAAGACCCCTAGAAGCCAAAGCAATCTTGAGAAAGGAAAATGAGCTGGAGGAATCAGACTCCCTGACTTCAGACTATACTACAGCCACAGTAATCAAGACAGCATGGTACTGGCACAAAAACAGAAATATAGATCAATGGAACAGGATAGAAAGCCCAGAGATAAACCCACGCACATATGGTCACCTTATCTTTGATAAAGGAGGCAAGAATATACAATGGAGAAAAGACAGCCTCTTCAATAAGTGGTGCTGGGAAAACTGGACAGCTACATGTAAAGGAATGAAATTAGAACACTCCCTAACACCATACACAAAAATAAACTCAAAATGGATTAAAGACCTAAATGTAAGGCCAGACACTATCAAACTCTTAGAGGAAAACATAGGCAGAACACTCTATGACATAAATCAGAGCAAGATCCTTGATCCTTTTTGACCCACCTCCTAGAGAAATGGAAATAAAAACAAAAATAAACAAATGGGACCTAATGAAACTTAAAAGCTCTACACAGCAAAGGAAACCATAAACAAGACGAAAAGACAACCCTCAGAATGGAAGAAAATAGTTGCAAATGAAGCAACTGACAAAGGATTTATCTCCAAAATATACAAGCAGCTCATGAACTCAATATCAAAAAAACAAACAACCCAATCCAAAAATGGGCAGAAGACCTAAATAGATATTTCTCCAAAGAAGATATACAGACTGCCAACAACACATGAAAAGATGCTCAACATCACCAATCATTAGAGAAATGCAGATCGAAACTGCAATGAGGTATCACCTCACACCAGTCAGAATGGCCATCATCAAAAAATCTACAGACCATAAATGCTGGAGAGGGTGTGGAGAAAAGGGAACCCTCTTGCACTGTTGGTGGCAATGTAAATTGATACAGCCACTATGGAGAACAGTATGGAGGTGCCTTAAAAAACTAAAAATAGAACTACCATATGACCCAGGAATCCCACTACTGGGCATCATACACCCTGATAAAGCCATAATTCAAAAAGAGACATGTACCACAATGTTCATTGCAGCACTATTTACAGCAGCCTGGACATGGAAGCAACCTAAATGTCCATTGACAGATGAATGGATACAGAAGATTGGCATATATAGAGAATGGAATATTACTCAGCCATAAAAAGAAATGAAATTGAGTTATTTGTAATGAGGTAGATGGACCTAATCTGTCATACAGAGTGAAGTAAGTCAGGAAGAGAAAAACAAATACTGTATGCTAACACATATATATGGAATCTAAAAAAAGTGGTTCTGATGAAAATAGGGGCAAGACAGGAATAAAGATACAGATGTAGAGAATGGACTTGAGGACACAGGGAGGGGGAAGGGTAAGCTGGGACGAAGTGAAAAAGTAGCATTGACATATATACACTACCAAATGTGAAATAGATAACTAGAGGGAAGCAGCTGCATAACACAGGGAAATCAGCTCTGTACTTTGTGACCACATAGAGAGGTGGGATAGGGAGGGTGGGAGGGAGGGGATATGGGGATATATGTATACATATAGCTGATTCACTTTGTTATATAGCAGAAACTGTATAACAGTTGTAAAGCAACATTAGAATACTCCCTAACATTGTAAAGCAATTATATGCCAATAAAGATGTTAAAAAAAATTTTTTAATAAAAAAAAAAGAAAGGAGAAAATAATTCTTTTCACTGTGAATATTAAGGAAGCTTCCAATCTATAAAGAGATATTTAGGCAAGGGTCTCCCAAAATAAATGTGCACAGAATTTAAAAGGTATTTTTTCCAATATTAAGCAGAAAAAGATATAACCACTTTATACGTAGATTGCTATCTTTACTGACAATTTTCTTTGAATTTTATTTTATTTATTTACTGACATTTTTATCTTGCAAATGCCATAGATATTTTTTCTAGGAGAAAAATATTTTCCATTACTTCCATAATCAATTTAGATATGGCGAGTCCCTCTCCTGGGAATAATGGGCTTTTTTCAGTGAGAAACAACACTGGCTATATCCGCAAAGGACCATCTACTGAGAAGGCACTGAGAGGTTTCTGAGATTTGAGATCAGGGCAGATTTTAATCATTCACTTTGCTACTTTGGGAACTTGTTAGTGAATTTCTCCAAAGAAGATATAGAGATTGCCAACTCATCATTGACATCAGTATATATAATTACATTTAAAAATCTTTATTTGGCCAAGGCTAAAATCCTAATCATCATCACCCACAGAAAAGCATAACAGACCAAGTTACAGACTAATCAATCTTGAGTTACTGAGAACGCATGCCTTACTGGGGTTGCTCTGAAGTTGATCACACTGGGAGGGGAGACCAGAGTGTCCCAAGAAGGCTACTTGGTATCACGACCTAGGCAGGGTTGGTGCAAGGAAGACCAAGCCATTAAATCTGGCTGAAAGCCAACCTGGCAGTGCTGAGAGTATTAGTGTACAAGACCAGTAATTATAGATTAAGATGTTGTGGAGAAGGATGGGGAAAATATGATTAAGTAAGGCATTTGGTATTAATCAAGGCTAAAACATAGAGCATCTTTGAATCAGAAGACAGTGGAGAGTTCCCTAATTAGACCTCTCATTGAATCAGGAGGCTCCTGTCCCAGATTCCCCTCAGGTGGCTATCTAATCTGAAGACCACAAAACCAATAGAGCACAAGGAATAAGCAACAAATTCTCCTCGTGTCCCTTGAGCTTTTTAAAAAAAATTATCTTGTAGATACATCAGTAACAAACATCCAGTATCCTGAGTGTGGCTGAAGAAAATCACCACACTGCACAGATTGGTGCCCCATCAAAACATCTGTCTCTAACCCTTGCTGGGCCCTCAATGCTACATGACCAGCCTTCTTATAGCCTCTTCCCTCTCTCTCTGCTACTCTCCTTGAAACCTTTCTTCAACCTCATTGCTCTTCTAACACCCTCACGTTACTCGCAGCAGATGAACTCGGCTGCCACTGTATACCATCCAATGGGGTGTATCCCAGAGCCCCAGCAATCAAGTTTACACAATTGTATCTGGTTTCACCACCCCATCGGCATGGAGGAAGCATTTGCCTTTACAAGCCTGGCTTTTTCACCTCTGCTCTGATTTCCATTCCCTCCCGTCTCCTCAGGAGTCTTCCTTTAGACATCAGCACCTTGCTTTTGTGTCTTTAACGTGTCTTTTCTGCTGGTGTTTCCGTCAGCATTAAATATGTGCTTTGACCTTCTCATATTTAAAAAACAAATTTGACCTACATTCCACTCTACTTAGCATCATCTCTTTCCCTTCATAACAAGCCTCCTGAAAGCTTTATTTATGCCTGTTTTAACTTCCTCAAGTCTCATTTACTCTTCAATCTCCTGTGATCTGGACCCAGTCATTCCCTCCTGCCCCCAGCCACTACCACCAAAGCTGCTCTAGCAAAGCAGTTTACTGAGACTCTTCTTGTTGAATCCAATAGTCTTGTTGTTTGTAGCCCTTTTCTTATTTGACTTCCCTGTAGCACTGGTCATTGTTAAATAATACCTCCTTTTTGAAACTCCATCCTCCAGGGCCTTGCATGATTCAACTTCCCCCTGATTTCTTTCCTATCCTTATTGTGCTTATTAAATACATGGGTCCTGATTCAAAGCAACTGTGAAAAAAATTACAACATTCATGAGACAACTGAAAATCTGAACACTACTTTTTTTTATACAAAATACACATACTATGTATTCATAGATATGTAGAAAAAATTCCAAAGGCTATGTATCAAAATATGGACAATGATTATCTCTAGGTACATCATATTATCGACATGCTTTATGCTGATGTATTTTCTATAATAAACGTATTTCGTTCATATTGCATTTGAAATAAGAAAATGTTAAAAATCATCTCTTTTTGTGAGGGAGATTGGGGAGGGCTCTAAGAATAAAAAATAAAAATCAGTCAAAATGTCCTTACAAATCTTCCAAAGCCTAAGCCACAAAATATCTATATTCCACATACTCAAGTTTTAACAAATTTTGCAAACAAACTTTATGCCCTTAAACATAGAAGTCCCCATTTTAGACAAAGGCAAGCTATACGCTTTGCATTCAGGCCAAGCCCCACCAAGTCATTTCTGATGGAGCTTCTGATTCATGGGGCTGCCATACGGAGAAGATTTCCTACAGGTTGACACCAACTCTAGCACAGTCATATGCTTTTCACATACTCATTCACAACATCAGCTGAATATCTATGGTGAGCAAAGCATTACACAGGGTGTGTCACAAGTTATAGATTAATTAACACCACACACGACTGCCTCAAGTAGTGTACAGCCTCGTGGGGAAACGGCACGGACACGAGGCAGAACAAGGGGCACTAACAGAGAGGAGGGCGTATGGAGAGAACTGATCATATTTTACACTGGTATACAAATATTTTCAAACAAATCAACAAATACTTGGAAATGTATAGGTAAAAAATGAAGTGCTCTTTTTCACTTTTCATTCACGTTTGGACTCTGAAAGTAGTTATCTCTACAGCTCATTTGCCACTAAATCGTACGCCAGGTTCTCCTATATTAGTATGTAACTTTTCATATAGGAACATTTAGTCTTTATTTGGGGGCAGATATTCTTGTGCCCCTCACTTTCCCAACGTATCAGACACAGAACAGGCACTATAAATATTTCCAAAGTGAACAAACTGAGCCGGCTCCTAGAGCCCCTCGCAGTAGCCTTCCACACCGTATCGGATGAAATGTATCACTCAGATATGGCACACAGAAGCGCGGCCCAGGTTCTGCCTAACGTAGAATATTTTTCCCTTTTAAGCGCACAGTCATGAAAAGCTAGGCAAGGCAGAAACAGAGAAAAGCTCAAAAAAGAAAAATGAAGTATTTATAAGCAAAATCACTTCATATTAAGAAAGTCGAGTTTTATTTAGCATTTTATCTGAGGCGCTGAGAGTAAAGGAAGAAAATGAAATCAATCCCACATTCAATTTTAAGGAGTCTTGCAAAAATGAAAGCACACAAACTGTAACAATCTTGAAAGCATGAAATGCCTTATGTTTACAATACACAAAAAATACTATAGGGACTTCCTATCAAAGGAGATAGTCTGGGGCTTCCCTGGTGGCGCAGTGGTTGAGAGTCCGATGCAGGGGACACGGGTTCGTGCCCCGGTCCAGGAAGATCCCACATGCCGCGGAGCGGCTGGGCCCGTGAGCCATGGCCGCTGAGCCTGCGCGTCCAGAACCTGCGCGTCCAGAGCCTGTGCTCTGCAATGGGAGAGGCCACAACAGTGAGAGCCCGCATACCGCAAAAAAAAAAAAAAAAAAGGAGATAGTCTGAGTATCTGCAAAGTCTTTCCAATCTGAAGATTCCAACACACGTTGTTCTGCTGTTTTTCGCAATTCCAACGTAGAACTCTGGACAAAACAAACAATACAAAAAGCTTTTCTAGGCCAAGGACCCTCTGAGGGAGTGTGATATTGGCCCTGAGAAACAAGTCAACTGGCCTAGTGTTGGGACCAACATAAAATGCTACCTAAAAAGCTGAAAGCCTCAGCATTTACATCTCAGACTAGATCAAAGAGATGATTCTCTTTAAACTACAATTTCATGATTATATAGAAAATCACTGTTCTTCAGACAATAAATTCATACTATACTACTAAGTATTTTAAGGTGATTTTTACCTCTTTGTATAGAAGGGGTCAAAACAATAATTCGGATTTTTTTTAATGAAAAACAAGGTTCACTCAAAGTTAATAAAATGAATCAGTGACCCAACTATATGTACCCTCAAAATAATTAATTCTACCCAGGCTGCCAAGATAAACAAATGAATAAAAAAAATTAGAAGCTTATATACAAGAAGATATTTTTACAACTATAGACATCAAAAAAAAAGAAAAAGAGCTTTAGACATGTAGTATTTCCCTAGAAGAACATTTCCCTAGAAGAGCATTTGCTACAGTTATTACATAGTAAGCAAAGTAAGAATTGCAGGAAAAAACAACCTAAAAATTGGTATTAAATTTGTTTAATATCTTTAATAATTCTATTATTTGTAAATTCTTCCATAAAAGGGCATTACAGTTCTTCAGTTTACTGCAAACATATCTTTAAAAAAAAAAGTCAGCCCTACTGTTGAAGCTATAATACTAATTTTTAAATTATTGGCACTATACTAAAAAGCACAATGGAGAACATCTTATTTAAATAAAATGAGGATGATACTTCACTGGGGAATATAGCCAAGAGATTTTTTTCTCTCTCCATATCTACATCCAATGGTGGTGTTTTATACGCAAATTTTAAGCAAATGCAAGTTTTTAAAAAATAATGAAAGCCATGTTTTTCTCAGGAATACTATTATACATAGATCATACAGATTGTTTTATAGCAGATACTTGTCTGCCAAAGTTCAGATGGCAAAATGCTAAGCAATGAGTTTGGTACTGTCCAGCTAGTTGTTTCTTGTCATCCTGGAGAATCTGTCAATGGGTAATGTTGAGACCATCTTGTCACCACCATTTCTCTTCTCAGAGGTGACTCCACTGTGATAGAACATTCTTATCCTTAAAATGCAAGGCCTAGCAAAAAGCCTCCCACAAATCCACTGGATATCACAACGTTCTGTTTAACAAATTCGGTTGCTTCTTCTATTATATTGTTGATTTCAGGTGCTGCCTTATTTGCTCGTTTCTTAATCTTTTTGCTTTGTTTACATCTTTTTCAACTCTCTTCCAGCCAATCAGCACATAGCCACTGTGACTGGCAATCTGAAGGAGAAGAAAGCCACCACCTACTGTAGTTGCTGCAAGTTTTCCAACTTTCTGGAACAAAAATCCTGCACACCAGCCACTCACTCCACCCATCACAATCTGGGTGGCTACTGAGTATTTTTCTACCATAGGTCCGGAACTGTGGCCAAACACTCGATTCCACCAGTGGTGTCTGTCTTCTTGCATACTCAGTTAAATCCAACACTTCGTAAGAGTCATCATCTCTTTCATATTCTTGGGGAGGGGTGTTCCGGGTCTCCATGATCTACTTTTTTTTTAAATAATGCAAGCTGCTCAAACCCAAGATAATGACTTTTAAGATGAGAGTACACGATTTTTAGTTATAGAACAAAGATGGGGATAAGGGGGCTGAGACAACACCTAGCCCAACTTCCTTCCATCAGACCCATTTTATAGATTAGGAAATGGAGGCACCAAGAAGTTAACTGAATTACCCAAGAACATATAAATAGTATTCACCTCTCACCTTTTATGAACACTTCCTCTTTATGTGATTATATTAAGGAATTATTAACTCATTAAAGTATGAAAATGGTATTGTGGCTCTAGTAAAAAATCTTATTTATTGGAGATAAATACTGAAATATTTGTGGATGAAATGATATGATGGCTAATATATGCTTCAAAATAAGATAGAAGTGAGGTGAATGAATGAATAGGTATAGATGAAACAAGATTGACCATGAGTTGCTAATTATTGAAGTTGAGTGATCTAGGATTTCATCTTACTCCTCCATCTTCTTTCATATGTGTTTGAAATTTTCAATAATTAAACAATTTTTTAAATAAAAAACTCTATCGTGGATTTTGTTTTTGACTATGATAGACTAAATGGTACCTGTGGTAAACAAGCATAAAACTAGAAAAATATATGAAACAATCATTTCAAATGTTGGACAAGAGGCAGTGCAGTATTATGATCCCTGATGGAAGGGAAACAAATGATGTAAGTCGCACATCACCCTTGTTTTCTGACCAGCGATAATTTTCCTTACCATGATGCAAGGATGGGGAACCCAAACAGAGCTGGTAGTCTCACTGAGCTGAGGAAACATAGTTTAAAGTTCAAAGGTGTTGAGATGAATGGAATTTTCTCAGAAAGGAGGGAGCTTCAGAAAGATACTCTAGAAATCTGCATGAAGTTCCCCTTGTAACTTCTACTGAGTTCTTAGCTGATCTTGCACAGTCCAAGACTCCTGAAGGCCAAGCAGGAAACCATCACAGGGGTCCTGCAGCTTACACAGGGCTGAGATACATAGAGTGCTAACCAGTCGAGAGGAGAGACCCCTGGTACTCAGCTGATAGCCAAGAAAGGCCACACCTTAGTACAATGGATATGCTAGCTCTCAAATAAAGACTAGATCTGCCCTAACCAAGTTAAAAACAAGATTCAAAAGCACTGTGTCAATTCACAAGTAAATTAACTGCCATCAGAACAAAATTCAACCCCATCTAAAAGAAGACAATAAAATCTAGGCACTTAACAATATACTATACATAATCCAGCATAAAATTATCAGGTAGAAAAAGATCTCTCTGTACTTTTCATTCAATTTTTCTGTAAGCTGTTCTAAAAAAACACGATATCGGGACACCACCAATATCAAGTGATATAGCATATGTATAATTGGGTTTATAGGATAGAGTGAGAAAGAACTCTATCCTATTAACTATCAACTCTATCCTAATAGCTCTATTATTTGGAGGAATAATGCCCAATTTTTTTCTTCAAATTTGATGGAAAATATCAGCACACAGCTCTAAGAAATACAACAAACAACAAGAAAGATAATCACAAAGAAAATAACACCAAGACTCATTGTAATTACATTGTTGAAAACTAATGATAAGAGAAAATATTTAAAACAGCCCAAGACGCATTACATACAGGGATCTATGATAAGAATTATTACTGACTTGTCATCAAAACCAATGCAAATCAGGAGACAATGGAATGACATTTTTAAAAATTACTAGAGGGGGAGGAAAAGGGGACCCATCAACATTTATTAACCTGTAATTGCATATCCAGCAAATAGATCCTTTAAAAAATGAAGGTGAAATAAACACATTTTCTTACCAGGAAACCTGCACTGCAAGAAGTGTTGAAGGAAGTTTAGGATGAAGGAAAATGGCATCAGGAAGAAAACTTGGATTTATACAAAGGAATAAAGAGTACGTGAAATGGTAATATATAAAATAGAAAAATCTATTTTTGAGTCTGAAAACATAATACATATCTGAAAAATCCAAATGTAGATATTTTAGGTTGTCAGTATGTCAATGGCCACCGTGGCTTTCCAATTTTGTGCTTTAAAAAAATTACAGCATTGTCCTTCTGCCAAGTGAGATTACAGTGAGAAGACTGTGGTCTATGAGGAAGCAGGTTCTCACTAGACACTGAATTGACCATCACTTTGATCTTGCAAGTCCAGCCTGCAGAACTGTAAGAAATAAATTTCTGTTGTTTATAATCAAAAAAAAAATTTACAGCCTTCATTAGATTGTGTATGAAAAAACTGGTCATGAAATATTAATACATGGCAGTTAACTAGTGCGATCTCTGTTATACCATGCTTCTCTTTTTCTGATTCCTTTGGATAACTTATTAGAATATTATACTAAAATGAAGCAGAAGTATAATAGGTTTATGTTAGCATTTAAATAATATTTTGATAATAATTTCTTCTCTTTTTATAATCTCCTCTTGATTTACCTTCTATATCATTCTTCCCCACTCCCACCCCTAGCCAACCTGCTGAGTTCACTTTTCCTCATATGTACTTTCAAACTGATAATTAAAAAGAGGGTATAAAAATAGTGTCAAAAAAAAATCTAGAAGGTGTTCACTTCAGCAGCACATATACTAAAACTGGAATGATACAGAGAAGATTAGCATGGCCCCTGCCCAAGGATGACATGAAAATTCGTGAAGCATTCCATATTTTTCAAAGAAGACATACAGATTGCCAAAAAGCACATGAAAAGATGCTCAACATCACTAATTATTAGAGAAGTGCAAATCAAAACTACAATGAGGTATCACCTCACACCAGTCAGAATGGCCATCATCAAAAAATCTACAAACAATATATGCTGGAGAGGGTGTGGAGAAAAGGGAACCCTCTTGCTGGGAATGTTGGTGGGAATGTAAATTGATACAGCCACTATGGAGAACAGTATGGAGGTGCCTTAAAAAACTAAAAATAGAACTACCATATGACCCAGCAATCCCACTACTGGGCATATACCCAGAGAAAACCATAATTCAAAAAGATACATGCACCCCAATGTTCAGTGCAGCACTATTTACAATGGCCAGGACATGGAAGCAACCTAAATGTCTATCACAGAGGAATGGGTAAAGAAGATGTGGTACATATATACAATGGAATATTACTCAGCCATAAAAAAGAACAAAGTAATGTCAGTTGCAGCAACATGGATGGACCTAGAGTTGTCATACTGAGTAAAGTAAGTCAGACACAGAAAGACAAATATCATGTGATATCGCTTATATGTGGAATCTCAAAAAAGGTACAATTGAACTTATTTACAAAACAGAAGTAGAGTCACAGATGTAGAAAACAAATTATGGTTACCGGGAGATGGATGGGGGAGGGATCAATTGGGAGACTGGGACTGATATACACACTACTGTATATAAAATAGATAACTAATAAGAACCTGCTGTATAGCAAAGGGAACTCTACTCAGTACTCTGTGATGGCCCATATGGGAAAAGAATGTAAGAAAAAAAAAGAGTGGTTATATGTATATGTATAGCTGATTCACTTTGCTGTATACCTGAAACTAACACAACATTGTAAATCAACTATACTCCAATAAAAAATTTTTTAAAAGGTAATTAAGGTAAAATAAGATCATATAGATGGGTCTAATTCAATAAGACTGGTGTCCTTGAAAGAAAAAATTAGGACATAGAGACACACAGAGAAAACAATCATGTGAGACACTGGGAGAAGAGTGCTATCTACAGGCCAAGGAGAGGGGCCTCAGAAGAAATCAGCCCTGCTGACACCTTGATCTTGGACTTGTAGTCTCCAGGATTGTGAGAAAACAAATTTTTGTTAAGCCATCCAGTTTGTGTATTTGTCATGGCAGCCCTAGGAAACTAATACATCCTCTAAGAAAGAAACTAATACGCCCTCTAAGAAAGAAACTAATACAAGATAGTACATCAAAGAAAAAAATCTAGAAGGAAGAATCATATGTATTTCTACCTAAGTTCTTTCTGCAATTTGGGTTACAGGCATATATTTTTTAAATTGATGTAATTATGCTATAACTTTGTATCCCACTTTTTTACTTGATACTATACTGTAAATAGTTTCCATTTTTTATATACCTGTGTAATATTCCATGTTTCAGCTTTTATTCTTTTATTCATTTTTTTAAGTACTTTATTTCAGTTTGGACATTTTGGTTGAAGAGTGGATACTTTTAATGGATATCTCTGTGTTCATATGTTTTTGGTTTTATTTATTTTTGTGTGAATTGTCTGTTTCTGATATCAGACTGGTACTTGCAATATCTCTTTGCAACTGAACAATGATTCACATCACAGAGGTTTATTTTTTCAACTTTCTCCCTTTTCTTGCATCTCATCCCCCAAAAGTATAATCTCATCCATCCCACAGGGTCCAGTTCAGATCTTAACCTCTTTACTGAACTTTATCTGAACTTCTTCTTGGATCCTCTGTAGTGCAGGATATACAGTGATAGTCAATAAATACGTGTTGACTTAAAAGGAAATTGAATCTGGGACTAGTCATTTATAACTCAATAAAAATCAGTTTAATGACATTATTTTATTGGAAGTTGTGAAGGTTTGAGAAAACTGTAATAATTTAGCCATTAACTTTATTTTCCTTTTTGTGTATGCAAAAGAGTATTATATGTAAAAAAAATCTATCTAAGCCCAATTCTAAATGATTTAAAATTTGAAATTAAATGAAAGCAGTGTAATATAATTTAATTGACATGATTTTTTCATAGTGGTACAAAAATAATCGTATATTTTGTAATCTATAGCATCTTGAATTCAATAAATACACACTTGAGGTCAGATATGGTGGCAAGGAGAGTATATATTCTGGCTACCTGGGAGGTTAGAGAGGAAGACCCAGGGAAAAGGAGAGGAGCACAGAAATGAGGAATTGGAAGATGTCAAAAGCAAATGTCAAAATGTCGTGTCAGGACAGTTCTGTATATTCCACAGAGTTAACAATGAATTACATACTCCCTTGCATGATTCCCTCATATTCCTTGTGTGCTGGTTCTGTCTTCCCAACCAGATCATACATTTTGCAAAGGGAAATGTGGTGTAATCTTCTCCCGTAGAGCTGGCAAAGCACTTGAGCTGCAAATCTCTGGTTGGTGTTTAGTGATTGTGCTTTGTTTCATCTAAGCATACACCCATCAGAAAGATATTTCTGTTTTGGACTCTAACCAGAGAATCAAATTATTCTTTTATTTTTCCGGTCTTATGAGTTAATATGAATCAGAATCTTATTAGTATATAAAAGATGCTATTCTTTACTTAAGACCATTCTGCTAACTAGACATCCCACTGACTGCACTCTCATGCTTGTTTATGAATATGGGAATATCACAAAAAGAAACCAACACAACTTTGCTAATGACAATATATAAACTGATGCTAACAAAGAGGAATGGAAATCTTTAAGTTTACCCCTTAATTCTCTTATGGTATATATAATGAAAAAACCTTAGTCTTCCATCTGCCTATGTAGGGAATAACCCAGTTCTTCCTACTGTGTGTTTCTTTCCTATGTGTCTCCCTTACTAGGTCCCACAGAACACTTCACTCTGGTCACCAACCGTGTGGAGGTTTTTCCCCACATCAAGGAATTCTCCACGATACCAGCTGGGTGTTCTACAATCTAACTCAGTTCTGACACTGCCTATCTGGACTTAGCATCAGATCCCTCAGGTTAAGGGCTCAGTCCCACAAGACTGCCCCTCCTACCACACTTCAGATGCCAATCACTAGTAGGTCCCCAGGTTACCCACAACTTCTGTCTGAGTTTGCCTACAAATCAGAGGTTCCAGTGACCCCCTCCTCAGGTCTGATTAATTTACTAGAGCTCCCAGAACTCAGGGAAACACTTACTGACATTCACCAATTTCTTAAAGGATATAATAAAGGACAGATGAACAGCCAGAGGAAGAGATACATAAGGCGAGGTCTGGGAGGGTCCCAAGCAAAGGAGTTTCTGTCCCTATGGAGTTGGGGTGCATCAGCCTCCCTTATAGATGTGTTCACCAACCTGGAAGCTCTCCACACCCCATACTTTGGGGATTGTATGGAGACTGTATTACTTAGGCATGATAGATCATTAACTCTATCTTCAGCCCTTCTTTCTTCTCAAGATATTGGAGGGTGGGGCTGAAAATTCCAGGCTTCTAATCATGGCTTGGTCTTTCTGATGGCAAGCCCTCATCCAGGAGCCATTTAGGAGCCCACTCAGAGTCACATCATTAGAACGAAAGATGCTCCTAGCAGTCTTAACACTTAGGAACTTACAAGGGTTTTAGAAGCCCTGGTCCAGGAACCAGGAGCAGAGACCAATATATATATTTTCTATTATTTCACAGTATACTATACAGATTTATTTTTAAATTTTTTCAAATATTTTAAAAGATTTTTAAAAACTCAACACATAAATAGGGAAAAATAAATAAACAGGAGTCTGGTGGAAGAGAAAGTAGTACAGGTGAAGAAAGCAAAGAGAGGGCATGATCCTAATGTCTGGTAGTAATGGATCAAGGTTGTTTGTGGATTTGCTCACTATTGACAATTGTAACCATACTAAAACATTTTGCTTTGAACAGAATGAGATTTTGGAGGAAAGGTCAGTCCCCAGATTTCTCATGCTGATCAGCACTTTCCCAAATGATTTTCATGGAGCCCAAATTCCATAAATGTGAATAGAATAGGATTACTTCCCTGTGGTCAAATAAATCTAGGTAATACTAGGTTAGAAAAAAATTATCAAGGTTCTTTTAGTAAAGAATTTCTCAGTCTTTAATATACTCATCATAAGTCTCCAAGAGAGTGCCTGTGGTTTTTCACACACTTAACTGACATTATGACTCTTTATCTTGAAGAATCATATGATGCTAGCATTACCCCCAAAATATTTTTTGGCAGGGGGAGACAATGGCTCAAACTCTCTTAACGGTTACCACATCCTTTTTTTGACGCACTCCCTGCTTTTTGGGAAATCCTAGTCTGGAGTTTCTCTCTCCAACTGCCCTCTTGCAATTGTCAACTGGGCCATAATTGGCTGAGTTAAAAAGATGTTCCTTTAGTACAAGAAGTCCTGTCAGTGATCATTAACAAGGCTGGGATGAAGAAGGTTCATCTAAATGGCAAAGGCTTTAAAAGATCAAACCTTGTTGATTCATAGTCTTGGCAGTAGAAAAACACAAGGATAAATGTACCATTCTTGTGACGGATGTTGCTAATGAGGCTCTGCATAAGTGGAGGTAAAAGGGTACATGGGAAATCCATGCCTTCCACTCAATTTTACTGTGAACCTAAAATTGCTCTAAAAATAAAGTCTATTAAAAAAAAAACTGAAAAAACATAAAAACAACCATAAGGAGCATTCTGACATTGTGAAAAAGGACCGCTGGTGCTAGTAAATGTCAGATAAACAGAAGTTTTTCTTTATGGATTACTTTTAAATCATTTTAAGATTTCTATAATAACCAAGAATTTATATCATTTTGTTTATACCACTTATACTATTTTATATCATTTATCTACCTCATGACAACTTAATTATCCTAGTGACAGGATTATAAGTTAATACCAGGTCATCAGTTAGAATTTTGAATCTTGTGGTCTAAATCCTGGGTGACTTGAGAGATTAGCTAGCAGAACTATTCCAAGTCTTTAAAATATGATCCTGGGATGACATGAAGGGGGAATTATTTAATATTTTAAGACCGATTTTAGCTATCTTGATGTGATTTTATGATGAGCATTTTATACATGTAAGCATGTTTAACATGTTACAGCAAATTCATTTCACTAACATTTGGATAAGAGAATAGAAGAATTGTTCAACAACTTCTCACACCTCTTAAATAAATAGACTTTAACTAACACCCAAACTCCTGTCATTCTTTACCTCTTCTCTTGATGTCCCTATAAGCATATTCTATCTTCTCTATCTGCAGATTTCTGAGCTAGTTTTTCTGGGCAGATTTCTGGGCGAAAGATTTAACTCTACCATTGTAATAGGTGTCTTAGCTTGACAAGAAGCTGGGACCCAGACTCCCAGGACCCAGGGATTGGGAACACCTCTCTGTGCACCTGGCCTGGGCGGGGGAAGCTCACAAAGCTCCTCTCTTCTCCTAGTTCCTCTCCCTTTTTTCTTGCACCCCAGGGAGAATGAATGTGGATGTGGTTTGGTCGGTTGTCAGGGCACTGTTTTGACTAAGTTTTCTAATGGGTATATTCACAGGGTTTAAAAGCCATAAGATTATGCCTCTCTTTCAACTCCTTTCTCCTCTTGGCTGGAGTCCTATGCCAGGGTCTGTTCCCACACGGTAGGAAATCTACTTATCTCCCCCTGCCCCACTCTTCTATACAGCTGCTGTGGCCTCTGCCAGCTCCACGCTGGGGCAAGCACATCTGTACTATTCCTCTCTGTGGTGTCATCTGACCAGGTGCTGGCAGGTGTCCTTCGCCCAAACATTGGAGGAATATTCAAAGATACTGAGCGCCAACAAAGACTGACACGAGTCAACTCCACAGCTGACGCTAGAGCCTCAGTTAATTGGAGACAGAGACAAGATTTGAACCCAGGCAATTTGGTTCTCAAGCCTGTATTCTTGCATACTAGAGAATTCTGTCAAGTAAGCGATGTTATCTAGGACTGTCTTCTTGGGCAGAGATGAATAGGACTGAAGAGAGGGACAATTTTATTTGTAACACTTTATATTTTGATTAAAAATATTTGAAGCAAATATGATAAAATATTAAGTCATCCATTTGGAGTTGTGAAATGTATATAAAGTTTTTTTTTTCCAAAGAAAAGAAGATGGAGGAAAGAAAGAAGAGAGGAGAAAAAGGAGAAGGATGAAAAGGGGGAGAAAAGATGGATCTCAATTTCCAGATAGAAGACAAGAAGAAATTCCTCCCAGATGTCCTGTCTATAAACTCCATCAAGCCCTTGCACCCAGCTCAGGTGCACAGCTCCCACCTTACGGGAACTCCAGCCCAAACTCATGGTCAGCAGACTTGGTTTTGAACAACTTAATTTCTCTCTGCTTTTCAACCCTGTTCATTCTTGTTCCGTGATGCTTTGTCCTTAGAGCTTGTCATCTTCCTGGTTTCAACCTGGATCTTCCTGATGATGCCCTGTTCTCCTCCCCAGCAGTGCTGTCTCTGCTATTTCTGTCCAGTCTCCCTTCTGCAGCTTCTGTCTACCCAGGTGGGGCATCCACTCTTCTCCCACCAGGTTTGTTTTGGCTCTGAGAGGGAGTGAGATCCAGGCAGTCACCCAGGAAGAGGTACTGACTTGGGGCAGGGTTTTCCCAACACTCCCCTTTGAAGTCACCGCAAATCAGTTGGGAGGTGCTGGCTTTGAATTAAGAATTTTCATCATTGAGGAAAATCCATTTCAGAAGAACATAATTATGGCATATTTGGAATTGGATTGAGTTGTATATTTGCAAAGAGATGAGGTTATTAAATACTCTGAGAGAAAGGGAAATTTAGAACACCAGTGAATTTAGTATTTTCCTGTTTCAATGAAAGTAGACCTCTACTGAGGCTGATGTTATTTTGTAGTACTGAGAAAAAAAATACATATGATTTCTTATGTTTGTCATAATTGTCTTCAATTTAAGCAACAACATGGATTAAATAGGATTTCGTGGGATAGGGTGGGGAGTTAATCACTCTGTTTAAAATATTCCATGGAAAATTTATTTTCAAATTCCAGAGAAGTGAATCACCAACTAATTTGTATAATGTACTTTTTACTTTTATCTTATGCCAGATGACCAGGAAAACATACAGCACAGCCCCAATTCTCAGGAAACTTATTTCTGTGTCAAAAATGGACAAAATAGAATTTTTTTTAAGTGTTTTTGAAATGAGGTTGCTTGCTTGCCTTGGGCGTTTGAAATGAAGTCTTCCTGGATTTAAATTAATCATGTTTCTAAGCAGCCAGTGTGTATGAACAGGGGCATGAACACCGGGTAGCTGAGAAATGTTAAGTATGATCTCAGCCCAAGTAAACCTTTTAAAAAGTTGTTGTTTTCAGGCATACAAAAATAAAATAGATACTACTGCAGCTCTTTGATCCCATTTCCCTCTCTCCACCTTCAAAAGTAATCACCATCCAGAATCTGGTGTTCATCATTCCCATGCATGTTTCTACAATCCCGTAACATATGTGTGTATCCATAGACATTATATGGTATGGCTTTAACGGTTTTAAATTTGATACAAATGGTGTTATACCATATACAGTCCTCCGCGACTTTCTTTTTCCCATTCCCTTATTTGTGCAATTAAGCCATGTTGAGGCATTTATTGTACTGCTATACATTCCTACTATTACTACTAGTACTACTTCTATTGCTGTTGTTGCTATTAATAGATTTTGCTTCTAGATCACATGGCCAATAAATTAGTATGAAGACATCATCATTTATTTATTCATTCTCCTGCTGATGGACATCAATGTGATTTTCACCTATTTGCCATTACAAATAATGCTGCAGTGAGCATCCTCTATGTGTCTCCTTGTGCACCTGTTCAAGAGTTTCTAGGGTAGACACCTTGAAGTGAAATTGCAGCATTATAGCAAATACGCATTCTCAACTTTACTAAATTTTGCCAAATTGCTCTAGTGATGATTCTAACTTACTCTCTCCTCTCCCACCCCAGCAATGTTGATCCATATTGTCTCCACCCACTGGGATGGTCAGACTTTTTAATTTTTACCAATATGACAAGTGTGAAACGGTACCTCACTGTGGTTTTCATTTGCATTTCCTTGATTACTCTTAAGGTTAAACCCCCGTTCCTCCATGAATTGCCTATCTATATTCTTTGCCATTTCTATATTGTGTTAACTTTTTTTTCTTTTTAGGAATCATTTACATATTAAGTACCAATTCTGTGTCCATCGCCTGCACTGTAAATACCTTATCCCAGGCTGTAGTTTAACATTTCCTCCATGCTATCTTCTGTAATACGGAATTTTGAAAAAAATCTAGTCAAATATTCCAATCTTTCATTTATGGTTTGAACTTATTTTGTCTTTTTAAAAAAATATTTTCACGCCCTAACATATAGAAATTTTCTTCAATTTTCCTCCAAAAGAGTTAAGTTTTTGCCTTGGACGTCAAGGTCTAATTCAGCTTGGGTCACCTCTTGTATGTGGTGAGATGTGGAGCTCTAGTTCTATTTTTCCTCCTGTGCTTAACTATTTTCCCCAGAACCATTTCTCACATAGTCCATCTTTCTCCTGCTGATCTGTATGAACATCTCTTTTATTTATTTAGCAAGTTTTCTTACTTGCATGGGTCTGTTCCTGGACTCTCTAATCTGTTCCATATTCCATTTGTCTATCTCTGTACTTACATCACACTGTTTTAATTACTTAACGTCATTACAATTTTGATATCTGATAAGGCATGTCTCCCTGCTTATTTGTCTTAATTTTTCTTGGCCGTTTGTTCTTTTGTACAAAACTTAGAGTCAGCTTATTAAATTCCACAAAAATGGAATTTTTATTGTATTAACATTTACTAATTCAAGATTTGTTGTATTAACATTATTAACTTGGTAAAAATAAACTTTTTCTATTTAATCTACCTATTTACAAAATAATAATAAACCTTTCCATTTATTTAGGTCTTCTTTAACATCTTCACCTCAAAGATCTGGTACATATTTTGTGATATTTGCTTCTCAGTGCTTTCTGTTTCTTAAAAATGATATTTTTATTTTAAAAAATTACATTGACCTAACTTATTGGTGTAAAGTAATGTAACTGATATTTTTTAAATAAATTTATTCATTCATTTATTTATTTTTGGCCGTGTTGGGTCGTTGTGTCTTCATTACTGTGCACGGGCTTTCTCTAGTTGCGGCGAGTGGGGGCTACTCTTCGTTGCCGTGTGCGGGCTTCTCATTGCAGTGGCTTCTCTTGTTGTGGAGCATGGGCTCTAGGTGCATGGGCTTCAGTAGTTGTAGCATGCAGGCTCAGTAGTTGTGGCTCGAGGGTTCTAGAGTGCAGGCTCTGTAGTTGTGGCACACGGGCTTAGTTGCTCGGTGGCATGCGAGATCTTCCTGGACCAGGGCTCGAACACATGTACCCTGCATTGGCAGGCAGATTCTTAACCACTGCACCACTAGGGAAGTCCCTGTAACTAACTTTTGTATAAGGATCAGTTATCAAGTAATCTTGATGAATTCCCATAATGTGTCTCTCAATTCTCCTGGATTCTCTTTGTACAGAATTGTTTAATCTGCCATTAATGACAGCTTTTTTCCTATCTTTTTATTTCTTATATGTTTTATTTGATCAATTGATTGATTGATTGATTGACTTATTGCAGTGGCCAGGATATCTGCTACTATGACAACAAAATAGTGGTAATGTGATAATCCCTGTTTTTTTGTTTATTGAGCTAAAAAAAATGTGTCTAACTTTTCTCCATTTAGAAAGAAGATTACCATTAGTTTATGGTATATAGACTTCATGAAATTAGGGAAGCTCTCATTTATTCCTTCTTTCCTTAGAGTTTAGTTATTTTCTTATTTATTTTAGGTGTTGAATTTTATCAAGTGTTTTTTCTATAACTATTGAAATAAACATGTGATTTTTTTCTCTTTTACTGCATTGAAGTAATGAATTACATTAATAGATTTCTCAGATGTTAGACCATTTCTGCATTCTTAGGAGAAACTACTTTAACCTAATATATTTCAATATACGGTTGGGTTTGATTAACTAGTAGTTTACTTATGATTTCTATGTTAATAAGTGAAAATGGGTCTGTAACTTTCTTTGCTTTTCGTTTCCTTATGCAATTTTGAAAACAAGTGTAAACCAGCCTCATGAAAAGAGCTGGGGCATGTTTTTTGAAACTACTTGCACTAAACAGCATTATCTTGCTGTTTATCTAAACCTCTGTCTATGTCTATACCTATGCAACTGTTTAAGCCTGGAGCTTTTAGGGTGACTGGGGGAGATCTCTGATGACTATAATTGTAGTTACTTTAATGATTATTGGCCTGTTCAAGTTATTTTTTGTGACAATATTAGCTTTCTATTTTTCTCAGAAATTCACTTTTATAAATTTCAGATTTATTAGCATATAGTTGTTAAAAAATATTCTTTGTCATATGAATGCTACAAAGGAGGCCGGGAAATTCAGTTTTTATTCTGGGTAATCATGTGTCCAGCTAAAACATGGGCATTCTTTTTCCATCTTATGAAAAAACAAATATTAGTAGACAATTTGCAGTCATTTCCACAGCTGCCTTGATTAGCAACATGCTCCTGGCTGATGCCAGGGCCTTAGCTTGTGCTTTCCCAGCAGGTCTAAGGGGCAAGAATGAGGGCAGACCTCAGTGCCTGTGGTGCCCGGATTGAAATTACCACTCCTGCTTTTTCTCTTCATCAGGTAACTGGGCCCCTCAGGAATCCCTACTTATCTCTTCTACCCAGAGGCTGTTCTCTTTAAAAGTTCCCCCTTTTTATACTCTCCTTGGCCTCTGGAAATGGAGGGAGAGGAGGGACATTCAGGGAGTTGGATGTCTGCCTGCATATGACCAGCATTCCGTCCTTATCTCCCACTTACCAGGCTATATTCCCACCAGGCTATATATGGCTTCCCATGAAGGTTTCACTCAAATTTTCCCTTTATTTTTTTTTACTTTTTTCAGCTCCGTACACCTCCCTCTCTCTCTGAGGCCCCTCCAGGGATAGGTTTGGAGGAGGAGGCCAGCAGCCTGAGCTAGTCTCCTACTTGTCAAAAACCAGAAGTGCCTTGTCTGTGTTCTAATTTGGGGGGCCTGGAGGCCTCAGAGGAAGTTATTTATGTCCCTCTGTGGGGAGAGGTACATGATGTTATCAAAGATGTTTCCCATCCTAAAAGGAAATGAGAATTCAACCAGTGGCTACAAAGGGAGATGTAAAACCTGAGATGCACAGCTTCTGAGAAGAGCCTGGACCCAGGCTGCTTCTCCTGCAGGCTGAGCCCCAATGTTGTAGGGTTGATTAGGACTTTCTGATGAGTTTGGGGGGCCTCAAGAACAGAGTTTTGTACTTCCCTTCCCTGGGTAAACTGAGAGAAGGGCCCTAAAGGAGCCCCAAGTCCAGCCTGACTCAAGGCAATGAATTAGCAATGCTGAGTGTGGTGTCCATGTAAGTAGCCCTGACAGCAGCCCCAAAGAGGCCCCTGCACACCTGGGTGGCACAGAAGAGCCTCTGGAATTGGCATTTGCCCTGAAGAACAGAGAGCTGAGAAGGAGGAGGGCTCATAACTGCGACAAACAGGAAGCAATGTGCGTGGAACTTGCTGACTACAAGCCAAGATGGAGTTGCAGACATCAGCAAGGGAGCCGGGTGGACACAGGACGAGGTCAAGCCCAGAGAGAGGACACCAGTGAGGGCAGAGGCTGGCCCGCTCACAGGCATCCCTCCCTCACAGTCAGGACACTGTGCAGCCCCTAGAGTCTCAGGCTACCCCCAGGAAGAAGGAAGATGGAGAATGTTAAAAGAACAGAGCAATTAGACAAAACTGATTGCTTTAAACTGGAAGGACTGAATTAAATTGAATTGGCAAGTTTAAGTTTTCTACCATTAGCAAAAACTGAATTGAGCCTACTTATGGAGATATAAGGAAAGCTACCCCATTTTTTTTGCAGACCCAAACTGAAAAAATGAATATCATACCTGAGACAACCCTCACTTTTTTAAGATTTTTATCTTATTAGTTTAAACCTTTTTTTTTTACCACTTAAACCTTCTCATTCTGTATGCTTTGCTCAGTTTATTGCTCACTAAATATTATTTCATTTTTAAGCTTTTCTGCCTTTCCCCCATGTCTTCTATTTTATTATTGATTCATCTTTATTTTCCCATTTATTATTTATTAAAATCTCACTTTCTTATGTTTTTAGAGCTACATATATTTGCAATGAGCAGCAAATACTATATACATCTATAAGGCAATATCTTCAACCCACCAATTTAACACTTTTAAAAATTAAATAGTGTAAAAACATTTAAAATGGAAGACAAGCCAGGCAATTTAAGATACATCTGTATAAGCTTAAATAGCAAGTAAAACAGTTTGACCTTTTATATTTTTATAGCCAAACTTAATATCCAATATAAAATTTAAAGTAGAGCAGCAGGGGGGTGCTGGGAAGATGGCGGAAGAGTAAGACGCGGAGATCACCTTCCTCCCCACAGATACACCAGAAATACATCTACACGTGGAACAACTCCTACAGAACACCTACTGAGTGCTGGCAGAAGACCTCAGACCTCCCAAAAAGCAAGAAACTCCCCCACGTACCTGGGTAGGGCAAAAGAAAAAAGAATAAACAGAGACAAAAGGATAGGGACGGGACCAGCACCATTGGGAGGGAGCTGTGAAGGAGGAAACGTTTCCACACACTAGGAAGCCCCTTCGCGGGCAGAGACTGCGGGTGGCGGAGTGGGGAGCTTCGAAGCCACGCAGAAGAGCACAGCAACAGGGGTGCGGAGGGCAAAGCGGGGAGATTCCCACACAGAGGATCAGGGCCAACCAGCACTCACCAGCCCGAGAGGCTTGTCTGCTCACCTGCCGGGGCGGGCGGCGCTGGAAGTTGAGGCTTGGGCTTCGGTCGGAGCGCTGGAGAGGACTGGGGTTGGCGGCGTGAACACAGCCTGCAGGGAGTTAGTGCGCCACGGCTAGCCGGGAGGAAGTCCAGGGAAAAGTCTGGACTTGCCGAAGAGGCAAGAGACTTTTTCTTCCCTCTTTGTTTCATGGTGCGCGAGGAGAGGGGTTTAAGAGCGCTGCTTAAAGGAACTCCAGAGACGGGCGCGAGCCGCGGCTAAACGCGCGGACCCCAGAGACGGGCGCGAGCCGCGGCTAAAAGCACGGACCCCAGAGACGGGCGGGAGACGCTAAGGCTGCTGCTGCCGCCACCAAGGGGCCTGTGTGCGAGCACAGGTCACTCTCCACACCCCCCTTACGGGTAGCCTGTGCAGCCCGCCACTGCCAGGTTCCTGGGATCCAGGGACACCTTCCCCGGGAGAACGCACGGCCCGCCTCAGGCTGGTGTAACGTCACGCCGGCCTCTGCCGCCGCAGGCCCGCCCCGCACGCAGTGCCCCTCCCTCCCCCTGGCCTGAGTGAGCCAGAGCCCACGAGTCAGCGGCTCCTTTAACCCCGTCCTGTCTGAGCAAAAAACAGACGCCCGCCAGCGACCTACACGCAGAGGCGGGGCCAAATCCAAAGCTGAGCCCCTGGGAGCTGTGAGAACAAAGAAGAGAAAGGGAAATCTCTCCCAGCAGCCTCAGAAACAGCGGATTAAAGCTCCACAATCAACTTGATGTACCCTGCATCTGTGGAATACATGAATAGACAACGAATCACCCCAAATTGAGGAGCTGGGCTTTGAGAGCAAGATCTTTGATTTTTTCCCCTTTTCCTCTTTTTGTGAATGTGTATGTGTATGCTTCTGTGTGAGATCTTATCTATATAGCTTTGCTTCCACCATTTGTCCTAGGGTTCTATCCGTCCATTGATTTTTTTAAAAATTTTTTTCTTAATAATTAATTTTAATAACTATTACACTTTACGTTCTTTCTTTCTTTCCTTCTTTCTTTCTTTCTTTCTTTCCTTCCTTCCTTCCTTCTTTCCTTCCCTCTTTTAGACAACAAATCATCCCAAATTGAGGAGGTGGACTTTGAGAGCAAGATTTATGATTTTTTCCCCTTTACCTCTTTTTGTGAGGGAGTATGTGTATGCTTCTCTGTAAGATTTTGTCTGTATAGCTTTGCTTCCACCACTTGTCTTAAGGTTGTATCCGTCCCTTTTTTTTCCCTAAATAATTTATTTTTTAATTTGATAACTTTATTATACTTTATTTTATTTTACTGTATCTTCTTTCTTTCTGTCCTTTTTCCTTCCTTCCCTCCTTCCTTCCTTCCTTCCTCCCTCCCTCCCTCCTTTCTTTCCTTCTTGCCTTCTTTTCTTCTTTCTTTCTTCCTTCCTTCCTTCCTTCCGTCCTTTCTTTCTTTCTTTCTTTCTTCCTACTTCTACTAATTCTCTCTACTTTTTCTCCTTTTTATTCTGAGCCGTGTGGATGAAAGGCTCTTCGTGCTCCAGCCAGGAGTCAGGGCTCAGCCTGTGAGGTGGGAGAGCCACCTCAGGACACTGGTCAACAAGGGACTTCCCAGCTCCATGTAATATCAAACGGCGAAAATCTCCCAGAGATCTCCATCTCAACGCCAGCACCCAGCTTCACTCAACTACCAGCAAGCTACAGTGCTGGATAACCTATGTCAAACAACTAGCAAAACAGGAACACAACCCCACGCATTAGCAGAGAGGCTGCCTAAAATCATAATAAGTCCACAGACACCGCAAAACACACCACCAGATGTGGACCTGCCCACTAGAGAGACAAGATCCAGCCTCATCCACCACAACACTGGCACTAGTACCCTCCACCAGGAAGCCTACACAACCCACTAAACCAACCTTAGCCACTGGAGACAGACATCAAAAACAACGGGAACTATGAACCTGCAGCCTGCAGAAAGGAGACCCCAAACACAGTAAGATAAGCAAAATGAAAAGACAGAAAAACACACAGCAGATGAAGGAGCAAGATAAAAACCCACCAGACCTAACAAATGAAGAGGAAATAGGCAGTCTACCTGAAAAACAATTCAGAATAATGACAATAAAGATAATCCAAAATCTTGGAGATAGAATGGACAAAATGCAAGAAACATTTAACAAGGACCTAGAAGAAGTAAAGATGAAACAAGCAATGATGAACAACACAATAAATGAAATGAAAAATACTCTAGATGGGATCAATAGCAGAATAACTGAGGCAGAAGAACAGATAAGTAACCTGGAAGATAAAATAGTGGAAATAACTAATGCAGAGCAGAATAAAGAAAAAAGAATGAAAAGAACTGAGGACAGTCTCAGAGACCTCTGGGACAACACTAAACGCACCAACATTCGAATTATAGGGGTTCCAGAAGAAGAAGAGAAAAAGAAAGGGACTGAGAAAATATTTGAAGAGATTATAGTTGAAAACTTCCCTAATACGGGAAAGGAAATAGTTAATCAAGTCCAGGAAGCACAGAGAGTCCCATACAGGATAAATCAAAGGAGAAATACGCCAAGACACATATTAATCAAACTGTCAAAAATTAAATACAAAGAAAGCATATTAAAAGCAGCAAGGGAAAAACAACAAATAACACACAAGGGAATCCCCATAAGGTTAACAGCTGATCTTTCAGCAGAAACTCTGCAAGCCAGAAGGGAGTGGCAGGACATACTGAAAGTGATGAAGGAGAAAAACCTGCAACCAAGATTACTCTACCCAGCAAGGAACTCATTCAGATTTGATGGAGAAATTAAAACCTTTACAGACAAGCAAAAGCTGAGAGAGTTCAGCACCACCAAACCAGCTTTACAACAAATGCTAAAGGAACTTCTCTAGACAAGAAACACAAAAGAAGGAAAAGACCTATAATAACAAACCCAAAACAATTAAGAAAATGGGAATAGGAACATACATATCAATAATTACCTTAAAGGTAAATGAACTAAATGCTCCCACCAAAAGACACAGATTGGCTGAATGGATACAAAAACAAGACCCTTATATATGCTGTCTACAAGAGACCCACTTCAGACCTAGAGACACATACAGACTGAAAGTAAGGGGATGGAAAAAGATATTCCATGCAAATGGAAACCAAAAGAAAGCTGGAGTAGCAATTCTCATATCAGAAAAAATAGACTTTAAAATAAAGACTATTAGAAGAGACAAAGAAGGACACTACATAATGATCAAGGGATCGATCCAAGAAGAAGATATAACAATTGTAAATATTTATGCACCCAACATAGGAGCACCTCAATACATAAGACAAATACTGACAGCCATAAAAGGGGAAATCGACAGTAACACATTCATAGTAGGGGACTTTAACACCCCACTTTCACCAATGGACAGATCATCCAAAATGAAAATAAATAAGGAAACACAAGCTTTAAATGATACATTAAACGAGATGGACTTAATTGATATTTATAGGACACTCCATCCAAAACCATTCTTCTCAAGTGCTCATGGAACATTCGCCAGGATAGATCATATCTTGGGTCACAAATCAAGCTTTGGTAAATTTAAGAAAATTGAAATTGTATCAAGTATCTTTTCCGACTACAACACCATGAGACTAGATATCAATTACAGGAAAAGATATGTAAAAAATACAAGCACATGGAGGCTAAACAATACACTACTTAATAACGAAGTGATCACTGAAGAAATCAAAGAGGAAATAAAAAAAATACCTAGAAACAAATGACAATGGAGACACAACGACCCAAAACCTATGGGATGCAGCAAAAGCAGTTCTAAGAGGGAAGTTTATAGCAATACAAGCCCACCTTAAAAAGCAGGAAACATCTCGAATAAACAACCTAACCTTGCACCTCAAGCAATTACAGAAAGAAGAACAAAAGAACCCCAAAATTAGTAGAAGGAAAGAAATCATAAAAATTAGATCAGAAATAAATGAAAAAGAAATGAAGGAAACAATAGCAAAGATCAATAAAACTAAAAGCTGGTTCTTTGAGAAGATAAACAGAATAGATAAACCATTAGCCAGATTCATCAAGAAAAAAAGGGAGAAGTCTCAAATCAATAGAATTAGAAATAAAAAAGGAGAAGTAACAACTGACACTGCAGAAATACAAAAGATCATGAGAGATTACTACAAGCAACTCTATGCCAATAAAATGGACAACATGGAAGAAATGGACAAATTCTTAGAAAGGCACAACCTGCCAAGACTGAATCAGGAAGAAATAGAAAATATGAACAGACCAATCACAAGCACTGAAATTGAAACTGTGATTAAAAATCTTCCAACATACAAAAGCCCAGGACCAGATGGCTTCACAGGCGAATTCTATCAAACATTTAGAGAAGAGCTAACACCTATCCTTCTCAAACTCTTGCAAAATATAACAGAGGGAGGAACACTCCCAAATTCCTTCTACGAGGCCACCATCACCTTGATACCAAAACCAGACAAGGATGTCACAAACAAAGAAAACTACAGGCCAATATCACTGATGAACATAGATGCAAAAATCCTCAACAAAATACTAGCAAACAGAATCCAACAGCACATTAAACGGATCATACACCATGATCAAGTGGGGTTTATTCCAGGAATGCAAGGATTCTTCAATATACGCAAATCTATCAATGTGATAAACCATATTAACAAATTGAAGGAGAAAAACCATATGATCATCTCAATAGAGGCAGAGGAAGCTCTTGACAAAATTCAACACCCATTTATGATAAAAACCCTGCAGAAAGTAGGCAACTTTCCTCAACATGATAAAGGCCATATACGACAAGCCCACAGCCAACATCATCCTCAATGGTGAAAAACTGAAAGCATTTCCACTAAGATCAAGAACAAGACAAGGTTGCTCACTCTCACCACTCTTATTCAACATAGTTTTGGAAGTTTTAGCCACAGCAGTCAAAGAAGAAAAGGAAATAAAAGGAATCCAAATCGGAAAAGAAGAAGTAAAGCTGTCACTCTTTGCAGATGACATGATACTATACATAGAGAATCCTAAAGATGCTACCAGAAAACTACTAGAGCTAATCAATGAATTTGGTACAGTAGAAGGATACAAAATTAATGCACAGAAATCTCTTGCATTCCTATATAATAATGATGAAAAATCTGAAAGTGAAATTAAGAAAACACTCACATTTACCATTGCAACAAAAAGAATAAAATATCTAGGAATAAACCTACCTAAGGAGACAAAAGACCTGTATGCTGAAAATTATGACACTGATGAAAGAAATTAAAGATGATACAAATAGATGGAGAGATATACCATGTTCTTGGATTGGAAGAATCAACATTGTGAAAATGACTATACTACCCAAAGCAATCTATAGATTCAATGCAATCCCTATCAAACTACCAATGGCATTTTTCACAGAACTAGGACAAAAAATTTCACAATTTGTATGCAAACACAAAAGACCCCGAATAGCCAAAGCAATCTTGAGAATGAAAAACGGAGCTGGAGGAATCAGGCTTCCTGATTTCAGACTATACTACAAAGCTACAGTAATCAAGACAGTATGGTACTTGCACAAAAACAGAAAGATAGATCAATGGAACAGGATAGAAAGCCCACAGATAAACCCACACACATATGGACATCTTATCTTGATAAGGGAGGCAGGAATGTACAGTGGAGAAAGGACAGCCACTTCAATAAGTGGTGCTGGGAAAACTGGACAGGTACATGTAAAAGTATGAGATTACATCACTCCCTAACACCATACACAAAAATAAGCTCAAAATGAATTAAAGACCTAAATGTAAGGCCAGACACTATCAAACTCTTAGAGGAAAACATAGGCAGAACACTCTATGATATAAATCACAGCAAGATCCTTTTTGACCCACCTCCTAGGGAAATGGAAATAAAAACAAAAATAAACAAATGGGACCTAATGAAACTTCAAAGCTTTTGCACAGCAAAGGAAACCATAAACAAGACGAAAAGACAACCCTCAGAATGGGAGAAAATAGTTGCAAATGAAGCAACTGACAAAGGATTTGTCTCCAAAATATACAAGCAGCTCATGAACTCAATATCAAAAAAACAAACAACCCAATCCAAAAATGGGCAGAAGACCTAAATAGATATTTCTCCAAAGAAGATATACAGACTGCCAACAACACATGAAAAGATGCTCAACATCACCAATCATTAGAGAAATGCAAATCGAAACTGCAATGAGGCTAGGAATGTCACGCCGGCCTCTGCTGCCACAGGCCTGCCCCGCACTCCGTGACCCTCCCTACCCCCCCCCCCCCGCCCGGCCTGAGTGAGCCAGAGCCTCCGAATCAGCGGCTCCTTTAACCCCGTCCTGTCTGAGCAAAGAACAGACGCCCTCCGGCGAACTACACGCAGGGGTGGGGCCAAATCCAAAGCTGAGCCCCTGGGAGCTGTGAGAACAAAGAAGAGAAAGGGAAATCTCTCCCAGCAGCCTCAGAAGCAGCAGATTAAAGCTCCACAATCAACTTGATGTACCCTGCATCTGTGGAATACATGAATAGACAACGAATCATCCCAAATTAAGGAGCGGTGTGGATGAAAGGCTCTTGGTGCTGCAGCCAGGAGTTAGTGTTGTGCCTCTGAGGTGGGAGAGCCAACTTCAGGACACTGGTCCACAAGAGGCCTCCCAGCTGCACATATATCAAACGGTGAAAATCTCCCAGAGATCTCCATCTCAATGCCAGCACCCAGCTTCACTCAACGACCAGCAAGCTACAGTGCTGGATATCCTATGTCAAACAACTAGCAAGACAGGAACACAACTCCACCCATTAGCAGAGAGGCTGCCTAAAATCATAATAAGTCTACAGACACCCCAAAACACACCACCAGACGTGGACCTGCCCACCAGAAAGACAAGATCCAGCCTCATCCACCAGAATACAGGCACTAGTACCCTCCACCAGGAAGCCTACACAACCCACTGAACCAACCTTAGCCACTGGGGACAGACACAAAAAACAACAGGAACTACGAACCTTCAGCCTGCAAAAAGGAGACCCCAAACACAGTAAGATAAGCAAAATGAAAAGACAGAAAAACACACAGCAGATGAAGGAGCAAGATAAAAACCCACCAGACCTAACAAATGAAGAGGAAATAGGCAGTCTACCTGAAAAACAATTCAGAATAATGATAGTAAAGATAATCCAAAATCTTGGAAATAGAATAGACAAAATGCAAGAATCAGTTAACATGGACCTTGAAGAACTAAAGATGAAACAAGCAATGATGAACAACACAATAAATGAAATGAAAAATACTCTAGATGGGATCAATAGCAGAATAACTGAGGCAGAAGAACGGATAAGTGACCTGGAAGATAAAATAGTGGAAATAACTAATGCAGAGCAGAATAAAGAAAAAAGAATGAAAAGAACTGAGGACAGTCTCAGAGACCTCTGGGACAACATTAAATGCACCAACATTCGAATTATAGGGGTTCCAGAAGAAGAAGAGAAAAAGAAAGGGACTGAGAAAATATTTGAAGAGATTATAGTTGAAAACTTCCCTAATACGGGAAAGGAAATAGTTAATCAAGTCCAGGAAGCACAGAGAGTCCCATACAGGATAAATCAAAGGAGAAATACACCAAGACACATATTAATCAAACTGTCAAAAATTAAATACAAAGAAAGCATATTAAAAGCAGCAAGGGAAAAACAACAAATAACACACAAGGGAATCCCCATAAGGTTAACAGCTGATCTTTCAGCAGAAACTCTGCAAGCCAGAAGGGAGTGGCAGGACATACTGAAAGTGATGAAGGAGAAAAACCTGCAACCAAGATTACTCTACCCAGCAAGGAACTCATTCAGATTTGATGGAGAAATTAAAACCTTTACAGACAAGCAAAAGCTGAGAGAGTTCAGCACCACCAAACCAGCTCTACAACAACTGCTAAAGGAACTTCTCTAGGCAAGAAACACAAAAGAAGGAAAAGACCTACAATAACAAACCCAGAATAATTAAGAAAATGGGAACACACATATCGATAATTACCTTAAATGTAAATGGACTAAATGCTCCCACCAAAAGACACAGATTGGCTGAATGGATACAAAAACAAGACCCTTATATATGCTGTCTACAAGAGACCCACTTCAGACCTAGAGACACATACAGACTGAAAGTAAGGGGATGGAAAAAGTATTTCATGCAAATGGAAACCAAAAGAAAGCTGGAGTAGCAATTCTCATATCAGAAAAAATAGACTTTAAAATAAAGACTATTAGAAGAGACAAAGAAGGACACTACATAATGATCAAGGGATCGATCCAAGAAGAAGATATAACAATTGTAAATATTTATGCACCCAACATAGGAGCACCTCAATACATAAGGCAAATACTGACAGCCATAAAAGGGGAAATCAACAGTAACACATTCATAGTAGGGGACTTTAACACCCCACTTTCACCAATGGACAGATCATCCAAAATGAAAATAAATAAGGAAACACAAGCTTTAAATGATACATTAAACAAGATGGACTTAATTGATATTTATAGGACATTCCATCCAAAACAAAAGAATACACGTTTCTCAAGTGCTCATGGAACATTCTCCAGGATAGATCATATCTTGAGTCACAAATCAAGCCTTGGTAAATTTAAGAAAATTGAAATTGTATCAAGTATCTTTTCCGACCACAATGCTATGAGACTAGATATCAATTACAGGAAAAGATCTGTAAAAAATACAAACACATGGATGCTAAACAATACACTACTTAATAACGAAGTGATCACTGAAGAAATCAAAGAGGAAATAAAAAAAATATCTAGAAACAAATGACAATGGAGACACAACGATTCAAAATCTATGGGATGCAGCAAAAGCAGTTCTAAGAGGGAAGTTTATAGCAATACAATCCTACCTTAAGAAACAGGAAACATCTCGAATAAACAACCTAACCTTGCACCTAAAGCAATTAGAGAAAGAAGAACTAAAAAACCCCAAAGTTAGCAGAAGGAAAGAAATCATAAAAATCAGATCAGAAATAAATGAAAAAGAAATGAAGGAAACAATAGCAAAGATCAATAAAACTAAAAGCTGGTTCTTTGAAAGGATAAACAAAATTGATAAACCATTAGCCAGACTCATCAAGAAGAAAAGGGAGAAGACTCAAAGCAATAGAATTGGAAATGAAAAAGGAGAAGTAACAACTGACACTGCAGAAATACAAAAGATCATGAGAGATTACTGCAAGCAACTCTATGCCAATAAAATGGACAATCTGGAAGAAATGGACAAATTCTTAGAAAGGCACAACCTGCCAAGACTGAATCAGAAAGAAATAGAAAATATGAACAGACTAATCACAAGCACTGAAATTGAAACTGTGATTAAAAATCTTCCAACAAACAAAAGCCCAGGACCAGATGGCTTCACAGGCGAATTTTATCAAACATTTAGAGAAGAGCTATCACCTATCCTTCTCAAACTCTTCCAAAATATAGCAGAGGGAGGAACACTCACAAACTCATTCTACGAGGCCACCATCACCCTGATACCAAAACCAGACAAGGATTTCACAAACAAAGAAAACGACAGGCCAATATCACTGATGAACATAGATGCAAAAATCCTCAACAAAATACTAGCAAACAGAATCCAACAGCACATTAAAAGGATTATACACCATGACCAAGTGGGGTTTATCCCAGGAATGCAAGGATTCTTCAATATAGGCAAATCAATCAATGTGATACACCATATTAACAAATTGAAGAATAAAAACCATATGATACTCTCAATAAATGCAGAAAAAGCTTTTGACAAAATTCAACACCTATTTATGAGAAAAACCCTCCAGAAAGTAGGCATAGAGGGAACCTACCTCAACATAATAAAGCCCATATATGACATACCCACAGCCAACATCGTTCTCAGTGGTGAAAAACTGAAACAATTTCTCTAAGATCAGGAACAAGACAAGGTTGCCCACTCTCACCACGCTTATTCAACATAGTTTTGGAAGTTTTAGCCACTGAAATCAGAGAAGAAAAGGAAAAACAAGGAATCGAAATTGGAAAAGAGGACGTAAAACAGTCACGGTTTGCAGATGACCTGATACTATACATAGAGAGTCCTAAATATGCTGCCAGAAAATTTGTAGAGCTAATCAATGAATTTGGGAATGTAGCAGGATACAATATTAATGCACAGAAATCTCTGGCATTCCTATACACTAAAGATGAAATACCTGAAAGAGAAATTAAGGAAACACTCCCATTTACCACTGCAACAAAAAGAATAAAATACTTAGGAATAAACCTACCTAAGGAGACAAAAGACTTGTATGCAGAAAACTATAAGACACTGATGAAAGAAATTAAGACAATACAAACAGATGGAGAGATATACCATGTTCTTGGATTGGAAGAATCAACATTGTGAAAATGACTATACTACTCAAAGCAATCTACAAATTCAATGTAATCCCTATCAAACTACCAATGGCATTTTTCACAGAATTAGAACAAAAAGTTTCACAATTTGTATTGAAACACAAAGGACTCCAAATAGCCAAAGCAATCTTGAGAAAGTAAAATGGAGCTGGAGGACTCAGGCTCCCTGACTTCAGACTATATTACACAGCTATAGTAATCAAAAGAGTATGGTACTTGCACAAAAACAGAAATATAGATCAATGGTACAGGATAGAATGCCCAGAGATAAACCCATGCATATGGCCACCTTATTTTTGATAAAGGAGGCAAGAATATACAATGGAGAAAAGACAGCCTCTTCAATAAGTGGTGCTGGGGAAACTGGACAGCTCCATGTAAAAGAATAAAATTAGAACACTTCCTGGCACCATACACAAAAATAAACTCAAAATGGATTAAAGACCTAAATGTAAGGCCAGACACCATAAAACTCTTCAAGTAAAACAGAGGCAGAACACTCTATGACATAAATCACAGCAAGATCCTTTTTGACCCACCTCTTACAGAAATGGAAATAAAAACAAGAATAAACAAATGGGACCTAATGAAACTTAAAAGCTTTTGCAAAGCAAAGGAAACCATAAACAAGACAAAAAGACAACCCTCAGAATGGGAGAAAATACTTGCAAATGAAGCAACTGACAAAGGATTAATCTCCAAAATATACAAGCAGCTCATGCAGCTCAATATCAAAAAACAAAAAAACCCAAGCCAAAAATGGGCAGAGGACCTAAATAGACATTTCTCCAAAGAACATATACAGATTGCCCACAAACATGAAAGGATGCTCAGCATCACAAATCATTAGGGAAATGCAAATCAAAACTGCAATGAGGTATCACCTCACACCAGTCAGAAAGGCCCTTATTAAAAAATCTACAAACAATAAATGCTTGAGAGGGTGTGGAGAAAAGGGAACCCTGTTGCACTGTTGGTGGGAATGTAAACTGATACAGCCACTATGGAGAACAGTATGGAGGTTCCTTTAAAAACTAAAAATAGAACTACCATATGACCCAGCAATCCCACTATTGGGCATATACCCTGAGAAAACTATAATTCAAAAAGAGTCATGTACCACAATATTCATTGCAGCACTATTTACAATAGCTAGGACATGGAAGCAACCTAAGTGTCCATTGACAGATGAATGGATAGAGAAGATGTGGCACATATATACCATGGAATATTAGCCATAAAAAGAAATGAAATTGGGTTATTTGCAGTGAGGTGGATGGACCTAGAGTCTGTCATTCAGAGTGAAGTAAGTCAGAAGGAGAAAAACAAATACCATATGCTAACACATATATACGGAATCTAAAAAAAAAAAAAAAAAAAAAAAACGTTCTGACGAACCTAGGGGCAAGACAGGAATAAAGATGCAGACGTACAGAATGGACTTGAGGAGATGGGGAGGGTGATAGGTAAGATGGGACAAAGTGAAAGAGTGTCATTGACATATATACACTACCAAATGTAAAATAGCTAGCTAGTGGGAAGCAGCCGCATAGCACAAGGTGATCAGTTCAGTGCTTTGTGACCACCTAGAGGGGTGGGCTAAAGAGGGTGGGAGGGAGATGCAAGAGGGAGGGGATATGGGATATATGTATACATATAGCTGATTCACTTTGTTATATAGCAGAAACTAACACAATATTGTAAAGCAAGTATACTCCAATAAAGATGTTAAAAAAAATAAAAATAAATTGTTATGTGACATTCAAAAAAAAAGGAAACAAAAAACCAAAAACAAAAACAGTGAGAGGGGGCTTCCCTGGTGGTGCAGTGGTTGAAAGTCCACCTGCCGATGCAGGGGACACGGGTTCGTGCCCCGGTCCGGGAAGATCCCACATGCCGCGGAGCAGCTGGGCCCGTGAGCCATGGCTGCTGAGCCTGCGCGTCCGGAGCCTGTGCTCCGCAACGGGAGAGGCCACAACAGTGAGAGGCCCGCGTACCGCAAAAAAAAAAAAAAAAACAGTGAGAGGGATAATTTAGTGCCATATAAATAATTTAATTTCATCTTTGTGTCTCTATATCAAAGAGTAGATTTCACAAGATTGTGTGTATTTCAGTCTGCCCGTGTTATTATACATGCATAATGCCATGGTTAAGAATATTCAAACATTGCTATTTTAATTCTATCACCTCTAGTGTCCTTTTATTTTTTCTTAATTTACATTTTAATTTACATATAGTTAAATTTATTTTTTTCCGTTTTGAGTTCTTTGAGCTTTGACAAATGCCTAGAGTTGTGTAACCATAGCCTGCATCAAGTCATACCCTTCCATTACCCCCAAAATTCCCTTGTGTTGGACTTTGTAGTCAACCCTTCCCTCTCAGTCCTCGGCAAAGATTGATCTTTCTATTCTGGCAGTATTGCCTTTTCCAGAATGTAATATAAATGGAGTAACCCAGTGGATAGCCTGTAAATCTGGCTTTCTTCCCTAGTATAATGCACTTGAGATGCATCCATGTTTTGTATGTATCAATAATCACTCCTCTTCATTGCAGAGGAGTAGTTTATCCTGCTTTTATTGCTTGAGTTAAGTGTTTATCCATTCGTCAGTTGAAAGACTGGTTTGTTTCCAAGTTTGCTACTCTAAATATTCACATATAGCCTTTCATATGAATATATATTTTCATTTCTGGAGTAAATTTTTTTTAAAATTGCATTGTTTTAAAATTTTTATCCTGTAGTTTATCAGGTGAAATGCAGAAAGCTCAGACATAAAGAGGACAGCTGTGAGAATAGTTAATTAAATTTGTTCATTTTCCCCTTCGCTCTGTCCTGTGGCAACCTTTTAAAGCTCTCCATAATTGACCTCTGATTTCCTTTAAGCTTAACCCCCCGTCTCTTTTAGAAATAGAAAACTATAAGACATATTTTTTTTGTACTCAGCAGTTTTATTCCTAATAGCCAAAAAAATGGAAACACCCAAATGTCCAGCAACTGATGTGTCATATCCATATATGATATGTGTCATATCCATATAACAAAATGTTATTTGGCCATTAAAAGGAATGAAGTAGGGCTTCCCTGGTGGCGCAGTAGTTGAGAGTCCGCCTGCCGATGCAGGGGACACGCGTTCGTGCCCCGGTCCGGGAAGATCCCACATGCCGTGGAGCGGCTGGGCCCGTGAGCCATGGCCGCTGAGCCTGCGCGTCCAGAGCCTGTGCTCTGCAACGGGAGAGGCCATAACAGTGAGAGGCCCGCGTTCCACAAAAAAAAAAAAGAAAAAGAAGAAAGGAATGAAGTACTGATATATGCTACATCATGGATGAACTTTGAAGAGATTGCTAAGTGAAAGAAGCTAGTCACAAAAGGCCACATGTTCCATTTATATGAAATACCCAGAAAAGACAAATTCATAGAGCCAGAAAGCATATTAATGGTTGCCTGGAGCTGGAGGAAGGGGGGAAAGGGAAGTGTCTGCTAATGAATATGGAATTCCTTTTGGGGTGATGCAAATGTTCTGGAAGTAGATAGTAATAACGATTGCATGACCTTGAGACACATATTTTTAAATTCAGCCTCGGCTAGAAATTGTAGTTGAAGGCAAAGAACATGTCTCAATCTGCAGTTTATTGGAGAACTTCAAGAAAGTAGACCCTGTAGACAGCTGCTCTGAAGAGACAAGACTGAACCAGTCATTTTGTCTTATTCAATAAGAGTAAAAACTGGAGAGTATTTAGAAGACATTTACTTTGAAAAACTTGTGAATGTAAATATTAAACTACATTAGTGACACCATATTGTCAGATATATACATATTCTGTAAGTTGTTTTCACATTTTTTTCTATCGAGTTATGATTGTAAGAGTTCCCTTTAAATCCTGTCTTAAGTAATTAGTGTTGTCTTACATAACCCTAATCTTGTGGCTAAGCTACCTTTAATTATTTGTTATGGAAACATTAAATTTACTCATTATATGTTCATTATAGGAAACTAAATTTGTTACAATATTGTTTTGTACCATACTAAGTTTAAATAAGCTGCTATAAGTGACTCAGATATGTAGTGACCCAAATGAGAGAAATTTATTTTTCTCTGGTAATAGTCCAGAGGTAGGCAGATAATCTAGGCAAGTAATAGACTCCATTCCATGGGGTCATTTGGGTATCTAGGCTCCTTCTCTCTTGTTGTTCCATAATCATAGAACAGGAATAGGAATCAGTAAGCTTTTTCTGCAAAGGGCTGGATGGTAATTATTTTAGGCTTTGTGGGCCATACAGTCTCTATCATAACTTCTCAAGTCTTGCATTGTAGCATGAAAGCAGCCATAGACATATAAATGAGTGGGTATGGCATTATTCCAATAAAACTTTATTTACAGAAACAGATGGCAGGCCACATCTAGCCCATGGGTTAAAGTTTGATGACTCTTGTCCCAGAGTCTGATCTTCGTGTTTGAAGCTCCATTCATGCCCTGGTTTGTGGGAAGGGATAAAGAGGCAGTGAAAGGCAAGACATTACTTACAAGTGGACACATCATTTCTGCTAACATTCTACTGACCAAAACTTAGTCACATGGCCACATCCATCTAGTTCCAACTGAGGCCTGTGAATGTCTCTACCTGGGCAGTCATGTACCTAAGTAAATAGTGGGGGTTTGCTTATCAAAAGAAAGAAGAGAGTGGATATTGGGGAACAATTATTAGGCTCTGTTGCTCACCTCAAGTTGTAATACACAGCTAGCACTGTGGTCTTTAATGATTTATAGCTTCTCTGAATCATTCTGGAACTTAAATCTGTGATTGTCTCTGCTTATTAGTCAGAGGTATTCAAGAACCTCTCTCTCTCCATTTTCTCCCTATGAGCACCAGCAAAATCAGAATCCCAGTCAAGCCAGAGCCTGAACAAAAACCGAAAGACTCACAGAAGTGGTCTACATTGAAAGGAGAAAGAAGATGTGCAGAGGTAAGAGACCACAGCTCCAGAAAGGAACAGAAAAAGATGGAGAAGGTTGTGGCCTTAAGACTTTCCAGTTCCCATGAGGCCTAGGTGCTTCCTGCTTTGAGTTCTGTGCATCTTCCTTGAACTCCCTTTGTGCTTGAGCCTCCTCAGGTGTCTGACAGGTAAAGTTTTTGAAAAATTGCATGTCTAAAACTGTTTTTATTCTATACTCATATTGATGGATAGTTTGGGGATGAAATTCATTTCTCCTCTGTAGGTTGAAGACATTACTCCATTTTCATCTAATTTCCAATGTTGAAGTCAAGAAGTCAAAAGCTTTAGCTTTATCCTTAGTGATCTAAAATGCCACAAGTATCTGCCTTGATGTGATCTTTTTTTCAACCATTTTGCTGGGTTCTCAGTGAACTTTTTAAATTTGAAAACTTTTATCCTTCAGTGCTGGACAATTGTATTCTTTCTCTGATAGTTTCTTCCCCTCCATTTTCTCTTGTTCTCGCTTGCTGTGGCACCTATTAGACTGATGTTGGACCTCCTGGGTTGATCTCTTATTTTGTTTTGTTTTCTCTCCTATTGTCTATCTCCTAGTCTTTTTGCTCCACTTACAATTTAAAGTTGATGGTATCCTCAATTTTAAGTTCCAACCCTTTAAATTTTTATTTGCTACCTTATTTTTAATTTCTAAAAAGCTTTTTTTGCTGTTTCTGAATATTCCATCTTTATATAGCATCTAAGTAATTTTATTATGGATAGCATACCTTCTTATTCCAAAGTATTCTGCTGCTGCATTGCCTCTGCTTCCTCTGGGAGGTTTCTCCTTGATTATTTTGCTTTTTGTCTTAGATGTTGGAGGACATCCTCAAATATCTGGATGTCCCATGGATTTCCATTTCATGCTCTCATTTTAAATAGTCCAGGTGACATTATCCCCATTATAAGAGTGGGAAGCCTGAAGCTCTCTAGGACAGCTGACCATGCAGAGGGGAGCTGAGCCTGGCACTTAGCCATCTCATTCTTAGTCCAAGCTAAGCCCACTGTATAATGAAAGCACCTGCTGAAAGTCAGTGCCCTGAAAATGTCTGCAGTGTCCCTAAGCAAGAATTAGTCTTAGGCCACTTGCTTAAAAGCTGCTCTAGAAAGAAAATTCACTCGAAGAAGGCTCTTTCTATGTTTATTCTTTCTCTAGAGGCAGCATTCATAGGACAAGAATAGATTTGTCTCTAGCAGAGAAACCCAAGGATGGGTCACAAGATGTCCTGTTTAGCAGGAAATTCCTTTGGGGGGTGACCAGAGGCTGGAGTTTCTAATTGCCAGAGCAGCCCAGAGTGGCTTCAGGATGGGTAGGAGAGGTTCTCTGGCTGAGACATCTCACTGTAAGTGGAGAGGAGATGGTCCAGCTTGGAGACGCAGATACTGCAGAGAAAACCCTTGTAAAGCATGGAAACTTCCTCACACTGGACAACAGGGCTATTTAGGTGGAACAAGACCAGCATATACTTTTCTTTAACATTAATAGAGATTTTCTTCTTCTTAAAGACAAAGAACCAACAATGGTAAAGCAGGAATTACCCAGACAGAAGGAATAACCCAAACCACAGTTCCATTCTCCGAATTGGCAGAGCTCAGTAAGGAGGGAGAAGTTGACTTCGTGCAAAGTTTCAGTGTTTCACCAAAAATTAAAGAGACCAGATAAAGGCAACCCAATCCAGGAGCTATGGCAGCTGAGATGAAAATAAACAAGAAAGCTTCAGGTTCTAGGAAGAAAGGATGACAACATGTCAATTTTAGGATTGTTGATTACATGGAAACCACTGAAAGCACAGATATTTTCATTCGGTGTCCAAAACACCTAGGAACAAAAACCTTTTAAAGTATGAAATTATCTCCCAGGAGAATATGATGTGAAACACGTCCATTTCCGGTTCCACAGTGCACTTGTCCATGCAACTTTCTGCCAGAGTAGGATAGACACAAATGCCCATTAGACCTCTTTGGGCTTGCTTCCAGCAGAGGAAAATGTTCTGGGTGAAATGGCATGCCAGTAAACAGCACTGGACTTGGCTTTTATTCATCCTAAAGAATTGGGGTGGGAAGTTGCTTTCGTTTCTTAGCATAAGCTACTGCCCTGGGCAGCCAAAAAGGAAATAGGAGGGCGGTGAGCTGGAAAGGGTCTCTAAGTTCTGGTCCCATTGCTGTCACTAACTAGGTCTTATTGGGCAAGTCACATAATCACTCACAACCTGTTTCCTTATTTATAAAAGGAGACAGTTAATAGTTCAAAGCCTTTTTTCACCTCCAGTTGATCTGGGAAGCTTTGAAAGAATACAGATGCCTGGGACTGAATCAGAACTTCTGGGAGTCTAGGTTTTTAAAACTCCCCCAGTGGTTCAGATGAGACCACTCCATAGGCCAGTATTTTAGGAGTAATTCAACAAGATGTTCAAGATCCCTTCCAGTTCTAAAATTTTCTGATGGGAAGGTAGAGAAGAGAAGGTCAGGGAGAGGTGCTCTTCTGTGCCACAGAGCACCAGCATCTGCATCACCTGGGAACTTGTTAGAAATGCAGACTCCATGGGGAGGAGCTCAAGATGGCTGGAGGAGAAGGAGAGGAGCTCACCTCTCCCCCTGCAAACACATCGAAATGCAGGCTCTTGGGCCCTATTCCAGAAGTTCACTGAATTCTAATCTATACGTTAATAGGATTCCCAGTGATTCATAAATTCATAAATACATGAAAGATAGCCCTGATCTATTCTACATAATCAGGAGTGAACTTGCCTACCTATATGCCAATGGGTCGTTTTCCCGCCCAGTCTCTGTGGCTTGGCCAACCCAGGAACACAACACAAGGGAAACATGCGACTTCAGGCGGTAACTCTTACTGGGGGCCATGCTCCTCAAACAATGAGATTTTAGGACATTGCCACCTCACTATAAGTCCCCTTTCAAACTGGTCATAAATGCCTGTGAAAGCAAAAGTGAGGCCAAAGGGAGAGCTAGGCTGTGTGTGTGTATGAACATGTATGTGTGTGAACATGTGTGTTGCGTTATTCTTCCAGTTGTCAACCAGATAAAATTTCCCAGAAGAATTTCTAGAAGTGAGGTTCACAGCGTTGAGGAGAAGGAAATTTTAACTTGTGTTTGACTGCTAGTCCTTGATTATGGCGGGGGGAAATAAAATATATTGCAGCTCGCTTTCTCAGACGTTTGCTATTCTTACCCACATCCTGTCTTGAGAGTTGATCCCCAATGGAAGAAAAAAAAAAACACCTCCACACAGAAAAGACCTATTTCTGCTCTTCGGGGAGGGAGAGAAGTCTGATTGACAAAATTTGGATAAGACATGTAAAAGACAGAATTTAAAAACCAGGAAGCAGGAAGCGGGTGAGGCCAGGCGCCGGGAGGCTGCGGCGGCGGCCCCAGGAGCTGCGGATCTGTCGCTCCTGGACAAAGGCCCAGCCACCTGGCGCCACGAGCAGTCCTAGCCTGGGCGCACGGCTGGGAAGCATTCCGCGCCCCCCACCGCGACTAACAAGGTGTTTCCACAAAGCAGGCATCCGGCTCATCGCACCTAACCCAGCAACTCAAATTCACCACCCCAGAGTCCCGCCACCATATCAAAGACGAGTTTCAGCTGCTGCAAGCTCAGTACCACAGTCTGAAACTCAAATGTGACAGGCAGGCCAGCGAGAAGCTGGAGATGCAGAGTCATTATGTGACGTCAACTACAAACTGGCATTTTCCATTGGCAGTTGCCATCGACCCCTACAAGGATTAAATCATGCGCTGCTGCAGCTGCTGACTTTCAACACCCCCTGAAAGGAGTTCAGGTGGAGAGCAGAAATGAGGCACTGGGCGCTCTGGGAAAAACTGGCAGAACAGGCCTTCAGATAGTTAGATATTTTCAGGAGACAATTTTACGGGCCCAGATCCTGTATCTCCTCGTATTTAGAAAAGCACTAAAATCCTTCACGGTGACAACTGCTCCTTGTGAGTAGCAGTAACCTTCACGAGACTAGCAGCAACCTTCTGCAGAAATATGTGCTTGATTGCCTGTATCCCCTTCACCAAAATCACATGTATACTGACCTTCCCGCCTGCCTCTCTGAAGCAGTTTCTCAGAGCTCTCTGTGATGCTGTCTTCCGGGCAGCAGTCCTCATTTTGCTCCAGATAAAACTTAACTCGCAACTCTCACGTTGTCCAGCGGGCCTCTCACCGTTGTGGCCTCTCCCGTTGCGGAGTATAGGCTCCGGACGCGCAGGCTCAGCGTCCATGGCTCACGGGCCCAGCCGCTCCGCGGCATGTGGGATCTTCCCGGACCGGGGCACGAACCCGTGTGCCCTGTATCGGCAGGCGGACTCCCAACCACTGCGCCACCAGGGAAGCCCCATTTTTTTTTTTTTTTTAAAGTCGACAGTGACGTACTACGAAATGTCCTACAGCTTGAACATGAAGACGCACAAGCAGGCTGAAATCTTCAAGAGGCTGAATGGGATACGTGCCTAGGTCCGGCCCTACATTCCTCAAGAGCAGAGGGCCAAGAAGGGCGCTGCTCCTGAGCTGAACCCCATCAGCCGACAGCAGCTCCAAGCCCACCAACTGTCCCAGCTGCGGACTCTGGCCCAGCCCCTGACCCCACTGCCTGGGAGGCTGCAGCCCCCTTCGCTGCTGGCAGCTAGCGCAGACACCTGCCTCCTCTCGCTCTCTGTGCTGGGTTCCTCGGCCCACCTCTCCAAGGAATACAAGAACGGGCATGATAGCGACACCCACCAGGAGGATGATGGCGAGAAGCTGGATTAGTGGGTGGCTGGGATGTGGAGGATGGAGTACAAAGGGGCGTCGGACACAGAGAGAGAGGAAGGTTCAGCTCAAGACACATTATAGCTCGGGATTGGCTAAACTCTGGTCGTATTTATGGTAGCCGCCTGCTGGGGCCCTCACCCTGCTTGTGTGCTACCCGCTGGCTTTGCTCCTGCCCCCGACTCCCTGCCTCCCTCTTCCTCTCCTTCAGCCTCAAAGGGTGAATACCTGCTCATACCACAGATTAGGCAAGCTGAGGCCTGGAGGTGCAAGTGGGAGGCCAGTTCAGAAGGGAGCAGAACCTCAAGAGGTCCAACACCACCTGCACTTCCCCGATTCACACACGTGTAACTGACAGTCCTCCTGCCGGCCCCTCCGGGCACAGCTGGCCTCCCACCCTGACACTGCATGCAAACACAATGCTAGCTGCCCCTCCCCGCCCTGGCCGTCCCACATCTCCCCCTCCCGCCCACTCAGCCTCCACTAGTTCACGATGCCCATGCCCACCTGGTCCTCCCCCCTCACCCACGAAAGAAACAGGGGCTGGGGACAGCAAGCTTAGCCCCCAGAGCAGGGTAGGGTGGGTGACAACCCAGAATTCCCTTTCTCCCCTTCCCGAATAAAGATGAGGATGCTCTAAATAAATAAATAAGTAAATAAAATAAAAATAAAAACCAGGGGGAAAATGATTCAAAAAATCTTCCCAGACAGAAGAAAATCTATTGCTATTTTTTTCTTAAGAAAAAAGCTCCTGGGAACTTCCCTGGTGGCGCAGTGGTTAAGAATCCACCTGCCAATGCAGCGGACACAGCTTCGAGCCCTGGTCCGGGAAGATCCCGCACGCCGTGGAGCAACTAAGCCCGTGCGCCACAACTACTGAGCCTGTGCTCTAGAGCCCGCGAGCCACAACTACTGAAGCCCGCGCACCTAGAGCCTGTGCTCCGCAACAAGAGAAGCCACCACAATGAGAAGCCCGCACACCGCAATGAAGAGTAGCCCCGCTCACTGCAACTAGAGAAAGCCTGCGTGCAGCAACGAAGACCCAATGCAGCCAAAATAAAATTTAAACATTTTTAAAAAGCTCCCAGTTTCATCCTTTTATGGCATTCCACTGAAATAAAATTCTTAAGAGAAGCCCTAAGCCCCATAGGTGTTGCAAGAGTGGTGTTCATTACAGGAAACAGATGATGTCCTTTCTATGAAACTATGCAACTATTTCTTCTGCTGCTTTGAAGATGTGCCATTTTTACTTTCTCTTCCAAGCTAAAACTGAACTGTTTATGGGAATTTTTTCATAGTTATTATTCATAGAAATTATTCCTGATATAACAGAGGAACGATGTCTATAACACGCCCGGTTTTGTAAAAGAAAGAAATCCTTGTCTAAGAAGGGTAGCACTTTTTTATCTCTATACCTATAAATCAAATCAAAATTTGGCAGTCTTGCAAATGGGCTTCCAGGTTGCCTGGCCCTAGGACTGAGGACAAGAAAAAGGTTCTGCCCAGGTCCACACACAACCTCTACCCTCCAAATCCACCACACATATCCCTCCACTTACATTACCTCCACTTACATTCTTGCTTCCTAAGGATAGGTGAGCCAGTGGCCATTCAAAACACTAATATTGATATAACTTTCTCAGATGATTATCTTTGGAGATTGAACAGACTGGAAAGTTTGGAGAGGAGATTGGAGGGGGAGGGACTGAGTTACAGGCATGAGACAGACGGCATTCTGCAGCAGACACCCTGAAGGTAGGGGTCAGCTTTGGACAGTAGAAAGGCAACATGATAGTTTGGAGATTCGAGGGTCAAGGAATAGGGTTCATGCAAGGCAGGAGAACCCTACAGAAAGGTTAGAGAACATCAAGTTCACACTGCACTTTATCTCAGTCTTTTGATGGCTGACCCAAGCCCCTCCTCTGTATGTACATGGTAGATTGCCAACCCTATCCTAGGCCACTTTTCCTAAGTGACACTAAGCAGTGTAAGGAATAGAGATGTGAAGAAAGACCCTTACCCATGTCCTGACTTTCATAGGATCCAAGCCTCAACCTTGGCTGCATTCTCTTTTCTCATTTCAGGTTTTATTTTTTTAATAAAGAAAAATCTAAGTTCTACACTGTTAAATATGTGTTACACATATGTACGTGTTTAAACAGGAGCATTCACATCACATTGACGTGTGGAGGTCATGACTCTTCCTACCATCTCTCTAACATATACACATTTCTCACAAACAGAATAACCAATAAAAGATTTTGCAATCTTTGAATATTTCGTGAGTCAAGAATGTCTCTACCTCTTGGGGCTGCCCATTTCACTACTTGGCAGCATTTTGAAAAGATAACATCTCTCCCCTCATATTGAATGTAAATATGCTCCCATGTAGCATTTCCTTTTTGATCCTCATTCTTCCCTCTGGCTCCAAACAATAAATTTAATTTTCATTCTATGACACAACCCTTCAGCTATCTGAAGAAGGCCATCAACTCCTCATAGGACTATCTGTCACTGGTCAATGCATTAAGCTATATTTGTTCACATGCCCAAATGAAGGAAATGATTAAATCATATAAAATTTCTCATAAAACCCTGGGCAAGCCCTCTCCTGATAAATCCAACAAGATAATGCTTGTTTACAACTCTTTGCCTTACCTTATGCCAGCTTCCTTGATTAATTGTCACAACATGTCTTAGTCAGCTTGGGCTGCTAAAATAAAAGTGTTACAGACCGGATGGCTTAAACAATAAGCAGATACTGAAACCAAATGGATACTGGTGAGAGTTCTTTTCTGGGTTTCAGGCTGCCATCTTCTCATTGTATCCTCATATGGCAGAAAGAGGGAGAGACAGCTCTTAGGGGTCTCTTCATAATGGCACTAATCCCATTCATGAGGCCTCCACCCTCATGACCTAGTTACCCCCTAAAGGCCCCACCTCCTTTTACCATTACATTGGGAGTTAGGATTTCAACATATGAATTCAAGGGGGACAAAAACACTCTGTCGATGACACCACCACAGACTTAACACTGTACGGCCTCCTTCTTGATTTGTTTCTACAAGACAACTCCACAGTTGGATTAGAACCTCTTTCATTCTTTTTCTTTTCTTTTTTCCTTCCACACCACTGTTTCATTAGGGATTTCATTAAGGTTCAATCTCTAAGGATGAGGGAGTTACTTAGGGTGCACAAAGCCTCCCCAGATCTCATAGTAAACCACCAGCTCAGGCTCTTTGGTGGGATCATGGACCCCTTCCAGGTGCAGATTAGTATAAGGATGCTGCTTTGGCTCCACGCATGGGCTGGTGGGTGGGGTAATTCTCCTCCACCCAAAACATGAACCACATGAAGGCCACGAAGTTGAAGAGCTGCTTACACACGAGATTCCAAGAAGCAGGCATGGGGGACATGTGCACACAGTTCCTGATGTACACGTCCAGGTCCCAGTGACTTGGTTCAACCTCAGGTCTGGGTGGTCCCAGACACACCATGGATCCCTCACCATACCCCACGCCATCATCAGCCAGGGCTCATAATCTTCCACCCGCGTATTATACTTCGTGGCTGCGGCTGCCCATTCTTCTGAGGTCTTGGGATAGGGCCCTGGGAGCACGTCCTTTATAATGTGGGAGGCTTGTCTGTGCTCCCAACGACACCACATTTCAGCCTGTCCTCTGCAGCCCTCAGTCTCCCAGGACCAACCCCCAGCCGCTGCCATCTTCATCTTCTTCCCTGGAAACTCTTTATAGACAACAGTCCTAAACCAAATGTCTATTTAAGACCCTATGGTTCAGGGGCTTCCCTGGTGGTGCAGTGGTTAAGAATCTGCCTGCCAAGGCCGGGGACACAGGTTGCAGCCCTGGTCCGGGAAGATCCCACATGCCGCAGAGCAACTAAGCCCGTGTGTCACAACGATTGAGCCTGCACTCTAGAGCCTGTGAGCCACACAACTACTGAAGCCCGCATGCCTAGAACCCGTGCTTCGCAACAAGAGAAGCCACTGCAACGAGAAGCCCGCACACCACAACGAACAGTAGCCCCTGCTCGCCGCAACTAGAGAAAGCCTGTGCGCAGCAAAGAAGACCCAATGTAGCCAGAACTTAATAAATTAATTAATTTAGAAAAACAAAAAAAGACCCTATGGTTCTAATTTAAGCTTGTGATTTTTTTTTTTTTCCCAACAAACACATGAACATGATTAGCAGTGCTCTCTTTCTTTTGGTGAATTAGATGGTGCACCGATCACATTATTTTTTAAACTAACGAATCTCAACTTTGTTAGTACATTATAGTTACTTCAGGAGCTTTTAAAAATCATGATGCCCAGGCCATATTTCAGACCATCTAAGTCAGAAATTCTGGGATGGAAGTCAAGCATCAGTATTTTCAAGTACCCCCCAGATAATTCCAATGTGCGTCCAAGGTTGGAAACCATCCAGAAGGGGAAAGAAATAGAGGAAGAGCTCGACGAGAAAGGCCAGCCAATGTGAGAAATGTGAGGTTTTGGCTGATTGATTTGATGGCTGCTGGAATGAATGGTTGGTTGAGGGGAGGGAAGGCACGGTTCTTGATGTGATTTAGGGTTTAGACCTAAGTTGGAAAAGATATCGAAATTCCCATTTTCAGAGCACAGAGCAGGAACATGGCTATAGAGACCTATAGAGACCCTCACCTGGGCCTGTTCAGAACCTTCCGTGGCTGGCAGGATTTCTCTCTCTGCCTCCTTTTCCCTCCACAGCCACTGCAGGTTCTTCTGATGACCTCTCCACCTGCCAGCTTCAGGTGGCTTCCATAGTTGCTCCTGCTGCTTCCCTTGAAATGGCAGTCCATGTGAAGTGCGGCTCTCAGGGTGGCAGGCAGTAGGAAGACAGGAGGGAAATTTCTGCCAGTGCTTCCCTGGTGACATCTGGTTCACACACTACAAAGGCAACTCATTCACCTACGACTTCAGAAAGTCCCTGCATTTCAGCTGGCAGCTCAACTCCTCTCACAGGAAGCCTCTGCTGATCCACTTCCCAATGTATGTAACATTAGTGCTTTGCACGAAGCAGAGGTGGGTCAAGAAAGGTATGTTGAATAAATAAATTTGACTGCTTTTCTTTTTTTCATAGCACTCATAACACTTACATCTGCCAACCTGGCTGGACTGAAACCTTTATGTGTAATTTCTTTCCAGTAGATCCCCAGCACCTGTCAGGTGGCTCTCAATAAACATTTGCTAAATGATGAATGAATAACTAAATAAATAAATACTTCTTTTGAATCTCACACAACACCCACTATAAGACTAACTCTAGAAATATTTGGTTGATTGATGTTAATCCAAAGCAATGAAGTTACTGGAAAACTAAGACATTTCTGGAAACTGCAATGCCCTAAGTCTCCATTATTTCTCTGTTTCCAGCTCACTGGTGATATTTCGCTATTTCCTCAAATGTAAAGCAGCATCAGTAATGTGCTTTAGACTGGGCAGAGCATTAATAAAGTGAGTGTGTGTGTGAATTAAAAAAATAAATAAACCATGCAGCAGAAGAAGTTGCAGAGCACTGAATGACAGTAGTCAGTGAGGGATCGTTTCCTGCTGCTTCCTGTCCCACCGCGCATGTGCAGAAAATAAACAAGGGAAGAGACATGTTTTAAGAGATAATGACTCAGGGGACTTCCCTGGAGGTCCAGTGGTTAAGACTTCACCTTCCAATGTAGGTGGTGCGGGTTCGATCCCTGTTCGGGGAGCTAAGATCTCACATGCCTTGTGGCCAAAAAACCAAAACATAAAAAAAAAAAAAGAAGAAGAAATATTGTAACAAATTCAATAAAGACTTTAAAAAAAGAGAGAGAGATAATGATTCAGCAGTATGCTTGAAATTCTAATGACAAGTCAAGAGAAATTGATTAAAACAAAGAAAAATAAGTGTTTTAAGATATGTACATTATTGTGCAAAACTAGGATTGAACTAGACTCTCTGCTGAGAATGGTGGCACTTTGGTTCCTGACATGCATGGAAAGTCCCCAAAATGCGGGATAGCTTGCATTAAAGGTTAACATTCATGTAATCCTAAAGTTAGAAAGCCCCTTAAGCAATCAGCAGGAATTCATTCCCTTCCCCTCCACAGGACAAGATTCTAGAGAGAAATAAGAGAGAACCAGATGTCCCAAATCCCAGAAGAGCATTTATCATTTTCTTTGAAAGTATGCTTCACTCCCTAGCCAGACTTACATTTTCTTTTTTTAATTCTTTGTTTTTGTTTAACTGAAACCCATGTTGCAATTTAAGCCTATTTCCTCATTTGGTTCTCAGACGCAATGGAAAATAACAAGTTAATTTCTTCTTCATGATACATCAAGCCAATCCTAGTAACCCTAAACCATTCAACTTTTTCTTTGAAATCCATTGTCTGCAATATTTTCTTAAAATTCTGAATTAGAATTACATTCTGAATACTAAAATCCTAAGTAGTAAATCTCAAAATACTAAAAAACATTAAGATGCTTTTATAATAACTAATGACAAGAAAAGGGAAGCAATGAAAAGCACTGTTATATGTGCAATAAAAAAGATGTTTAAAATTATTTACAAAAAGTTAAAGTCCACAGAAGGGATTTTGCCTATTAGATAATAAAATACTCTAACAAACTACAAAAGATTAAAGCACTACAATCCCGGCAAAGAGATCAACAGAATAAAAGAGAGTCCAAAAAAGAAAAAAAAATCCATTAGTGCTACCACTACTAAGCCATAAAGGTGCCCAACATGATGACATTAGTAAATTCCCCTTGGGTGCCAGTGCCACACATAAACTGTCTCCATCAAAACCTCACAACATCAGGGAAGAGGCAGAGCTGGCACTCAGCGAGCAAATCCAGACCTCTCTGCCCCCCAGCTCTGTGCTCTTAATGAAACTTCGCCAGTGCTTTCATTTTGAATCAGTAATATTTAAAATTGGAAAAAGGGCATTGGAGCAATTCACTAAAAAATGTGAGAAAAAGTAAAGTTAGATTACTTTCTCACATTAAAAAAAAAAGGAGGTGGACTAAAATCTGAAATGTAAAAAAAGAAATAATAAAATGTACTATGTTAAACGTAGAGCAGTCTTATAATCTTAGAGTGAAGAAGGGCCTTCCTAGAATGGCACCAATGTTGGAAACCCAAAAGGATAACTGACGTATTTGACCACTGGTACAGAAGAAGACACTCTAAAGAAAGTTAAACAAATCTAGAAAAACTCTTGCAATGTACGTGAGACACAAAGGGTTAATATCTTTAGTTATAAAATGCACTTACAAATAAATATGAAAAATATCAACATCCCAGTTAAAACTGGGAGAAGGATATGAACAGACATTTCAAAAATGAAGAAAGCTAAATTGCCAACAAACATATACAAATGTACTCAATTTACTATAAAAGATATAAGACACTGGAAATACTCCTTCTAGGGAGAAAGTGTGAGCAGACAGAGGCATCCTCATACACTGTGGATAGACACAGAAACTGGTACAAAGAAACATTTCTTTATCCAGAGAATAAAGGAGGTGAGTTAAGTAATCTCTAAGAATCTCTAGATTCTTTCCAGATCTGAAATTCTAACATTCTTTATTTCTCTGAGTTATGCCAATGCTGTATAAAGGCTTTAGCAATCAATAAAGTATATTTTATACAAATAAATTGTTAAGATATATTTCCCTCTCCAGAAATTTGAATCTATTTTGAGACTTAACGTGACCCATACAGAAAACCTAATTGCACCCAACACAAACATTTACCAAGGTATTGTATGCCAAGGATGTGGAAGCACTGGGAATACTGGAGGCAGCCAGGAGCTGGGTGGACAGAGGAAACCAAGAAGTAAATAGAAAAGGATTCTCAGGGTGAAAAGCTTTCCCAGAGCTATGGGTGTGGGAGCACATGAGACAGACATTTAAACTAGCGTCGGGGATAAGTGAAGTTGGAAACATTCCTCATAGTCATCAGCTCCCAAAATGGATCTTAAAGGGTAAGCAAGCTTTAAACATATGAAGGGGGGATGCCTTTCCAGGGAAGAGAGCAACATACGCAAAGACAAGGGGACACTGGAGAGCACGATGAGTCTTAGGACCTCTTAGTGTTTCCTGAGGCTGCAAGACATGGACAGCTAGGAGCCAGAGAGGGAAAAAACAGGTTTTTAATGTCATCATAAAAAGCCAGGATCTTATTCATATGGTAACTATAAACCATCAAAGTAGTACCCTGATAAGATCTGCATTTGAGAAAAAACTCATTCCAGGAGATTCCCATTTCCAGTAAGATAGCAGACTGAGATAACCAGAAAAAATTCCAGGTTCAAAAACATAAAATGGGTTAAAGTTTTAAAATTAGTTTAAACGTATAGTCAAAAGTCACAAAAGACTAAGTGAAATCGTTAGATAACAAACACAAAGAGGGAACTGAAAATTCAAGTGGTGAGTGCCTCAGCTGATGCAACACTCAGTTAAAAGGGTAGGAAATTTTGTTCTATCTCAGATACTTGAGCTTAACTGACCCCAGGTGAGGCGTGGGCCTGGGAGAAGCAGGGAGTTGGAGCGAAGACTCTTTGAAGAGCTTCCCCCTTCAGTGACCTCATCCTTTCTCACCTACTCAACAGCACTCCAGCAGTGCTTCACTTTCTGCTTACATCCTCAATGTTTTATCCTTACTGGGTCATTCCTATCAGCACACCAATATGCTGTTATCTTGAACATCTTAAGAATCCTTTCTCTGACCTCTGTTCTCCTGCCAGCCACTCCCCCATTTCTCAGTTCCTCTGTGCAACAGGAATAATTCTCTCTTAAACCCAGGCCAATCAGGCAGCATCCACACCCTTCACTAAAATTGCTCTTGTCAAAGTCACCATGAGCTTCATCTTGCTAAACCCCTGATCCTTAGTTTACACAATCTGGCAGCATCCTTGACATAGTCAATCACTCCTTTTCTCGGGTACACTTTCTTTACTTGGTTTCAAGGACACCATATTCTCTTGGTTTTTCTTCTACGTTGCTGGCCACCTCTTCTTGGTCTCTGTTGTTCACTTTCCCTCTCTTTCACTCAGTGCTGAAGAGCCCCAGAGTTCAGTTCCCTTCCCATTTCTATCTGCACTCACAACCTTGAGCATCTCACCCAGTCTTATGGCCTTAAATACCAAGAAGCAGACACCAAGATGGGATTAGATGTGCAAGAGATTTGTATGCTGTGAAGCATAAAGAAAGCAGGAGTAGAGGCTGAGAGAGGCTTCAGATCATGAGGACACCCCTATGAAAACAGAGGAGGAAGGAGGGAGGTTTGGGTAGGAAGTGTCTCAAACTGCAGCTCAGTTCCAAGAAAATTTGACCAGGCTGATGGGGAGTTCTTGACTTTCCCATTAGAGTTAGTCCATGCCCTACAGGAATGGGTCTTCCCTAGGACCCAGCTGTGCTCCATCACAGCTGGAACAGCCTCTGTGTGAACGTGGTGGTAGATACAGAGGAATTGTCAGTCAGGAACATTCCCCACAGCAGGAGATCTGGTCTGTTCCCATGGCAGCCACAGTCCACCCTTTAACCTACATAGGTCTACTTTTCCAGGTAGGTTTGGGGAGCAGCTCTTCCATGGTTCCCATGGCCTCCAGTCTTAAGGGAAAACTTAGAGGAGAGGGAATTGGAGTAGTTTCCAGGGCATAACTGATACTCATCATCTCCTTCCTCCATTATCCAGTCGAAATTTCCCTTGCCCTCAGCTATCACCTTAGCAGGTCTTGGTGGCTTCCCTGGTGGTGTGACCCAAACCTTCATTCCTGAGGCATCTTCTCAGGTTGGGGTAGTTGCACGTGTCCATTCACAAGTAACAAGGAGCCTGGGAGCACCCAGAGGCTCCTTAGTGGATCATTTAGCTCCACATGTATTCCTCCTGCCCCCTTGTGTAACAGTAGCTCCACTTCCTGCCAAGATAGCGACACCTCTCCTTGCCTGCTTGGCCCTGGATACAAGAAATCCAAAGAGCTTTGACGGTGGCCGTAGTCCCTGGCAAGGGGGACCCTCTTTGGGAGACCAGAATCTCTAACCCTGCAAATCCCAGAGTTGCAGCGTCAGGAAGGACAATACCTCCCAGTGGATCCTTGGGAGTGATGGGGTGGGGGGTTCACTCATGCTTCCACTCTTTGGTTCCCCAACCCATATATTATTTCAAATGGGGACACAGTGCCATACAGAGGTCTCTGACTTAACACATATGCTGCATCCTAAAGGGTAATGCCCCCTCCTCTCAGAGTGTTGTGTCTGAGCTGATTCTTCAGCTGTGCCTTTGGAAGACAGTTTCAGAATTCTCTGAGGCCTGCTTCTTCTGGGAAATGTGGTTTGTGATACAACCAACGGATTCCATGGGCATGGGTTCACTCCCATATGTTCTTTACTATGAAATGATTCCCCTATGCTGTGTGAGATCCTATGCCTGTGGATCGGACATTCTATAAGCCCCCAAATAAGGATGCTGGCTGAGGCTTGCTCTATGGGCAGGCGAGGCAAAGCACGCCTAGAATAAGCATCTAACCCTGTGAAAACCAGTCACTGATCCTTTCAGGATGAAAGGAGCCTCACGTAATTGACTTGCCACCAGGTGGCTGATTGGTCTTCTCAGGGAATAATACCATATCCAGGTGCTCAGCACTGGTCTCTATTGCTAACAGGTCAGACTTTCAGAGGCCACAGTAGCTAAATCAGGTCAGTAGCCCTCATCTCGATCACTGTGGCCACTCCATTCGTGTGCCCATCAGCCAGTTCTGGGGTGGCTGATTATGAAGTCTCCCTAATGCCATCTGTCTGAGCCAATTTGTCTACTTGATTGTTCAGAGTCTCTTCCATGGGGGATGCTTTCTGGTGGGCATTACATGTGACACAAAGATCATCACACTTTGTGCCTCCTCCCATCAGTCCATCCATACATCTTACACCAGATTTTCCAGTACATTTCCTGTCCAGAGAGCCAGCACATTGGCCACTGCACAGGAATCTATGTGCATCCTCACCTCAGGCCATTCCAGCACAAAGTAGATGACCAGGTGCACCTTTCACATTCCTTCCTTGGGAAGATTTTCACTCTCTAATGTCTTTCAAGGCAACTCCTGAATGTGGCTGTAATTTTCAGCTTACACAATATTCCAAGCCAACTCATTTGTAAAACAAGCTTGGGATTATGCCTCCACCTTTAGCTGCTCACAAGGATCTCTCCATATGGCCACAAGTATGAGCTGAGGCAGAAGCATTGGTGCAACTGTGGGGTGACATGGGGCTCTGGACTATCTGCTCATACAGCTTATTCATACCCTCTGGTCCTACCTAGACTTGATCCCAGATGTACCATTGCCCTCTCACTATGCACTGCTGCTGGGCTCCTCTGAATTTAAGACTTGATGGGTTTGATGACAGGAATCTTGGTCACTTTTATTCACTGATTTATTTATAGCACCTAGAAAATGCCTGGGATATAGTAAGAGCTCTACAAATATTTATCGAGGAAATAAAGAACAGAAATGAATGTAATAGTGAACAAAGAGTTAAAAGAATTTTTTTCAAAAGTTAGTTCCTTGAAAAGACGACTAAGTCAATAAAACTTTAGTAACATTTATTAATTTAAAAAGGGAGACAGTAAAATAAACAATGTTAGGAAACAAAAAATGAGACAGAGGTACAGACATGGTAGTTGAAAAAATTAATCAACCACTTCTCAGTTTTACTGCTACCGTCTTTACTCTTCCAAACCACCTTTCTTGAACTGCTACTTATTTTCACTGTGTCCAGTCTGTCCCCACCCCTGGCCTATTTTCTACATAGTGACCAGAATCATCTCTTTTTTCAACTTTTTACTTTAAACTAATTTTAGACTTACAGAAAAGTTGCTGAAAATAGAAGAGTTCCTTCACCAAGCTTCTCCCCATATTACATAACCATAGTACAATTATCAAAACTAAGAAATTAACATAGGTACAATACTATTAACTAAACTGCAGACCTTATTCAAATTTCACCTATTTTTCCACTAGTGATCTTTTTCTGTTCCAGGATACTATCCAGGCCCCCAAATTACATTTAATTGTTTTTTTTCCCCAGTCTGCTCCAGTCTGTGACATTTCCTTAAACTTTACTTGTCTTTTATGATCTTGACACTCTTGAAGAGTACTGAGCAGTTAAAGAAGTAAATTATATCACATTCAGAGAGAGAAAGCCACTAAGAAAACTTTTATGTTTATAAATTTGAAAGCTTGGGTTTGGGAACAATTCCTATAAAAACTAGTCAAAGCAAACTCAAGAAGAAACCCTGAATAGCCTAGAGCTTTTCAAGAAAGTAAAATCTACCTCCAAAACAAAAAAAAAAGAAACAAACAAACAAACTGTAGATCTAGTCAGTTTTATAGGTGAGTTCTAGTAAAACTTTAGGAAACACATACATAATCTCAACATTTCAAACTGTTCCAATGAGTCAAAAAGGGGGTCAACTCGCCCATCTCATGTTATGAGGCAAGTAAATGCTTGATACTAAACCTAGACAAGAGCAACAGGAGGAAAGAAAAATCTAGACCAACCTCCTAGTGAATAGAGAAGAATGATTCTTTCTGATTTATGTGGGTCCAAAAATATGATCACCTCAAGATACATAGGAAAAACATTTGATAAAAGATGTATAGCCTTTTAAAAAATCTCTTAGCAGGCTAGAAATACATGGGAATTTCCTTAACTTAATAAAGAGTATCCACCAAAAACCTAGAGCAAACATCATACTTAATGATGAATCATTAGAAATATTTCCTTTCAAAAAGAAAATAAGGCCAAGATGCTGGCTATCGCTATGTCCATTTAACACTTTACTGGCAGCCTGAGGAAAAGATAACAAGGCATACTTACTGGAAGGAAAGAAACACAACTGTCATTACGCACAGATGGTATCACTGCACAAGAATTCAAGAGACTGAATGGATAAATTATTTGAAATAAGAAAGCGGGCTAATTTTAGAAATTAAGAAGCAGATCTGATTTGGTGGTTGAGTAAGAGAAAGAAGAAATAAGGATGATATCTGGTGTTCTGGCTTGGGAAAATACGTAATGTGGTACCATTTACTTAGATTGCTAATTCTACAGGAAAGTGAGCCTTGCGTCAGGGCAGAGTTATTCTAGGTGGGTAGCTTCCTGGAGAACTTATCTATAGCTCTAAAGATCACTGGAAATACAAGAAGATGGAGGAAAGTGTCATCAGAACCTCTACTGAAGAGATTACTACATGTAGTTGTACAGAATAGTCTGATAGGCCACTTGAGATGCAGATAAGACTCCACTCCCTGCAATGGAACATTCTAGTAAAAGTGGCAAGTCACTGGACTGACTCCTAAGGAGGGACGTTCTGATTAGCCCCATGGGTTTTGCTTTTCTTAATGCGATATACAAGTTTGGCACCAAGCTAATTTGGTCAGGAAAATAGAAGAGAGGCTGGGGCTTTGGAACACTGACAATTCTTTCTCTGCCCTTCTCAAAAGTTCTCAGCCTCTATTCTAAATAAAGGTTGAGTATATTAGCTAGACTTATTGTGGTGGTCATTTTGCAATATACATGAATCATTAGGTTGCACCTAAAACTAATATGTTATATGTGATAAATTATACAATCAATCAATCAATATTGAAAGGGTGACATGAAGGGACAAATTAATAACTAGCTAAGAGGCTCATGTAGCTCAGTCTCATGCTGGGTGGTGGAAGCGGATGAGTTCAGCTCAGTATGTGACAAGTGAAATGTGACAACTTCACATAGTTGGTTGGATAAGTGTGTCTGGAGCCTGGAAATGCATATTTGAGAGTTATCAGCATATGAAAGAGAGTTGAAACAATGGGCATGGATGGATGGATCATGTAGAAAGGATACAGAGAGCAAAATGAGAAGAGACACACTCCAAGAATGGAATGCTGAGGAAGAGAAACTGAGAATATGTAGCCAGAGAAGTAGGAAGAAAACCATGGCAGTATCTTTTTTTTTTTTAATTGAAGTACATTTGATTTGCAACATTGTGTTAGCTTCAGGTGTGCAGCAAAGTGATTCAGCTATATATATTTATAAATATATATATTCTTTTCCAGATGCTTTTCCATTATATGTTACTAAAGGATATTGTATATAGTTCCCTGCTATACGGTAGGTCCTTGTTGTTTATCTATTTTATATATAATAGCATGTATCTGTTAATCCCAAACTCCCCCTGCCTTTTCCCCTTTGGTAACCATCAGTTTGTTTTCTACGTCTGTGAGTTTATTTCTGTTTTATAAATAAGTTCATTTGTATCTTTTTTTAAGATTCAATATATAAGTGATATCATATGATATATGTCTTTGTCTGACTTACTTCACTTAGTATGATCATCTCTAGGTTCATTACGGCAGTATCTCAAAAGGATCCAGGAGAAGAGGGAACATTGAAGAGAAAATGTGCATCAGTGACAAATATTTGCAGAGTGAAAAGAGCTCACTGTCAAAGCCACACAGGCAAATTCATTAAATTCGATCTACTCTTGTTGAATATGGTGATCTTAAAGCAATAAGATTTAACCCTGACAGATTCATTTCCTAACTCATTTGTTCACTCATATTTAACAAAGACCCACTGTGTGCAAGATTTGTACCATTATCTCTCTTTCCTTCTCTCATATTGAGCCAAATTCAAACTCTCTCAGTAGTTTCCTGAGATTCTGAGAACAGGCATGGACTCAATATATAAATTTTCCTTTTTTACTTGATTAATTCCTAAACAACTTCAGCTCAGCACTTCATTCTTATGTGTGTTAAAATCAAATAGCTGGGCTTCCCTGGTGGCGCAGTGGTTGAGAGTCCGCCTGCTGATGCAGGGGACACGGATTCGTGCCCCGGTCCGGGAAGATCCCACATGCCGCGGAGCGGCTGGGCCCGTGAGCTATGGCCGCTGAGCCTGCGCATCCAGAGCCTGTGCTCCGCAACGGGAGAGGCCACGACAGTGAGAGGCCCGCGTAACGCAAAAAAAAAAAAAAAAAAATCAAATAGCTTTTCTGAGGTTACAACCTCCAGTTTTCTATATATTTCCCCAGTGTTTTATATTCATTAAAAACATATGAAGAATCCATGTGCTCATTCTTTTGCTTTTCCCATGCAATCTTATTTCAGAATCATATAAGCAAACTCTGCTCAGTATTCCCTTGAGATCATCTATATTCTTTGTAAAGATATTTCCACTGAATCTAATATAATGCCTTCCCCACTGGATTAGGATACCTGGCCCCATATTAATGTTTTCATGATCACCTACTACTCAACACCTACTAGGTATCCTTTTGCAATCAAAGAACTTAAAATATTGTAAGGAAGATAAATTATAGAATTATAATACAAGGCAGAAAATGCCAGGAGAATGAGCAAGAGACTATGAGATTTCATTGGAGGAGAAATTAGCTTTGGCTTGAGTGACCTGGAAGAGTTTCACAGAGAAGGTGGCATTTAAGTGGGTCTTAAAGAAGCAGAGGAATTTCAATAGGTGAAGCTGGGAGGGGCAATGGTGTAAGCAAAATCAGCAAAGCACAAAGAAAGTCCAAGAAATGATATGTACATACACCTGGTGGAAGAAAATATATCAGAGACAAGAGGGGAGAGATATAAATGCTGACAGCTAACTCAGTACTTCTTAAAGCCAGGCAGCCTGCAAAGTGCTTTACATTCTTCATACCATTGAATCCTCATACAACTCAAAAGGGCAGCTACCATTCCCACTTCTGTTTATCAGACAAGGAAACCAAGGTACAGCAGGATCCAATGACAAATAGGAAGTGCCTGAGCCAGGATTTGAACCCAGGAAGTCTAATTCCAGAGCTGCACCCTGGGCCCAACATTGCTGGAGAAGGGAGAGGGACTATAGGAGAAGTGGGCAGAGGTCCAGGAGAACACTGGGTCATGGATGTGAAGGGAGGAGTTTCAAGAAGGCAAGCGTTGTTCATAATTATAAATCTCTCAGATAATTCATAACCCTAGACTGAGAAAAAGGTTTTAAGGGGCTGATTAGTTGGCCCCAGGAGACTTCTGGAGCAATGTCAAAGGAGCCAAAACACAGAGGAGTAAAGAGGGAGTAGGTGGTAGGATTGCGAGGCAGCGACCATGAGCCTTTTTTTTTTTTTTTGCGGTACGCAGGCGTCTCACTGTTGTGGCCTCTCCCGTTGCGGAGCACAGGCTCTGGATACGCAGGCTCAGCGGCCATATCTCACGGGCCCAGCCGCTCCGCGGCATGTGGGATCTTCCGGACCGGGGCGCGAACCCGCATCCCCTGCATCGGCAGGCGGACTCTCAACCATTGCGCCACCAGGGAAGCCCCCATGAGACGTTTTTTTCTAGGATTTTGATGCCCAAGGTAAGGAGCGAGAGGACAGCAGCTGGAAAAGAGTGATCAGTCTGTGATTTTGTTTTTCGGGATAATTTATGTGAAGGAACATTAGTGGAAAGTATTAGAGAGAGAAGATAACTGAAATGCCAACGTCCTTTTGGGGAATGGAGGGATAAAGAGATTAAGGATGCAGGGGAAGGCTCGGAGAGCCATAGAGATGAAGAAAGAAAACTTTTTCCCTGAGGCAAGAGGAAGGGAAGACGGGAAGGGAGGTAGTAGGGAGAGGTTGAGCAAGCCTACTTCTGATGACCCCAATCACCCTGGTGAAGTAGGAGCCAGGTCCAGTGCTGAAAGAGGTAGGTTGGGCTGGAGACAGAGACTTAAGAATTGTGGTCGTGATTGGAAACAGTCAGTGGAATGTCAACAAGAGTTGTGTTGCGGCTGGCCTGGCATAATTCACTGAGGAGGCGGGCACCTCTCCTCCCCCTGCTGTGATGCTTGCTCAGGTAAGAGCTCACCTATAACAACTCACCTCCTTTGTTCTCCCTTCCTGAATGAGACACTCCCACCACTCCAGCCCTCTACATCCTGCTTATTCCGGCTCTCTTTCTAACTCCTTCACTCATTCCTCAAACGGTCTCATTGCATAGATTTGGCTTGGTATCGCTTCTCTAGCCAGCTCTGACCTCTAGCTTCCATACTCAATTACAGCTCCTCCCTTTGAGGTCCCTGCTTTGTAGCTCATCACCTCGTCTGTCCAGCCCGAGCCCTGGAACCTTGAATGGCGTATGCTCAAGAGGCAAGCCCCAATAAAGGCTAGCATGTAGAAGGGCTGCAAACAGCTACGATGGCCTGATTTAGAGAGCCTCTGTGCCAAGTGACCTCAGGTTGCCTTCCAGATCCCCTCTCCACACTTTTCTACCTGTCCCAGCCCCCAGAAGGGATCCTGTTTACTGTCCAGAGGTCACTCTATGGATAAAAAACAGGAGCCCTTGCCCACTGATTTCCAGTAGGGTTAGGCCAATGGAAAGGACTGGCAGCAGTTCGGGGATAAGTAGAAAAGAGAGGGCAAGGTATTTATTCCTTCGGCTCCCTCCTGTGTGGTTGCAGGCTGGCAACAGCTGCATCCCTCCACCAAAGACCACAGCTTCCCTCCAGCAGCTTCTCCTACAGCTATAACGACAACCATAACTCCATAAGCTCCAGTCTTGTAAATTCCAGTAACCACTCCTTGCCTTTTCAGGAATAAGACATGTATTGGTAGGATGTGCTTCAACATCCCTGTTATTTTCCCCTAATGTCTTGGAAAGCAGTCCATTAACCCCTCTTCAATTTTCCCACTTAAGGATGCTGTCTTTTTCTTTTTTTTTTTTAACATTTTTATTGGAATATAATTGCTTTACAATGGTGTGTTAGTTTCTGCTGTGTAACAAAGTGAATCAGGTATACATATACGTATGTTCCCATATCTCCTCCCTCTTGCATCTCCCTCCCACCCTCCCTATCCCCCTCTAGGTGGTCACAAAGCACCAAGCTAATCTCCCTGTGCTATGCAGTTGCTTCCCACTAGCTATCTAGTTTCCACTGGGTCGTGTATGTATGTCCACGCCAGGATGGTGTCTTTTTCTTACCACAACCTAACTGATACAGTTCCAAACCTGAATGGGTCCAATCAGCATCATTTTAAGACACATGTAGCAACCACTATGAATCCTGGAGGGATATCAGCGATAACTTAGATGATGGAGAATCTTTACCTGGATGTCCCACTGGTATCCTCAAATTTAATGTATCTAAAATCAAATCCATTGTTACCATCCCCTTATCTAAATTTGTTCCTTTTTTCCCCATTCATTCTTTAATTTATTTAAGTATTCTCTGTTTACAGAATTCTCTTCATGTGCTGGGCACTGTGCTATGCACTAGGGGTTCAAAGAGGCCCAGAACAATGTTCCATCTCTCTAGGGGCTCAGTTCTATGGGGAAGACCCATCCACAGCTGTTGGGCTGCCCATAAATACTCTGATACATGCCTTTATTTTGAACAGTAGGAACTACCTGCTGGCAAAGCATAGAGGAAGAATCCGGGATGAGGCACAGGCCAGAAGACTTCTCCAAGGAAGTCCTATATCAGCTGAACGTTAAAGAATCAGTAAGCTTTCAGCAGTGGAGAGAGTCACAGGGGGAAAGAACACTCTAGGCAGAGTCAGCATGAGCAAAGAATACAGGTATGAAAGTGCACAGAATGCTCAGGAAATGAAAAGCTGTCCTATACAGCTGGACCAGAGGGTACATGGTGAGTGAGCAGGCAGGCTGGGGTGGGGATGGCAGGGTAAGGGAAGGCAGGGAATAAGTGATAAGGTTTTCAAAAAAAAAAGTAGGCCTGGTCAGATTAGGAAGGGTATTCGTTGGAAAACTATTTGTAATTGTTATGACGCCTAATGTGCTATCAAAGCTCCTCTGAAGTGTTGTACTTCTGGCCCGTCCTTTGCCTCAGGGAAGAGATGTAACAATGACGGCCAGGAAACAAAGAAAGTAAGGCCTGGCTTTTGGTTTCTAATGAGGATTTTGAAATTATGTTAGAGCTTATAGCTCTGAGGAAAAATGTCTTCGAATTTCTAAAATCTTGGGCCCTAAAGGATTAAGGGGGTAGCTTTTACCATAAACTGTACTTCAGATAGAACAGTTGGAGAGTCATGTTGGCTGCCCTTAGGGCTTTTCCTTTCCCATGTCAGATGCCAGACCTACAGGTCGCCGTTGGGAACAGGACAGAAGAGGCCTAATGCGAAGGAGTATTCCCACTTACAGTGACTTAGTTATCAGGGGCATATCCAGATGAAATGAAGCAGGGCACAGGGCAAGACCTCTGGGTAGGGTACAGCCACATACATTAAGGAAGAAGGAAAAATCATGAAAGAGACTTTTTTTGCAGACTTCTTTCTTTCATGTTTAGGTATGTCTAATTGGAAATTCATAAATTGCTGGTATGAACTTTCATAAATGTGCAAGTATACACGCTAGAAGCTACCAATAAATATCTCCTGAAAATAAACAATTGAAAAACGCAATAGAGGCTACAGCACCTTTCTGTTTCTGCTTCATGTCACTTACCCTAATTTACTAACTCATGGAAAATATTATATAACTGCAAAGTTGTTTGGGGTGAAATCAAGGGGTGCTTCCTTTAGTCAAAACATACTGCAAGAGTTACTTCTAAATAACACCTTTGATTTGGGGGCACAAATATCCATACAGAAAGTGATTTAAATAAGGAAAGAAGTCATTTGAACAAGCGTATGTCTATTGTGGGCCAGACTGAAAGCACCATATTAGATGAGGCAGCCTGGTGTCTAGCTTTGGCAGAAGTTCTAACTATTTACTAGGTCTGCTACTCTCTTTGCTCCCATCATCTTGAAACCAAGAAGGTTTATAAATGTCCACTGAACATACCTGTGGGATTTTAGAGAAAATTTGCCTATCACTCTTCAGAAAGCATCTATTCTGTATCCTGGCCCCTTTGTCTTGATACTTGCCACTCAGTACTGCTCTGAATTAATTAGACATCTAAACATCTCAGGACAATGTTTTTGTTTTGTTTTACAAAATTATTCTAAAAGTGCAGACCTGATGCATCACAATGCCACTTTCATGTTTTTTTAATGGACTGGTCCTGCTCTATTCAGTTAATTTGCCTTATAAGTTTCTTGGAATTTCAGAACTACAAGTGTTGGAAAACCGTAACCATAACTGAGGTTGCCTACTCGTTTACATTTCCATTTTCCCTAAAAGCGACAGTAATGAGAAGAGCTGAAAATGGGCGGCTACTTAGCCCATATGCATACTTTTGTATGAATTGAAAAGATCACGCTTTTTTTGGGCAGATGTAGAGCACAATAGGAATCATGGGTTAGGGAGCAGAGTTACAGGCTAGATTTCGGGCCCCCATTCACTCCCTCAGCCAAGGTTGCTTCAAAAAGACTTCAACCCAGCCTCAAATCAGCTCAATCCCTGATGGATTAAGGTAATTTGCCCTCGTTCTTATTATCCTCTAAAAGATACGTGAACCCTCCCTGGAGAAAGATAACTTCATTAAAGCTTCTACAGTATTTTTACACAATGCTCAGCATTTAATCAAAAATTGTCTGGACCAAGAGAAAAAGAGGACCATAGAAATGTACTTACAGATGACTCAGGTATTAGAATGATCTGCCATGGACTTTCAAGTAACTGTGATTAAAATGTTCAGTAAAATACATGATAGGATAGAGAATTTCACAAAAGGACTGGAATGTATAAAAAACACAAACATAAGTTCTAGAACTCTAAAACTTTGGGTCAATATATGTAGATTGCAAATTACCAATATTAAGGACTATTAATATTAGTGGAAAAGTAGTGAAGAGAAAAGGGAGGTAAAGTATCTGGCAGAGCATAGGAAGAGGGCTTTGGAATGCAGCCATGGGAAAGTAAAAGAACCTCAAATAAAGCCCTCCTAGGTCTTGCGCCTGCATTTCTGACACCACATTGGAGAGACAGCTGAGCTGGCCTGAGCAGCAGTGTGCTGATGCATGCTGGAAGGAAGTTTTCAGGGGAGTGCCAAGTTTTTTTAAATCCTAGGAACAGCAAAAGAAGTTTGAAACATATACAGGAGTCGATACAGAGAACTGTTAGGGTCCAAAACCAAATCTCTCAGGCCATGATGGGGTCCAGAAAGAGGCTGTGATCAATTCCAACCATAACACACAAAAGGATCTGAACTTTTGAATAAACAACGAGACAGGCAAAGAAAGCATCTCTGTCTCAAAAGCAAGCAACTTCTCTTTCATTTCACCTACTAAGTTGTGTTTGTTTGACACTCATGTTTTTAATTTCAGAAAATCTTTTCTGAGCTATACCCAAATCTCCTTAAGTGCTGTTATTATTTTTGCTGTTATCACCATTCCCCGTCTGTGCCTCTGGTGTGTTAGAGCCTGTTTCACTTGTTTTTCCTCTCCATGAAAGCTTGGCTGTTTAGGTTTATTGTTCTTTTTCTTGGAGTTGGTCAGAGACTCAGTTTACCTACATGCCTTAAATAGTTTGCTGCTGTTCTATAGAAAGCAGCTCCCAAGAGGAAACATTTTTGTTTCTTGGTTTCCTTGACCTCTCAGGGTTAACAAGGTTTCACCCTTCTTCAATCTCCTAAGGACCCAAAGAGTCTGGGCATGCTCCCGTCAGCTGCTCTTGATCTTCCCTAGAACATCAAGGATTCCCTTGAGTCAAGATACTCCAGGCATGAATGCTTGTGGTTGCTTGCTTGGGACGTTCCTACGGTTGTTGCCAAGCTCCCATTTGGACCATAGAGAAGGGAGCACAGCTATAGCTCCCTACAACTTTGTTTTCAAGGTGATGAACCATCATCATCCTTATGTTTTGTTTTTTCCTTTTTTTTTTTAAAGGTAATTACCTTTTATTTCAGTACGTTTTGTATTGTTGTTTTTTCCTTTTTATAGTGAACTCATTTTAAGCCACAGATCTATTATTTTGACAGCTCGTTTTTTTGTGTACCCTAAAATACAAATTTAACAGAGAAGTCTTCATTGGGTTTTTACTACTGCATTTACTGCTGATCGAATTTGCAAAGTTGGTATGCAAGATCTATTGTACAAAAAACATCTATTCAAAATATGAATATGGAATTGACTATTGCCTTGAAGGTTCTATTGGATTCTGTGGGCCTATATCACTATGTGCCATGTGGTAGAGGGATGCTTCCACAGCTTTTCTTTATTGGAACAAGTGTGGAACATTTCTTTTACGCTGTGCCATGACATCATAAGGCCTTGGGACCATGTGGTTATGAACAGAAACATATAGGAACAATACTAGGTCACACTGACTAGCCAGAATCGATTTATAGAAATGTTTAAAATTATTTAAATAAAAATGTAAAATTAAGAGTTCTTACAAGCTTGTTAATCTTTGGGCTTATGAATAGGAGTCCAAGTTTGAGAAACTTGCAGTGAAGATTGCTCCCAAATTGTCTCTGTCTAGCCATGAGTCCCAGAACCTACATTCAAAAGCCTTACTAATGTTCATTTAACTGATGCGAATTGATGTGCTAACTTCTAATTTCTTTTTTTTCAATGTCTTGAAAATATTAGTTACCTGGTTTTTATTCAATATTTAAGCACCAGCCTTTCACAAAAGCTATAGAAGTCAATGTTTTAAAGAGTTGTATGTAAGTCCTTTCCCTTTTTTGGTGTAGTCTCCTCTCATTCATTCTATCTCTTCGCTGCCAGTTGATGTTTCAAAACATGAAAGACCTGATTTGGAAAAACAAGAGGCAGAAGAGATGATTGATTTATCTGTGGTTTCCAAAAAAAATTTTACTTTTAAATTCATTGTAAAGGATGCACAAATAAATTCCTAATTTGCTTAGTTCCACTGTACCTACTATGTGCTGTGTGCTTCTATCAAGTGAGAAGTAGCTTAATTTTTTTCAAAATTAAAAGTCTATAATGACTTTGGTTCACTTACATTTAATATTATTGACGGTATATTTGAATTTGTATCTACCATCTCACTATTTGTTTTCATATTTTATATTTTTTCTTCTTTTTTCCCTTCTTTTGAAATAGATGAATATTTTGTCATTCCATTTTCTTCTTTATTAATTATATATTCTTTTACTATTATTTAGCTGTTACTCTAGAGAGTATGACATGCATTACTGACTTATTATTGTATAGTGTGTATTAATACTTTTACCACTTCCTAGATGATGCTAAAACCTTAAAACATTTTAACTCCATTTATCCCCATGCCTTTTGTGTTACTGTTGTCATGCATTTAGTTCTATATATATTTAAACTACACAAGGCATTACGATTGTTGTTTGTATAGTGTGTATTTATTTAGATTTACCCAAGTGTTTACTCTTTCTTTCCTGCATTTCTGTTTTTTTCTGTCTGTGATCACTTTCCTTATGCCTGAAGAATTCTCTTTATTACTTCTTTTAGAGTGAGTCCTCTGGCAATGAATTCTCTTAGATTTTCTTTGTTGAGAAATGTCTTTGTTTTGTCTCTGATTTCAGGAATATTTTCACTGGGTATAGAATTCCAGGTTGGCCCCCAGGAGTATTTCTCAAACTCCTTTCCCTGTTCCTAGGATTTGAAAAACTTGGCACTCCCCTGAAAACTTCCTTCCAGCATGCATCAGCACACTGCTGCTCAGGCAGCTCAGCTGTCTCTCCACTGTGGTGTCAGGAATGCAGGTGCAAGACCCAGGAGGGTTTTGCTTGAATTCTTTTACTTTCCCATGGCTGCATTCCAAAGGCCTCTTCCCAGCCTTTGCCAGATACTTCACCTCCCTTTATTCTTAGCAATTTTTCCATTCATCTTCAATATTAGTGCCTTGAAATCCACATATACATTATCCAACATTTTCATAATTTTAGGACAGATATTAAGTAAATTGTACTAAAATTTCGTGTAAAGAAATTTGAGGTTGGGCAGGGCTTGCTATACAGTCGGCCCTTTGTATCTGCAGGTTCCCCATCTGCGAATTCAATCAACCATGATAGAAAGTATTTGGAAAAAAACAAATTTTTTCCCAGAAAGTTCCAAAAAGCAAAACTTGAATTTGTCATGTACAAACAACTATTTAGATAGCATTTACACTGTATTTACAATGATTTATATAGCATTTACATTTGTATCAAGTATTATAAGATATCTAGAGATGATTTAAAATATGAAGGAGGGTGTACATAGGTTATATGCAAGTAATGTGCCATTTTATATGAGGAACTTGAGCATCCTCGAATTTTGGTATCTGCAGGGGTCCTGGAAACAATCCTCCATGGATACCTAGGGATGACTGTATTTCAGACTACAAAACTGCATTATTATTAAGGAATCCAACTTCCCATCTGATTGATAATTTTATTAGTTAGATGAAGCTAGGTGCTATCACCAGCAAGCCTCAGGATCTCACAGGCCTGACACAGTGGTTTACTTTGCACACTTACAGTTCAGTTGGGTTTTCAGCAGGCAGCCTTCCATGTGGAATTCAGGAACCCTGGCTCCTTTAATCCCTGGGCCTCAGAGTCCTCCACTGGATGTTCTGCATTCAGCCAGTAGGCAAAAGAAGAAAGTAACTGGAGGATCATGGGTGGCTAAGTTTTCATAGGCTGAATCTGCAAGTAGCATACATCACTTCCACCTCCACTTCATGGGCCAGACCTCAGCCACCAGCCACATCCAAATTTAAGGGGGGCTGGGAAATGTCATTTAGCTGTGTGCCTGGGGAAAAGAGGAAACTGGTACAGTGAGCAGTTCATCTCTACTACAGTAATTAGTGGGAATTCAATTTAAAATCAATTTTTCCAAACCAAGCTCAAGGAGCTAAGAATTCTTTAATGGACTTTTAAGTTGTGCTCAAATTCACTCATGTATGATAAAAATTAATGTTCACTAAATTCTAAAGTGTAATTTATCCTTACTAGTGTTTTTTTTCTCTTTAACTAACTTATACAAAAATAATAAAACTAATGGCTTTTAACTAGGTTATTGTATAGAATTTTCACTTATTTGGACCATTATTCCAAAATTTACTACACTTAACATTGGAGACAGAATACTCCCTGGACTGACCCATGTGTTTCCTCTGCTTTCCTGCCTTGGGGTCACAGAGTGTGAATGCTGAGAAAGTAAAGAACTGTGCTAAAGGACGCACTACGAATTCATGCTAATTTCAGCTGTGCTCTCACTCTTGTCTGTCAACCACCATCACCATGACGACCACCCCATCACTTCCTAGTGGTGCTTTAGGGCCTTTCCCACATTGGCTCCTCCATCCTTCTCCAAATTCCTCATACCCCTGACATTCCTTACTTTCCAGACAAACTCTTCACCTCACTCTTCTTATTTAATTGTAAGTTTTTGCTCAATGGTCATCTATCCTTATTCCACGTAGGCAGGGACCATATCTTTCATGTTCACAGCCTTATTTAGTGATATTTAGTGAATGAATATTTAGTGAATGTATGAATGAGGCTCTCTGGGGTCAGCTCTATCTTGTACCCTACTTTTCATCTCAAAATATCTCTGTCTCCATATACACCACCTTCAGATTCTTAACTCCCATCATGGGAGAAGATCTTATCCTTCTAGGGCTCACTTCCTCACCACTATTTCCATTCCCAATATCTCTGAGTCTTGCTCCCTCAATCATCTCCTCTTCTCCAGCAGCTTTACTCTCTCCTTTGTCAGCTCTCAAAATAGGAACAATTTTCCCCCAGCTTGAAAAAGGCTTTGTTTTCCCCTCTGCTCTTTTAATTTCTTTCTTTCCTTTCACAGCCAAAACGAATTGCTGGCTCCAATGACTCATGACCCGTGCACTCCTTCATCTACAATCTGATAATTGCTCTACTCTGGGCTCTTGAAGGTCATCAGTGACTTCCTACTTGCCACATTCAATGATCTTTTCTTAGTCTTCATTTTCCTCGTTCACTCTGCAATATGTGAACTATTACATACCATGGCAGAGACTGTTGGTTGACCACCAAATATCCCATTCTCCCCTTTTCCTTACCAACACAACTCCAATTTTATTTGAAGTGGTAACATGTCCAACTAAAGGACAAAATTTCCCAGCCTTTCTTGTAGTAGAGATGGCCTTAGGAAACATAAGCTTACATGCTTGAATTCATTAGGTTAATGTCAGCTGCTGTAAAAGATAAATTCTAAATTCTCATCAGCTTAGACAATAGTACGTTCTTGCTCACATAATACTCAAAATGTATGTTCCTAGCCAGCAGAAAAACTCCTACATGGTCATTCTGGGACCCAGGTCCCTTGCATGTATTCCATCTTTTTCTAGGACCTCCAAATCCTCTACATTCAGCTAGTAGATGGAGAAAGGGGATGAAGGACAGCATGTAGGAGGCCAGAACTCAGCTATATGATGAGACATAACTGCAGAGGAGGCAAGAAAATGTAATACGTGTGACTACCCAAGAGGAGGAAATGGGTTTAGTGGGCAACTAGCTAGTCTCTGGCCTACCATTACAGTTAAGCCATTCAGTAATAGATTCGGCCCTAACCCAACCACCAGGAATGAATGGAACAGGCCATAGTCACTGCACCCTGACTGCGTACATTCTAGGGCAGAAAATCTTACTCGTTCAATCCTTTAAGCCAAAGATGAGCATTTCTTCTTTACTGTCTGCCATAACAAGTGTATTACTCAACATTTTTTTCTCTTATTGTTGTCGTCATAAAGCATGAATTAATTTGCATTCTGCCCTAATAAGAACCATTTCTAATCACAATTAGACTTGTTCCCCTTTATAGCCGTGAAAAGTGAAGTTTGAAAACTACTGAGATAAAGAAATAGATGAGATAAGATGTACTATGAGTTTGTACTTTAAATCCCCCAAGAAAGCCAAAATTGCAAAATGTGAGTCATGTTGGTTGTTGTCAACAATAAGGCTTTTTTGCCAAGTACAAAAAAAGCACCGATGAAGTTTATAAGATACACAGGGATCACAGTGTCTTACTGCCCAGATTAATGACTCCCCTGTTAGTTTAATTCTCTCTGTAGACTGTATATCAAAGTCTTCCCCAGCATTTCCTTACCATGGTTACTAACAGATGACATTTACTGTCTACTCTTGACCAGCGGTTAAAAATGGCCTGCCTATAAATGATCCTTCGTTCAGCTCAGATTATTCTCTAATAGGAAGACATTTATCTGTATTGAAATTCAAGGTGATAACAGAAACGTTTGAACCACATAAATTTTCCTCCTCTCTCTCCAACCTGATTAACAGTAATAATAGTAACTCATTCTTAAAGTTGGAAGTTTCCAACTTTTCAATTGTTTGTTCTCAACGCTCTCCTGCTAAGAATGTGTGTTATTTCAAATAACTCATCTTTCATATAAATTAGCACATGCACAGAGAAACAAGTGATTTCAAGAGCCAGTCTCCATTTTTTCCAGAGCCACATACAGGTATACAAGATAATTTTGACACCCAGACTTACATAAGCATACAACTTAAATTTGTTTGACCTGGGCTTTCTGTCTGGCAGTTGAATACAGAAGAATATCTTAGCTTCTTAGAATGTGAGATCAAAATTGTTTCTGACTCAGGATAGAGTCTTCCAGGACAAGGAAAAACAGTGCCATTGTTATTCATTCATTTAGTAAATATTTATGCAGAGCCTACCATATGCCTAGCAGCATACGCTGGGACTGTGGGAGAAAGTTAAATAAGACACAGGCCCTGCCCTTGAGAGATTCACACCCCAATGTGCAAACACACAACACAATATAATACATTAAATGTGATGGGGCTTTCAGAGAGCCCAAGAAAGTGGGCTTCTTAGGTTCAGGGATGAGGGTGAGGAACTTCTGGGAGAATCTGAAGAAGTCTGTTGAAATAAAAATCCAAGGCTATGCTGAGGAAAGCAAGATTTAAAAAAGGTATGAATAAAGAAATAGCATTGGAGTGCTGTGAGCTAGGCGTTGGCCTAACTTGCCTGAGGTCACCAAAAAGGGGTTTAGGGAGGCTTCTTTAAACCTGAGGTAAGTGTAGGTGGAGCTTAAGGGCCCACTGCCTCTGGGTCTTAGCTGAGATGCCCACCAGTACCATCCTGGTAGTGGATGCTGGATGCAGACTAAAGGGCTTACTCCTCCAGCTACTGGCACGCAGTCCTCACTATCAGCCCCCTCTAGCTGTTGCCTTGTCTCAAAAGAATTGCTGCACTCGAGGTCATGTGCCCTTCCCTGGGCCCCCAGTGCCTGGCCCACCCAAGGTGATAAGGCCCTCACCCCCAGTTCGGGGCAACTCCGAAGACTCCTTTCAGCTTCTGAGCTACCAGTCAGGTTGGTTCGGTCCTTTTATTGAAACTATCACAGCCTGCCTTCACCCTCTGCCCAATCCTGCTTCTGTTCCTTCCCTTTCACAGGTGTTCATCACCAAAGCACTCCTAATAAATATCCTACACACTAGCCTCCATCATAGAGTCCGCTTCACAGGGAACAAACCAGCCACACCTGCCAACAACACCCCTTAGAACCACAGGCAAACTGCTAGAAAATCTCAGTAATCAGTGAACCGTCAAACCTATAATTGGGTTGACAAATGTATTATTCCACCATTTATTTATTCCCAGGTCATCACCCAAAGACAGTTTCAAAAATTCATTCTGAGCTTTAGGGTTTAAACTACAGCCAAGCTCTAATTGAGAATACGTTTTCTCCAAGATCCAAGCATACAGAGACCCTGATCCTGACACTGCGGTCAGCCAGGACACACCCACTCCCCAGAATCTCTGGAATATTTAATTACTTGCTTTGGCAGCAAAAGATATCAAAATGAAACTTCTTGATGGACAAGAGGTTGGGGAACCCAAAAAAGCAGAAATCAGAATGGGACAAAATGAAGAGTTTACTAAACCACCTGCAAACTTTAGCCAACAGATGCTGATATGATGTTTGTGCAGACTTGGCCACATGACATACGCAACCAGCAGAAATGTAGGCAACTGGCATGCTGTCTGACCCTGGGGGAGTTCTGCCTCCCCACCTCTGAGCAAATAAAGGAAATTGCAGGGTCCTTCCTTTCTCTCCCACCCTCTTGTCTTCTCTGCTCGTCTCTTCCTCCAAAGCAGAGGCCTGGGGAATCCAAAAGATCTGGATGCCATTCTAGCCTCATCACTTACTAATTATGTAAACTTGGAGAAGTTATTAAGCTGAGTCTCATTTTCCTTATCTGAAAAATGGGAGAAAAAGAAAGAAGACTTCTCGGGTGCCACTGACAGGAATAAAAATATTGACATCACTGACAGAGCCATGCAGAGTAAGTACAGCACTAAGCTTAAATTCTAGTCTCACTGTAACTGCACAGTGGAGTGAAGCCTGGAGGGAACTCCCAGAGAGTCTGATATAATTGGTTTAAGGTGTCCAGTCATCAGAAATGTATACAGCTTTCTAAGTGATTCTAAAGTGCAGCCAAGGATTGCAGCCGCTATGGAAAACAGTTTGGGGGCTCCTTAAACAACTAAAAGGAGATATGATCCAGCAATCCCACTCCTGGGCTTATATCCAGAAAAGATGAAAACACTAATTCAGAAAGACACATGCACCCCAATATTCATAGCAGCACTCTATACAATAGCCAAGACATGGAAGCAACCTAAGTGTCCATTGACAGATGAACGGGTAAAGAAGGTGTGATATATATATACAATGGAATACTACTCAGACCTAAAAAAGAATGAAATAATGCCATTGGCAGCAACATGGATGGACCTAGAGATTACCATACTAAGTGAAGTAAGTCAGACAAAGACAAATATTATATGATATCACTTATATGTGGAATATAAAAAAATGATACAAATGAACTTATATTTACAAAACAGAAACAGACTCACAGACATAGAAAACAAACTTATGGTTAAAAAGGGGAGGTGAAGGAGGGATAAATTAGGAATTTGGGATTAACAGATACACACTACTATGTATAAAATAGATAAACAACAAGGACCTATTGTATAACACAGGGAACTATATTCGATATCTTGTAATAACCTATAATGGAAAAGAATCTGAAATATATATATATATATAAAACTATAAACGGAATCACTTTGCTGTATACCTGAAACATTGTAAATCAACTATATTTCAATTAAAAATAATAAATAAATGAATAAATAAAGTACAGCCAAGGTTGAGAATGATTGCTCCATGAAGATTATTTTCTATTTAAGGTACATAACTAGCACATGAGTTCAGTATCAGTACTCCTCCCTCCATTTCCACAGACAAGGAAACAGGTTTAGAAAGGTTAGAAGGTCGCTCAAGGGTACAGAGCTAGCAAGCGGGCAAAGCTGAGATCTGAATTCACACAGTATGACCACAAAGACCCTTCCCATCACCACCACACTGCCGTGCCACCACCTCACCCCCTGCATGTGAAGAGTATCTAGCACGGCCGCTAGCACACAGCAGACGCTCCAAAATTGGTAGCTGAGTTTGTCTTTACTTTTTAGCTTTCCTCCTCTCTATCCTTTGCTCTGTACAATCCCCAGCCCAAAATATTGCTTAGAGTTCAGTAGGAGTGAGGGATGGACCCAGGAAATCCTATTCTTTCTCCTACTCTCCCCTTTCTAAAATCTGGCCATGAGCACACTTGTTTTCTGTTTAAAAAATTTGTAGATAATTATTACAGGTACCATACTGAAATATCACAAATCCAAGAGAAATTTTTCAACCATCCGTTCTCAAGTTTAAGTTGTTTTATTTGCCTATGCCAACTTCTAGTTCTTGTCCATGAGCATATATGGTTTTTATATTTACAAAATCATAATATAATTATATATTTAGATGTTCACATTATACCATATATATTTTTCCAGAAGATCTGTCTTATAACCCAATTAAGCAACCTGCAGATAATGAAGATAACTTTACTATGTAACTGGGCCCAAGATATTTTCATTAGAAGTTTCCCTCTAGGGGTCGGGGTGGGGGGTGGGGAACCTTAGCCTTGTTACTATGAAAACTGATATAAAAGTGTATAACCATGTAAAGGTCACATGACATGACATTTGCCTTCCCTTCTTTGCTGTATGTTCCTCAAGGCCCACACACCTCACTCCCATGCCTGGCACAAAGTAAGAGCTCAAAAAATACTTGATGTATGAACAAATGATACTTTTCTGGGCTGAACAATGAAGTTGTACAGTAAGATTTCTTAGGCGGAGGGACAGGAGACTCCAAAGTTAACCATGAGAATAGGGCGGGGTGAACCAGAGCAAACAGGAAGGAAAGCAGATGGAAATCCCATGGTGAAGGCCAGCTACATTGGCTGGAAGGAAGCACGTGTTTTCCTGAATTGTATCCGTTCAAAGCCACCAGCCGTGAAGCATGACATATATAGACCATGTCAAGGATGGACAGCTGCCCCTTCAGTCCCTTGAGAGTTGTTTCTAAAAAGTTGTGTACATTCTCGGAATGGGTATGAAGGTCAAGACAGCTGGAACAGAAAAATAAGACTGCAAAAAATGGGAGTCGGTACCCTTCAGAGAACATCCCGATACAACGTCATTCGAGGAAGATTCTTAACCTAGAGTCTATTGGGCCTCCTCCAGACAGCATAGCGAGACTTCAGGAAACTGTGAACACACTGAAATTGGTATAAATTGTGCATACGTGTGGCTGTCTGTCTAGAGAGACCTCAGATTCATCAGATTTTTGTGCCCTTTGGTTATCGGGCCTGCTACTTCTTCCTCTTCATCAACTCAAATGGAGCTCCTCTAAGTCCATCATTATTTGTTAGGGGCTGGAGGTGGGAATAAGAGGTGGTGGGAACGAGAGGTAGAAGGGAACTAAGCCCTCGGAAGACCTTCTATTAATTGAGTCAATAGATGTGAAAGGATTAGAGAGTGTTCAGCATATATAAACAGGGGCTTATAAATGTTAGCTCTCACTATTTTTATTACTCTATGCCAAAAGCCTTACGCTTTCTCAGCTTCACAATAACCCTACAAGGTCAGCATAAGTCCCATATCCTATTTATGAGGAAACGGACTCAGAGAGATTAAGTAAACTAACCCGTGGGTCACAGCTAGTGGTGGAGTTCAGAAAGATCAAATTCCAAAGCTTGGACTCTTTGTCTCCACCCCAAGACTTGAATTACTGGCCAGCTGAAAGCAGCCTCTCCGGCTACCCTTTAGGCTTTTACGTCTAAAGCCCGGTCTTACTCTCTCCCTGAGTCTGTCCATCAGAACAGGCACTGAGCCACAAAATGAGCTTCTTCAAGCCAAGGCATAATCTACTTCCTTATGTAATAGGGTCCTGGTCATCCCCCTGAAATTCCACACTCAAGCCAGTTTCTTTCCCAGGGTGTCAAGTGTTAATTAAAGAAATAAGTCACGCTAAGCACAATTAACTCCCTCCACTCTATCATGCAGCCAAGTGAAAGGCCAGGAGGGCAGAAATGTTTTCTAGTAGTCACAAACCAGAGTGAAAAAGCTCCAAACTAAGTCTCCTACTTTCTGGTCTCAAAATTGCAGTTAAACATTAGCTGCTAAAACAGCCTTCCTAAAACATGATAGAATCCTGACAAAAGTATGTACTTAGTGCTTCCTATGTGTTCGCACTTTACACGTGTTATCCCTGTGTTTCAAAAGAGCCAAACAAGCTGGTTAGATGTTACTTCTTGCGAGGTTAAGCAAGCCTCTCAGGGTCACACAGTGAGTAACAGAACCAGGACATAAACCCGGGTCTGATGTCATCAGCATTCTTAACCATCTTCCTCCCACCATGTCTACACAACCACCGTGATTCACGCTACCCAACATCTCCTCTTGGTTTTCCCTGGAGCCACTTGCCTGAAATCTTGAGAGGAGAAGCCATGAAAGCAAGACAGATGGACTCTATAAACAGAAGATCCGGGTTCCAGGTCCAGCTCAAGTACTAGCTCTGTCACCTTGGGAGATGACTTAACCTTCCAAGATCTCAGTTTCCTCACCTAGGCAATGAAGCTCATTGTTCCTGTTTCAGGATCTAGAAGAGAATGGAGCTAAGGCTTAGGTGTTATGCGAAGGTTGGTTACCTTTTCCCCTCCTTAAAGCACTAATGCGAAAACTAGTGGTAGCTCTTTCTCAGCCTCCCAGCCTCTTCTCGGCCACCGCTAGAGTCCCTCCACGCCACCACCTCCTCCTCGGGCCCCTCTCCTCGCAGTGGCGGCGGCTTAATTTCCCCTCCATTTCAGTAGTTCTCTTGCCTCGCAGGAAGGACTGGTCTTGGATGCTGGGAGTCTGCCTACTTTTCCCCTCCCTCCCTCCCTTCTTCCGACTCTGGGCTTGAGGACCTGTCTCCTCAGGACCCGGCGCGTTGGGGCGGAGCTCTTCACTCGGCTGCCGGGGGTCTCTGCGAAGCCGGCGCCGGGTGCGCAGCCTGCAGTGCGTCCCGCCCCGAGGGGCGGGGTGTGACCCGAGAGTTGAGATAAGAGGCGCCTGCTGTGGTGAGCGCACCGCCATACGCGGAGCTTCCTTGACGGCTCAGCCTCTCTGGCGGAGCCGCGCCTGGGGCGGCCGGGGGGCTTCTCTGCACGCAGACGCCGTGGCCCCAGCCCTCCCGCAGCCTCCGCTCTGGCTCGCCGCGCCTCCCGCCATGAGGCCGCTGTTCTACCGCTGCTGCAACACCACGTCGGTGGAGAAGGGAAACTCAGCGACGATGGGCGGGTTGCTCTTCAGCACGGGCCTCCTGGGCAACCTGCTAGCCCTGGGGCTGCTGGCGCGCTCAGGGCTGCGGACGTGCCCGCGGCGCTCGCCGCGCCCGCCGCCCTCCGTCTTCTACGTGCTGGTGTGCGGCTTGACGGTCACCGACCTGCTGGGCAAGTCCCTCGTGAGCCCCTTCGTGCTGTCCGCCTACGCGCAGAACCGGAGCCTGAGGGGCCTGGCGCCCGCATCCGGCAGCTCGCTGTGCCAAACCTTCGCCTTCTTCATGTCCTTCTTCGGGCTTGCCTCGACGCTGCAGCTGCTGGCCATGGCCCTGGAGTGCTGGCTTTCCCTGGGGCATCCCTTTTTCTACCGACGGTACATAACCCCGCGCCGGGGCGCACTGGTGGCGCCTGTCGTGGGCGCCTTCTGCCTCGCTTTCTGCTCGCTGCCCTTCGCGGGCTTCGGGAAGTTCGTGCAGTACTGCCCCGGCACCTGGTGCTTCATCCAAATGGTCCACGAGGAGCGCTCGCTGTCAGTGCTGAGCTACTCAGTGCTCTACGCCAGCCTCATGCTCCTGCTGGTCCTCGCGGTCGTGCTGTGCAACCTGAGCGCCATGCGCAACCTCTACGCGATGCACCTGCGGCTGCGGCGGCTCCCGCGCTCTGGCCCCAAGGAACGAGCAGAGCTGGCCGCCGGCGAGAGGGAAGAGACCCCGCAGCCCCTGGAGGAGCTGGATCACCTCCTGCTGTTAGCCCTCATGACTGTGCTCTTCACCATGTGCTCCCTGCCTTTAATTGTGAGTCGCTTGGCGCTAAGGCTGCGGGAGACTGAAGCGCGTCGGGCCGCAGTTGCCGGGAGGGAAGGGTGGGGCGCATTGGACGCTGTGCAAGAGGAGCTGCGCCCTGAGCCAGGGGGGTTTGTTGCTGCGTTCCCCGGATCAGCTTCCCTCCACAGCCCCCAGGAGATAGAACCCAATTTGTTGAGCCAAAGAAGGTAAAGCCACAGAAAGGTAGGGAAAGCCGGAGCCGGATGGTGTCCCCTTAGCCCCGCAGAACCTCTCCAGTTAGCAGAACCCCCTCCTCCCTGCTTTCCTCTGGGAAGATCTCAGGGTTATTTATGCACCTCAGGACTTTGAGAAGCAGACCTTGATTCCTCCTTGGCAATACGAGTCCTTTACCACTTCTCGATGGCTACGCGAGGTTTTATTTCGTTACACCCGCCCATGATTTTAGTGGCGTCAGAAATGGGCAAATGGCACCTGGGAGTTCTCCCCGGTGTTGGCGTGGAAAGGGAATAAGGGAAGGTGTGCTCCTGCCAAAGTGATTTGCACATGTGAGTGACTAAAAGCATAGGTTTAGGTATTTTTTAACTCGTGAGTAAACTTTGAGGAGTGGCGGATGCTGTTTCCGGTACTGCAGCTGCGGGGGATGGTGGCGGCAGAGGCGGAGAGGCTGTTTGGATTAGCAGATGTGTAGGAACGTTTCCCCTGGTAGTGTCGTTCTGACAACCTGTCTCGACAGGTTTTGTTTCTATCTTGGCAAGCGAGGTGACATGTAAAGCCATTATCTTGGGTTTCAATCACTAATGGGGGTGGTGGTGCAGATTGAATTACTTCATCGTTTTGCAGGTAATTTCCCTGCAAATTAGGTCTTGTGACCCTGGCCAAGACACCTAGGAGTGACTGAGGCTTGTGACCCTGGCCAAGACACCTAGGAGTGACTGAGGCTTTTTCAGCCTTGCTCCTCTCCCTCTCCAGACCCCTTGGAGTCCTGAGACTTATGTGAATAGGAAAGTTAAGTTTCTCATGACAGTGTAGCAGCTTGGGACATTACTTTCAAGGGTGGATGAAAGTGAAATATAGTGTGATTTTTCCCTTAAATGAAGGCCTTAATGTGTTGGGCAAAGAGCTCTCTGGGTTAGGATCAGAACTCCCCGAGATAAATAAATAAATCTCTATCTATATAAACAGAGAGGTAGAGATAGAGGTATAGATATTTAGCAGTGGTTTTCAAACTTTAGCACACTCAGACTCATCAGCAGTGCTTTGACAAGCAGAGCTGGCTGGGCCCCATTCTCCAGAGTTTCTGACGCAGACATGTTTGAAGAATTCAGCAGCCTCTTCTTCACCTGCTGATGTGGGGATCACATTTTGAGAACCACACTCTAAAGCAAGACTTAGCAATCACAGCCCACAGGCCAAATACGTCCTGCGCACTGTTTTAGTGCAGCCCTGGAGTTAAGAAGAGTTTTTATAAATAAACATGTACCATAAATTTGATGACAGGGCACATGAACTCTGAACCCCGATCAAATATGATTCCAAGAAAAAGACTCACTCTTCTCCTTAGTAGACACGTGTTACCAAAAATTGTACTCAATTATTATCACATTTTTAATTCCATCAGTTAAAATTGTAGAAATGTGTTTTCCCTCCTGTTAGTAAGTACCTACTAAATATCCACGATTTGCCTCTTGGCTCATAAAACCTAAAATGTTTGCTCTTCGGCCCTTTACAGAATATGTTTTCGGATCCTTGCTCTAGAATAAGAGCCTTGCTTACCTGTGCTGTGATAAAAGCAGAAATTAACCGAATGCCTGGACATTATGTCCTGAGTTTGAATGTTTTAGTAAGAATAATGCAGAAAGCATAATACATTGGAAAGAACATTCCATGTGACGACTCTCTAAGGAGATTTGAATAACTCACAGGGGCTTGTGAGGATTGAAGGAAATAATGGATTTGAAAATGATTTTCTAAAAAACTTGTAAAGTTTCAAAGACGTGCAATGCAGACAGCATTCTTCACAGGAGGTATCATTTCTAGAAAGGATAAGGGCTTTAGCATGGGTTTGAATCAGGTCTCATCACTTACTAAGTATAAAAGTACTTACTTATCCTTTCTAACCTCAGTTTCCTCATCTGTGATGCAGATAACTATTCTTACTCTGTAAGATAGTTTTGAAGATTTGAAGTGTTATATACACACTAACCAGGTGCCTGGTGGCCTCAAAATTTATTATTACTAATTATTATTACTAATTATAACTTCCATTTATTATAATTGCCTGCTAGACACAGAAAATTAATTAAGAAATATGACCTCCGAAGATAGTATAATATTTTAAGGCAGTGGTTCTCAAACTTGTTCTAGTCTAAGGACCCTCTTTTCACTCTTAAAAATTATTAAGGGCCCAAAGATGTTTTATTTATGTGGATTATATCTATTAGTATTTACAATATTAGAAATTAAAAATAAGAACAATTTTAGATATTATTGTAAAACAAGTTACAATGTACTTATTGCTTGTGTTTTTGCATAGGTGAAAGAGAAGTTTGAGATTTCAAAATTATTTAATGAATGGTAATAAAGTGTAGTAATATTAGCAGGTAACATGGGAAAAAACATGTTAAGAGCACAGAAGCACTGAGAACAATCTCTGAAAATGCACGTATGTATGTATTACCTTAGAAAGGTCTAGAAAATGCAAGAGTATACAGCACATATTCCATTAGCCATGAGAGTGATGATATCATTCATTACACATCAGGCAGCTTCTGTGAAACTCACTGTACACTTATGAGAGGATGAAAAAAGACAAGTAACATCTTTTTATGAAAATAGTTTTGACCACATAGACACACTGAAAGAGTATTAAAGATGCCCATTCTTTGAAAATCACTTTTCTAAGGAAAGGATTTAGTGATTGGAAAAAATAAGGCTGTATGTGAAGGTGGGTAAACTTAAAAAAAAAAATCTTGCTCATCACATAAATATTGTATTTCATTAAGCTGGTGAAAAGTTTGTTGGAATATGATTTTTTAATTAAGTTTGTTATAATGCTGGATTAGAGCAAGATGTTTAGATTGAATTCTCAAATTTCCAATTTGATACGGTAAAAAGAAAGTATAGAGAATATGGGAGGAGCTTTAGTGGCAGTTTGCAGCACGTTCTTTAATGTATATGAAGTATTTTCATCAAAATTATTTTTACCTTAGAAAACCACAGTGTTTTGGAGGTTGGTCGGGAAGCAGGAATGGCTGAAAGAGGGTTTTCACGAATAGATGCAACATAGTAGTTGAGAGGTTTTGAGAAGCCAGGTAAAGGTATGCACAAGCTTATGTAATCGCATATATCAGAATCCATGGAGTCAGAGAAGTGGTTAGAGGACCTCCTGCATGCATTGAGATAACTCGTGTGTGTGTGTGTGTGTGTGTGTGTGTGTGTGTGTGTGTGTGTCATTTTGTTGAGCAGAAAGAATGGGTGGGATGCTCCATCCATAGGAGGCTGTTAAAGTTGTGTAAGGGATGGTAGCAAGAGACTGGCCCAGGGAAAAGGGTCAGAAGTGGATTTAAAGAGCTAGAGCAGAGGATGAGGTCTAGGGTGTGGTGATGGATGAACTGAATGGGAGAGGGCGTTGGAATCAATGTTACTGTCCTAAGCAGGGATGTCCAGCCAAGCTGTCGCTAGAGAACAGGCAACAGCAACATTTTTTTGTGGACCCCTAATTTCAACAGAGGGCGCTCTTCTCACACCAGTTCTCTTTGTGTAATGACCCGCATGCGTTTAACAAGCCAGGAATACCATTGATCATCAGAGGATTTTTCAAAAGTCTAGATTGTGTTCAAACGGATGTCTTGTGAGAATTAATAGAATATGTACTTTGATCACTGTCACAAGGGAATAAATTTGTCATACTTTTAGTAAACTCAAAAAATAAATAAAATTAAAAGGCCGTTTGTAGAATATTACATTTCTAATACAAATCAGGTGACTTGAAAGTACAAATAACCTAATAATATGCAATAGAATTGATATGGATAAATAGTGTACAGAAATAAAATTTGTCTTAATTATATAAACATCATTCAGTTACCCAGATCCCAACTTATCAAGCATTCTCAAATAGTAAGAATTATATCTTGCTGCACTCCACTTTGAGGAGAAAGGAGCAGATATAAAGATTAAAGTCATAAAAAGTGTTTGCTTTTTCAATCAACTCAAGTGTGTAGCCTGTTGTCATCCATTTATTCACTCATCTCAGATTTGGAACCTACAACATTCCAGGCACTGTAATTCATTGTGGGGATATAAAATGAGAGAAACATCCCATCTGCCCACAGAGCTATAATACTGGGGGTGAGAGGGAGTGACTAGGGCCAGAAAGGAGTTAGAAAAGGAAAGGATTGACTCCTAATTGATAAAATAATAATAATAGCTAATTATTGAATTATTCTTAATGCAAGGACCTGTTCTCAAGGTTGTACTCATACTATCTCATGCAAATTTCATAACAATCCTGAAAGATAGGTGCAATTATCCCCATTGTATGGATGAGGAAACAGAGTAACTTGCCTGAAGTAACACAGCCAGTGAGGCGATTCTATCTAACCTGGATGGTCGGACTCTAAAGCTGATGAGCTCAACCACCACCTTAACCATCACCAGAGGCTTCGTGATGGGGGTAATGTTTTAGGTCAACCTGGAAAGAAACTAGGATTTGAGCATGTAATCAATTTCCACATCTGTAAAATGGAGATAATGAACATACTTACTTCACAGGACTTCCGTAAGGATGAAACAAACTTTTAAAAGTAAAACACTTAGAACGGTGCCTGAGAATATGAAGCTCTGTGTGGACATTAGCCATTATTATTACTCTTAGTATTATTAAGCAGTGATGATGGGAGAGGGCTTCCAGATAAACTCCGTTCTTCCTAAGTGCACTAGATGGGAGTATCTGAGCCTACAGAAAAGAGAATAAAAAGGTAAGGAAACAATTATGAGAACATACATCTTCTCATATCCCTGATTGCGTTGAATGGGTCTGGTCTGTGTACTTATTCATATCCCCTCCCATTAACTTTGAGTTTGCATATTTTCTGGACCATTAGAGTCCATTTTGTCCCATTATGGATTTAGAATCTTAATGAGCATGGGCGATGTAAGAGCACTGAGAAAAAGTGGCTGGCCTCCAACTGAGTGGGAGACAGTTGTAGTGCTGGTCTAGACAGCAGTGTCGGCTGAATGGCAGGAAAGGGATGAAGCAGTTTGCAGGGCTCCCAAGAGGCCAGAGAGCTCAAGGAAGAGCAAGACAATACAGGAGTGTCTGGGCACAGGTAAGTAGGCTTATCGCTCTGTGTATGTTTCTTTTTTCTTCCTAGTCTGAAAAGAGGGTGACGACCACAGAATGATAAGCATCTGTGCTAAAAATGAGTAATTTACCCAAGTTGTCTTCTGTCTTTCCACTGGAATATGTCCTGTCTCTTCACGTTGATTAAACGTTTCTGTTTCAGATGGACTCACAGACATAGAAAACAAACTTATGGCTATCAAAGGAGAAATCAGGGGCAGGGATAAATAAGGGATTTGGGATTAACAGATACACACTGCTATATATAAAATAGATAGACAAGGACCTGCTGTATAGCACAGGGAACTGTATATCTTGTAATAACCTATATTGGAAAAGAATCTGAAAAAGAAAAAAATACATTTATATGTATATACATATATATGCTGTACACCTAAAACATTGCCAATCAGCTATACTTCAATAGAAAAAAATTCAGAGAAAGAAGAAACAAGTTTCTGTTTCATGGGTGTCTCCACACATGTGACATTTCACAAGTGTGACTTATTTCTGGGCTAACTAAGAATGGAGGACCGGAAGGAGGCAGAGGAAAAAGGGAAGAGAATCAGTATCTATGGGAGTGAGGTGACTCTGTAAACGACTCAGTAGACTAGATTTGTCCCACTTCAGCTCTTCCTCTACACCGCCAGGTAGGGAGCGGGCAACTCTAGCCCTGCCACACTCACCACAGGTGGACCAGCTCCAGGGACTTAGCCAGGGGCTCCCAGGAGGACCTGGCTTCCACTGAGCCTCCCAGGTCGGCCCTGCACCTCCCTGGCTTCTCACTGGCACCCATCCACTGTGGTGGCCTTAGCTGCTTATAAGTTTACCCAAATGAATACTCCAAGCCAAGCTGCCGTACTCTTACGGAAAAGTAATGTTTCCTAAGTGAAGTAAGTGAATTTGTTGCGGCCATCGACCTTCCGCTCTCCTAATTGAATGTTTTTCTTTAAAACAGTATCGTGCTTACTACGGAGCGTTTAAAGCTGTTCACGAGAAAAATGGAACTGCTGAAGAAACTGAAGACCTCCGAGCCTTACGCTTCCTCTCTGTGATCTCCATTGTGGACCCTTGGATTTTCATCATTTTCAGAACATCGGTATTTCGGATGTTTTTTCACAAAATTTTCATAAGGCCTCTTACGTATAGAAACTGGCACAGCAATTCTTGCGGAACTAGCGTGGAATCCAGGCTGTGACGGTGTGTTAACCTCTCTGGTAAACTCAGGAATATATCACATTTTCTGGCAAAGAACCATGATCAAAAATATCTTACAAGTTATATCCTTAAAAGCTATGTCCCATAACAAAACATCTAAATGTATTTTCAAAACTATTCGATCGATCTTAATAATGTGTTGTCACTCTTTATTCGAGAACCAGTTCAGTGGGGTTTTTCATTTTGAGTAGCAACTACAATTTCATATATTGTAAACAATGTTAAAAGTCTTAAAGCAATGATAGTAATTATTCCATTGTTTGTACTTGGTGTCCCTAATTTTTTAAGGCGGTCTTGAGACCTCTGGGTCTTTATTTAAATTCAATAGAAACAACACAGTTTACAATTATGTGATAGGTGTCCTTAAATTTTCTTACCCTCTTTATTTCTAGTGGAACCTGATTTGTTTATTTTGCATCACAAGTGCCCCTGTTTAATTCTTTCCTTTGCCAACTGATACAAGTATAGCCTGAATTATAGATGCTCCTCTGAAAAGGGTGATAGAAAATATAACTAGGTGAGGCGTTTGGAGGGTCCTTCCCCCAGCCACCCTCTGGGAAAACGCTCACCACCTTGTGTGAAGAGGCGAAGCTGTAAATAAGTAAACGAAAGGCAAGATGTGACTATGATCTACACCCTAGAGAAGAAAAAATTCTTTTTACCCTTTGAAGTCCAGTTTCTTGTGTGTTGAGGTAGGGGTGTCAGTAGGCATGAAAATTTGGAGTGGCTACAAAATGTTGTTTCAGTTTTTGGAACCTCCATTTTGTAGGTTTATCAAAATAATGGATTCTTTGGTGGGGAGGGATTTATGGTCTTTGGAAGACAGGGATGTATGACTTCTCAGAGAGTGTGTTTACTAAGCATGGCTGTGACACAGCCAGGCATTCAGCACAGGGACAAGCTCACTCGGGACTCAGTCAGCCTCAGCTGAGAGCAGTGACAATGACCTTAACTTCTACATGTTAAAGCCATATTCTGCCCTTGGTGGAGACCGTAAGACCTTATTGAGGTTCCTGAGAGATACGCTTTCAATCTGGAGCAGAATATGGCCCAGATGGAGCACCACCAAGCACTTTAATTGTACATAATGTTTACAAAGGTTAGCAACACTATGACCAAAAGGGAAAAGTGGGGAAAATACAGCTGCAGCTGTTAAACTAAGCAAGAGACCGTAGACCCAGCCTGCAGGGAAGAACTTTCACCTTGGGTAAAAGATGAAAGTTTTTTCATGGGGGCGTCAGAGGGGTTTCAGCATCTGTGGTGTACCTGACACACTCAGACTCTGAGCTGGACACCTGAATAGCCTGAAACCCCCATTCAGCCATCCCTTCCAAAGATCAGAGTATTTGCCTTACTTTCAGCTTAGCAGCAGCCCCATTTTTTCACCTCTGGTTTATCTCAGAGGTGGTATTGACCTGGAAATATATGTGTAATTTTTGTGTGTAGCAAAACTGTGAAATGGCCAAATTAGGAATACAGGAATTATAATCTGAGAGTATGATGTGATGAAAAATGCACTTGTTTTCAAGTTTAACTCTCGTTTGTATATTTAATTTGTAAGTACCTTTATGTGTTTCATTGTCAGAGGAAGTGCATCTGTTTCATGCTCTCCTTTTGGAAGGTGTGTTATGATCATTATCAAGATCATTTGAAAAGTTCCCAGATACATCAATAAACATAACTTTATGATATTTTGCAAAGAAAATTACTTTTCTTTAGTTTTTTTTAGTTTTTTTTTTTAGTATTAGTTTAGTTTTTGTTTTTTTTTTAGTTTGGTTTAGTTTTTTTATTTTGTTTTGTTTTGTTGTTTTGAGTAAAGGGCTACCAGCAGTCTTTCACTCTCTAGCAGTTTAATAGTGAGCATTTTTATAGGCTGTTCTATTAGCATATGTATTCCTTTAAACAAGTTTGCACAGGTTAATCCAAGGAGGTAGTGGTGCTTTCTGTTTAACACAGAATGTAGATATAACATCTGGATGAAATCCATGTTAAGTTAAAAGTCAACTCTTCAATGATCTTCATTGATTTACTCATTAGATCCTTAAACATTAAATAAGTTTTAATTGACACATACCTTGGGTCAGGCAATTAGTTAGGTGCGGAGGAAAAAAATACATAAGACTTGGGCTTCCCTGGTGGCACAGTGGTTGAGAGTCCGCCTGCCGATGCAGGGGACACGGGTTCGTGCCCCGGTCTGGGAAGATCCCATGTGCCACGGAGCAGCTGCGCCCGTGAGCCATGGCCGCTGAGCCTGTGCGTCCGGAGCCTGTGCTCCGCAACGGGAGAGGCCACAGCAGTGAGAGGCCCGCGTACCGCAAAAAAAAAAAAAAAACCCATAAGACTTAGTTCTGGCGCATGATTTGCTCATTGTCCAGTGGGGGAGACAAGCACGTAAACAGTTACAACAGAGTATGGAAATCCCAGTGATAAATGTGCACACACAGTCCCATTACAGAAGAGGAAACCTGAACTAGGGGTGTTGTGTAGGGTTATCAGAACTTCACAGTGAGAAGATGCTTAAGTGAAATATTGAAGATGAGTAGGAATTTTGACTCCAGTTGAAAACTAAAAAATAGTCTACATAAAACTAAAATAGTCTACATAAGAGGAAATACATGTGGTTAATAAATGTAGAAAAATTCCTGTCTAATCAAAGAAATGCTAAATTAAAATCAAATTATCAAGGACCACACACAAAAATAATTATGACTATCAATAACAGAAAGGCTGTTAGTAGATAAAAGGAACACTTGTGCTCCCCTGGTGAGTTTGTAAATTTGTCCACCTTTTCTTGATAGCAACCTGACAGTGCGTATCAGGAGCCTACAAGTGTTCTTTTCTACCATTCCAGTGACTCCACTCTAGAATTCTCTTCCAGAGGGGCTGTCACCGTTATGTGCAAAACTCTTCTTTGTAGCATTATTTATAATAGCGAAAAGATGAAAATGAAATCATCTACCTGACCGAAACGGGTTAAACAAACTCTTCAGGTATAATATAGATACACACACAAACATATATGAAAATTATGTAGCCATTAAAAAAAGACATTTTCAAATAATTTATAAAAATTGAGAAGAAAGCTTACAGTGTAATACGAGGTGATAAAAAGCATGATACAATGTATTTTAAGGTATGATCCATAATTAAATATGCATTTAAAATACCTTGAAAAAATAAACCAAAGAATCAAAGTGTGAACCACAGTTATCTTTTTTGTGGATACTTTTTCCCACAATTCTTCATATTTTCCAAGTTTTAAAATAATACATCAAAATTTCTTTTATGTGAAATTCTTTTTTTAAAAGAATGAATAGAAATGGACTGAGAAGACAAGGGGGAAAGGCACGAACGGAAATCTTTCACATCTAAAGGACCAGTATGTGCAAAGCCATGCAGGAATAAAGGAGTGTGGCATGTCCAGGCTTAGTTAGTAGCTTCATTTGGCGGAAGCTTGGGAATTATGAGCAGAGGTGGCAGGAAAAGAAGCTGAAAAGAGGGGCAAGTTTCCCACCATCAGGGGTGTTTGGTGCAGGGGTGGAGGTTTGGAGCTCTCGTGGGGCCCATATACACGCTGGAGACTTTGAAGCCAGGGTGCAGTCAGAATGGAGTTTGAGGAAGGCCGTGCTGGTGGTATGAATTGTGGATGGTCAGGTGGGAGGCCTCGTGTGGTTGTGCAGTCCGTGCACTAAACCAGGGTGCTGGTTAAGGAAGAGAGTGGGACTCTCTTGCGGGGCTGCTTGCCTGGAAGTGCAGTTCATCGGCTCAGAAGAAAGGGCCCCCTTTGATGATCTTTCTACTGGGAGGAGGGACAAAAAAGGCAAATATGCAGGCCCAGGAGTGCCCTGCTGCCAGGGAGGGAAAGACGTGAGAAGGAGCTGAATTCAAGCAGTGCCAGGGAGAGGTAAGTTGCACAGCTTTTTAGTAGGTAGAGCTGATGGCGAGGATTCCAACTTATGACTCAGTTGTGCCTTTATTCTTCTTTCAATATACTCGGGAACAAGTGAGGGAAGGGAAAAATTCTGAAAAAAAGTCTCTTTTTCTTTTTCTTTTTTTCCTGACATTCCCAGTATACCTGGACAGAAGATTGCAGTTATGACTCTAATGAAGTTTCTGGGTCATCTATAGATTTTAATTATATACTACCCAGCCACATTATTAAAGGGCCAATGATTAGGACTGTTAATTTAGTTCCAGAAGTCTATCAAAGGCTGACTGGGCTAGGTACTCCTGAAGCTTTAGGGGAGAGAAGGGATTCCACAAATAAAACCACTAGGATGATGGAGCCGCTGCTCCACCAAAAAAGAAAAAGAAAAAAGAAAATACCAGCCAGAAGACCAAAAAATATGCAAAAGACTCCATTCATCATGTTTCTCTGAACTCTGATTCTCAGATCTTTTCAGTTGCAGATAATCACTGACACCTAACTCCCCAAAGCATTTTATCTGTAATGTTCTCAAGGGAGTTAACAATATTTCCATGCAGGCAGCCACCATGGATCATTGTTTCACATGCTCATAGTACTAATGGCAGTGAGGAACCTTTGGCCCATGTAGGGAAAGATGCTCCCCCAGACATGCTGCTTCTTCATCCTCATCCGGATGCTTATTGGGCCTAAGCCTGACAGCTGTTCTGTTGTGAAAGAAAGCCAACTAAAGGGCATTCATCACAGAACAACATTACCAGAGATTATGTCTAAAGGTGAGCTTTCATTAGGGGACTAATTATATAATTTTAGCTCAATTTAGAATAGAAATCTCCATTAAAATATGTAAAGTTATTTTTAAACTTTTGTAATTTGACCTTTTTATAAATTTTTGGAAATATATTTTATGTTTCATCTTCTTTTCCAGGCTTCAAAATATTTGAGGACTAGATATTCACCTATTTTTTTTTTTGTCTTTTCCCATAATGGCATGAACTGTGGAAGGGCAAAAATAGATTATAAATATATATTGATTAAAAGGTTCTCTCTCCCATGATTTCCCCAAAACATAAGTATACTCGATAAGAGGCTGCTATAACTTGGTCAGAGATTCTGCTGTATCTGAGAGGAATGTTCTTACTTCAGCATATAAGGACATTTTCCTTAGGTTACCCAAAGGCGAAAATAATAAAATGCAGGAGAAAATATTTCTGCTCCATATTTTTCCTACTGTTATAGACATTGTGGAAATTAACATGTTTCAGTTTTATCCAGGACTAGAAATTCATAATTAACAAAATTAACAGTATGAAAAGTTTATTAGGCATTTAAAAATTGTAAAGACAACTTTGTCTTACTGGCAAAGAGAGTTTGGCGACTTCTCTTGTAATTCCTCTCAGGAGTGAGGCTGGGATTGTCGGTCTAGGTATTCCCAGTATGGCCTTCAGGTGGAGGAGAGCCGAGCCTACAGGTGAGGAGTGGTATGTAATTAGGGCTTGCTTTCCCTGCCTCTCCACAATTGCCTAACTTGTTGCAACAAATCAGCAGGTCTCATCTGATATCAGAAGGGTAAAAATTTCAATCTGCCAGACAATTAAAAAAAAAAACTGCATGTACTCAGGAGTCAGTCCAGTCTTAAAAATACTTGCAATGAATCCATCCATGCTCTGGTTACAGAGTAAATGATATCAAATACAAAGAGAAGAAGAAATAAACTTGGTTGTTTCTTTGTTTTTACTTTTTGCTACTTAAATCCTGACACCAGTGAGAATAAGGCTCCGGACGCGCAGGCTCAGTGGCCACGGCTCACGGGCCCAGCCGCTCCGCGGAATGTGGGATCCTCCCAGACCGGGACACGAACCCCTGTCCCCTGCACGGACTCTCAACCACTGCACCACCAGGGAAGCTCTATAATGATTCTTAATTCATAGAAACCTCTTACAAACCAATCAGAAACCCAGGACAAATTAGAATATAAAAATAATACAATTTAGGGCAAATGTTACCAAGCGCTGCAGTATGGGGCAAAGATCTAAAAGCAAAGCCCTAAATCAAAGATAATTGACATTCAAGATTAGCCTAGTAGTGCATTATATAGACACCTGGACAAACAATGAAGTTGATAGTTTGCTGACATCAATTTCTTATTGGTACAAATAGGAGATGGAAACAGTAAGTGTCACACAGCACAATTCATTGTGAATTGGGAAGACTTCTTTAATTCCCCCCAATTTAAAAATCACTCGGAGTTCTCAATTACGTTAAAAAGACAAAGTGCAATGATTTACTCGTTATGATTGACACATCCAAAATAAAATGACCTCCCCCCCAAACTAAAATGGGACCAAAGAGCTATCCTTCAAGTGGAAACAAATAGTAATATCAGGCAAAGTAGAATTTGGGGTAAGCTTTAATTGGTTAAATGGTTAAAAAGTTCATCTGTGGCTGTAAGATACAATCAGTAGTGAATACCTTACAGCCTTGACTCATTTTTACCGAACAACATGTCAAAAGTACAAAGGAAAAAACACTAGAAACAGGAGAAATTGAAAAATCACTAGTCATGGATGATTTTCATGTCCACAAGCAATGAAAAATAGATCAAATGATAAAAAGACATCTGTTTAAATACATTGCTATTTCTGTTATCACATCATTCAAAACTCAGATGGATTTTTATTCAATAGGCAGAGTATATTTAGCATGGTCTGTTTTTAAGCATAGACTATGACATAGTCCTGTAATTCACTTTGGGGGGGCCTTAGAAACACCTGCAGAAAGGCATACTGTGGTCCTCCAGAGTAGCTCAAACCCACGCTCAACAAGAGGCTTGGATGACTGCAAAAGATACAGTCCTTATGTGTGTGCGGGCAGAGAAAAAGGACAGTGTTTCAAACATGAACCCCATACTCAAAATCATACTGTTACCACCCTTTTGAGTCAGACCCCAACAAGGGTCCTCCTGACCCATATCACTGGAGCCAATAGAACGAGACCAAACTTGGTTCAGAAGCACAGGAAAGCTTTATTCTTTGATGAAAGAACTGAGAGGTGCGAGCTCCCATTCTAGAGCAGGTGCTCTCCTGGATAGGCTGTGGGCGGAGCTTCTTTATCCTGCTCTTGACAGACGGGGAGGGGGCGAGTTCTCCAGGGGCTTAGGCAGGTGTGCTTCTTAGGCTCCAGACCGCAGTGCCTCGGGCAGCGTCTCTGCACACGGCCCGCCACTGCCATCTTGAATTGTGTCGTGCGTAGCGCTTCTGCACTGCCCGGCGAGACAGCAGAGCATTCGGGTGCATGGGTTTTGTGTTGGTAACTAATCCAACGTGTTAGGTGCAAGACCTCTGCATATGGTCCCTTATAGGCCGGCGAAACTAGACTAAGCACAAAAGAAGGGGTTAGACCTTATCACCTGGATTCCATCTTATTTTTCCTGGGGATGCCAGGAGGCTTTACTGGTGACAAGGACGGATCCTCTGTCTGTTAGCTGTTCATTTGTGATCAGCTGCTTTGTGCATGCAAACTCTGTATACTGCGAGCCAGGATGAGTATCAGTCAGGATTTTATTTGATAATAGCGATTCGCCAAAGCAGCAAAGGAGAAGTCAGCTGGTGAGTTATATCATTGTAACAGGCAGCGTCTAACAGAGCTGCCAGTGATTCCTGTCTCCTGGGGTTCATGCCTTTGTGAAATCTCTTCCTCTCCAGTGCGAGCTGGACCCAGAAACTTGCTCCTAAGGAGTGGAATACAGCAAAAAACATCTGGGACGTTACACTCCAGCTTTGGTAACAGAAAAGACTGTGGCTTTTGCCTCACGTGCTTGCTCTGATGGAAACCAGCTGCCATGCTGTGAGAGGCTCACATGGGCAAAAAACTGAGGGAGGTCCCTAGCCAACAGCCTGTCCAGAGCTGGAGGCCTCAGTGCAACAACCCATGAGGAACTGAATCCTCCTACAGCCGCATGAACCTTCTTGGAAGTGGAAACTTCCGAATCCAGCCTTGAGATGGCTGCAGCCCCCGCCAACGCCTCTGCTGCGACCTTGAGAGAGACCCAGAGGACCCAGCTGAGCGACGCTCAAAATCACCCAGAAACCGTGAGAAAAATGTTGTTTTAAGTCGCTAAATTTGGGGGTAATTTTTTCTGCAGTCATAGATAACTAATGCAATCATGACTATTAAATCAATGGCTATACAAATTATACACAAATCCATAACATACTTTGTTGATAAATACGATACATGAAACAGTTATAAGCCTTGATGTTATACTCGGCTACAAGGGAAATCTCAACACATGTAAGAAGGCAGAAATCGAACATTTCATCTTCTCTGGTTAGGAAACACATTTTTATTTAAGTGGAAACCAAAAAAACTCTCCAATTACTTGGAAATGTTAACTTTTTTGTATCATATTAAATGGTGCATAAAACGTGCATATACTGTTTAATAGTTATAAAGTGACCATTCAAGAAAACGCCGTGCAGGTCAAGAAACAGAACCAGAGGTGAACACTATCCTGATGTTGGGATAACACATGTACTCTCTTGTGTCTTTCTCCCTAGCTTAGCACTGTCTCAGATCAGATTCCTCCCCTGCAGAGGAGAGACAGGGATTCAGGTGTGTGTGATTTGTGGAGCTCGTGCCCTCAGGAAAAAGGTGGTAAAGGACACAGGGACCGGGCAGGGACAGGGCAGGGACAAGAGCTAAGCAAGGATGAGGTCTCGGCTTCAGCCTGATCCCCAAGGGACCATGGAGCCTGGAAAGCACCACTGTGTTGGTACCGCGTGTCATAAGCAATCTTTGGCCTGGGTGTACTGGGGGCGGCCTTCAGGTCGGGCAATTTTCCAGAGCAGGGGCCACCTGTGAACTATTAGCAGCCAATACTCATAGGGGCTGAGGAGTGGGTGCCCTGGCCTGGAAAAAGGGATGTGGGCAGCATCCACTACGTATTATGTTTGAGATTCACCTCACTGTCTGTGTGGCTGCAGTTCATATGATATCATTGCCGAATAATATTCTATTGTATGAATATATCATATGCTGCCAATGAACATTTAGGTTGGTTCCCGATTTGTTTATTACAAACAATGCTGCTTTGGCTATTTTATCATTACTATGTCAGACGGGTAAAAGAGTATGTCTAATACCTAGGAGGGGAATTTTGGAATTGTAGGGTATGTGTCTCTTCTACTTTATTATATTATAAAAAAATTGTTTTCCGGGCTTCGCTGGTGGCGCAGTGGTTGAGCGTCCACCTGCCGATGCAGGGGACGCGGGTTCGTGCCCCGGTCCGGGAAGATCCCACATGCCGCGGAGAGGCTGGGCCCGTGAGCCATGGCTGCTGAGCCTGCACGTCTGGAGCCTGTGCTCCGCAACGGGAGAGGCCACAACAGCGAGAGGCCCGCGTACCGCAAAAAAAAAAAAAAAAAAGATTTTCAATTTACAATACCACCAGCATTGTTTGGTAGCATTGCTCCACTTGAATCTCTGGACTTAGCCATTCTGGTAACTTTTAATGGTATCTCACTGAGGTTTTACATCTTTATTGGGGTATAATTGCTTTACAATGGTGTGTTAGTTTCTGCTTTATAACAAAGTGAATCAGTTATACATATACATATGTTCCCATATCTCTTCCCTCTTGCGTCTCCCTCCCTCCCCTCCCACCCTCCCTATCCCACCCCCCTAGGTGGTCACAAAGCACCGAGCTGATCCCCCTGTGCTATGCGGCTGCTTTCTCACTGAGGTTTTAATGTGTTTTCCTTTTTATTAATGATGTTGTACAACTTTTCATAGATTAATTGGTTTGGAAGTTCTCTTTTTATAAAACTTTTGTTCAAGTCTTTTGCCTAGGTTTATCATATAATGTCTTTTTTTTTCTTATTGACTTGTAGATGTCCTATCTACTGTTACTTTGTTAGTTATATGTGTTGCAAAAATATTTTCCCATTCTGTAATCTGTCTTTTCAGTCTCTCTATGGTGACTTTTAATGAACAGAAGCTTTTATTTATTGGAATCTAATTTATTAAGCTTTTCTTTTATGGTTAAGCTTTTTATGTCCTGATTGAAAATTTTTTTCCTAACATGGAATCATGAAATATTTTTCCACATTATTTTATAAAAGCTTTATAGTTTTACCTTCACTCTTGGGTGTCAATCCACCTATAATTTACTTTGTGTATGGTGTGATGTAGATATTCAGTTTTATATTTTTTTACCATATAAATAACCAGTTGTCTTCAGTTGAACTTTTAATCGAAAAATTCATCCTTTCCTCAATGGTATTAAATATTATCTCTGTCACATATCAGGTTTCCAAATTTGTGTCTTTTTGTAGTCTCTCTATACTATTCCATTGGCTTGTTTTCTTAGTTACTGTAATTTTACAGTACCTGGTACACTATTTCTTCTACCTAATTCTTTTTCAAGTGGACCCTGCTAATCTTAGTTATTTGTGTTTCTGTATAAAATTTAAAATAAGCTTGCCAATTTACACCAAAAACAAACAAAAAACCTGCCGGGAGTTTTACTGGGATTGCACTTGATCTATTGATCCATTTGGTATATCTCCCAATTTACTTTTTATTAAATTATAATATACAGAAAAGTATAGAAACTATAAGTAGACAAATTAAACACACTAAGTAACCAGCATCCAGATCAAAAAACAGAATACCAGAATCTCAGGCCTCTAAAGAACCCATTTTAGCTACCATCCTCACCCACAACAGGTACTAATATCATGTATTAATTTTGTCTACTTTTGAACTTTATTGAAATAGGAAAAATAAGTCACACAGTATGTACTTGGCTTTTTTTTCATTCAGCGTTATGCTTATGAAATTCATCCATGTTGTTCAGATAGCTATATTTTGTTTACTCAGCGTTGTAGTGTGTAGTCTTCCATAGTATGAATTTATCACAATAGGTTATTCCATTCCATTGTAGATAGACATTTGAGTTATTTCTAGTTGGGGCTATTACAGATAGTAATATACATTCTTGTACACATCTTTTAGGAACGTAAGCATGCATTTCTCTTAAGGAAATAAGTGGGAATGTAATTGCTAGGTCATAAGTTTTGTCTTTGGTACATACTGCAAGCAGTCTTCCAAAATGGAGAGTATTAATTTATACTTCCATGGCAGTGTGTGAAACTTCTAGTTGATCCACATGCTAATCAATACTTCACATACTGTCTTTCTATTTCAGTTTAGCCGTTCTGGGACTGTATAGTGGTATCATGTTGTGGTGTTAATTTGCGTATTCCTGTATACACTTTTTCATGTGTTTATTGGCCTCTGGATATCCCTGTCTGTGAAGGCTCTGTTAAAGTCTTTTTCCCATTTATAAAAGGTTGTCTGCCATTTGCTTATTGATTTATGCCATCTCATCATCCGAATCTATTAGGTTCTTAAATTTAGGCAGTATGTGGCAAAATTTTGTACAGAGAAGGAATTCTATGAAATCCAATCTATTTGTTTTCTGGAATTCACAGTAAGAATTTAGATAACGAAGGATACCTGAAGCCACTGTAGGTGTTTTTCTGCTGAATCTGGTTTCTGGTGTCTCATCTCCGATGAGCTTGATAGTATGCTAACTACTCATATTTCTGAGATTCTCTGATGCCTAAGATGATGGTGCCTTCCTCCAGAGAGGTTTTGTATCTGCCGGGCACTTAGAGTCAGTCCAGGACGACTTTAAACCAATTCACGGCATAAAGATTTTTTGGACCAACCACGAAAGGTGAATTGCGGTTACAAACTCACAATTTTTGCCAGCATGTGGTTATAACTACCCGGAGACAGAGTTTTTCTTTTCTTTACTCCCTCTGCACAGATAAACATCAAAGGACTTTATTTTTCATGTGTCTCTTGGGGATGAGGATTAGAGAGTGACAGCAGGTTTACTTCCTTTTTTTTTGAATTTTTGAATTTTATTTATTTTTTTATACAGCAGGTTCTTATTAGACATCAGTTTTATACACGAGTGTATACATGTCAGTCCCAATCGCCCAATTCATCACACCACCCCCACCCCACCCCCGGGGCTTTCCCGCTTGGTGTCCATTCGTTTGTTCTCTACATCTGTGTCTCAACTTCTGCCCTGCAAACCAGTTCATGTGTACCATTTTTCTACGTTCAACATACATGCGTTAATATACGATATCTGCTTTTCTCTTTCTGACTTACTTCACTCTGTATGACAGTCTCTAGATGCATCCACATCTCTACAAATGACCCAATTTCATTCCTTTTTCTGGCTGAGTAATATTCCATTGTATATATATACCACATCTTCTTTATCCACTTGTCTGTCGATGGGCATCTAGGTTGCTTCCATGACCTGGCTTTTGTAAATAGTGCTGCAATGAATATTGGGGTGCATGTGTCTTTTTGAATTATGGTTTGCTCTGGGTATATGCCCACGAGTGGGATTGCTGGATCCTATGGTAATTCTGTTTTTAGTTTTTTAAGGAACCTCCATACTGTTCTCCATAGTGGCTGTATCAGTTTACATTCCCACCAACAGTGCAAGAGGGTTCCCTTTTCTCCACATCCTCTCCAGCATTTGTTGTTTGTAGATTTTCTGATGATGCCCATTCTAACTGGTGTGAAGTGATACCTCATCATAGTTTTGATTTGCATTTCTCTAACAATTAATGGTGTTGAGCAGCTTTTCATGTGCCTCTTGACCATCTGTATGTCTTCTTTGGGGAAATGTCTATTTAGGTCTTATGCCCATTTTGGGGTTGGGTTGTTTGTTTCTTTAATATTGAGCAGCATGAGCTGTTTATATATTTTGGAGATTAATCCTTTGTCCATTGATTCATTTGCAAATATTTTCTCCCATTCTGAGGGTTGTCTTTTCGTCTTGTTTATGGTTTCCTTTGCTGTGCAAAAGCTTTTAAGTTTCTCTAGGTCCCAGTTGTTTATTTTTGTTTTTATTTCCATTACTCTAGGAGGTGGATCAAAAAAGATCTTGCTGTGATTTATGTCAAAGAGTGTTCTTCCTATGTTTTCCTCTAAGAGTTTTATAGTGTCTGGTCATATATTTTGGTCTCTGATCCATTTTGAGTTTACTTTTGTGTATGGTGTTAGGGAGTGTTCTAATTTCATTCTTTTACATGTAGCTGTCCAGTTTTTCCAGCACCACTTATTGAAGAGACTGTCTTTTCTCCATTGTATATCCTAGCCTCCTTTGTCATAGATTAATTGACCATAGGTGCGTGGGTTTATCTCTGGGCTTTCTATCTTGTTCCATTGATCTATGTTTCTGTTTTTGTGCCAGAACCATATTGTCTTGATTACTGTAGCTTTGTAGTATAGTCTGAAATCAGGGAGTCTGACTCGTCCAGCTCCGTTCTTTTCCCTCAAGACTGCTTTGGCTATTCGGGGTCTTTTGTGTCTCCATACAAATTTTAAGATTTTTTGTTCTAGTTCCATAAAAAATGCCATTGGTAATTTGGTAGGGATTTCATTGACTCTGTAGATTGCTTTGGATAGTATGGTCATTTTCACAATATTGATTCTTCCAATCCAAGAGCATGGTATATCTCTCCATCTGTTGGTATCATCTTTGATTTCTTTCATCAGTGTCTTATAGTTTTCTGCATACAGGTCTTTTTTCTCCCTAGGTAGGTTTATTCCTAGGTATTTTATTCTTTTTGTTGCAATGGTAAATGGGAGTGTTTCCTTAATTTCTCTTTCAGATTTTTCATCATTAGTGTATAGGAATGCAAGAGATTTCTGTGCAGTAATTTTGTATCCTGCATCTCTACCAAATTCATTGATTAGCTCTAGTAGTTTTCTGATGGCATCTTTAGGATTCTCTATGTATAGTATAATGTCATCTGCAAACAGTGACAGTTTTACTTCTTCTTTTCCAATTTGTATTCCTTTTATTTCTTTTTCTTCTCTGATTGCTGTGGCAAGGACTTCCAAAACTATGTTGAATAATAGAGGTGAGAGTGGACATCCTTGTCTTGTTCCTGATCTTAGAGGAAATGCTTTCAGTTTTTCACCATTGAGAATGATGTTTGCTGTGGGTTTGTCATATATGGCCTTAATTATGTTGAGATAGGTTCCCTCTGTGCCCACTTTCTGGAGAGTTTTTATCATAAATGGATGTTGAATTTTGTCAAAAGCTTTTTCTGCATCTATTGAGATGATCATATGGTTTTTATTCTTCAATTTGTTAATATGGTGTATCACATTGATTGATTTGAGTATATTGAAGAATCCTTGCATCCCTGGGTTAAATCCCACTTGATCATGGTGTATGATCCTTTTAATGTGTTGTTGGATTCTGTGTGCTAGTATTTTATTGAGGATTCTTGCATCTATATTCATCAGTGATATTGGTCTGTAATTTTCTTTTTTTGTAGTACATTTGTCTGGTTATGGTATCAGGGTGATGGTGGCCTCATAACATGAGTTTGGGAGTGTTCCCTCCTCTGCAATTTTTTGGAAGAGTTTGAGAAGGATGGGTGTTAGCTCTTCTCTAAATGTTTGATAGAATTCATCTGTGGAGCCATCTGATCCTGGACTTTTGTCTGTTGGAACATTTTTAATTACAGTCTCAATTTCATTACTTATGATTGTTCTGTTCATATTTTCTATTTCTTCCTGGTTCAGACTTGGAAGCTTATACTTTTCTAAGAATTTGTCCATTTCTTCCAGGTTGTCCATTTTATTGGCATAGAGTTGCTTGTAGTCGTCTCTTAGGATGCTTTGTATTTCTGCAGTGTCGTAACTTCTCCTTTTTCATTTCTAATTGTATTGATTTGAGTCCTCTCCCTCTTTTTCTTGATGAGTCTGGCTAACGGTTTATCAATTTTGTTTATCTTCTCAAAGAACCAGCTCTTAAGTTATGGATCTTTGCTATTGTTTTCTTTGTTTCTACTTTATTTATTTCTGCTCTGATACTTATGATTTCTTTCCTTCTGCTAACTCTGGGTTTTGTTTGTTTTTCTTTCTCTAGTTCCTTTAGATGTAAGGTTAGATTGTTTATTTGAGATTTTTCTTGTTTCTTGAGGTAGTCTTGTATAGCTGTAAACTTCCCTCTTAGAATTGCTTTTGCTTCATCCCATAGGTTTTGGATTGTCGTGTTTCATTGTCATTTGTCTCTAGGTATTTTTTGATTTCCTCGTTGATTTCTTCAGTGATCTATTGGTTATTTAGTAACGTATTGTATAGCCTCCATGTGTTTGTGTTTTTTACGTTATTTTCCCTGTAATTCATTTCTAATCTCATAGTGTTGTGGTCAGAAAAAATGCTTGATATGATTTCAATTTTCTTAAATTTACTGAGGCTTGATTTGCAACCCAAGATGTGATCTATCTTGGAGAATGTTCCGTGCGCACTTGAGAAAAAAGTGTAATCTGCTGTTTTTGGATGGAACGTCCTATACATATCAATTAAATCTATCTGGTCTATTTTGTCATTTAAAGCTTCTGTTTTCTTATTTATTTTCATTTTGGATGATCTGTCCATTGGTGTACGTCAGTGTTAAAGTCCCCCACTATTATTGTGTTACTGTTGATTTCCTCTTTCATAGCTGTTAGCAGAAGTGTCTTCCAGGTCACTTATCCGTTATTCTGCCTCAGCCTTATGTATTGAGGTGCTCCTATGTTTGGTGCATGTATATTTATAATTGTTATATCTTCTTCTTGGATTGATCCCTGGATCATTATGTAGTGTCCTTCCTTGTCTCTTGTAACAATATTTATTTTCAAGTCTATTTTATGTGATATGAGTATTGCTACTCCAGCTTTCTTTTGATTTCCATTTGCATGGAATATCTTTTTCTGTCCCCTCACTTTCAGTCTGTATGTGTCCCTAGGTCTGAAGTGGGTCTCTTGTAGACAGCATATGGATGGGTCTTGTTTTTGTATCCGTTCATCAAGCCTGTGTCTTTTGGTTGGAGCATTCAATACATTCAAGTTTAAGGTAATTATCGATATGTATGTTCCTAGGACCATTTTCTTAATTGTTTTGGGTTTGTTTTTGTAGGTCTTTTTCTTCTCTTGTGTTTCCCACTTAGAGAAGTTCCTTTAGCATTTGTTGTAGAGCTGGTTTGGTGGTGCTGAATTCTCTTAGCTTTTGCTTGTCTGTAAAGCTTTTGATCTCTCCATCAGATCTGAATGAGAACCTTGCTGGGTAGAGTAATCTTGGTTGTAGGTTCTTCCCTTTCATCACTTTAAGTATATCATGCCACTCCCTTCTGGCTTGTAGAGTTTCTGCTGAGAAATCAGCTGTTAACCTTATGGGAGTTCCCTTGTATGTTATTTGTCATTTTTCCCTTGCTGCTTTCAATAATTTTTTTTTGTCTTTAATTTTTGCCAATTTGGTTACTAAGTGTCTCAGCGTGTTTCTCCTTGGGTTTATCCTGTATGGGACTCTCTGCACTTCCTGGACTTGGGTGGCTATTTCCTTTCCCATGTTAGGGAAGTTTTCGACTATAATCTCTTCAAATATTTTCTCGGGTCCTTTCTCTCTCTCTTCTCCTTCTGGGGCCCCTATAATGTGAATGTTGTTGCGTTTAGTGTTATCCCAGAGGTCTTAGGCTGTCTTCATTTCTTTTCATTCTTTATTCTGTTCTGCAGCAGTGAATCCCACCATTTTGTCTTCCAAGTCACTTATCCATTCTTCTGCCTCAGTTATTCTGCTATTGATTCCTTCTAGTGTAGTTTTCATTTCAGTTACTGTATTGTTCATCTCTGTTTGTTTGTTCTTTAATTCTTCTAGCCTTTGTTAAATATTTCTTGCATCTTCTTGATATTTGCCTCCATTCTTTTTCCAGGGTCCTGGATCATCTTCACTATCATTATTCTGAATTCTTTTTCTGGAAGGTTGCCTATCTCCACTTCGTTTAGTTGTTTTTCTGGGGTTTTATCTTGTTCCTTCCTCTGGTACATTGCCCTCTGCCTTGTCATCTTGTCTTTCTGTGAATGTGGTTTTTGTTCTGCAACCTGCAGGATTGTAGTTCTTGCTTCTGCTGTCTGCTCTCCGGTGGATGAGGCTATCTAAGAGGCTTGTGCAAGTTTCCTGATGGGAAGAACTTGTGGTAGATAGAGCTGACTGTTGCTCTGGAGGGCAGAGCTCAGTAAATCTTTAATCTGCTTGTCTGATTATGGGTGGTGCTGGGTTCCCTCCCTGTTGGTTTTTTGGCCTGAAGCAACCCAACACTGGTGCCAACCTGGGCTCTTTAGTGGCGCTAATGGCGGACTCTGGGAGGGCTCACACCAAGGAGTAATTCCCAGAACTTCTGCTGCCAGTGTCCTTGTCGCCACGGTGAGACATAGCCACCCCCTGCCTCTGCAGGAGAACCTCCAACACTAGCTAGTAGGTCTGATTCAGTCTCCTATGGGGTCTCTGCTCCTTCCTCTGGGTCCCGATGCGCACACTACTTTGTGTGTGCCCACCAAGAGTGGAGTCTCTGTTTCCCCCAGTCCTGTGGAAGTCCTGCAATCAAATACCACTAGCCTTCAAAGTCTGATTCTCTAGGAATTCCTCCTCCCGTTGCCAGACCCCCAGGTTGGGAAGCCTGACGTGGGGCTCAGAACCTTTACTCCAGTAGGTGGACTTTTGTGGTATAAGTGTTCTCCAGTCTGTGAGTCACCCACCCAGCAGTTACGGGATTTGATTTTATTGTGATTGCCCCTCCTACCATCTCAGTGTGGCTTATTCTTTGTCTTTGGTTGTGGGGTATCCTTTTTGGTGAGTTCCAGTGTCTTCCTGTCGATGATTGTTCAGCAGTTAGTTGTGATTCTGGTGTTCTCGCAAGAGGGAATGAGAGCACGTCCTTCTACTCTGCCATCTTGAACCAATCCCACAACAGAATATTAAGAGTGGCCATTTTTGATGGATACACTCAGAGGTGACTTTTTTTCTTCTATTTTTCCAAAATTTCTATAATGAGTTGTTACTTTATATAAAGAAATTGAATAACCATAGCCTTACTTTTGTGTTATATGTGCTTTTCCACCTTACAGTTGGTTCTGTTCTTAGACACAGAGCTTTCTGGTGAAAGGGAATGTCATGATTATATTAGTCTCTTTTTCCTCTATCAATCTTAGAAAGGAAATTAGGATCACAGGTAATTTGCCTTCCTAGCATTATTGGAGTTACTCTTTTGAGCTAAGCCATTGTGCTAATAAGCCGTGTTGTGGGTTTACCTTTCTGTTATTTCCTGTCTGAGGACAAGAGAACCATATTAACTTATGAGTTTTTGCTTGTTTGTTTGTTTGTTTTTGCCCAGTACTTCCTGATACTCCAGACCTTTCTCCCTGCTTTTAGCAGTAGCTAGGGCATTCTATGCTGACTGCCTCAGAGAAAGGACAATATAGCAGAACATAGGCATCAATTCTTTTTTTAACATCTTTATTGGAGTATAATTGCTTTACAATGGTGTGTTAGTTTCTGCTAACGTGAATCAGCTATACATATACATATATTCCCATATCCCCTCCCTCTTGTGTCTCCCTCCCACCCTCCCTATCCCACCCCTTTAGGTGGTCACAAAGCACGGAGCTGATCTCCCTGTGCTATGTGGCTGCTTCCCACTAGCTATCTATTTTACATTTGGTAGTGTATATGTCAATGCTACTGTCTCACTTTGTCCCAGCTTACCCTTCCCCCTCCCCGTGTCCTCAAGTCCATTCTCTACGTCTGCATCTTTATTCCTGTCCTGCCCTTAGGTTCTTCAGAACCTTTTTTTTTTTTTTAGATTCCATATATATGTGTTAGCATATGGTATTTGTTTTTCTCTTTCTGACTTACTACATTCTGTAAGACTTTATGTCCATCCACCTCACTACAAATAACTCAATTTCATTTCCTTTTATGACTGAGTAATATTCCATTGTATATATGTGCTACATCTTCTTTATCCATTCATCTGTTGATGGACACTTAGGTCGCTTCCATGTCCTATTGTAAATAGTGCTGCAATGAACATTGTGGTACATGACTCTTTTTGAATTATGGTTTTCTCAGGGTATGTGCCCAGTAGTGGGATTGCTGAATCATATGATAGTTCTATTTTTAGTTTAAGGAACCTCCATACTGTTCTCTGTAGTTGCTGTATCAATTTACATTCCCTTTTCTCCACACCCTCTCCAGCATTTATTGTTTGTAGACTTTCTGATGATGACACAGGCATCAATTCTTAGCTTATGACTTTTGAATGATAAGATCAGATCAGAGGAGATAAGGAAGAGCAAAGTTTCACCACTTCTCCCCCAGTAGTTCCACAGTCTGTGAAGGAGGGACGGTGAAGTTTAAGAGAACTGGGAGAGCTTAGATGTTAACACAGGGGTTTCCTAGATAAGGTTGCTCTGTACCCCCAAATCTCAGGGAGGTTTGAGGGATCTGAGAGCATAGGAAACCCATGTTTCACTTCTTGGGTAGAAACAGGGCAAGCAGCAGGAAACGAGAGTTCTCTAAGCCTTATGTGGTATGGAAAAAGTGAGAATATTTCCCAGGAGCACAAAAGTCATGATGACATGAAAAGAAAGGTGACCAGATGTGATTTTAGTCTTCAAGTTCACTCTTTATTATGCCAACTGCAAGCTGCTGGAAGTTTTAGTTTTAGAATTTCCATTTAGTTCTTTTTTATAGTTTCCACTTCTTTACCAAGATTCTCTACCTGCCCACTCACAATTTCCTGTAGTGTTGTGAACAAACTTTGTAGTTGGTTTCTATTGACTGCTTTTTCTGTTTGTTTTTGACCCTTTGGTTGACTTTTTGCTACCACTTTTACCGCCTGGTGATGATAGTGTCAGAACTGAGTTAAGCAACAACGCTAACACATACCAAGAGTCTGTTGTCCAAGCAAATCACTTCAAGTGGGGCAGGGCACCATCTCATTAGAAAGGGTGCCTAATGTGTGATGATTTCCGATCTTCAAATAAGGACAGTTACAGAAGCCTTGTGAAAACTGTAAGGATAGCATCTCCAGTCTTCTTGATCAGTCTCAAGAAACCAACAAGACTTTCCCGCTCATTAAGGAATAGAATTGGAAGAGAACTGAAAACATTAGCATTTAACCCCCTGCCTTCTACCAAGTAGAAAAGAGTCCTCCAATGATTAATTTTTTTCCAAGTAAAAAGCAGCTTCCTTGCATTTCCTGATATAAAGATAATACATACTTGTAGAAAAATCCACCAAGACAGAAAGACATAAAGAATAAAGTACTACCAGAGAAATTACCATTAATATTTTGCTGAACATCCTTCCAGATGCTGCTCTGTGCAAATACTTATGCATATAATTTTATTTATGAATGGAATAATATACATACTTTTAACTCAAGTGGTAGAGATCATTATCAGTAAATACAGATACACATCTTCCTTTTTAATGACTGTATACTGTGTTATATAGGTGTACCAAAATTTATTAAACCAGTCCTCAATGGTAGGACATTTAGTTCTAGATTCTTGCAATGATGAACATTATTTCTGCTTTCTCTGTGTATGTGTAACATCTTTGTGTACTTGTCAGATTATGTCTCCTTGAGGCAGTATATTTCTATAACACTATTTCTGGGCTGAAGCATATTCAACCGACTTGACTCCTGGACCTACGGGGCAGTGTGGTGACTTTGTAGTATGTCAACTCAGCTAAGCAGGATTTATCTTCCAGAATCTTGCATGGTTTCAGTGTTGCATGAGCTCTGGAAGGCAACAGTGAGGCAGTGGCCATGGTTTTCACGCTCTGAAGGACTGTGCAGGGCTCCAGGTGTGGTGGTAACTCTAGCACATTGTAGCTGATCTGCTGGCTCCCCTTGCTGGCATGAGGCAGCACCCAGCTCCTGCCAGATCTTCAGCTCCTCCAGGTCCTAAGCCAAGTGCATGTGCAGACCCATGAAGGGTGCCAGCTTCTCCTGCAGTATATCTGCATCATCAAAGTTGGAAGTAATGAGAGACACACGCAGGTGCAGTCTGTCTTTGAAGATTACGGTTGTTCGTGAATTCCAGTTTGTCCCCACAAGTTTTAAGTCTGTTCTTGCTCTCATCATGTCCAGCTTTCTATCCTGACTGCCTCTGGCTGATCTATGGTGATTTCAGGTTCAACACTAGAACCAGAAACAGCAAACAGCCTTGCATAGACTCCCCCACCTTCTCCCTCCAACATGTAAGGTCCAAAGCAGCCCTGTCCAATAGAACTTCTGTGATGAGGTGGTTCTGTTTCTCTGGTTGAATCCTGCTGACCAGTGGGGAACAGAATGTAGACAGAAAGCCAGCATGCTTGGAATGGCAGGCCGGAGGAACGAGTCCTGGAGGTACACCAGCCTGCCACCACTGACATTCTTACATGAGGAAAACAAACCCCCTGTGAGCTTGCGCTGTTGGGAATCCCATCCCCAACCTAATTCCCAAGCCAGAATCATCAAAGTGAGCTAAAATAGTCGTAGACTGCAAGCAGGCTGCAGGAAGGGGTGCTCTTCAGCAGGCAATCCCTTCTGAAGGCAATCCTCTCAGAGGATGACTTCCCACACCCCCTTTCCAGTTCCCTTTGCAGATCCTTCCCCAAGTGAGTATGACCTTCCTTACAAAATATAAGTACCCATGTTGTCTGTCAAACTGGGTTTTTTGTTTTAAACATCAGCCCATTTTCATGACTCTGCATATGTGACAATGGGTAGTAAGAAACCATTTTTGTCAGCTCCAGTCTCTGAAACTGGCCACTTACCAATTCAACTTTACCAGGAACGGTTCTTTCCAGATGGGTCCTGAACGGTTAACTGAACATGAAAAACATGTATGGCTGAACATTTTCTTTGGCGGCTGAGCTAGAGTAGAGAACAATGTGCAGTGGTTTCAAGCTGTGCCCACAAACACAATTCTACGCAATCACAAGGAACATTTCTTTTTTTTTTAATGGTTTTTTAAACAAGTGGTTATCCGTTATGGTGTTGACATAAGAAAAGGCGAAATGCTGGGAACCGAATCAAAACGACAGTGCAACAGGCAGCTTGGTGTGAGCGTGTTTTGGTTCCTTGAATGCACAGGCTTGCTTTTCACTTCCTCCTAACTCTGGACCCGCCTTCTTGGTGTGTTTTCCTGAAAATGCTTTTAAAAAGAAAAGAAAAAGAACATATCGGTCTTACTGCAAGCCGTCTTTGGTGTCTGTTGTTCCCTTCTTTTTCACGTCTCACGGAACTGGGTCCTCCTAACTTTACTGTTTAGTGAGTCGCTTAGCTCTCCCCGGCGTTGCCCGCCTTCTGTAAATCCTGCGCAGACCCCGCCAGTGCCCCGCACTCCCTCCCAGCCCTCTACCAGGGCTAAACTCTTCCCAGCGGTGGTCAGGCAGCCTGCGGACATCCAGCAAGCCGAGCAGCGGAGAACGAGGACCGCTGCTCCCACCGTCCACCCTCTCGCCTCGCCCAGCGCGCACTCCGCCCCCGCGCTCCGGAGAGACTTGCAGTGTGACGCGCCCACCTCCCGGCGGCTCGCGGGCTCTCGCTCTGGGACAGCCGCCACCCCCGGGAGACGTGGAAGCGGCGGCGGCGGCGGCGGCGGCGGCTCCCTGGGCGCGAGCCGGCCCAGGAGAGTGGAGCGCCGCATGGATGCGGCAGCAGAGCGGCTTCTCCGCGAGCCTTGGGAGACCCGGGCAGAGCCCGCCCTCTATGCGCACTGGGGGCCGGCAGGGGGCTCTGGATTTCGGTCCCTCCCCTTTCCCTGGGTGTCTCGGAGCACTCCGGCTCTCAGACCCTCCTCCAGCCAGGTGCAGGCCGGCGGGAGAGGAGGACGCATCTCTTCTTCCGGCGCCCCACCATGGGCAATACCTCCAATGACTCCTGGCCAGAGAACTGCGATACTCGACAGTGGCTCCCCTCCGGCGAAAGCCCAGCCATCAGCTCCGTGATGTTCTCGGCCGGGGTGCTGGGGAACCTCATCGCGCTGGCGCTGCTGGTGCGCCGCTGGCTGGGGGACTCGGGGCGCAGCGCCGGCCGCGGGAACTCCATCTCGCTGTTCCACGTGCTGGTGACAGAGTTGGTGTTCACCGATCTGCTCGGGACCTGCCTCATCAGCCCTGTGGTGCTGGCTTCGTATGCGCGGAACCAGACCCTGGTGGCCCTGGAGCCCCAGAGGCGCGTGTGCACCTACTTTGCCTTCTCCATGACCTTCTTCAGCCTGGCCACCATGCTCATGCTCTTCGCCATGGCCCTGGAGCGCTACCTAGCCATCGGACACCCCTACTTCTACCAGCGCTGGGTCACATGCCGTGGTGGCCTGGCTGTGCTGCCCGCCATCTACACAGTCTCCCTGCTCTTTTGCTCCCTGCCGCTGCTGGACCACCGGCAGTACGCCCAGTACTGCCCTGGGACGTGGTGCTTCATCGGGCATGAGCAGACCACGTACCTGCGGCTTTACGCCACCTTGCTGCTACTGCTCATCATCGCAGTGCTCGCCTGCAACTTCAGTGTCATCCTCAACCTCATCCACATGCATCGCCGGGGCAGGAGAAGCCGCTCCGGACCCTCCTTGGGCAGCAGCCGGGGCGGCCCTGGCAGCCACAGGAAAGGGGAAAGGGTATCCATGGCGGAGGAGACGGACCATCTCATTCTCCTGGCTATCATGACCATCACCTTCGCCGTCTGCTCCTTGCCTTTCACGGTGAGTCGCTCCCTTCATTTCCACAGAGGAACCGGGCAGCCTTCTCACACTCTCCCCTCTTACTCCCACCCTTTCCACCACCACACACATTTTCAACTTGTAAAATTATGGCCTCATTTGTAAAGGGTCTATAGCCTTCCCCTCTCACTTCTCACCTTTGCCCCACTTCCTACTTCCCTAACCCCAGCAAACGGGCATCTCTATGCTACTGCTTCTCATTTACCAACACAGTCCCCCTGAAAGGGAGTCCTGGCTCTCCACTAAGCCAGCGCAGACTGACACCCTAGAGCCCGAAGCCACTGTACAAGGCCAGTCTGGCTTAGTTCCTGACGAAGAAGCAGCCCCTTCCACCTTTGGGTAGTTGTCAGTTACAACCTGACTTGCCTGAGCTGTAGTTCGCCTCCCAGTGCCCCTCATCCACTGGTGCTAGTTCTCCAGGCTCTGCCTTCTGTTTCTCCCAGAGCAAAATGTAATACTCAACCCATAGCCTTCCATTGAGAATGGTCCCAGGTGAGAAGGGTCCATGTTGCCAGAAGTCCAGAGCATTCATTGTCTTAAAAGTTCAACAAAACCTAGCTTACAGATTTCCCAAACTACATATTGGGAGTATAACTCTTTGTTGCCATGAAAATTCATATGTTCATAATGATAATTAGAGGAAAGGCTGCTTGCTTGGAGGAACCCCTTGCCTAGGTTCTGGGCTGGGTGCTGCCCTGGTTGGGGGCAACATCAGTGGTTAGTTCCATGATGCTGTGAGTTTGAGCCTCCTAAGGTGTAATGTGGGTAGCAGAGCCTGGGATGTATCCGAGCATGTGCTGGCCTCTTACAGAGAAATGAGAGCTCAGTTTTAGCAGCTCCGCTTCCTAATCTTCAGAAGCACAAGACTGACCCTACGGGGAATAAACAGTTGGCAGTGACTGTCACCGGACACAGTCTTGGAGAAAAGAAAAAGATAAATGATGCTGCCATTGGTCAGTGTGACCTGTAGAAGTCACTTTATCCTACTTCCCGCCTCCCTCACTGCTTTAGATTATCTTCATAAACTCATCCATAGGGGTGGGAGAGGACACAGGATCCTAAAAGCCTAGATATGACCCTCCCACATACACAAATTAACTCCCTTTCTTACCTATGTTCTCTCCTGCCTGGTCCCCACTGTCTTCACACTTCTGCCCCATCTTCTGTCAGGGTAGAAGCTGCTCTGAATCAATAAGTTACACTTTGAGAGGAATGAGATGGAGTACGTAAAAGATGCCCTTTTATAAAATGAAGTAGGATGTGGGAGGCTGCATCTCCCATTCACCCTGAGCTGGGGAGTTTGCAACAGAAATGCTGTGAGGTAGAAACCAACATGGCTTCCACAAGTTTGTTTTGTTTTACTGGTAGAACTGGTAGAACTACATTAGGAGCTAAATTAACTTTTTGGCATTGGGACTAGGATGCAGAACATACATGTATCTGTGAGAGAAAGCATTTCAAGTTCCACTAAACAACTTAGAATTTAACATGAGAGACATAAACCATTTCTGAATTGGGGGGGTACCTGTTTTGGACTGGTGGGAATCAGGATGTCAGTCCTTAGAGTTTTATCTATCATTTGTGAGTGTGTACGTATAAAAATACCTTCCACTCTCAGCTACTTAAAATAGCTTGGGAACAGGCTCAGAGGTGACCACACACTTGTGAAAAGGATTGTTATTCCCTTTGAGGAGGAGAGCAGGAGGAAAAGGTCTCCCCCTTGATCATGACTGACCCGCAGCATAAACTGTATTTTTTTAAATAAAGGCAGTTGATTTTCGATAGGTTCCCCAGTTTTCAAGTAAATTTGCCTTTTGCCATGAGAATTCCATCATTGCCATATGTTGATTTTCAGATACACACACGCAAACACACACACTCGTTTCCTTTACTATTAAGCCAGGGGCAACTCCGGAGTTGCCAAATGGAAGAACTAGAAGTCTGGTTAGAAAGGGTGGGGACGTAGGAAGTTTGCTTTGAAGCTGAGTTTTTATCTGAGTGTCTGTTTATGGCTTTGGGGGGCCAGATGTAGATTATGAGGAGGCTTAGCTCCTTCAAGCCACTCCTTGGCATTGACAGTATCAGCAAATATTATCTAGGGTCTCTTCTGCGTGTATGCATGGCAAAGAGTCCCAGACAAAGAGTGGGAAAAATGCCTAGTGTTAATGTAATCTAGAAAGTGGGCTACGCTGACTTCTTGCCTTGGGGCTAACATGACACATTTTCCAGATGAACTACAGATAACCCAGTAGGTGCAAAACAGATATTTGAACTGTACCCTAAATGGGAAGTACCAAGTCATCTCTCAATAGGGAAATTTACTTTGACCATTGACTAGTTTTATTTTATCACTAGATTATTGATACTTGTCAGTATCTTTCATTTACACGGCACTTTAAGCATTATGAAATGCTACACTATCCAGAATTTAGTTACTTCTTGGAAGGCTTATCTGACAATTCAAATCTCAAAGCTACTGAATGGTGCATTACATTCTGCTATTTCAGAATGCTTGGCATGTGTCCCTGGGGGGTGCTTTTCCCCCATGTCCTTTTATTCTACTTGGCCCACACTAAAATTGTGGTCAGAAATGGCCTACACCAATCTCCCGCCCAAGGCAGGAATCATTTCCACGTATCCTAACCCGGGCTCTGATAGAAAAGGCAAGGGCTTCTGGTTGCCTTCAGAAATTCTCCTGTTCTTCTATAATAGCACACGCAGCCCAATAGAAATACAGCATGAACCACAAATGCAAGCCACATAAAGAATTTCAAATTTTCTTGTAGCCACATGACAAAAAGTAAAAAGAAACAATTGAAATTAATTATTAGTAGATTTTATTTAACTCAGTATATCTAAAATATTATCGAGGCAAAATGTATCAATGTAAAATAATTATTAATGAACTATTCCAACTAATTTTCTTCCTGTGTCCCAGAAAATACTAGTAATCTACCCTGTCTCTGCCTCCTTCTAACTCGGGATAACAGAACTGCTTTCTGTGGCCCTCAAAGTGGGCCATGCCACCGGCCCAGCAAGGAGAGCTCACAGCTGTGTACCCAGTGGGAAAACAGCCTAATCACTCCAGGAATGAGAAGAGGGGAGTGGGGAATTGAGGAAACCTGCTAAGGAATGTCAGCCATTGTCCCAAGGTGTGGGCAGGTTACAATTACTGCTTCCTCCAATAATGCCAGCATAGGACTTTCAAAGTTTGGGAATTGAAACTCAAAATATTAAATGCCCAGCACGCTGTAATGAAGTCAAGTTCAACTTCAAATGTCATTATTATCAACATCAAAATGGCTAACATTTTTTTTTAAACATCTTTATTGGAGTATAATTGCTTTACAATGGTGTGTTAGTTTCTGCTTTATAACAAAATGAATCAGCTATACATATACATATATCCCCATATCTCCTCCCTATTGCGTCTCCCTCCCACCCTCACTATCCCACCCCTCTAGGTGGTCACAAAGCACCGAGCTGATCTCCCTGTGCTATGCGGCTGCTTCCCACTAGCTATCTATTTTACATTTGGTAGTGTATATATATGTCCATGCCACTGTCTCACTTTGTCCCAGCTTACCCTTCCCCCTCCCCGTGTCCTGAAGTCCGTTCTCCATGTTTGCGTCTTTATTCCTGTCCTGAATGGCTAACATTTTTGAGTGCTAATTTTTTACATACTTCAATCCATTATCTTCACAACAATCTGTCAAATAGGTAGCATTTTTACTCCCATTTTAGAAATGAGGCAAATAACTTACCCTGGGTCCCGCAGCTAGTGAGTGAGTGCTGGAGCCAGGATTCAAAGCCAGGCAGCTTAAGCGCAGAGCCTGTGCTTTTAATCACAATACTGTCGGAAAGTACTCATTTCAGGGGTAACATATGAGAAGATTAATCCAAGATTTATAAGAGAATTGTGAAGATGTTATAAATATCTTGCCCACTTTGTCTCTTAATTTCAACTTTTAGCTTTAAAAATACAATGGCAAAGACCTTTTTCTCCTTATCAGATCGAGGAGCCTGAGCTGGGGCCAAGGGTACAGTTTCTTTTTTCTTCTGCACTGACCTATGCATTAAAAGGCTGAGTCTGAGATTTTAGGAGATCGGCTAGTGTAAATGCGGGTCTAAATTAAGAAATAATCAGATTACCCCTCACATAAAATTTTCTGTTGGTACACATAAGATATAACTGATTTTTTTAAAAAAGCATTATTTTGGCGATCCAATATAAAGTCATGCGTAGGACCAACAACATATTCCAAACTGTTTATGCACTAAAGGAATATTGCGTAAATTAATACATTCCTCATGTTAATCAGATATTGTCATCATTTCACAGTGATAAATAGAAACTTTCTTCCTGAAATGAAACAGGACACAGGAAATATATCAGACCTCCATTCTCGACTCAGATACTGTTTGTCTTTTAATTTCCAACCCATATCTAGCCATTTTCTCACTACTTTACTAATAATTGTGAATAACTTCTGGTCATTTTAAACTGTTTTCCCCATGTCATTAGGATAAAGTGCTTATGCATTTTATTCAGTTCTAAAATTTCAAGAGTGAACCATTGACTCATTCTAAAATGTCTTCATCTTTAGAAATTCTTTAGGGCTGTAATTTCTAGGTTACTCTGATTAGTGGAAATCTGATCTTTGAAATACAGAGCAAACTCAAGTAAAGAGTACTGGAGTTTCCCATTCATTCCTGGTACTCTTTATGTAAAATGTAACATGAATGGGGGTTGTAAAACTGATTTGAGATTTGTCAATTACATACATACACAGTATCACAATTCTAGTAGGGATGAAAGAGAAATTCAGAAATCTCTATGCATAACCAAAACAAACTTTGTCTGGTGATATTTTGAGTTAATATCCATGTACTACTGGAAGGCCCTTTATTATTCATACATCATCAATGATGTGTTTGGGGATTGTTGAAAGAGTTTTAACACACCTTACCTTTTAATAGAAAGTTCTTCCATATGAGTGTCTTCACTTGACACCTTTTCCTTTGCCATTTGATATTATGAAATTGTGGTTGTAAATAATGACATAATTACACTGATTTTTAAAAATTTAGACAGCAAGAACTATGGTCCTTTTCCCTAAAGAGAAGTGGTGCGTTATGTCTACACCCTTGGTCAAGGTGAACATCTCTGCCTGCCATCTAGCTGTGGAAAGCGTGGAAGAAAGAAAAGACCCAAAGAAAACCAAGTAGCTACTTAGATATAGCCATGGTTTTAAAATCTATAAACAGGAGAAATAATACCCATAAATCTTTGTGACACATTTGGAAAAAAGTCTCCTACAAACCCATAATCAGTCAGTGGTGAATTTCATGTGAGACTTTACGTCAGAGGCTTTTTATATAGATGGTGGCAGAGTGTGTAGTGGCTAAGAGGCAAGTCTGGGTCCTGCTACTATAATTGCATGGCTCCCCTACTTACCTGCGGTGTGATTTGGGACAGGACAACTAATTGTCTGAGCCTTGATCTCCTCCTTACTAAAATGGGAGTAATAACACTTTACAGATTTGTATAAAGATTAAACACAACAAGACACAAATTGCTTAGCACCATGCCTGGCATACAGGTGTTCAGTAAATATTAGCTACTCTTTCCATAGGATTCCGTTTCCAAAGGAAAATCATTTGATATTAATGACCAGGAACTGAATTCTGGAAGCTCCGTGTCATTTGTTTGATTGGCCAGGCCTAAGTGGGTCTTTTGTTTTTAAGTGTGATAAATGAATCATTTTAAACTATTTCAATTTTGGGGTAAGGGTCTAAAGCAGTGGGTCTCAACTTTGCCTGCATATTAGGATCACCTGGGGGGCTTTAAAAGCCCTGACACCTGGGTTACAGCCCAGGCTAATTAAATCAGAGTCTCTGAGAGAGGGAGCAAGCTATCAGAGTAGTTTTCTTTCTTTCTTTAAAATTTTTTTTCCATCAGAATATTTTTAATTATCCACAGGGGATTTCAGTGCACAGCCAAATACATTTCTCATTTACTCTAAAATTCTGAACCCACTATGTAGTCACATTAAAGGTAGGAAAGTAGCTGAAAGAAACGGTGCCAGGTCAGTGCCAAGATAAAGTTTTCCATGGAGGTGGCAAGGATTCTATGGAAGACAACAGAATACTAATTTTCCTCTGTGCCGCTTTCCAGGTATCACAACAAGCTTGTATTCTTAGCAAAGCCCTATAGAGAGAGTCTGTCCTAAGGAATTAAAACTCACTAGGCTGGTTTACATTAGTCCTTGGTATTTTTCTCATAGCAGATTTACTTGTAGTATGTGCAAAAGCATGTATAAATTCTACCAGCCTCTGAAGCTGAAGTCCAGAATATCACCGAAACATTATTAATTAATTGACTTCTATCCATTGTGTCAGCCTTTAATTAAAATCCAGGATCAGCTGGAGGGAGAGGGAATGAGGAGTTAGTGTTTAATGGGTACAGAGTTTCAGTTTAGGAAGTTGTAAAACGTTCTGGAGATGGATGGTGGTGATGGTTGCTGTTCCCCGTTCTTTTTATATGATGGTCAGTCAAGTGCAGCCACAAGAGGAGACAGGAGATGCTCCAAGAAACAGTTTATCAAACTCACAGGTCAAAAACAGGAAGCACTGCGTAACGTGCAGGGCCACATGAGGAAGTACCAGTGCAGGTCAGGAGGAAAAAGAAGCAGGAGCTGGGGAGAGCCTGTGCCACGGACTTTACTGGAGTTTCTGAGGGAAGGACAAGGCAGAGTAGGGGAAACAGTTTGGGACTGGCTATTTTGAAGCATTTCGACAGGCTCTAAGCTATACGAGTAGCCCCTAGTCGCCCCGTACCAGGCCTTGGAATGATGAAAGCTGCCTCCATGGGGTAAAGGGCCACACAGTGGAGCTCTGCATTGGTTAGTTTGCATATCAAGCGATTGCTTCTGGGTAAGCCCTTGGCTATCTCTAAGCATTGGCTAGCCCTGGAAGGGGCAGTCTCTCCCCAGCCAGAAAGTTTTTATGATGTCAAAACATCACAATATACAGAAAATAAAAATACAAACAGTACAGTTGCACAACAATGTGAATGTACTTAATGATACTTGAAAATGGTTAAAATGGTAAATTCTATTCTATGTATAATTTAAATTAAAAAGAAAAAACCCAGGGTCCACAAGATTGAAAATGGTGAACTCTAGGCAAAAGCCAAGAACGGAAGGAAAAAAAATGGAGAGGTAGGAGAAGACAAAACTTACATCAAGAACTTCAAGGTTCTCTGAAGTATGTCTCTTTTCCAAGCATAAAAGAGGAAATTATCTTCTACAACATATTGGCCAGCTCCTAAAATGCAAATTGTAAGCATTTCTAAAAATTACTCAGCATAGTGGATGAAAAGGAAAGGAAACAAATAGTACAGAATTGCTTCATCCTCTAAAACCATTTTTCACTTCTCATTGGTCTGTCACACTCTAAAGAGATCAGGAACTATGGTTTGGGTTACTTGCCACAGAAAACCTGACTCATCTTCATGTGTGACCCATGACACTAGAGGCTGAGCCCTCTCTACATGGCCCACTAGACAATCCAGTATTATATTCTTTGGCAAAATTAGATCTAAACTCAGCTACAGACTTTTTCTACAACAGAATGCTCAGTTTGTGTGTGTGTGTGTGTGTGTGTGTGTGTGTGTGTGTGTGTGTGTGTGGTGACTAATATATTTTAATCTATCGGGTTTATGTACACTGTTATCCTGAATTCCTAAACTTCAAAATCGCTCCTTAAATACACCATATAAGTACTATCAATTTCTCATTCAAAATAGTTTAGCTGACAAGAAAAGTATTGCTCCCTTGCATATCCCCACCTAACTTTCCTCTTCTCTGTATACTCAGGGACATCCACCATCAGTTCTTTCTTTCTTTTTTTTCTTTACTCATCTGCCAAGTCTTTTCTCCATTCCCTTAAGCCAAGATTCTCTGGCATAAACACCTATGGCTGCCAAACCTTCCTGATACTGTCCTAACATAAGCAACCCGAAGATGACTACTCTTCTCCCTCCCTGCAATTTGCTTTGTATATCCAGTTGCCAGATGCCTGCAGAGTAAGTAGTGGGGGGAAAAGGAAACAAACCATTCCTTCTTCTGGCAAGGGAGAGTGGAGGAAAGAAGGAATAGCTCTCTAACTCACCAGCTGCCTTTGGTAAGAAAGTCCCAGGAGCTCTATAAACAACTGGTTTCAAACGACTAGGTGTGATTTACATGTTTCTCTCTTTTCTGTAAGCCATGTGGAAATGTTTGATCTTTATCAAGCATGTACTGGTCCATTCTCTGCAATCTGACCAAAAAGTTGTGTTGTTCCCTAAATATCTAAGAAATCGGATGAGAGCTGGTATACTGCTTTGAGGACATTGGCCAATGCGTAAAGATGTGTCAGTGACCAATGCGTAAAGATGTGTCAGTGGCCAATGCATAAAGACGTGTCAGCTTTCCGGTGTTTAGGACTTTGTTCTGAAGACCTTTGGTCTAACATAGGCAACCTGGATGTAGCACACAGTGAGCACTGCTCTGGTGTCAAGGGACTTGGAATTTGTGTCCTGAGTCGGCCACTAACCAGCCCTGGGAACTTGGGCAAGACCCTCACCTTCTCTGCACCGTGGTGTCCTCACTGGTAAAATGGAGATGATAAAGACTAACGTTGGGGGGACACTTATTAAGTGAGCAGTTTTCAGTAGCTGACCCGGATGATTTCCTCTCATCCTGCCAACAACCCCAAGAATAGGTATTGTTATCGTTATCACCCATTTTAAAGATGCAGAAATGAAGGCACAAAGAGGTTAGTTTTCTTACTTATGGTCCCAAAGCTATCTGTGGAGCCAGGATTCAAACCCAGGCAGCCCAACGGCCAGAACACAGGCTCTGTTGTGTGCCCTCTCACTGAATTGTCGTAATGAAGCCAGATTCAGTTTTTGGAAGTAAATGCAACATGTTGTTATTAACTCACTTCCTCATCTGTCAGAGATAATACTTATGTTTCAGAGTGTCTGTAAGGCATAAACATGTGCGAGAGGAGTGAGATTTTGCTACCTCTCTCTCACCACTACGACCACACACAAAACACGTTTTGCTTTTCAGTCTTAAGAAATTGCATATGGTCTAAGCCTGTCCACTGCTACAATGTAAAACTAACATTCTTTTCCCCTTTTGCTTCTTACAGATTTTTGCATATATGAATGAAACCTCTTCCCGGAAAGAAAAGTGGGACCTCCAAGCTCTTAGATTTTTATCAATTAATTCAATAATTGACCCTTGGGTCTTTGCCATCCTGAGGCCTCCTGTTCTGAGACTAATGCGTTCAGTCCTCTGTTGTCGGGTTTCATTAAGAACACAAGATGCAACACAAACTTCCTGTTCTGCACAGTCAAATGCCTGTAAATAGGTTGACCTTTGAGGATGGTAGTTAAGAAGTGCTTAGTGAGCCAGCATCTGGAAGATCATTTTGAAATGGTTCCTTGGAGAAATGGAGAAAAGTTAGTTTATAAATACAATGAAGCTACCCTAATAAAACAGAGCAAACAAACATTTTAACAGTGGTTTGGGCTACAGACGTGCTGATAAGGCACTTCGTGGAAGGTATCAGAAGGCTCTATAAAACCTACCGTCAAAGAGCACGTTCCATGGCCTTTAGAGGAACAACCAATTGCACTTAAGATCCAGTGCCTTTCGATTTAAGCTTTCCTGTTGAATGAGAAACCATGTAGTTTTGTAATTTGTTTAAAACCCTAAATAGTTACTGTGTTTTCTATTTTAATCTTCTAGGCTAGTACCATTGTAAACATAAAGTGTACAGTCAGACCAGATAAAACTTCTCACGTATTCTCTAGGGAGTGGATATGTGCAAGCAACCAAGCCCGGTGTCTTGTGATCGTCCTTTCTTTGGACAATGAATCTGAAAACCATAGGTACTTTGTACTGTATGTTTGTGTATGTGGGAGTGCTCTCTTTTTACAACAGTATAACTCAGTATTACTGAGTAGGCTCTGCTCGTTAATGTCAGCTTTTTCACCATCCACAAGAAGCTGTGTGTCAGTGTCAGGTTATTTATTTTATAACGTCTGCCGTGCTAATAGTGACCAAAAAGGCTGGGAATTTTCTTCTCAGCAATAAATAGTAGACTATTAAGAGAGGTAATTCTGATTAATACTCTTCATTCTATTTCCAGGGAATCGTATACGTGGCTATGTCTGAAGCCAAATATTAGGATCAAAAACGGAAAAATCTGGTCAGTTCTTCAGAAACACTGGAACTCTTTTAATGCTGATGTTGAGGACATAACTAACATCTACTTTATAGGATGGTTGTATTGTAGCAAAATTCATCTGGGAAATATGGCTTGACTCATACTTAATAGGAAATCATGTAACAGTGAGTCATATCTTAATATATTTCTAAATCTAAACGTTTGGCATTATGTAAACTCGGCATAAGATATTTCAGTGAATTTGCACTGTTTAATCATATCTTATTTACAGTGTAAACTCATCTGAAATGTTACAAAAATAAACTATAAAACAAAAAATTGAAAATGGGATAGTATGTGATGAATTCCCCCCAAACAACAATTTATAATTAGTGTAGATATAATAATTTTTAAAATGAGATAAAAGTGGAAAATTTTCATTTAATTTGGCAGGTTTTTAAAGTGTGGTTGTATTACAGATTAGAGTTTGAAATATTCAATACAGTACTTGGTATTAGAGGATTTTTTTTCCCTTATAGCATGATCTTTGAAATAGTGGACACCTTATTTTTTTGCAGTGAGTGTTATTACAGCATAGTTGTAATAAAAAACCAAAAAAGAATATTAGTCTCATTGAGTTGCTTACGCAAAACTATTTCCTATAAGTAGTTATCAGACTAGATGATCACTTAGGAGTGATTCCAGACCTATCTAGAAATCAGTGTATTTTGACACAATCTATGTCAAATCATCCCTTATTTTAAAAAGAATAAATGAATGGTTTGCTTTCCTACTAATTTAAACAAACCAGGCAAAGTTTAACTTAGCTAAAATCTGGACATTTAAATAAATCTTCCCTGTCCACCAAGTATTCTAGAGTTAAGAAATTGTTCTAAATAGGATTAACTAGCCTCATGGGTAATTCCTAAACATAAAATTCTAAAGTTACTTTGAATCTGGAAGATTAATTTCCTTTATCAGATTACTTTTTTCCCCTCCAAATGAAAATGTTAAATACAATCATTCACCGTACCTCACCACCCCCCAAAATTCTCGAATAATGCCTGAGAACTTAAAAACACAAACTTGGACATAATATCACTACTGGGAACAAAATTTTCACTCTGTGAAAATGAGTTTAAGTCATTAAGAACTGATAGATTTCCAGCACTTTGATTCCTAGTATACTCCTGTTCCTTGCACTGTGTTAAATGACTAAATCCTGTTATTTCATCTGCACTGATATTTACATAGAAGGAATTGAAAGTTAAAGTCCTATGTAATAGTAAACTGCTTACTATTAATGGAAATTTCAAGGTAATAGAAAAAATTACTGATATTGGATATGTAAATATTTTTTAAAATATTTTTAAAAATCACGTCACATCAGACGTACCTGTTTAAGTTTACTGACTCATTTTCAAGTAAAATAAAAAACACAGAATTTAGCCTGGTATATCAGAGAACTGAATTGTGATGAAAAAAGACCTAGATTTTATTCTTTGCCCCTAACAGTGAGTGGAATGAAAAGGGAGAAAGAAACTATAGTGGATGTTCAACTCAGAATGCCAGCCCTAACTTTAGGTGTCCAGAAATGGGATGGGCCAAAGCAGTCTATCCTAAGCCAAATTTCCTGGGTGGTTCACTGTGGCCCCAGGTCATCTTTCCCAAGAGAAAACTGGGAAACTCTGGTACTAAACTGTGGCCTTGAATCTCTAAAGATCCTGATAGGGCCTGAGTTTGCTTAGAAACTATAGAAAGCCTCCCAAAGACTTGAATCTCAAAGTGGTCTGGACCCATGACGACCCAGAGCCAGAGCAAGGCTCTAGAAACAGCACCAACCCAAAACTGCCATGCTGGCGGAGGCTGTGAGCCCTGGGCAGGTGGAGGGAGAATCCGATCCACAACACTATGTTCTCGGTGTAATTCAGTTCAACTGTTGGTGCCCCCGCTGCTGGCTCCCATCAGTGCACTTTGAAAGACAGACTGCCCTCTTGCTATCGTAATGTCAGCTCTGCTTTGAACCAAGAAGAAACCAACATGTTCAAGTTTAGAATTCGATGCCTTTGAAAGGCAGGGGAAGACAATTAGCTCACACTTAAGATGAGGGGTTTTTTTTTACTTCACTTAGCCAAATCTAGTGGTTTAAGGCAAAAGTAATGGTTTTCTGAATTTGGGGAAAGCCCCTGTTTGAGTCCTTCACAGAGAAACAGTCTTCCCTGCAAATTTAATGTGTGTGGACTTGGCAATACCTACTCATGATGACCATCTTCTGCCTTTATGAAACACAACTCCATTGGAATTTCTCTCTGATTGCACGTTTAAAACATACCTATAATCATTATACTAACAGCATTATCATTGATTTTTTTTTAATTTACAAAGCATTTGATCACCTGCAATACACACTATGGAAATAAATGTCATTTTAGCAATTCACAGAAGCTATAGTCTAATTTATACATGGGAACAAGGCCATGTATTGGGCATTAATTTTATTTCAGAAAGTTACTTTATTTTCTGGTAGGTTTTATGATTTTTATTGTAAGTAAATTTTCTTGAATTATATTTTTGTATTTCCTATAAAATGTATGTACAATTAAAGGTCAGTTTGGGTGGTTTAATTCTGTGATCTGTGTGTTTCATTTTTTAAAATATGCCAAGTCAAACAGATCAGTAATGATTCCAGCAGAAAGAGCTGGCACATTGAAAAGGGTAATTGAGGACTGTTGACTGAAAGGAATATTTACAGAGGGAAGAGCAGGGTTAAGGGAATCAACAAGGGATGGTGGAGGAGCCCTTGGAAGCTGCTGTCACTCCCAGGCCTGAAGGAACAAGGGAGGAGCCCTGAAAGCTGTGTCCCACCCAACAGAAGCTGTGGCCTTAAGTAGGGAAGCATAGCTGCTGCCGAACCACAGGGAGGGAGGGAAGGGACTACCTTCCTGGAAGATCTTCCTGCTCTTCTGCCTGTTCCTCCCATTGGCCAAACCCAACTATAATCCAGAGAGTAAGGGGAACCTGGATAATGCAGTCCATGAAGACCACAGTACAGGTGGAGAGTAGACTTAGAGGAGCAGATGAAGGATATCCAGCATAAGGAGACTAAAAATATGTTCTCCTTTTTAAAATTACACCAACAGCTCTGTGGTGACCTAAATGGGAAGGAAATCCAAAAAAAAAAAAAAGGGGATATATGTATAGCTGATTCACTTTGCTGTAGAGCAGAAACTAACACAACATTGTAAAGCAACTATACTCCAATAAAAATTTTTTTAAATAAAATAAAATTACACCAACACAAAAACTGAAAACACAGAATGGGCAGCCTTTCTTTCTGCCTTCTACTCCAAATAGATATCCTCTAGCAAGCTTGGGAAATAAGCATCAGCCCCACGTGTATGGAAAGGGGTAAAATACTGTAGATTCCCTTATCAAAGTATTTATCCTAGACCCTGTTCCCTTGACGCTCAGTATTTACATTTATCCCACCCTGGAGGCAGTTTATATGATTGGAGGAGAGAAAGGAGATCGGACTGAAGCATCTTTCTGCTTTCCCTGCCCACAGCAGTACAGAGTAATAGCTCTTCCTAAGCAGAAGAAAGGGTGATAGTCACGTATACTGGTCTAGCAATCAACCGAAACTTACTTTTAAGAAGGACCACAGGAGTGAGAAAAATCTAGAAAAATATCCTTTAGTGCTGAGGGTAGGCCATATCCCCAAACTTAACATAAGCTGGGATGCATCTACACAGCTATTGTAGAGAAAGAGTATATATAGCAATTCAGCAATGCTGCATAGTTTAAAATGCTGGTAAAAATATCAAGAAAAAGCAGATTTTAACAAAATGGGAAAAGATTGGACAAAGCAAGTCTCCTAAGGCCATCTGTCCATGTTGCCCTTACTGCTACCACAGGATTTGTCTTTACTCCCTCTTTAGTCTCCTCCCTTTATCCCTTTCTGGAGCATACTTTTCCTTGCAGACTAACCCCTTTTCCCCTTCTACCAGGTCCTATCGTCTTTGATGCACACACTCAAACTTTCCCCTTTCAGCAAACTCTAGATTTATCCAGGGGACATTAAAGATGTGTGACACTGCCAGTTGTGTTCTCAGACAAGTTATTTAAACTCTCTGACTTTCAGTTTCCTCATCTATAAAGATAATAAAATTATCCACCCATGTAATTATTGTAATTATTTTGAGGATTAAATGAGTAAGTACATACAGGACATTCAGCACAGTGCCAGGACGCGGTAAATGCAAATAAGGTTAGGGATTAGTACTTTCTCAGATGCCTGGTTCAATGGCCCCTCTGACCTCTTCACACACGTCTGACTCAGATTGCTCATTCTTAGTGCCGCTCGTGGAGCTGGGGTCGTGGCATCTATTAACTCTGGGCAACTCTCAAGAATGAAGACAATAATAAGTATGCGGGATGAGTTCGTATTTCAGAGAATGCAATGAAAATTGGCACAATGGGACAATGTAGAGGACCCAGAGTCCTAGGTAGGATGTAGAGTTCTAGGTGTAGAGCACCCCAGACTTCTCTAGGCAAAACTTTCCTGCTTTCTTCAACTGTCCCTTATGTGACACCCTACCATTTTGGTGCCCTCTTCCAGATCTTATCCAAGTTACCAATGTCCATCTTAATATGTTGGGCCAGAACTAAACATCAAGAAATAATTCTAAACCAGTCTTTCCAGGACTTAGTGTTGATGTGTCAGTTGCTGGCTTGATCTGGACATTATCTTTCCATTAATATAACCTGAGATTACAAAGCTCTGTGAGCAACTGGGTTATACCTTTATATCGTTCAAAAAATGGAAGAAGCACCAGCTTTCTACTTTACAGAGAGGAAAAGTGGGCATGCAGAAGGGAAGTGAGTTGCTCACTAAGGACATCCTCATAAGATACCGTTATGATTATGGCTGTGGCGATGACCTAGCTGCCTGAGACCACACAGTCATTTGGTTTCTCATTAGTCATTAGCCTGTGAGTTCTTGGGTTGAATCTGTAGACTAGTGATGGGGAACTTCAAACTTACCAGTCAAGCCTGGTCTGTTGTGTTAACAACTTGGACCTTGAGATGATGTGGAACTAGGTGCCAGTGCTGGACCCCAAAGAATAATTTTTTCCTTGAAAACGGAACTCACTACTTTTAGTTATCAAATGATATTTTTGCTAGAATTAACGGACCAATGCCCACCTCAGCCCTAAGAGTGTGCCTGATCTGTCATGATAAATGAAACATTCAAACATTCAACAGCTGCACAATTAAACCTTTGAAGACATAGCTGAGATTATCTTTCAGCTCTTAAAAAACTCAACATGTACACATTGTTAAGAGCTCAGAGGAACAAGACAAAAGCCATACACCTTTAAAAACTCAACATTAACTTTTTATGCTTTTAAAAGTAAATGTCCTCAAGTTATTTGTAAAATGAAAGACACGATAACCAAAACACGCCAGGCTGAGTACTGTGGTGTACTACTCTTTGACCTGTAAAAATGAATCTTTCTGGTGTGAGTAGGTGTTCCGATAAAAGCAGAGCAAGCTTAACTATAAACTAGAGATCCTCATTCTCTTTACTACCTATTATGGTGACTAGCGAGTCAGACGCCCACTTCTGAGACGAAACACTAGCTCAGATGTTCACATTTTCTTGTGAAACGCCAGTTTGGAAAACTAAGGAAGGTGGGGAGAGTCAGATTCCTGTCTACCTTCTACGAATTTCTTCTGTGTTCTCAATTAAGTTATGGTGAACCACAGTGGCTGCAAAGAAATACTAAGCGAGGAAGCACAATTATCCTGTGTTATCAGTATTAAAACCTTTTAAAAATAATGTCTTGCCTTTAGTTTATCTTACTCGAGCATGTTAAAATGCTATTTAAATACTATTTAAAATGTTTCGTAATAGGAATTTTGGATTAAGAGACAAAACACATGGGGAAAAGAACCCGATCACATTTTTTAAAATATAAATTTATTTATTTATTTATTTTTGCTTGCGTTGGGTCTTCGTTGTTGCGCGCGGGCTTTCTCTAGTTGCAGCAAGTGGGGGCTACTCTTCGTTGCGGTGCACGGGCTTCTCATTGCGGTGGCTTCTCTTGTTGCAGAGCATGGGCACGCGGGCTCAGTAGTTGTGGCTCGCGGGCTTAGTGGCTCTGCAGCATGTGGGATCTTCCCGGACCAGGGATCGAACCTGTGTGCCCTGCATTGGCAGGCGGATTCTTTTGTTGTTGTTGTTGTTGTTTGTTTGTTTGTTTTTTGCGGTACACGGGCCTCTCACTGTTGTGGCATCTCCCGTTGCGGAGCACAGGCTCTGGACGCGCAGGCTCGGCGGCCATGGCTCACGGGCCCAGCCGCTCCGCGGCATGTGGGATCTTCCCAGACTGGGGCACGAACCCGTGTCGCCTGCATCGGCAGGTGGACTCTCAACCACTGCGCCACCAGGGAAGCCTGGCAGGCGGATTCTTAACCACTGTGCCACCAGGGAAGTCCTTGATCACTGTTTTTTAAACCAACACCCCGAAAAGTTCATTAAGAATGGTGAAACTGGGATTGGAATACAGACATCTGATGGATGAGATCTTCCCTCTGCACGATGTGTCCCTACTCCTGAGGTCCCTCCCTCACCTCTCTGCCCTGCTCCTAACTCCAGCCACCGAGCCCACGTACTGTGCCTGGTGCACACCAGCAGGCTCCCGTTTCAGGATCATTGCCCTGGCTGTTGTCTCTGCCTGGAATAAATGCTCTTCCCCCAGTCAGCCACGGCTCACTTCTTCACTTCCTCACCTCCCTCAAAATGTTACTCTAGTGACGCCTTCTCAGTGAGGCCTTCACTGACCCCCTTCCTAAAATTCCCCCCCCACCTTACACACCCCCTCCCCTTTCCCACACTCTATCACGTTCCAACGTGAGTGACCTTAAACATACCTCAAAGTTGACATATTTATAACATTCATGGTCTGTGTCCTTGCACTAGAATCTGAGGTCCAGGAGGGAGAGATTGTTGTCTGTTTTGTTTTGACGTCTAATGTTATAGTATCTTACAGCGGCGGCCAGATGTCCCATACACTTGCAATTGTATCTTACAGATTCCAGGGTCTTCTTCTATTTTAAAAATTTACTCAGTATATTATTCTTCGGATATTTTGAAAATTATTCAATGCTATGTACTGAGTGTTTTATGTATATTCATTTAATCTTCAAAATGATGCAGTAAGGTAGATATTGTCCCCATTTTTTCAGATGACAAAACAGATGTCAAAGTTAAGCAACTAATTCAAAATCATACAGCTTTAAAAGGAAAGTAAAAAAAAATATATTAAACCATTTTCTGATCTCAAGCCCAGGGATCATTCTACGGATCCCACAGAAATGGAGATCTGTAATGGACCTCTGTTTCTGACTATATTCCACTGGAATGAAAACTCCATGGGCCATGGACCTTGTCATTTTTATCACCACCATATTTGCAGTACCTAGGATACTGTCTGGTATGTTATAGGTATATATATATATATGTAAACATATATATACATGTAAACACACACATATTTGTTGAAAGAACTAAAGAGTGAATGAAAGGCTAATGTCGAGGACACAATCTCTATTCATCTCTGAAAGACTCAAAATAGTTCAACTTCCTTCTCCTCTTTTTCTTCCCCTCCTCTCTGAACAACTCAATCCCAAGCCCATTAGGTGGGGTAGAGGAAGGTTGGCTTCTGCAGCTGGGGGATGTGTGAGCCTAAGCAGGGTCGTGGAGCCCATGCACGGAGGCTGGTGTGGCGTGTCAGAGCCCAGGCAGGGGGAGGATGCATCCACAAGGGGGTGGGGCGGTGTGGGATGCGGAGCCCTAGTGGACTGGGGAGAGCGTCCCCACAGAAAGGCAGCCTGGCGTGGGGTATCAGATCCCCAAGGGGGTGAGGAGATTATCCACACAGGGAGAGTGAGGCAGTGTGGGGTATCAGATCCCCAAGGGGGTGAGGAAGTGATCTGTTGATGCACAGGGGTGAACTGGTACAGGAGGACAGACCTGAGTGGGAGGCGAGGGCATCCTTGTAAAGGGATGGCCCCGGGATGGGCTTAGGAGCTGAGCAGACTAAGAAGGGCATGCACCTGTAGGGGCAGCCTGGTGTGAGCTGTCAGAGCCCAAGCAGAGTGAGGATGGTGTCCACATGGGGCAGCTGGGAGCTCAGATTGGGGAGTGAGAGCTTGAGCCCAAGATAGAGGTGTAGGGAGGGGTGATGGCAGGGATGAGAGACTGGCTACTAACAGAGGGATTAATCAAACAAGCAAATACATTAAGGATAATGGAAACCAGGCTTGTCACTGTTGGAGAAATATAAACAGAAAAGTTAGAATGAACTCTGTAGTGCTGGATTGGAATTGGGGGTATTGGTATTAACTCATATTTTTCAATCTATAAAGATAAATATAGAACTAAATACATATGTAAATGTGCTTGTGTTTTCTCTGTCTCGTCCACTGAGAGAAACTGGGATTCCTTGCGCTATAGCAATGAGCACACCTAGCACATGGATCTTGATTTCTAAATGCCACTTTCCTCTAGAAGGAACCAGGGCTCCTTGGAGAAATGTCTGATTCCAGACCTGGGGCAGAGAAAGTGTGAGATGACCCAGGGACATCTTATTGTACGAGAAAAAAGGAAGCGCTCAAGGAGTGAGGGGCCATAAGAGGATACGTATGTGGTTCCAAAGGAAAGAGAATGTCTTTGGAGACACACACCGAAGTATTCAGCAGGTGACCTCTGAAACCTAATCTCAAATAATTTAAGGGAAAAAAGTTATGTGTACTGTACTTCCAATGTTTCTGTGAGCTTATAATTGTTTCAACATTTAAAAAATTAAAAAATAAAACAGCAGGCACACTCTGTGCAAGAGGAAGAAAACAAAAAAATGTCACATTTGTTGTACATAGGGAGGCATTAACAAGGGCAAACTAAAATCAGAATTTAATTTCTATCACTCTGAGTCATTTTTCCTCATAGATTCTGTTTTTCAGCTGTGAGTAATTATCAATGAAATGAAAACAAGAACTAATACTAAGGATACTGAATGTTAATGATAGCTGTCTTACTGGCTGGTGAATGCTGTGGTCCATAAAGCTGCTCTTTATAAGAGTTTTTATCTTAACCTTTCCAACCTGTTCACCAGCAAGTCAGGCTAAGCACTAGTATAATGCTAATGGTTTGGCTTAAAGAATTTATATACCTATCATCATGTTCCCATTAGAAAAAAAAGAAACTACACACATTTGCAGTTATGAACAGTTATTTAAATTTACATGAGTTATTTTGGAGGGAAATACGATTATTTCAGCATCGACTTAATGACAATTTTAGATATTTAAAAAAGTGATTAAAAGAAAACATGGTTTATCCACCAGAGGTCCAATCCCATATTGTGATTATTTGAACTGTGGGCTTTCCCAGCATCCTCAGAATCACTAGTTTATCCTTATCTATAGGGTAGCCCTCCTTCATCCTTCTTGTTTCTCGATTCAACCTGCACAAGTGCAACAAGATTTGAAATCTCACAAATGGAGACTAATTATTCTTAAAGATGAATTTCCACAAGACCTTTTCCTCATGGGAAATCTGTCTTCTCACTTTTCCTGTCAATCATAAATCTCTGCTCAAAAGCATAGAAGGATTCTGTTTACTCTAGGGACTACGTCACAGGATACCCAGGTGAGGGAGAAGGTTGTCAGGAAATTAGTCAGAAGTGCTGCCTTGTTCTGTTTTGCACTCATATCCTTCCCTGCCCGCCCTCCACGCTGCCACCAGCGCATTGCCCTTGGAGACTGAATCGCACAATGGTTGGTATAAAGTTTGGACTTTGAAGTTAGACCACATTTCAAACCCTGCCTTTGCCCCTTACTGTGTAACCTTGAACAAGTTACTAAGAGACTTTCTAAGCCTCTTTTCTCACCTCTATCATGAGGTACTTGCCCATCTCACAGAATTTCTGAAAGAATCAAAGGATATGTCACATAAAATACTTAAAGCAACGTCTAACACATGGTACATGCTTTAAAAAATGCTGGTGGTTTTTATCATGACTGATGTTTTAAATGATCATGTTATTAAGATCCCATATTTATCGTGTATTGAGTTCCAACCCCCTGCTGTTCAAAGATTTCTTATCATAAGAGGCGCGCGCGCGCACACACACACACACACACACACACACACACACACACACACATGCAGACTGCCAGCACCACCAACCCTACCACCAGTGCCAGCACACCGCCAGCACCACCAACCCTACCACCAGTGCCAGCACACCAACTTCATCCTATTTGTGGCCACCTAATGACTTTGACAGATTTTACCAACAAGACTGAGGATGACTGGGGACCCTGACAGAGGTGATGTAGCTGGTTGGAACTACATCTGTGTTCACAGCAAAGAATCACCAAAGAAGTAGTGACTTGAGCACCTGTCATACCACCCAGACATTTGGAGGCGTTCATGCACTTCTTTCCCCAGACTGTCTCATTTCATTCAAATGTCACTTCCACAGCCAAGTCTTTTTTGACTTATATAAAATAACCCTATAAAATATTCCCATCACTCTTTTCCCCCTCCCTGCAGTCTATTCGTTTTTCTTTACCACCCTTTTCACCCTTCTAGTACCTAGCATTAGTGTGTGTGTGTGTGTGTGTGTGTGTGTGTGCGCACTTATTGTCTTTCTCTCCAAGTAGAAAAAAATCTCCATGATGGCAGGATCTTCATCCTTTTTGTTTACCATTAAAACAATATCTCATGTAGCAGGGGGTTCAATAAATATTAAGTTAATGAATGAATCTAATTGTCAGCTAGCAGTTTAGGCACAAAGGACCCTAATTTTTAATTGAGGCCAAAGATCTTTGGAAAAATAAAATATTCCCATGTTTGCTAGAGAGAGATTTACGAGGAAAAGAAGACAACTTTAGCACAATTCATGCAAAAAGACAAAACAAAGCCAAAGAGCCCTCAAAGTAGCCTTAACTACGTAGCTCTTAATACACATTTGTAAAAGCATATCTTTCCGTATTATTTCTTTTCTGTTTATTTTCATGATTGGGGTTTCTCTTCTCATGAAAGATGTTTCCAGGAATAGAACCCCACTCTATAACATTGCACCTATAGGACCTAGGAGTCCAACCTGTGACTATGGTCCAGAACCAGTTCGTTCCTAAGTCGCCAGTTTCCTAACATCATTGGCCCCTATCATTCTGAGGGTGAGAACCAAGCTCCTTAGCAGATGAGCACGGATGGCTGGGTCCGCTCGCTCCCTGCTCTTACCTCATGCACCCCCTGGCTCCTGTCTCAGTGCTGAGGTGCTTCTGGTTTCACTTCTCCATGCCTGGTCTCACCTTGTCCCTGAGTCTGCAGTGCCTCTATCTCCCTGTCCTGGTACACACCTGTTTCTTTTTTTTTTTTTTTTTTTTGCGGTACACGGGCCTCTCACTGTTGTGGCCTCTCCCGTTGCGGAGCACAGGCTCCAGACGCGCAGGCTCAGCGGCCATGGCTCACGGGCCCAGCCGCTCCGCGGCATGTGGGATCTTCCCAGACTGGGGCACGAACCCGTGTCCCCTGCATCAGCACGCAGACTCTCAACCACTGCGCCACCAGGGAAGCCCTAAAATGTTTTCTTTTTCATTACTAAAAGGAATTCATCCCATTCCATGTCAACTATAGCTTGTGAGATCCTAATTATGGTAATACACGTCTCACTAATACTTGTGGAATTGTATCATGACCCAAATCCAAATCTGCAAAAGAAAATGAATACAGATAGAAAACATATACCTCAGACTAGTTGTTTGTTCCCCTGAAAATAATCTTACAAACAGTACCCAACTTTTAAGAAAAAAAACAAAAACCACTTAACCCCAATTCAGTCAGATGAATCTTTGTGAACCAGTTGTATCATCTTTTAACTCAGCAATAACTTTAAATAAGGAACCCACAGAATTATATATTCCAGGAAAATTTTCAGAGTGTAAGTTATATCTCACAAATAATGGCGTTAACTATTATTTTACATGAAGTTTTCTCAGGGAAAAACATAAAATAAAACTGATATCTGATAGGCATTTGTGTTTCTTATGCCAAAGAACAATACCCCAGGAGTTAAAACTAGAAACTATGGTTTGAATTTCTTATGAATTCAAGATAAGACCTCAAAATAGTGACATAAATAATGAACTAGGTCAGATACCATATACAAAAAAGTTTTTAGTAGGCTTCCACTTTAAATCTTTATCCAAAAGTTTTGTTTGTTACTCAGACTATTTATTTGGAGAGAAGAATTCTTTTTTTTTTATGTTGTTTTTTTTTTAAACATCTTTATTGGGGTATAATTGCTTTACAATGGTGTGTTAGTTTCTGCTTTATAACAAAGTGAATCAGTTATACATATACATATGTTCCCATATCTCTTCCCTCTTGCGTCTCCCTCCCTCCCACCCTCCCTATCCCACCCCTCCAGGCGGTCACAAAGCACCAAGCCGATATCCCTGTGCCATGTGGCTGCTTCCCACTAGCTATCTACCTTACGTTTGGTAGTGTATATATGTCCATGCCTCTCTCTCGCCCTGTCACAGCTCACCCTTCCCCCTCCCCATATCCTCAAGTCCGTTCTCCAGTAGGTCTGTGTCTTTATTCCTGTCTTACCCCTAGGTTCTTCATGACATTTTTTTTTCTTAAATTCCATATATATGTGTTAGCATACGGTATTTGTCTTTCTCTTTCTGACTTACTTCACTCTGTGTGACAGACTCTAGGTCTATCCACCTCATTACAAATAGCTCAATTTCATTTCTTTTTATGGCTGAGTAATATTCCATTGTATATATGTGCCACATCTTCTTTTTCCATTCATCTGATGATGGGCACTTAGGTTGTTTCCATCTCTGGGCTATTGTAAATAGAGCTGCAATGAATATTTTGGTACATGACTCTTTTTGAATTTTGGTTTTCTCAGGGTATATGCCCAGTAGTGGGATTGCTGGGTCATATGGTAGTCCTATTTGTAGTTTTATAAGGAACCTCCATACTGTTCTCCATAGTGGCTGAACCAATTCACATTCCCACCAGCAGTGCAAGAGTGTTCCCTTTTCTCCACACCCTCTCCAGCATTTATTGTTTCTAGATTTTTTTTTAACATCTTTATTGGGGTATAATTGCTTTACAATGGTGTGTTAGTTTCTGCTTTATAACAAAATGAATCAGTTATACATATACATATGTTCCCATATCTCTTCCCTCTTGTGTCTCCCTCCCTCCCACCCTCCCTATCCCACCCCTCCAGGCGGTCACAAAGCACCAAGCCGATATCCCTGTGCCATGTGGCTGCTTCCCACTAGCTATCTACCTTACGTTTGGTAGTGTATATATGTCCATGCCTCTCTCTCGCCCTGTCACAGCTCACCCTTCCCCCTCCCCATATCCTCAAGTCCATTCTCCAGTAGGTCTGTGTCTTTATTCCTGTCTTACCCCTAGGTTCTTCATGACATTTTTTTTTCTTAAATTCCATATACATGTGTTAGCATACGGTATTTGTCTTTCTCTTTCTGACTTACTTCACTCTGTATGACAGACTTGGAGAGAAGAATTCTTAACCAAGAATTAGGACTAACATAGACATTTAACTTTGACTGAAACAGTAACAGAAAAGAGAAATTAGGAAAGACACACATAAGAAAAGAGCCTCTGCTTTCTTCATGAAGAGATCATTATGACTGTATATCTTGTTTCCAAACATCAGTAAATAAAAAATGTTCACTGAGAGGATTCTTCTCCGGAAATGCAGGTGTTGATTAAAAGGATTCTTCTTTAGACTTTTATTTGGAAAGTCCTGTGAAAATCAAAGATACTCATGGGAATACTGTTTTTATTTTTTTGTATCCATTGTACTTCCAAAAGGATTTGATGGCTCTAGAAAATATAATGGATAACATCCAATGTTGGAACACAAGAAATATTTTTCAGAAGAACCCTTAAAAGACTTTTATTAAAAATTTTAAAATTTGGCCCAGTGAAGGCATTCTGTATACTGTCAAGAAGATGTAATATACGTAAGATACTTTCTGATTATCTAGCAAGACAACATTGTGGTGACTTTTTATTCTCAGTGTAGTTAAGCTTTAACCGTTTCCCACAGTTCCCTTCTCTGCATGGCTCTGGGGTCAGGCTGGTCACAAGAGAACTTTTTGCCAGATTTGGAAGGCAGAAGTGAAGCAGCAGCCACGTTTAAGCTTAGAATGTTGCTGTTAGGTCAGGTACAATTGCAGTTCATGCAATTGCTGTGGGTTTGCCAGTTCACTTTGTTGGCATGGGAAAGGAGTGGTTGGGCCCCTAGTTTCCCACCTCCTCCCAGATCTCCTTGGGACAGCAGCTGGGCCCACAGTGCCTCCAACAAGGGGCTGGATTTCCTTATTCAGCTTGTTCAAATCCTGGGCCAAGCTCACATGCTGCTCTGGAGGGCACAGGTCTTCTGCAGGTCACTCACATCATTGAGGAGATGTGGGAGTCCCATAAAAGGTATCTTAGATATCTAGTCTAGATCTCCTCAACTGATGAAAGAGATCCTAAAAAAAGATAATACTCAGGCTTCCCTGGTGGCACAGTGGTTGGGAGTCCGCCTGCCGATGCAGGGGACACGGGTTTGTGCCCCGGTCTGGGAAGATCCCACATGCCGTGGAGCGGCTGGGCCCGTGATCCATGGCCGCTGAGCCTGCGCGTCCGGGGTCTGTGCTCCACAACGGGAGAGGCCACAACAGTGAGAAGTCCGTGTACCGCAAAAAAAAAAAAAAAAAAAAAAAAAAAAGATAATACTCTTATTAAGATTTATCTAGCTTCTAGCTCCCTTTGGGAATATTTTTAACTTGATACCATAATCAAGGTTTGTAAGGGTGAGTCTACCAACTTTCCCAAGGAGGCTGTCTCTTGGGCCAAGGAAAACTAGTACAAAGATGGAGGCTCATTCTAGAGAGATCTTTGTAGAACTGACAGTGTAAAGAGGTATCTTATCTCCATGGTTTAGACAGGCTATCCCCAGAAGAGTACAGGTTGTTTCATTATTCAAAATAGAGGAAAACATATATAACTACACAGTCAGTTGACCAGAATAAGAAGGAAATACTGTCACTGCCTTACTCTATTATTGGCTTGGAAGCCTAAGCAATGGAGTTAGACAAGAAACAGAAACAACAAGTATGAGAACTAAAGAGGAAGACACATTGTTTGTAAATAATGAGTGTCTATATGGAAAATCCAAGAGGCACTTTAGACAGATTATTAGAATAATTTTTTTAAAGTTCAGCAAGTTTTCTGGGAAGAATAGATTAATTTGGAAAAACCTATAGTGTTCGTATACACAAACAATGACAAATGAGAAAATAGAGTTTTAAAAAATTAAATATATAATATTAAATGTAAATTATATATCATTTTTAAAAGTGAACAACAAAAACTACAAAGTACCTCAGAATAAATCTATCAAAAGATGTGAAAGACTTGTATGGAGATAATTATAATACTTAAGTGAAAGATATAAAAGACTGACTAAATGTAAAGTTATATTATGGTCATGAGTGGGAAGACTCAATAATGTACAGGTATCAATTCTCACCAAATTTATCTATAAATTTCATGCAATTCCAATCAATACTTTTTGTGGTATTTGTGGGTGTGTGAAAACCATAGTGAGATACCACTCACATGCACTAGAATGGCAATCAAAATAATTTTTTTAATGGAAAATAACAAGTGTTTGTGAAGATGTGGAGAAATTAGATCCCTCATACATTGCTGGTGGGAATGTAAAATGGTGCAGCTATTGTGGAAGACATTTTGGGAGTCCCACAAAAAGCTAAACATAGAATTCCCATATGACCCAGCAATTCCATTCCTAGGAATATACCCCAAAACTTGAAAACAGAGACTCAAACAGATAATTGTATGTCAGTGTTCATAGCAGCACTATTCACAATAGCTGAACCATGGAAACAGTCCAAATGCTCATTATCTGATGAATGAATAGCATAATGCGGTATATCCGTACAAATCAATGTTATTCAGCCATGGAAAGGAATGAAGTACTGATACCTGCTACAACATGGATGAACCTCATGCTAAGCGAAATGTGCCAGTCACAACAGGCCACATATTGTATAATTCCATTCACATGAAATATCCAGAGTGGGCAAAGTAGGTCAGAAAGACAGAAAGCAGATTAGTGGTTGCCAGGGCCTGGATTGGGGCAGAACAGGGAGTCACTGCTTAATGGGTGTGGGGTCCCTTTTAGAGTCATAAAAATATACTGGAACTAGATAACAATGATGATTTCTCATCATTGTAAATGTACTAAATGTCACTAGTGGTAACTTTTATGCTGTGTGTCTTTTATCACAATAAAAAACACAAATGATAGATTGTATACATTAAAATGTAATAATCCTATACATTTAAAGACTCCATAAATAATGTGCAAAGAGAAACCACAAACCCTAAAAGACCTTTGCCACTCATGCAGCCCAAAAGGATAATCTATCAAGAATATTAAAAAGAACTTGTGTAGATCTACAAGGAAATACAAATAATACAATGGGAAAAAGAGCAAGGACATGGTCAGGCAATGTATAGAAGAGAGAACCTAAATGGCAAAAAAAAAATATATGAAAAATATTTGGCCCCATCAGTAATTAGGAAAATGCAAATGAAAACACATTTTGCACCCTATCGGACAAGTAATACTTTAAAAGACTGATAATACCTGGTATTAGTGATGATGTAAGGAAATGGCATCTCTAACGCATGGTCAATAATGCACATTGGAGTAACTCTGGAGGCTAATTTGGCAATAGCCGATAAAGGTAAAAGTCTGTATATGGTATGTACCAACTAGCAATTCCACTTCTAGAAATATACCATAGAGAACATTGTTTGGGAACAAGGAGATGTGTACATATATGCTCACAGGAGCATTCTTTATTATTGTCAAAAGGAGGCGGGGAGGAAAGAGCTTTAAATAAGTGGACAAATAAACTGTGGACTACCCCTACATCAATTAGAATGAATGAATAAACTAGATCTAAATGCTTACCTATGGGCAGGTCTCAAAAACAAAATTGAGTGAAAAAAGACAAATTTCAAACTGATTTTTAGGATAAACTGATACTTGTGTTAAATTTTTAAACATACAAAGTGAACCAAATGTTGCTATCAGTGCAGACATCTGTAGTGAAGGTACAAAATCTTAGAAGGAAAGAACACCCAGTAACTTTCTTATGGTGTTTCTCTCTGGGGATGGAAGGGAGGAAATAGGATGGCACAAAAGGGATATTGTCTCTAATTCTAATGTCTTACAAAATCTGCAGCAAATAAAACACATTGTTAATAAGTGTTAATTCTGAATGGGGGCACCAACATCTCTATTACTTTCCGTGCTTTCTGTGAGTCTGAAATTGTTCAGAATAAAATAACCAATAGTCTATTAATATGGAGAAATAACGTAAGAAGCAACTCTGCAAAGACTAAGTACGTAAACGTATAAATTTTGTCACAGTGAGAAAATCAACTAAATAAGTGTGTGTATGTGTGTGTGTGTGTGTGTGTGTGAGAGAGAGAGAGAGAGAGAGAGAGAGAGAGAGAGAGAGAGAGAGAGAGATGATCCAAGCAAAGCAAGCAGCCAGGTTGTTTTTTTGCAGGAGAGGCCGCATAATGACAACTTTAATGATACTCCCTAGTCAGAGGTCAGAGATCCCTGGACAGTGCCACGCCCAGACACTTGTCCATTTGCCCAGGACAATGTGTGCTGCTATTGACTCAGGGCAATTCCTGTTTCTCTCCCAGAGAAGGCAGCCAAACGACAAATCCAGAGCAAAAGCTATCACCCATTCCTGGTTCTCCCACTATTTTTCATAGACCCAAGTTTCATTTAGTTGCTCATTGACTTGAATCTGATATGGGACATAATGTCATTGGTTTGATCAGACATAGTTTTTTAGATTACCTTAGCTATCATAATTACAACTGGGAAAAAAAGTGATTTCCAGCTCATTTACTTTTGAGGCTATGTCCTGACACCAGCTCATGTTTTCTGAAGAATAACGAATGGAAAATGTTACCACCACTTATTTAACAGATTTGCTATTGGTTTTCTGGGCTTTATATTCTGAGTCGCCATTCAAACAGTCTTTCAGAAACGACAGCTTCTTGGCAGAGAGGCTAAGAGGCTCAGCGGTCCCACAATTGAGATCTCTGTCTTGCCGTGCTGCATCCAGATTGCTGCCTGCTCAGCCCGTAGGAATGCTTGATTTACATGCTACTTTTTGGAACTAATAAACACTCCTCCCTAATGCTGGGCTAACTGGCAGAAGCCCTGACTTAGCGTTCTTGAGCTTTTTGAACCTTACCACAGGAGGTAAGACAGGGAATTCTGTTCCTAAGAATCACTGCAACTTTATAAATATTGTGTGTCAGTAAATGTGACATTAAAATGGGATTTCTATTTGGTTGCACTGGTGGCTGTTATTTGGTTTTGGTTTTTCGGGTTTTGTTAACATCTTCGTTGGAGTATAATTGCTTTACAATGGTGTGTTAGTTTCTGCTGTATAACAAAGTGAATCAGCTATACGTATACATACATCCCCATATCTCCTCCCTCTTGGGTCTCCCCCCCACCCTCCCTATCCCACCCCTCTAAGTGGTCACAAAGCACCGAGCTGATCTCCCTATGCTATGCGGCTGCTTCCCACTAGCTATCTATTTTACGTTTGGTAGTGTATATATGTCCATGCCACTCTCTCACTTCGTCCCAGCTTACCCTTCCCCCTCCCCGTGTCCTCAAGTCCATTCTCTACGTCTGCGGGTGACTGTTATTTGCACAGCAGCCTTTCTGAAATAAGGAGGGTGTCCTTACGCATTAAGCAGAGTACAAGATAAAATTCGTAATCTTTTTCCTTCATCTCATCATCCAGATTTTTCTAGAACACAACCTTCCCTTTGAGAATGTAAACTTCTTGGCAGCAGGGACTTGGAGCTACTTATTTAGCACGAGACCTGGCACCTAGTTGGTATCTGTAGAGAATAGTGCAGACATCAGATGACCCCATGGATCATGGTTTGCCTTACTTAACCCAAACACAGGAAGCATGTCCTACCCTCTGCCCTTAGAAGACTGAATAAGAAAACAACAAAAAAGAACTAAAAATACTAGGATTCAAATCATCCTCAATCAAGAGAACATATGAAGAATCATAAGCACAACTATTGTGATTATGGGAAAAAAACATCTAACACTAAAATCTCTAATGATAAATAGCTCATGAATAATTCATCTATGTCTAAAGGACAGTTCTTTATATTGAAGGACAAGGACAAGATATTCATTTTTATGCGTATACATACACATACTTACAGAACAGGAAATACTTTCATTCATAACCCTAAAGCTTCTAATTCTTAGGGTGGATGGACCTCGGTACCTAAGGGAGACTTTCTTTGCTAATCAGTGTGATGGCTTGAGTGTGTAAATTTGGGTATAAGCAAGGTGGCAGAGTTGAACAGTTCTGTCTAATTGCAGAGAGAGAAATTTGCAATCTGAAGGAGGTCAGCGCACAGCAGAAATACTTTTGAAAAAGAGCCTGAGACACTGGGTATGCTACATAAAAGAAAGATCAGAGAGAGAAAACTCTTGTGAAGATGTGGCCAAAGACCAGGAAGGGCCTTTGGGAGACAATTGTCTCATTGGTGTTTAAGCTGTTTGCTATGGGATTTATGACATGAAATGCCTCCCCCATCTCCTGAACGAAGTCTTCAGTTTACATTGCTCCTTAGTGCTTTTCTGTGTGACTGAATTCTATTCAAGGATCTAAGAGATGTGCTGAGTTCTGTTTCTGGATTTACATGGAGCAAAAGAAAGACAGGACATACAGACAAAGGAAGGAAAGAATGACAGTTCAGCTGACTCCCTGTTAGTCCCTCTCGGGTGTCTCTTAAACATCTCAGACTTAACATGGTCAAAGCGGAACCCTATTCTTCCACTCCAGCCCTGTTCCTTCCTCAGGCTTCCCCATGTTATTAAATTGCACAGCATCCACTGTGCTGCTCAGGCCAAAATCTTCTTTCATTCCTCATTTTTTCTCACTCCCTACCTGTAATCCATCAGCAAGTACTTCCAGGTCCACCCCACTAATATACCCCAAATCCATCCACTCTGGCACCGTTGGCCCCATCTCCTATCTCTCTCAGGAACTACTTCTAACTGGTCCCCTTACTTCTGCTTTTGTCAACCACACTCACCCTGCACTGGCTCATGGTCTCTTCACAGAACATCCACAGTGACCCTTAGTACTAAAAATCAGATCACATTCCTCCCATATTTAAAGCTCTCCAATATTTATCCATCCCACTGAGAATACAGTTCTCCTTCACCATGGCCTACAGAGCACTCCGTGCTCTGACGCTGCCCCTTGGGCCACATCTTACTCCTCTTCCATTTCGGTTCCATCTCAGCAGTACTAGCATTACTTTTATTTCTCAAATACCTTTGCCACAAGAGCATTCCCTTTTCCTAGCGTGTTCTTCCTCTAGATCCTTGCTTGGCTAGCTCCTTTTTCTTATAAGATCTCATCTCAGGTGTCACTTCCTCAAGAAATGGTTCCCCGTTCTAATGCAGCTGTTCTTCTGCTAGAAAATCCGATCATATGACGCTGCTTTCACAAAACATACAAAGAGGCTCTTGGGAGTGTGAGAGTAAGGCCTCAGCCTCCTTCCCTTGTAAGCCCTCGGAGCATGCATGACTTCTGCAGGTATAACAATTGGTTATTTTCAAATGTATTCTTACTAGGATGGAATGAGACCTGCCATACATACTATAGATCTCTCCCTCACCAAAAAGTGAGCTTCACGTTGGTAGAGTTGCCAGGTAAAATACAGGACATTGGGCTTCCCTGGTGGTGCAGTGGTTGAGAGTCTGCCTGCCGATGCCGGGGACACGGGCTCATGCCCCGGTCCGGGAAGATCCCACATGCCACGGAGCGGCTGGGTCCGTGAGCCATGGCTGCTGAGCCTGCGCATCCGGAGCCTGTGCTCCGCAACGGGAGAGGCCACAACAGTGAGAGGCCCGTGTACAGCAAAAAAAAAAAAAAATACAGGACATTGATTAATTTGAACTTCCAATAAACAATAAATAATTTTTTACCGGAAGTTCAAACTTAAGAGTCCTATATTTTTATTTGCTACCATCTACATGCTGGGCACCGAACAGTGGCCTGAGGTCAGGAGGAGGCTTTGCAACAGACAGAGCTGGGATCAAATCTTCACTTTTGGATATAGTATGGAAGCAACCTTGAGCAAGTTACTTAACTCATTGAGCTTCAATTTCCTCATCTATAAACAAACCCGCCTCACAGAGTGTTCATGAGGCTCTAATGAGGTAGGCTTTGTGAGAGCACTTAGCAGAGTGCCAGGGGGCTGGATAAATAGGAAACCTGCAAAACACATTAATCTGCCTTCCTACTCTTCTGGTACTTCAGGTCTGATCTCTGGCTGAGATGCTGAAAGCCAATTTTTGTCTAAGATAATTAGAATCAGCCTTGAGGGCAATTGAATGAAGGAAATATCAATTATCTGTTGCCACAGTAATGCTGTGTCACAACGTGAAACTTCAGTGGCATTCAACAGTAACATCTATTCTTGCTCATGAGTCTAGGGGTTGGCTCAGCAATTATGCTAATCTGAGCTGGGCTAGTGGGGGCGCTTAGGTATCTGTGGTCAGCACTTAGGTGGGGTGGGGACTGGCTGGTTAGGATGGCCTCCGCTGGGATGACTTGGCTCTGTGCCGCGTGGCCTCTCATCTTCCAGTAGGCTGGCCTGGGCCTGCTCTTAGGACAAGGGTAAGGCTCCAAGAGAAGAAGCAGAAATATACAAGTACTTCTACAAGACCATTGCATTGCTTGCTATTGTCCCATCGGCCAAAGCAAGACATGTGGCCAAGGTCAGATCTGGTTAGAAGGACACTACCAAAAGGTATAGAGAGAGGCATGAAACCATTAGTGGCATCAATCTGCAATACCCCCAACACGTGGAATTTGTAAAATAAAATTTCAGATTTAGGAAGTCAGTAAATGAAGGCGTTAACAATGTAGTAGGTACCTGATTGAGGTGTCTGCTCTGCTTCTCTTCTCCGGGAGCTGCCCAGCCCACCCGTGGGGGTGGTTTCTTGGCAGCCTTGCTTATTCTGTGTGACCCTACACCCTGGTTTTGGCTGACCATCCAGAGTGGGAGCCTCTGACCCCAGCCAACCGGATCACATTCTCTTTCTAGAATTTGGAAATGGAACCAAGAGGGTTGAGTCAGAATCTGTGTGCAACATGTAAGCTTGGGTGCTCTGGGGAGGCCGTGTTTTGCCACATGAACTGAGGAGCAGGAAAACACAGCCATTCTCTCAGCCAGTAGACAATGAATTAAATGAAGTAAAAGCTGTATTAATGTCCTGTTGATGCTGTAACAAATTACCACAAACTTAGTGGCTTAAAGAAGCAAATTTCTTAGTTTACAATTCTGGAGATCAGAAGTCTGAAATGGGTTGGCAGGGCTGCCGTCCTCCTGGAGGCTCTGGGAGAAATTCCATTTCCTTGCCTTTTCCGTGTGCTTCTAGAGGTTACCTGCATTCCTTGACTTATGGTTGCATCACTATAACCTATGCTTCCATTGTCACATCTTCTTCTCTGACCCCCGGCCTCCCTCTTTTAAAGACCCTTGTGTCCACCTGGATAATCCAGAACAATCTCCCCATCTCAAGATCTTTAACTTAATCATATCACCAAAGTCCCTTTTGCCATGTAAAATAGCATTTTCACGGGTTCCAGGAATTAGGACATCTCTGGGGGTCATTACTCTGCGTACTATAAATGCTCATGGAGGAACAGAGATGGAAGGAAAAGAAAAGGTTCCAATAGCCTTCTGCTTCTGGACCAAGTCAAGGCGTTCCGGTATTCCTGCCTCCTGTTTCATGACACACTCTTACATCCTTTTAAGGAGACTTTTGGGTGATAGCTCCCTGGAGGCTCTGTTGAGAAGAATCCTGAAAGCTTATTGAAATACATGATCAATTAACAATGTCTGACACCGGTATCAAACCAGAGAGTTATATTTGTTTATTTGATACATACACACACACACACACACACACACACACACACACACACTCATCATCCTTGTTCTGTATTAGAAATTATAGAGTTGGCATGGCTGAGTGTAAAGAATATTTTTTCTTATCAAACTGGGGCTTAAACTATGAAAATTTAAATCCTTGTTAGTGGTATCAGAACCTGAATTAAGGGATATCACCTTCATGACTGCCTGTAACATATACCACGTAACTTGGGGGGTGTGGGTAGGCTGCGTGTTACCAAGTACCAGACACCTAGCACTTAGAAGACCAAAAAAAAAAAAAAACAGCGTGGTGTTTTTTCTACCCAATACCTTTCCCTTTGAACAAAGTAACTTTTCAGGGACTGATTACAAGCCCGCATCAAACGTCCATCACATTCTCTTTCCTCTTCCTAAGCCGCGTGGCCACAGCCAGGAGGCCATCTGCATCACCATGCAAAACACTTTTCCTTGTCAGAGCACTTTCTCATAGGAGAAGGGCATTGGTTTCAGGAACTCCAAGTTTTATTTCTGTCCGTTTTGTTTAGTACCATGTGCCAGGAGCTCACTTATGCCTGGATCCTTGGCCTGGCTTTTATAGGAAATTCTCCCCTGAGTGACACTTAATAACTTCACTAATCACTCATTCCAGTGTTCTCAGTGACTTCCCAGAGCTGAAATTACACTGTCACATCCACACCACACAGGAAGAAAGATAAGATGAGCCTGTCGTGCTCCAGAATTTATGAGGTGGGCCGGGGGGGTTGGGGGGGGAGGGCGGGTATTGCTCTATTTTTTTAAGTAGCCTCAAGAATTGAAACTGTCTCTCAGAATCAGTGAGAACACTCAGAAGAAGAGGAAACAGACCAAATACCTTTACAAAAGAGACTCCTTTCTGTTAACTCCCGCTGTAATGTTCTCTTTTCCTGAAGAATTCTTTCCTCTCTGAAGGTTCAAGGAGGCAGATGTGATTTAATCCCCCACTGGAGTTCTTAAACCCTGCAGAATGAGTGTTTACAAAGCAGGGTATTTTACTAGATGTTGTAAAAGAGATGTCTGTGTGTCTGTTTTGCCAAGAAATTAAAATCCAGTCTTTGCTGAGGAGCATAAATATCCTTGGCAGAATCTAAGGGCTCAGTAGCAAAGATGAAAGTAATTGTTCCCTTCAGCCAATTGCTCACACTTACTGCAAAACATCTGTCTTCCCCCGTGGTGTGTTTTCTCCCCTCATGCAGTCGGCTCTGGGAATTATCATCCTCTGGCTCTTGGAAGGCCCGGGAGGGAGACATTGATGTGTGATGCTCTGAGCCACGGAATTACATCTCTCTGCAGTTCCAGGAGCACAGAGGTCCAATGAGTGACCTGAGACATTTCATCTCTCAGCAATCTGATATGTTCTCCTCTGGTAATGAGCAGTTTTAAAGAAAGACATTTATATTTGAACTATGTCATTCCTTTTACTGCTTTAAAATCTGATTTGATTTTCTTCAGCTCTCTGGGCTTCATATAAATGTCGGTAAGCTGAATAGATTGTCAACACTTGGACTGATGATCAGTTATCAGGAGATTTCTCAGCTTTACATTCAATGAAACAACTCAGGCACTGTTTATGTGAACACTGGTGCTTTTAAGATTTTTTCCTTACCCCCTTTACATGTCCTTAAAGACTATCACAACCACAATGGCTTGATTCCGAGCAAAACCTCTTTGTTCTTCCTTTTCCTGTGACATACGCTCAAAACCAAACAGTTATCAGAAAACTAGAATTTACATACATCCAAATTTAAAATCAGTTCTTTTTAAACTAGTTAGAATATGTTCCGTGATTTAAAGGTCAAAAAATATCTAGCATTTCAGCAAAAACTTGAATCATCACCAGTAACTAAAATTAGAGAATATTACTTGGCAGTTAATTCAGTTTATATACTTGACAATACTGCAGCTGTATTTCTTTTTAAAATAGCCTCTTAAGCTTTTAAAAGTCACTCAATTGCTGATTTGTTTAGAACCACAGTTGTTTGTGTACTTATCTCACTTTTCTTCTGAATGTGGGTTCCGAGGGTGAGACACCTCAAAGCATTGCATGGGGAAACCAAACACCATTTCTGTCCTTCAGAAGCTTAGGCAATTGCAAGGGATGGGACCCCCCAGCCCAAAGAGCTGTCCTCATCCTCTAATGGCCAGACTCTTTTCTTTCTTCTTCACTTACTGCTACCCTTGCTAAAAACGTCAACATTTCTTTTTATTCATTATTCAGTTTTTGTCAAAAGCTTCTACTAAAAGAGCAATCACCCCAGATCCTTTTTGAAAAGGAGTAATGTAATATAAATCACTCCTTTAAATCATAGTAATATACAGTAGGTTATTACTTAGAATGCTTAGGGCTGGGAGGTGGAGTAGAAAGAGGAAAGAAGGAAGTCTCTCCCAAGAGAATGATTAAAATAGGCTATTTGGCTCCGTTGTGACACTGTAGTTCACACTTTAAATAAATATTGCAGATTTTAGGTTATAAATTGGGTTTTTTAAAAAAATAATTAATTTTATTTTTGGCTGTGTTCGGTCTTCGTTGCTGTGCACAGATTTTCTCTAGTTGCGGCGAGCGGGGACTACTCTTTGTTGCGGTGCGCAGGCTTCTCATTGAGGTGACTTCTCTTGTTGCGGAGCACGGGCTCTAGGTGCGCGGGCTCAGTAGTTGTGGCTCGTGGGCTCTAGAGCACAGGCTCAGTAGTTGTGGCACACGGGCTTAGTGGCTCCACTGCATGTGGGATCTTCCCGGATCAGGGATGGAGCCCGTGTCCCCTGCAACCGCAGGCAGATTCTTAACTGCTATGCCACCAGGGAAGTCCCTAAATTAGTTTTAAAAGTCAAACATCCTGGGGAAACATTTTTAGTACATTAGTAATATTATTACTGATATCTTTTCCTCGCAAAACTACCAATAAAATGATATGAAGTGTCATGGTTCTGCCCATTTTTTTGTCTGACAAGTAGTTATACAAACACAAGATTTCTTTTAATAAACCAAGCAAGTCTAGTTTATTCCAGGAGAAAGAAAAAGTGAAATAGAAACAAGTTGAAATCTATGACTAAGATTTTTCAGATGAAAAACCACCAAAGAGTAACTACCTTCTTTCTTTAGCAAACTTAATACACCAAAACTTGGATTTATACAAATGATACCTAGAAAATATTTCTTCTTTGATAACACGAAGTAAAATTCTTTAAGCATCCTATTTTTCTAGTTCTATTAAGCAATTTATAAATATAACTTTAGTATTAAATGTGTTGTTAATGGGAAACAGCCTCATTTATAAGTAAAACACAAATCTTCCAAGATTTTAGCAGAAGATAAAAGTCCGCAGGAAGTCATATAGGTTTTCTCCATGTTAATTCCCACTGAAGCTCTGGCTCAAGAAGAGACACACACACACCCACCCTCATTCTTTAGTTCCCCTTGACCCAGTCGAAATCGATTTAGTATTGTCTTTTATACTTATAAACACATATACTCATACTGCTTTTGATTTTGCTGTTGTGGCGAGAACATAAGAAATAATTATGGAAAATCCAAACTCAAGAAATAGGCACATTTTTAAAGCATGTATTTGTGATCCTAAAATAACCTCCCTCTGGCCCTAAAGGACTGGTAGAACTTCGCAGACACTTTGCCCAGCTTGTTTCTCCTCTAGTTCCCCACGTTTCTCAAGTTTGCCAAAAAGGCCTGGGAATTATACCCATAAGAACCAATCTAAAATGACTTATCTTAGACAACGATTTTGACATTTTCCTTGCCTTAAATTTTCTTCACCCCCAGATTCTCCACTTAAGCCTAGTTTCCCATATGAGGGACACAAATGATTTACAGGGACATGATGATTAGAATAATGAATTGACTACCACTTTCTAGCCCAGGTTACTGGCTCTCTCCACTTTTGTAGACAGCACACCAAATATAAACCCAGCTGTGTTATTCCCCAACTGGACAACAGCCATTGCTTACACACAAGAGTGTGGCTTGCTCCACACACTGGCATTGGAAGGCATGGAATTCAGGGACTCAGGTTGCCCCGGTCTCCATAAAACCATCCTACATGGAGGACAAAGCCCCTCCAAACTGCAGGAACAAACCACATGGAATACTTGAACTAAAGGAGCCATAGGACTAACCATTTGAGCAGCAAAGGGGGTGGGTTGGGGAGGGTTATCAGGAAATAAATCTTCGGATGAATAGCCCATCGAGAACTGGGATTTGACTACGTGTTGTTTATGACTCAATGTGGAATGTTACCAAATTCCATTCATGGAATTTTATTCATATCTGAAACATAAACTAGGGAAAAGAATTCAACAGCAACAACGAAATGGCAACAAACTCTCAGTAATTAGAATAGGTTCTGTATTTCCACTTTCTGTAGAACAACTACAGTTCAAGAGTAATAGTTTCTTATAAACTGATTAACTCAGTATCCCAGTGAGCAGAGCAGAAACCAAAAATTGGTGAGTTTCCATTTTTTTCAGATGGTTTCCCTTTTCTTTTCATTGCTGTCACGCAATAGTTCATTGCTCTTCCTAAGGAAAAATGTGTTTTGCCAGTAAAGATGTCTTAAGGAGGCTGGTCTTTCTACAGATCGGTGTCCTGATCTTCCCAGACTTGCCGCAAACAAAATTCCTCTCACAGGAACTTCCCCCATAAGCATCCCAACCCACTGCCCTTAAATTCTGATGGGCAACTCCATCCTAGATATTCACATTATCTGACCTCCAGAATTATCTTCCATAAAGTATATATGGATAAAAAACAAGATTTTCAGTGTACAAATGTGACATTTCTGAATGACTTTTTCTTCTTCAATGGCTTGTGATATTAACATCTTAAATGATCTTCCATGAGAAAACTTTCTATCCAGTTAGTTATCCAAGTGTCTCTTACCAGGAGCGGAATAGAAAAGAGCCTGAAGTGGGTAAGATTTTTGTCATCTCAGCATGAACCTTCAGTACATTAAAACTAAATTACGATGATTCCATAACTTCTCTTGGCCCTAAGAATCATTCTACTCAGTGATGAAAAGAGAGAGAGAGAAGCACGCTCTGAACAAAAGTTAGCACAAGAGGAACAGGCATGAATATTTGGGCTCTACATGGGCTTTTATTTCTCAGGAGCCCACATTCTTGTTGGACCCGTTTCTTAGATTGCAAGATTCCTTAGGAAAAGCAGCTCTATCGTAAGCCAGATACTAATTAATGGCAAAGAATTATATTCTTGCAATAATCATCCAGGGAATTCTTTGGGGTTTATTTGTTTATTTTTGTTTTCTTTTCTTTTTGAAAGGTGTTAAATATGCCAGGAAGTACTGTGCTTTGATGCTCATGATACAGTCCTTTTATTTTCACCAGGGGCGTTTTTGCATGCATAGGACAGAGTCCCTCACCAGGTGACAAAAGCAGCTTGGCTGTGTATTGTAGAAGTGAAGTACCTCTTCAGCCATTTTTCACAAAGTATGCTGCTTCTGGACCTTTCCTCAGGACAAGCCTCTACTCTTTATTAGGCCAATAAAAACTGACAGCCCTGGAGTCTTTTCCCCCTCAAACGTGTGACTTTGAGTGTGTCCACAGGCCAAGAAGAAAATGTGAAATACTGACACCCAGACCCACCAGTCTGTTCCTGCCTTTAGCACGGGCGTGCTCAGGCACAGATGGGCTTGATGAAGCAGACTTCTGCCAGGAGACCTGTTTCACCACTTGTATTTATTTGGAGCACCTGGACCTTGACTTCCATAATTGAGGCTTCCGAGAACTGTTATTCTAACAAAACACCTGATGTCTATGGTACTCATAACATGCCAGGCATTTAAGTAGACTTGGCTCCTTTCATCTTCACCACATTCCTAAGGGGTAGGTTCCTTATCTTACGGATGAGGAAGCAGAAGCTCAGAGAAGTTCGGAAAGTTGCTCAAGGTCATCCAGCTGAGCAATTAGTAGAGACGGGCTTAAAATGTAAGCAGTTTGAGTCCAGAGCCTGTACCACCTTTTGGGAAGTAGTTTACCTCTTGAAATGAAAGAATGTAAAGAACATTTAAATAACTAAACAAACAAATAATAACAACAACAATGCCTTTACAAGTTCCTTTACTCAGAGCTGTTTATGAAAATCATAGAAGAATTAGTTGAGAATGACTGGGGTTAGTTTAAAATATCCCATAAACTGTATAAAAATGTACAATGAGGTTCTTACATAAACTTACAATTTCTCCTCTCTAAGGAGTTAATGAAAACCCTTCATCAGGTGGGGTTAGGAGAATCACCTTTCTTCTTGTCCAGTAGAAATGCTTCCCTCACTGTTCACTCTCCCAGAGTCTGCTTATCGCACAGTGTCCTTGCCCCAAGGCGATTTGGAATTGCTCAAAGTTGACCTTAAGCACCAAACCATTATTAATAGATTACTGAGAAGGTTTGCACAGTGCCTGCTGTAGACCTTTTTCTTTTTTTTAACTCAGTGAATGGTTTCTCTCTATCATTCTCATCCCCTCCCCTCTCCATTCGCACAATCCTGTAACATTTTATTTATACCTGTTCCAAGAGCTCTACATCTTACATCTGTTTCTGTACTGTGTTCTACCCTCTGCGGCAATATAAGAATTATTTTATTTTGCTTCTTGGGGCGTGAAGTGTGGTTTCCTGACAGAGATCTCCAGCTGACACTGTTGGTGGGTGCCCTAACCTACCCTCTCAGCCTTCACCTCACTGATGACTGAGAACACCTGTGATTCTCCCCTTGGACAGGGAGCAAACTTGCAGGCTGAGCCAGAAGTGTCAGAATTGGTGACCCTGAGAGCAGTACTCAATCCACTGGTAGATGGGAAATTGGAAGATAAAAACTTCCTCACTCCTGGTTAGTAAAGCTCTGAGGCAAATTCTACCTCATCTCCCAGGGTTCCCCAGGTGCCATGAAAATCCATGTAATACTTTCAAACATACCCCTAGGCAGAGCAGTCCGGGTGACTTCTGTTCAGTCATTTCACATGTAGGCTCAGTGGGAACTAGAGAAGCTGGCCGAGGTGAGCTGGTGCCAATGTGATTAAAGCACCAGATTATAAAGATTATAATCGTGGATTCTATACAGTATTGGCAAGCATGTGAGAAAACAGGCATTCTCATGTAACCTTTGTTGGAGTGAGAAATGATATAATTCTCGGAAGGCAATTTGGCAAAACTCTGAATGTGTGCATACACTGTGGCTCAGAAATTCCCCTTTTAGGAATTGATTCTGCAAAGATACTTACCCATGCATGTCTAGAAACTTTCATCGTAGCATATTTATAGTAGTAAAAACAATGTCCCTCAAAAGGACACAGAAAAGTTGTGGTGCATTCATATAAGGGAATACTTCATAGCCTTAAAGAAATGAGATGAATCTGTGTATATTGGGGTAGAACATCTCCAAGATATACAGTTAATAAAATGAAAAGGCAAATTACAAAATATTGTCCCTTTCTGTTTTAAAAAATTATATACAAGTAAGCCAGATCATATCGAAAGACATATTATTTTCTGGATAGGAAGACTAAATGTGAAAAAGATACCAGTTTTAGGTTATTTAATAAATGGAATGCCATCCCGATAAAAAAAAATAACATCGGATTTCTTTTCCGGAGCTAGATAAATGAATTCTGAACTTTATGCTAAAAAATAAATAAATAAACCAGCAAGGAGAGCCAGAAGAGCAAGAGCCTGAAAAGGATGAGCAATATGGGGGGTGCGAAACACAACCCCTATCAAATATTAAAACATATTATAAAAGCCTCTATAATTCAACTGTATGGTACTGGTGCATGAAAAGACAGACCAATGGAACAATAGAAAGTACAAAAATAGAGCCCAATTGATATGGAAATGTAATAGATGATATAGACGGCATTTCAAATCAGGGGAGAAAAGATGGACTTTAAAATATTCTTTTTAATGAAAAACTTTTTGACTTAGAAATTTTAGAATGAATAGCCATGTAAACAAAGGTAAAATTGGATCCATATTTCATACCATATACCAGCATACATTCTAAATGGATCAAGGGTCTAAAAGTACAAAAATAACCCATATTAGTATTAAAGGAAAACATGAGTGAATTCATTTAAAACTTCAGAGTAAGGAAAATCTTCCTATCTAGGACTCAATATCCAGACACAATAGGATAAAAAAAGCCTTCACATGGCAAAAAGCTTCATAAGCTAAGGCAAAAGACAAAGGACAAATTGGAGAAAGTGTTTGTGATGTTTATCATGGAGCTAATCTCTGTAATATATAGACCTATAGTCTATATTATAGACTGAGAAAAAAAGACTGGCAACCTGGGTGGAGGAATGAGGATACAGACCTCCAGTTATAAGATGATCCATGTACAGCATGATGACTATAGTTAACAATACTATAGTATGTTCTTGGAAGTTGCTAAGCAAGTAGATCTTAAATGTTTTCACAACAACAAAACAGTAATTATGTGAGGTGATGGAAGTGTTAACTAATCTTATTATACTAGTCATTTTGCAATATATATGTGTGTCAGATCATCACCTTGTACATCTTAAACTTACACAATGTTATATGTCAATTATATCTCAGTAAAACTGAGGGGAAAATGATTGACAACCTGATAGAAAATTTGGAAGAGCCATGAATGATAATTTCTAGAAAAATAAAAATATATGACCTTTAAACATAGGAAAAAATTTCAACCTCACTTACACTAAGAAAAATTAAAATACAACGAGATAAAAAAATAAAGCAATTATACTCCAATAAAGATGTAAAAACTATTTTTTAATAAATAAATAAAAAGAGGAGATATGGGGATATATGTATATATATAGCTGATTCACTTTGTTATAAAGCAGAAACTAACACACCATTGTAAAGCAATTATATTCCAATAAAGATGTTAAAAATAATACAATGAGATATTATTTCTCTACCAACAGATTGACAAAAATCCAAACTCCTACAATTTCCTCTGTTGTGGAAGAACTGGAACTCTTATACATTGTTGGTGGGAATGCATAATTGTGCAACCCCTGAAGAGGGGCATTTAGCAATAACTAGAAAAATGATGTGTATTTACCCTGGACCCGGTCATCCCACTTTTAGAAATGTATCCCAAAGGAAAAAATTATATATACACAATTTATTTATTGCAACATTATTTATAATAGCAGAAGATTGGAACCAACTCAAATGTCCATCAATGGGATACCGGTTTAAAAAAAAACAAAATGCCTCCACACAGTTGAATCTATGCAGCTATAAAAAATAATTAAGGCAGTACTTGATTTATTGATACAGAATGACGTTCAGAACGTATTATTAAGTTATTATTTTAAAAAGCAAAGTGAAGAATAGTGTGTTAATATCCTATATTTTAGGTAACAAAGGGGAATACATACATACATATATATGTCCTTATATTTTCACAGCATAAACACTAAAAGTTTAAATCAAAAATTAATAAAAATTGTTACACATAGAAGAGGTAGGAAACAGAATGGAAGGATCAGGGATGGAGGCAATATTTCTCTTAAGATACCTTGTTATAGTTTGCCCAGGAGACGTGTACTTCTTTTAACTCATTCAAACAATAAAATTAAGTCAAAATGAAAAGAGAAATCTCTATAGACTGAAAGCAAATTGGAATAAATGAAACTAATTGTATGTCATATTGGTAACATAACTTCACAGAGAAAGGCAAAACTTCAAGTAACTTCAGAACACAGTTGTTTGACCACATATAATTGATGGGATATAGTCAGTAACTGCAAATAAGTTTCAGCATCATTTATTAGTTTTGTTAGTAACAGTAATATTCATATTGTTATTACTGTTATTTTGAAACTTTTATATATGGCAGGATAAAATAAATAAGCAATAATGTTATAGGGAAACAACATTTTTAGGTTAAAAATAGATACTAGAATAAAATCAAACAATTTAAGTAAGAATTCCGTAATCATATTTTTACTGGAAATATCAGTATGACCTCATAATTTTTAAAGTATATTTTCTGCCTCTGACCACTGAAAAATCCAGTAACAATGATCATTTGCAATACCTAGAGTTAGATCTCTAAATACCATCCCCACTCCCAGAAAAAAAACCCACAAACAAACACAAAAAACCCACAAAACAAACAAAGAGGATTCTTGGAAGAATGACTAAGTTTTGCAGAGAAAAAAAGACAGAGAGAGGAAGGAAGGAAGGAAGGAAGGGAATGTATAACATGACCCTGAGCATTCTGTGGTGCCAGAAATTAATGAAGTGTTTTAAAGATGAACACAGTCAATTCTAAAGAATGAGGGAGCCAGCTTGAATGTGTTCTCCACAGTCAACTTGCGAATCAAAAAGAATCAAGACTAACTGACTGAAATCATACTAAATATTTAAAAATCCAGGAATTTGTAAAATACTCAAAAAAGCCCTCAAAAAATAATCTGTGTCCATTGAAATTAGCTTGTACATGAACTCTCTTTCTACAATGGTAATGAAAGGGGAAGAATTGGCACATTTATGGTGCCTTTCCTACACAAGTTCTATTTCTAAATATCCACATAGCTGTAATAGATGCCAGAAAGTACCCCGTTACTGAATGTTTAGAGCTGCTAAGTGTATAAAGGAATGATAAAATCCAAAAACATCTATTCTATGATCCAAAAACATCTATTCTATGATCCCTTCATTACTTCCCTAATGAAGTAATTGATTCAGGCTATGGTCATCAACAAATGCTAAAACTCTAGAAGAAAGGTCAATGGGAACTAGATATTTGCAGGGTGCCAAGCATTGATTACTTATTTGTTACAAGGAGGAAAGAAAAACTTTATATTGGAGAGACTAGGCTGTTACCTTCACCACACAGATAAATCTTGTCAACACTAAGAGTGGGACAATTAGCTATGGTGACACTCCTCAGCTGCTGCAATCTGAAGGATGTGGCATCACCTATGAAATAGTCTTGTCAAAAAGTCAATCCTGGGCTTCCCTTGTGGTGCAGTTGTTGAGAGTCCGCCTACCGATGCAGGGGACACGGGTTCGTGCCCCAGTCCGGGAAGATCCCACATGCCGCGGAGCGGCTGGGCCTGTGAGCCATGGCCACTGAGCCTGCACGTCCGGAGCCTGTGCTCCGCAATGGGAGAGGCCACAACAGTGAGAGGCCCGTGTACCGCAAAAAAAAAAAAAGTCCTGTAAAAAAGAATGAAATAATGCCATTTGCAGCGACATGGATGGACGTAGAGATTATCATACTAAGTAAGTCAGACAGAGAAAGACAAATATCATAAAATATCACTTATATGTAGAATCTAAAAAATGATATAAATTAACTATTTTACAAAACAGAAATAGTCTCACAGATACAGAAAACAAATTTATGCTTGCCAAAGGGCATAATGGGGTGATGAGGAGGGGATGATAAATTAGAAGTTTGGGATTAACATATAAACACTACTATGTATAAAACAGATAAACAACAGGGACCTACTGTATAGCACAGGGAACTATATTCAATGTCTTGTAATGACTTATAATGGAAAGAATCTGAAAAAGAATATACATACATACATACATACATACATATGTATATATATAACTGAATCACCTTGCTGTACACCAGAAGCTAACACATTGTAAATTAACTATACTTCAATTTTTAAAAATGGTTAAAAAAAAGTCAATCCTGAATCTAAGCAACTGTAGAAAGAATTTTCTTACAATTGTAGAAAGGCAATCAGAAAAATTGAAAGCACACTGAATATTAGATGGAAGGATTGTTCTCAATTTTGTTATGTGCAATTAGGAAAATGAGCTTTTTGTGTGGAGCTGTATTTCGCATTTATACTGTACTGTAGTATTTAGGGATGAAGTGTCATGACATCTAGGATTTGCTTTAAATGCTTCAGCAAAGCAAAGTATAGATTAAAAAAAAGATGAAATACGGCAAAATGTTAATCACTATTTACACTCACAGAGAAGTATTTGCATAAAGAGTTCATTATAATCAGCTATTTTATGAATATATTTTCAAAATTTTTTGAAAACATTTAAAAGGGACAACTTGTAAAAACTAAAATTTTAGGACATTCCACTTTTATTCTTAAAATATACACATACAATTTTCTGTGTATAAACAAAGTTTGCTTTCACTCAGTCATTCATTAATCGTGGTGCTGCTCACCATGTTGGGAACATCGTCCAGGCCCTCATGGGAGCCTACATTAGAGATGAGGAAGCAAACATTAAACTAATTGTGAAATTAATTATTTAACTGCAGCTGTGATGAGACCTCAAAGGAGAAGTCCAGGCTGTGAGTAGAACATCTAATACCAGGAGATCTGGCCTTGGCTGGGGAAGTGATGGCCAGGCCAAATGCAAGAGAAATGTATTTTTCCCAAATGCAATAGAATCCTGGGAGCTCATGAAGAGAAACAGCTGAATTATTGGCAGCAAGAGAGGACTTGAAGGTTTGGGGCTGGAGCCAGCTTCAGGTGTGGAGAGTCAGTCAGGCGTGGACAGAATCTCTAGGGACACACACACACACACACACACACACACACACACACACACACACACACACACACACACACCCCCCTTGTCATGCGTTAATCTGGCAGGAAAACGGGGTCCTTATCAAGATGGGCCAAACAGAGGTGGTGAGGCAGGGAGAGAAGCTGGTTAGGGACCCCCTGCCAGAGTCAGCAGTGCTCCATTTGCTGATAGAGAGAGCTGAGGGCCAGCTGGGAAAAGCTGGGAACGACCAGGGCCGGGGAAATTAGGCAGGGCTCACCCAAGCACACATAAACTTGGATAAAAGATCAGACTTAAGTTTATTTACAAACAACAGTGCATTACTTGAATTCCCCAAATTAACACTCCTAGAAGAGTATTAACTAGAAGTCCTTCCAGATTGCAAACTTGTCTTGGAGCAATAATGAAATATCTTGCCTCTTCTGTCCAAAAGAAGAGATTGGATTGTCTCTTGGCTTTGGCTAGACAAATGTATCCTCCTTGGAAAAAGCCTTTCTGTTTCCTTATCCTTTAAAGGTGGAATAACAGTAGTGAATCTAAAAGAGCCTGTACCTATGGCTTAATCCTTTTTTTATTATGAAATATTTTAAGTGCATGTGAAGTGCAGCGTATTATTATACAATGATACCTTACCTACCACTCAGAATTTTAAAAATTTAACATACGATTAATATATTTGCTAGTTAAGAATAAAACATGACACATACAGTTGAAGTCCCTTTTATATCCTTCCCTGAAGCTATTCTCCTTCCCTCCTGGAAGCAACTACTTTCCTGAATTTACTATATATAAATGAAAAGTTAACTTCATATATATGAAAAGCATATGTATGTGAAATATATACAAATATATGTATATGAAAAGTATACATCCGCAAATAACACACAGTATGGTTTTGTGCATCTTAAACAAATTTTACAATAAGTTATCCAAGTCTTATCACACTATAAAGTATCAGCCTGCAACATGTTTTTGTCACTTAATATTGTTTTTTCAAGATTCATAATATAGATCTAGTTTATTCAGTTTAACTATTGGTCATATTCCATCATGAGAATACTCTATAATTTGTTCATCCGTTTCACCTACTGGTGGGCATTTTAAAACTATAAACCGGGGCTTCCCTGGTGGCACAGTGGTTGAGAGTCTGCCTGCCGATGCAGGGGACGCGGGTTCGTGCCCTGGTGCGGGAAGATCCCACATGCCGCGGAGCGGCTGGGCCCGTGAGCCATGGCCACTGAGCCTGCGCGTCCGGAGCCTGTGCTCCGCAACGGGAGAGGCCACAACAGTGAGAGGCCCGCGTACCGCAAAAAAAAAAAAAAAAAAACTGTAAACTTTCAAATATTATAGATCATACTGCTGCAGTGAACTTCCTTGTGCATTACTTTAGGTGTACATGTGCAATTTTCTCTAAGATTTACACCAAGAAGTGGAATTTTTGTTTCTAGCTTTTAATCTAAATATGACTCTAGCATCCTTAGGTGCAGAATCTATCCTCAAACTGCTTTGACCTTGGGGGTGACAGAGAGATTCAGCAAGACTAAGGATTGTTGATGGATTATATCATCTTGTGGAATGATTAATATACATTTATTTATAGGACATTAGGACATTGCTTCCTTGCTTGCTTTATTAATTATAATTTTGTTAATCAGTTAATGATTATATATATATAGTTACATATTATAATTTACCTACCATAAATAACTTCCACTTTTATTGGTATATACTCCCTTCAACCCAAGGTATTTAGTTAAACAAATCTTAGTTCCCCCGGGGAAATCTTAGGATAACATTTTCTCATCTTTCATAATCCAAGGACTGTTCTTCTATCAAACTGCAAATAAATTCACTAGTTTTCTTATTTTATATTAATAAGGACTGCTCAGTCCAAGTGTTGGATCTTTAGAAGATAACTGATGTTACCATACTGTGTTTATCTAACTTCCAGCTGTAAACCAAGAATCTTAATATTTTAGCTATCCTGTGATTTCTTCAAGGAAACCCGCTTAAATAACATCACTGATCTAGAACCCAGCAGAGATAACCTATATGACCTAAACTTCTGAATTACTAAACATGATTTTAATTATTAACATATTAAATATTAATATAAACTGTTAACATATTAAAGCATTTCATTCCAACTATTTATATGTGCAATCATACATTACCTAGAAAGATATGAGAGAAAAGAAAATAATCCAATGTTAAGAGCAAAGTAAATCAATGATAAGTGCAGATTATGAATCGATGAAGAGTTCTCTAATGACTATTCATAGCTAAATTTGTTTTGCTTTTTGTTGTTGTCTCATTTTCCATCCACGAAAGAGATAATGCTATGACTTTCATTCACATTTGCTCGGGGAAAATGTGAGAACTGATACATAGCTTTAGTTAAACTCATTAAATTGTTGGATTTACTGAGTTCATTTAACTCAGTTAAACTAAATCAGGTTATCTCAACATAGACCACCATTAGATGGTATTATCTGGCAAAACAATACATACGAGCTTAACTTCAGCCGAACGCAGTGGGAATAAGTATAATGTGTTTTCTATTCCTGTCTTCATAGATATCCTCTAAACTTTAGATGACCTGATGTCATTCCAGAATGGGCCAGAAGCCTTAGATTCTCCCCCATTCAAAGTTGTACTGCTGAAGCTGGATCAGAAGGAAGCAGCCCACAATCTGTGTATCAGCACCAGTAACTATTAAATCGAATAAGCAAGTTCTGAAGGTCATAGTGAGATGAGATGAGGAAAACTTATTCAGCCTTATGGATACTTTTATTTTCTATGAGATGATCTGTGCTCCTTGAACATTTCATAAACACAAAGGCACAGTGCCATAAACAATCATAAGCCAGGTATCACATTTCATTCCGAGAGAAACAAATGCTTACGTTTTGTGAGAAGAAAGCGTATGTTTCCAGGCATTCCCTAATGATGCTGTTTATGTGTGGTCAGTTTTGAGGGGCAAGATTGCATTTACGAGAAAATCTTGTTGCTAATTTACACTTAGACTGAATCCACCAGTTGAGAGCCTCTCACTTGGGCAAATGCAGAGAAAAAGAGCTTCCCTTCCTACCATCTCCATGTATAGGACAGCCTCAGAGACTGAAGTCCAGACCCAATAATAGCTAACGGTTTTTAGCATTTACTGTGTGCCAAGGACTGTTTTATGTGCTTTTAAAGTATTAAGTCATCGAATCGTCACATAACCACATGGGTTAGAAGCTATTATGATCCCCATTTTACAGGTGAGGAATTTGAGACACAGATAAAGTAACTTATCCAAGTTGCACAGCTCCGGAGCTAGTGCTCTCAAGCACTCGACCACACTGCATATTTTACACAGCTCCAGTAGAGCCAATCAGCTGCACACTTGCTGCGGTCCAAAGCCCTCAGGGAGACCGGATCTCTTCGGGAGCCATTCTAGGCTTTGGGACCCACTGCCCAGACCCAAAATCCAAAGGGAAAGATGAAAACAAAATAAAACAAAACTAAGAGTTAGACCTGCCATTCATTTTGAGGTGGCCGTCAGAAAGTCCTGGAGACTCTTCAAATCAAAGGCAGTTTGGAGCTTCCTGTTTTTTTCTCAAGATTGGAATTTCATAAACCCCATAAACAGTTCTTCAAATGCTAATAGTTGTACTACCAAAAAGTGAGGGGAGATCTCCTGGTCAAATAAATTTGGAAAAAAATAACATTCTACTGAAGATTCACAATGAATCATAATGAATATGAATATATATTGAAGGCTCATAGAAATCCTTCGATAAAGAAACTTGTTTAATTTTGTTTAAGCTAGTATTTCCCGAAGTTGTTTTCCTTAACATTTCCATGGAGCTTCATATGGGACCGGTGCTCTAAGAATGAGGTTGGCCAGCGGCCCCTTAAGCCTGGTGTAGGAAGATGTAGATAGATCCTCTCTGGTCTGCCATGCCTTGAAAACATTCCACAAGAACCCTTACAGCCTCTGCATCACCCCTCCTCCCAGCCTAGCCTTAGGAAAGCTTTCTCCTCTGAGAACTTTAGCAGGACCTGGGTTCTGAGGTTGGTGCTCTGTACCCCCAGGCCTAGGCTTAGCTTCCTAAGTCTCCTTGGTCTTTTCTCTCAACAGCTTGATGTGTGGCCCTGAGCAACTTGAGAATGAGACATTCAGATCTAATCCCAAAATCAGGGAGCCAAGACATTTTGTTTGGATTTTTGGAAGATATTTGGCAATTTTCCATAGAAGTGGTTCCTCAATAAGCAATGAATCATAAACATCCATTACGGACAGGAGCAACTGTGTATTAATAGACCAGACACACACTGTCCTTATAACCTTTTCTCCAAAGTGGAGCTAAATTGAATTAAGTTTGTTTCCACAGATTACTCAGCACTTTTTAAGGGTATGAGAAACCTGAAAATTACAAGGCAAGCCACAAATGAATTGCTGTTCAGTAAAGTCACACAACTAATAGAAAGTTAATTTACCCTGTGGCCAAACGTGGCATCTAGTTCTCAGCGTATCAAAGAACACCAAGCCAGGAAGTGACCACTTTACAGGTGTCTACTGCTCCACCCAACCAAGGGTCTCAGAACATTTAAAAAGTGTCAACAGATTAGGATTTTCATTTTACTGGAGCAGAACAATACATAGGCTAGTGAAGTTGTTTTATGACATCCCCATCATCGTCTCCTTTTTCAGTTGCTAGGGAAAGTGGGAATTAGGACTGTTTTTTTCTTAACCACTTAATTGAGGTATGATTGACATAGAAACCGCTACACGTATTTAATGTGTACAATGTGATGAGTTTGGAAATAAGTATACATCCATGAAACATCACCACAATCTATTCCATAAACATATCTATCGCCTCCAAAAGTTTTCTCCCACCTCCTTTATCATTATCGTTATTATTATTTTTTATTTGCATGTGTATGATAAGAATGCTTAACATAAGTTCTACCCTCTTAGCAAATTTTTAAGAATACAAGACAGTATTATTACCTTTAGGCACTACACTGTGTAGTAGATCTCTAGGACTTATTCATCTTGCATAACTGAAACTTAGTACCCTTTGACTAATACCTCCCCATTATCCTCTCCCCCAGCCCCTGGTAACCACCATGCCACTCTCAGCTCCTCTGGATTTGACTATTTTAGGTTCCTCATGTAAGTGGCATCATGTAATATTTGTCCTTCTGTGTCTGGCTTATTTCAGGTAGCATAATGTCCTCTAGGTCCATCCATAGTGTCACAAATGGCAGGATTTCCTTCTTTTTAAAGGCTGAATAATATTCCACTGTGTGTGTATACCACATTTTCTTTCTCTGTGCCTCTGTTGATAGACATTTAAGTTGATTCCACATCTTGGCTATTGTGAATAATGCTGCAATGAACATAGGAGTGCAGATATCTCTTCAAGATCCTGATTTTAATTCCTTTGGATATATACCCAAAAGTGGGGTTACTGGATCATATTATACTTGCTAAGGTGCTATCCATGAAAATCATGAAGATGGTTAATGTCATTCTGTGTTTAAGTTATAATTTTCATAAGAAATACGTGAAACTTCTCATTAGATTTTTACAACAACGACCTAAAACTATTATTATAACAAGTGAAATCGGCACAGTGGAAAGGGGGGAAGCTATGTGACATTGGCCAGATTTGTTTCTATGGCTTTAGTTTCCTCATATTAAAAGAGAGACTTGAAAGTCATTAAGCTTCTTTTAAACTCTGAAATTCTATGAATATACTATAACCTGTTATGAGAGTGGAAATGATCCATTATGTAGAATTACATAATTTATATTGAACTTTTCCTGTGGGTTTGCCTTAATTCCTCAAAGAAATGGCTGTAACTGACATTTCCTGTACCTCTTCATAGAGTGTCTGGTACCATGTCTGTTTCCTTCTATACTATGCCTCCATGCCTAGCACAGGCTCTGGTGTTCAATAAATACTTGTTGACCAGCTGACACAGAAGACAACTCTGCCTTTACTATGCCACTAAAGCTTCTCACCCAGAGTCTACTAACCTCTTAGTGTCCAAGCCGAATGGCCTTCTCTTGATCCTTATTCTTCTTGACCTCTCTGTAACTTGGGACACTGTGAGATTGAATCTCTGCCTTTCTCTTAGCCTTCTCAAGGAGTTGGACCACCAATCGCTCCTTTAAAGGAAAATAACCCTTTCTGAAGAAGTTGGCTTGACAGCCACTTGTTATAGCATCTGAACTCTCACCCTCCACTTTGACCCTCATGTGATCTCCTAATCCTGTGTACCTGGCTTGGAGTTCAGTCTTCTGAATTCTTTGGCCCAGAGCTGCCTGCACTACAGGCAAGGAAAGGTCCAGGTTCTTGGCTAGAAAATGAAGTAATAATAGCAAGGAATTGACTCAGGAATTCACCAACAACATGACTGGCCCAACATGATAGCAGAGTCAGTAGGGGAACTACAACCAGAACAAAGTCTGAAAATCAGAAAACTCTGCATGATATCAGGTACTTAGTCCCATAAAGCAAAAGTAGCAGGGATGCTTAGAAGCAGTGATGGCAAGGCAGCCGCCAGGGCCTGCTTGTTGGCCTAGTCCATCTGTAAGGCATATCAATCTCGTTGGGCTCTTCATAAACGCAAGGCATTGAATGTGTACACATAGAGTAGGAGAAAGGAAGGCAGCTTTTCATGTTTAGTGGATTCTTTAGATTTTATACTTCCTCCTGATCAAGGAAAAGGACAAAGTTGGTCTCTTTCATTTTACAATAGCACTTATTAGGCACCAGGTGCTCTATATGCACTATTCCATTTAATTCTCCCAACAACCATATGAAGTAGACAACATTCTTCCAATTTTTCAGGAAAGCGAGTCTTAGTAAGGTTTATTACATGCTCAGACTCACTGGAATTTGGATCCAAGTCCTCCATACCCTTAACTACCCTCTTACAGTGCCTCTCAGCATTCAATAGATAAGTGCTAGATACTTTATTGGACCTATGGAGGGAAAACCATGAATTAGACATAGTTCCTGTACTCAAGGAGTTTATGTTTTAATGGGATAAATAGGATCCAATCAAATAGGTATCATACAAAGCAGAATTGAGTGCCATAGGAAATTAAAACAACTACAGCAATTGGAGACAGAGTGAATAGTATGAGTACAGGTATCAGAGAAGAAGAGCACAAGATGGACACAGGAATGTTCACTAATGCAGGACTGCTAGGGAGGATGAAGCTTGAAAGGAGATAGGAGAAGGTGCAGTCAGAATGGAAGTTTGAGATGGATAATGAAGAACTTTAAATTTCCAGCCTAGATTTGATTGTATTCATTCCAGAGAACAATCGATGTTTTCAAGCAGGAGGGTGCTTTCGATAAAGAAGTCTAGAAGTGGTCTGCAGTGAGGATTGAAAGTGGATCAGCGTGAGTGAGAAAGAATATTAAGGAGGTTGGAAACTATGGAGGCCAAGAACTCCAGCCAAGAGGGAGAGAACTGAATTAGAGAGGGACAGAGGGACTAGGGAAAAGGGGACGAATGGGGGGAAGTGAGATTAACAAAAGTTGGTAAACAAATAAATGTGGGGAATAAGTGAGAAAAGAAGTAAAAATGACTCTAAGATTTTCACCCTGGATGATTAGAAAAATGATGGTGTCAGCGTCAGAAATGATAATGGAGCTCAGAAAGGAACTGAGGAGGAAGAGTCCTTAAAGGGAAAGTGATGAATACAATACCAACATGGACATGTTCACAAGGAGTTCAAGGGCAAACACCAGGTAGGAATTGAAAGTGCAGGACAGATGATCAGAAGATCAGTCAGGGCTGGATAGAGAAATGGCTGTGTCCCACGCATGAAGAATTGAAACCATGGGAAAGGAATCTTTCATTCATTCAGTTAACTTTTATTGAGCCCTTATTCTATACCAAACACTGTCTGAGGTCTTAGGGACATAATGGTAACAGAAGTCTTGCCTTCATGGAATTTATTTTCTAGAATGTAAACCAAAGAGAAGAAGACCAAAGGTGGAGCCTTAGAGAACATTTACTCTTAGAAGATGGAAGAGGCAGAAAAACAAGGCAGGGAACAGACAGAATTCTATGTCTCAGATATTGAAAGAGGAGAAATTTCAAGAAAGAGTGGAAATATTGCAGAGAATTACTTTGTTATAATAATTCCATAAACATTCATTAAGTGCCTTGAACCTACTAAACATAGAACAGAAGACCAGAAAAGAGTCTACACTTGAGGAGCTTACATTCCAGTAAAAGCCTGCAAAGGCAAACAAATTAAAGATAATTATTCATTGTCATAAGTGTCATAAAGAAACAAACAGGATGAAGAAGTGAGGAGAAGCTGAAGAGGGAGAAGGCTTTATAGGCTGCCAGGTGAGACCTCTTAAAGAAGTGACATTTGAACTGAGACCTGAGAATGATTACCTATTACAGAGTCATGGAAAGAATGTTCTAGGTAGAAAGAACAACAAATGCAAAAGTGTGAAGTCATCAGAGGAGCAGAAAGGAAGCCAGTGTGGCCGGAGCCTACTGAACAGGAAGAGGACTGGTATGAAATGAGGCTGGACAAACAACTGCCGGTGGGCAGCAGAGAGTTTGTTCTGTGACAGAGAAGATAAGGAAAGGGCCAGATTTGGACTGAAAATAAATAGAATTTGTTGAGAGATTAGTTATGGGAGAGGAAGGAAAGGGGAAATCAAAGCTCCTCCGCTAGAGTAATCAGGTGGATCCTGGTGCCATTTCTTTTGATGTGAAAGACTGGGAGAAAAATACATTAGAGCAATAGAGAGCTCCATTTAGGATATATAAAATTCAAGATACCTGTGTGACTATTACTTGGATTGCCAAATAATGGGTTTGGGCAATAAGGAGGCTATTTTTTTCTAATTGGAGATGTGGTCCATGGTAGTTCTGAGGTAATACCCTTAAAAACACTTACCTTCTAGCTCCAGAAGAAAGTCTCTGTGAAGAGTCTAATTGGTGTGATTTGGGCTCAGCGCCCAAGTACAAATAGACTCCTATGACTGGATCTTACCTGTCACATTCCCATTCTTCTTGCTGGTGGGCAATAGGGCCAGAGAAAGTATGCAGGGTCCGTTACCAGAAAGAAGGTGAAAGGGTTTGCCACACAGACAACAAACATAACCGCCAAAGGCAGAAGAGTTGGCTCTACTCCTGCCCATATGGCAAATTTTTTTCTGGTGTCTTCTCTGCTAAAATATCACAACAATTTGTTTTATTAGAGACAAAAGTCACACTGCAAAATGGTAGCTGTACGTGAGCATCTTTGGCAAAGTAGGCTGACTTTGATGCTACAGCCAATTGGCCATCCCGAAGTGATTCCTACTAAGAGACAGAAAGGCTGAAAAATAAGTTGCCAGCTTGATCTAAGTGTTCATTCATTTCCTCATTAAACAAGTAATTAATAGTTAGTACTTAATATGTGCCAGGAGATGTGGGGTATATATAGATGTACAAGACAAAGCCTTTAATCCTGTGGAGGAGACTAGATATGAACATAAACAGTAATGCAGTAGAGAATGGGTTAAATGCCATTTGAAACCAAGTCCACTATAGGAACCTAGCCATCATAATTTAAGGAGGATGTGGTACTTATGTAGAGGAAAAGAAATATGAGAGAAGAGGTTTTGCCAAAGTGTGGAGATAAGAAGGACAAGGTGGGATAGGAGAATGGTCAAAATATCTGGTGAACTAGATGCTAAATTTGTATTACAAAGTAGTAAGATATAGGGGTTGAAAGGTAGGTTGGGGCAAGATGATAGAAGGCCTTGAATGCCAGGCTTGTAGGACTGGACTTGATAGGATCCCTCCCTGGGCTTGAGTGGAGGAATTACAGGATCGAAGCAGGTTTGCTTGATGGTGAGTTGGGGAATCATTAGAGGTGGGGTGACAGGGAAGACTCGAGAGGTCACCACACCCTCTGTGCATAAGTGACGGAGCTGAGCTTGGGAGAAGATGGTAGCACTAGAGGAAAAAAGATGGATGGAAGTATGAAGAAGTATTTGACTGGACTGGAGGATGGGAGGTAGGGAGAGTTTCAAACAGGAAGGAAAAGAGAAATTAGCTAAAAGTGACTGAGGTTTTGGGATTAATGAAAAGGAAAAAGGAAGTTTTGCTTCAGAAACAGGAAGGTCTGGGGGTTTGGGGAAGACATGGTTTGTTGATTTCAGACCTAATGTATTGAGTCTGAGGCACCAGGTGGACAGCCTGGAGTAGTTTTTCATCAGTGGGTTGGGCACGTGCAATTGGGACCAGGAAAGCCACTGGACTGGAGACAAATCTTCGGTTGCCATTGGCTGACAGGTGAGCGCTGAAGATGTGACAGCCAGGGCAGAAAGTGTTTGGGAAGGGCTGAGGTCAGAACCTTGGGTAACACAATTAGGAATCTGGTAGTGACAGGAGTCAGAGCAGAGTCTGGGGAGGTCAGAGAGTGAAAGAGAAAATATGCTTGTGACGGAAGCCAAAGAATGATCCACCAAGTCTTTTGTGATGATTAACCTGATTTCAGAGAAGCAGTTACCTTGCAGCAAATTGAAAACACATCTTTCATCCTTACTCAACCCCCAGGGGCAGATCCTTAGGCTGAGGACAGATTTGTATGCAAACAGTGCTACCAGTTAAGTGAGATCTGTCACTCTAATTTGAACAGGCACTTGTAACATGAGTTAGACTAATAATCTCCTGGTTTCTCGGAGAGAGAAGGCCTTGACCCCATAGACAGCATCTGGACTGCTTTGAGGCTTCCTTCTCGACTATATTCAGGAGTGGACCTGGAGTTGGAGGACAGGGAGCCAAGAAACTTGACATTCAAAGAGAGGAAGTTCACCCAGAGGCAGATTGGAGGGCTGGATTATTCAGGGAAGAGGAGGATTTGTAGTAGGGGAATTAGAAAACCACATGTAGAAGACATTTTTTTTCTCTGTTGTGTTTTATTAGAAGGGGAAGAATAGGAATGAAAATTAAAAGGGGAACTAATATATGAAAAAAGCGATGTTATCAGATATTTGGGTTAATAAACTCTATTCCCTCATTCAGAAACTTGAGTATTACATTATATTGCCCGCTTTTAAAAATAACAGTAAGTCACTTATTTCTAAAAAGAAAAAAAAAAAAAGTAATGCATTGTTGAAACTAAAAAGTGTGGAAACACGCACACAAAAAAAGTGCAAAGAAAAAAATCAGATTACCTCTAACCCTAATCCAGAGAAACTCCTGTTAAATGTTGATGTATAAAATTCCATTTGGAATTGGACAGTTAGGCTTTTTCCAATTTTTTTTACTATTATAAACAATATTATGATGAATACCCTTATACATTCATTTTGAATACTTATTTTAATAATTTATTAACATAAATCCATTTAAGTAGAGTTTTTGGGTAAAAGCTTTTGATAAATACTGCCAAATTTCTCTTCAAATAACTACACAAATTTGCTCCTCCACCATCAATGTAACAGAATGTCTATTTTTCCCCACATTCTCATCAAATCTTTTATATTAATTTGGATTTAACTAAATACATAGCTGGGTTGAATTTTTTTCCCAAACATTATTGACCATTGGTATTTCTTTTTTTTGTTTGTTTCATTTTTTATTTTTTTGTTTCTTTTCTTTTTTTAAAATTTTTATTGGAGTAGACTTACAATGTTGTGTTAGTTTCAGGTGCACAGTAAAGTGAATTAGTTATACCTAAATATATAACTATATATAATATATATACATATATAACTACATATATACATATATGTATATATACATATATAACAACATATAATAGATGTATATGTTATACATATATATACATATATATATCTATTCTTTCAGAGATTCTTTTCCCATATAGGTTATTACAGAATATAGAGTAGGGTTCCCTGTGCTATACAGTAGGTCCTTATTAGTTATCTATTTTATATATAGTAGTGGTATATGTTAATCCCAGTCTCCTAATTTGTCCCTTCCCCCCACATTTCCTCTTTGGTAACCATAAGTTTGATTTTGAGATCTGTAAGTCTGTTTCTGTTTTGTAAATAACTTCATTTGTCTTATTTTTATTAGATTCCACATGTAAGTGATATCATATGATATTTGTCTTTCTCTGTCTGACTTACTTCACTTAGTATGATAATCTCTAGGTCCATCTGTGCTGCCACAAATGACGTTATTTCATTCTTTTTTATGGTTGAGTAATATTCCATTGTATATATGTACCACATCTTCTTTATCCATTCATCTGTCGATGGACATTTAAGTTGCTTCCATGTCTTGGCTATTGTAAATAGTGCTGCAATGAACACTGGGGTGCATGTATCTTTTTGAATTACGGTTTTCTCCAGATATATGCCCAGGAATGGGATTACCAGGTCATATGTTAGTTCTATATTTAGATTTTTAAGTAAACTCCATACTGTTCTCCATAATGGTTGTACCAATTTACATTCCCACCAACAGTGTAGGAGGGTTCCCTTTTCTCCACACCCTCTCCAGCATTTATTGCTTGTAGATTTTTTGATGATGGCCATTCTGATTGGTATGAGGTGATACTTCATTGTAGTCTTGATTTGCATTTCTCTAATAATTAGTGATATTGAGCATCTTTTCATGTGCTTTTTGGCCATCTGTAGGTATTTCTTCTTTTGTGAATTGCTTGTGTATGTCTTTTTCCCATTTTTCTTTTGAGATGTTCTTTTTCTTAATTTTTAAGAGTTTTTTATATAATAAGGATATCCATTCTTTATCTGTCACATACATTGCAATGTTTTATTCACTACTTTCTATATTCTGGTGTTGGAATTAATTTCACAGTTTTCTAAATGCATAGGAACATTTAAAATTTTTAAATATATATAGTCACATATGTCAATATTTATGGTTCTTGCTATGCATGTTATACTGAGAAAAGTCTTCCCCACCACAAGGCTGAGAAATATTCACCTACATTTTCTTAATGTTCTTTAGTTGTATTATATGTATGTATATATATTTTATATATAACATTTTGATCCATGTGGGTTTTATTTTTGTATTTTGTAATTTTGTATGTGAATAGTTAATCAGTCATCCTCGCACATTTGACAAACTTTGTTCTGGGGAACTTTGTTCAGAGAGATGCAATTGGTGCTGTGAAAAATGGTTCCTAAGATCAATAAAGTTTGGACCCAGTTGCATACTACAATATAATGCCTCCTTTAGGAATTAATAATAATAACCACTAGCAATTTAATAAGGAATCCTAATTAACCTCAACTCGGGGCTTTATAAATATATTTGAGCATGGAACACTCTCTTTGCCACTCAACTACTAAATTCAAACAAATATTTGTTGCATGTCTATTTTCAAACATATAGAATTATAGGGATTTAAAGGTGAACAAGATATAATCTTTATCCTCAAAAAGCATAAAACCAAACGGGAATTATAGTTTAATAGGGACCGTTTTAGAGGGCAGAATAGGATACTCCCTGTTAGAAGCAGACAAAACCTTTAGGGCTCGGCAACTGAACTTGTACGAGGGCAGGGGAACGCGAAAGGTCAGACGAGAGTCCCAGTGACTGGCAGATGGTGCCGTGTTGAACCTGGCCTTGCTCAACTTGGACTGACGGTGGCACACCTAACAGGGGGCAACGGAAGCTGTACAACTAAAGTTTAGGTGAGAAGAGCAGAGATACAGATTTGAAGACATCAGTATAGAGGAGATATATAAAGCTCTTAGGGTAGATTAATAGCATGAGAGAGAAGAGCAGAGAGCCACCGCATGAATCCTGGGGTATGGCTACATTTAGGGAGCAGCAAGGAGAGCTAGGAAAGCAAAAACATGATGGCATCAGAGAGGAAGATGGAGAATCTTGAATAAATTTAGAAGTCCTTGGAACAGATTTGTTTTATAGTATCATTCTGAGATATTTTACTAAAAATTAATTGGTAATTTCCTGAATGAGAGGCTTGGGACAGAGGGTGAAGGGACGTGCTCAGGGGACCATAATAAATCAGCAGTCCACCACACATGAACTTCAACTGGAAATGCAGAAGTTGAGATAGGAAAGAAAATGGAAATTACATACAAGAACTACATCATTTAAAAATGCAAAGAGTTTAAAATACATGGCTATAATTTTAAAATCATCACAACTATATATTGACCTTTCTGCTTTAGGAAAGGAGAAAACAGACTAGTGGCAGAAAGACTAGTGGCAAATAGAAAGGAGAAACAGACTAGATGCACTCCATGAACTGGGGCCATGAACTGGGGCCGTCTGAGTTTAAGGGGCAACTCTTCAGTTTTGAAGAGTGGTGAGTGTGCAGGAGAGTTTACCAGTAATGAGTAAAACCACGGGAACCTTTGAAAGTGTTGACAGGGTCACCAAATGTTAGGGTTTGTGAGAAACGTTTGGTAAACCATAGGCAAAGGAGTCCCAGATTCTGATGTGGGAATGGGATACTCATTTGGCTCACAAGTAAAAATCGCTGCAGCTTGAAATTGTTCTTCTCACGGCTTCCATAAGTGCATCTTCTCTTGTCTCCTTTCTCTTCGATTGCTGTTCTTTGACTCCTCTTTCTCTTCCCCTTTCCTTAAATTCCACATTCATGGACATGGTCCCCTAATTCCAAGTCTCACTTCCTCTATCTGTAGAATCAATTACTTAAACTCTTTTCAGAAGGTATTTTCATCTTAGCCTGTCTCTGTTCAGTGTCTCCTCTTTGTGCACAAACAAAACCAACCTCCTCATTCCTCTACTCTTAATGATCACCATCTGTAGAAGCATTTCCCAAGGGTGGGGGGGGGGGCGCTCAGGCAGGGCCAGTGCTGAGAAATGACACTGGTACTGGCTGAGGCTATGGATTCAACCCAAGAAGGCTAACTCCTGACTTAGTATTTTAAAAGTCTGGGCAGGGAGAGAGGAACACAGTGTTCAGAAGAGGCAAATGTTTCGGGCAGCTCTAATGTTTCGGGCAGAGCTCTGGAGTTGGGTGTAAAGCAAAACGGATGGATACAGTAAGCAGGTGTGGCCAGGGAAGCCAGGACTTCCATCTGCTAGAAAGTGACCTGGTCACTTTGACCCGATCATTCTGCCAGACTAGTCCCCTCCTCCCTCCCTTACATGCCGTTCCTGCTTCCTGCTAGTCCTCTCCTGGAATGCCCTTTCTGTTGGGTTTCCCTCTGCACACCCTGTCTAGTCCAGGAAAACCCCCTCTGGTCTCCATTACATTCGCTTTCCGTGACCACCCATCACACTTACAGTATTTCACGACTCATGTAAATACATAACCACACTACTTTGTAGGGTTACTCAGCAGTTTCATGCTTATTCCTCCCTTTCAGCGAAGGCTCCTCAAAGTCAGGGACCAGGTACGGTGTTTTGTTAGTCCTCCTTCCCATCCTCCACCGTACCTTCATAACGCTGACCACATGAAAGGTATTCAGTGAATACTTGTTTACTCAAATTCCATAATTGTGGGAAACCTTCTTAGTGACCTTTGAATGAATAAGTTCTCAATCTTTAACTTTCTATTTGTATTTGTCACGCAATGGAGATCTATTGTTTTAAACTGTATCCAGAACTTCTGTTTACAAAGTACGGTTTCAGTTATGTCATGCAGACCAAAAAAAAAAAAAAAAACTGTTGGCTTCCGGAAAACATTTTTTATAACATTATTATTGGCAACTCATGCTGACACAGAACTACTTCTTTACTGTGGCTGAACTTTGAACACAGATTCATGTTCTCCGAGTTCCTTTTGGAGTCAACTTTTCTCTCATGCGAACTTCCTAAGGTTTCCAGCTAAATCTCTCAGTATGAAGCAGAAATGGCCATGTGTACAGAAAAATGATCTAGGTAAAAGTCCAATATCTGTGTTCATTTTACTGCTTTTAGTTAAAATGTTCTGCAGGTGGCAAGTCCAGAATTTCCAAATGTCCGCCATACGCGTAAGCCCAAGCAAATCAAACAAGTTTCAGTTGTAACTGGGTAATACTATAGTCTACCTTCTGTCTTACTACTTGGGCTTGCAGTGGGACCAGTAGCAGACAAATATAATTTCTCATTTCCCAGGCCAGAGTCATTCCAGAACCCACCCAGAATTCTGTACATGCCAATGACTGCCCCATCTTTCCAATGTCTTTGAAAACCTCATCAAGGATCTTTCTTTTCTAAATGATGATAAATTCTCATATTCTAATCTAGTAAAGTTATTCAAGTTTCTTGTATTTAAATTTTGTCTTCCAATTAGATTTCAAACAGTAAGTAAATAAACCATATTTAACATTCCTTTGTACCTCCTACAACTGATTCCAGTACTTTGAAACCCATAACTTAAAAATTTTAACTGATTCATGATCAAGTCAACAAAAGCTTAAGTGGCTTTTTCCATCAGAGATTGCAGGTGTTTTTTGGTATTCTGTGTTTAGAGGATGTGACCATCCTTTATTTATAAATTTTACTCATAAATATTTATCCTATATTTAGTTACAGGGTCATTCTGACTAAAAAAATTGTTAATAGAAAGCTAGAATATATCAATACTTTCTAATGTATATGTTTAATTTTTCAAATATATTTTTTTTATTGAACTTTAACTTTTGTCCCAGGCCTAGTTCCATCTTAGACAGCTTTTCTCCTTAAACCACTGCAAGGCCAACTGGACACTATATACAGAGCATCCTTACTGATAACTTCTAGGGTTTACAAATAAGGTAGTACTTCTACCCCATGTCTGATAATTAAGTCCATAATGCTTAGCAACATAGACAATGATCTTGAAGACTGTTCACATAAAGAAGCTAGGACACCTACTGATCCCTACTGCCCAGATCTTCAGTGTACTCCAGGTTCCTTCATCTCCCCAGGGCACAGATAGCCAGTGGGATTCCATTCAATGTTGTGTACACCACCAAGCTGGCTTGGTCCTACATCCCACCTCCCTCCCTCCCTCTCTCTCTCTCTCTCTGTATCATTTCTCTCTCTCTTTTTTTTACTTCCTTCTTTTCTTCTCTTCTCTCCTCCCCTCCCCTCTCCTCTTCCCTCCCCTCCATACCTCTCCCTTTTCCTCCCCTTTCCTACCTCCTCTCTCTTTCTCTTCCTTCTTTATTTCATTCATCAAGCATCTATTAACATTTATGATATGTGGGGCCCTGTATTGGCCAGTAGATGCATTATGTTAGAGCTTATGGTCGAATAAAGAGGTGAATATTCATAGAATGATCACAAATTGTGATGAGCTCTATGAACTCTCCCCTTCTCTCCCCTCAAACACACACCTCCTTGGTCCCCGTCACCTGGTTTGAGGCTGGCCTCATCTGCCACACCCTCACCTGGACTTGGTCTCTGTAGGCTTCTCCATCTCTGTTTCTTCTTGCTGATAATTTTTTATTAAGCATCTCCTTAGTGGAACACATCAAAATGCTTGCTCATTAAAGAAAGTTTCCATTGTTGCCAATGTACTTACTATACTCTTCTAAGGCAGAAAAGTATATTTTATTCGTATTTTTAATATGTAAGGAATGATTCAAATCAGTTTTATTTGATAAAGCTTAATATTGGCAAGGGTGTGGAAAAAATGGAAATTCGAATTCAATGTTACTGACACTGTAGAATTTGGAGGATTCGTCAGCAGTATCTACCAAAATTTTAAATGTCCATGCTTCTTGCCCCAGCAGATCCTCTTCCAGGACATACTTACACGAGTTGTACAGAGAATTATGTAGAAGAATGTTCACTGCTTCTGTTATAATAAAAATCTAAAACAACCAAAAGGCCCATCACTATGGGATTTGAGAACTAAACAATGGTTCAGTCAGGTACAGGGATACTTGCTACCAATAAAAACAATGAGATAAATCAGTGTGGCCTGACATGCAAAGGTGAAAAAAACCAAGCTATAGAACAATATAATAGTGCAGGCCCATTTCTGAAGAAAATCATAAAGAGCAATTCTGAAAGAATATGTGAATAGTAGTCACCTCTGGATGGTTGGCAGATCTGGGAACTTCCTTTTCCTGATGGATCACCACTGTAATGTTCGAACTGTCACAGTGAGCGTGCCTTATTTTGTTAAATAAATAATCATGGCTACATGACATTTTTATAGATTAACTTACAGTGGAGTTTTCCCCCTTATTCCCTCCCCTTTATTTGAGCAGTTTCTGTCCATTTCCTCAAGGAATATAACAAAAAATAAAAATAGCTTTTCCAGTCTTTCTGGCTGTTGTGTTCCAAAAGCACAAACCCTTAGGGGAAGGGAATTTGTATGTGTGTAAACAAAACGTCTTATTGAGCAGCAAGGGGAAGGCAGAGTCTCACAAACACAAGAAAAGTTGCCACCTAATGGAGGAGCGGAGGGAGAGGGTGGGAGAGCAGAAATAACCTGCACGCTGTTCTCAGTAGCTGGTGTGTAGGGCAGGAGACCGGGGTAAAAATGGTAAGATTCCAGAAAAGAAATGTCTGTGTCTAGGCCAGGAGTTACAACTCAGATGCCTACAGGGGCTAGATAAGTGACATCAGTGAGGGAAGCACAAATGGTTGTAAAAAACCAGTGAGGAGTGGTGGGCTATGGCATCTTGGATTGAAAAGTCTCACCTAGAAGGGCAGCTGTGACCCAGGGTCTGCTGACAGCTGCCCAGCATGAGTAGGGGCCCAGCGTTGCCTTCCGATTTTTCAAATCCAAAGTTACAAACTCTTAATTTGTAATTGGCTCAATTGCATAGGTCAAACTAACTGTATACCCGTCTTAGTCCTTCTATGCTGCTATAACAAAAATGCCATAGACTAGGGCAACAGACAGAAACAGAACAACAGAAATTTATGTCTCACAATTCTAGAAGCTGGGAAGTCTAAGATCTAGGCACCAGAAGATTCAGTGTCTGGTGAGGGCCTGCTTCCTTGTTCATAACCATCTTTTCACTGTGCCCTCACATGGTGGAATGGGTGAGGGAGCTCCCTGGGGTCTCTTTTATAGAAGCACTAATCCCACTCCCGAGGGCTCTACCCTCATGACCTAAGCACCCCCCAAATGTCCCACCTTGTGGGTTAGGATTTTGACATATGAATTGGGAGGGGGAAGGAGCATAAACAGTCAGTCCACTGCAGTATCTGTGTTTGGTTAAACTCAACCAACAGGCCACACGTGGGTGAAATGATGGAAGAAAAAGAAGCAGCCTCTCAAAATCCCTGTGCTCCAAGCATGGGCCAAGCAGCAGGGGCTGTGGACATCTCTCTCCACAGGTGCCAGATAGACCAGGGCCACGTGCTCCTTCCCACCTGCAGTGCCCCTTTTAAGCACTCAAACCATAGATATTGGATTCAAGAAGACGTGAGGAGACGGGAAACCCAAGGGGACCTGATGTTATCCTTTTTATCTGCCAGTACGGGTGAAGGGAGACAGAGTCAGAAGTGAAATTGAGAAAAAAAATGAAGAAGAAGAATTATTAATATTATAGATGATTTTTCCTAATCCTTGCAGGAAAAGCAGAGGTGCTCTGCCCAGCCCCCCAGGGACCCACTTCTCCAGAACCACAGCTGCGTGAGCTCCTCCCCTGCATGCCCAGCAGGCAGGGGTCTTTGCCTCACTGCTCCTGATCTCTCTTCCTTCCACCATCTCCACAGGTGTTTCCTTCCCTCCCCACAGCCAGGAGGAAGCCCCCCTGCCCCATCTTCCACCACGGTCACTAGGGCACATGTGAAAGTCAGGCCCGTGTAAGTAAGAGGCTGGGAGTAAGCGGCACTTTTGTTTCTGGGAGAAATATGAGTTTTTGGAATCCCCTGTTGGAACCTGGAACAAATAGAAACAACATAATCCGAAGGGATTTCTCTGCTGCTGGGAATATTATAGTTCAGGCCTACTAAGTCATGATGTGAAGACTGGCCAGGAAAACTAAATCAACACTTGACTAAAAAAAGACTACTGGGGAGAGGCATTTTAAACTCCACCTACCTACAATCAAACTCATGGTTCTCTTCACCACTTTTCTCTCTTACATCTCTACTTTCTCTCCCATCGAGTCTCACAGCTTCAGGTCACACCTCTACACAGGTGAGTCAAGTGCAACTTGTCTGAGCACCAGACACACACTGTCCATGGCCTTGGACACATCCCATCCTGGGATGTCCAGAAGGTCTCCCAGAGACCTATGGAAATGTTAGTAAGCAATTCCCTAGAATTGGGGAGGTGGAAGGGTGGATGAGGAAAGAGGGGACCAACATGAAAAATGCCCTCCCCTTGCTCCAGGAAAATAGGGGTGTGGATCCTAAGGCCAGGGCACTCAGCTTGGTTTTCAAAGCACCTGCTGAATTTCAATCCCTGGGGTGACATTCTTCCTCCCATCTTCCCTTTTTCTGTCACTGTTTTTTCAGTCACTAAGGCCTGACATCTCCCAATCAGCTTAGATGTCAATTCTTCCACAAAGTCTTTCTTTCTTTTTTTTTTTTTTTGAGGTACGTGGGCCTCTCACTGTTGTGGCCTCTCCCGTTGCGGAGCACAGGCTCCGGACGCGCAGGCTCAGCGGCCATGGCCCACGGGCCCAGCCACTCCTCAGTATGTGGGATCTTCCTGGACCGGGGCACGAACCCGTGTTCCCTGCATCGGCAGGCGGACTCTCAACCACTGCGCCACCAGGGAAGCCGGCACTTAGACTTTTAAAAATCAAAAGTCAGAAAGGGAAGTGTCCCGCCAGCCAGCCACTTCTGCATTCTGCCCCCTCTAAGGCAGGGTCAGAACCTGCCTCCCTACTTAAATGAAGGAAGATAAAGAATAAAATACAGGAAGAAAAACAACAACTTGTATCTCAGGAAATTTCTCAGCCATTTGTGTCTCATCCTTGTCCTCTACTCTTGGCACCCTTGTGGTGAATAATGCCCCCTACCCTGCCAAAGGTGTCCACATCTTCATCCCTGGACCTGTGAATATGCTACCTTACATCCTAAAAGGGCCTTTGCAGATGTGACTCAATGAAGGATCATGAGATGGGGAGATTATCCTGGATTATCTGGGGGAACCTGATGTGCTCAATCACAGGATACCGATTAAGACGGAGGCAGGAGGGTCAGAGTCAGATAGCGAAGACGTAAGGATGGAAGCAGAGGTCAGAGAAGAAAGGCACGACACTGCTGGATTTGAATATGGAGGAAGGGGCAGTGATCCAGGGAATGCAGGCAGCCTCTAGAATCTGCAAAAGGCAAGAAAATGGGTCCTCCCTTAGACTCTCCAGAAAGGACACAGGCTTACCAATACCTTGATTTTAGCCCAGTGAAACCAGGTTTGAACTTCTGACCGCCAGAACAGTTAAGATGATCCAATTGTGTTGCTTTAAGCTTCTGAATTTGTTGTAGTCTGTTACAGCAGCAAGAGGTACCTGATAGACACCTGAGGACAGGTGCATCCTGTGTAGGACCTTATGAAGTGTCTTGCACAGAGTACTTGAAAAATGTTTATACAAGTGAATTCTCTGCCTCTGATAAATAGAGGCCTAAGAAATTGAAAGATAGCCTACTGGACTTAAAATATGGTTTGGTCTACAGGAGTCCGGCAGGATCATGTTTTGGTTTAAAAATGTATTGTCCAGGTTTTTGCCCTTGTTCTTTGCTCCGTTCCCACCGCCTATACCGAGGGCTCTCTTTGCGCACTGCTCTGAGGGTGTGGGTGACACGGCTGGAAAGAGGAAGACCCTTTTCAGCACCTGGCTTTTGATCACCCGGGGAGACACCACTTAGCTACAAGACTGGCACTGAAGGAAAAAGGAGTTTTTGAAATCTTACACACACACACACACACACACACACACACACACACATTCCTTTTAAATATTAAGAGCCACAACCTGTCCAAATTAGAGCATGGAATTTTTACCATGAACCATGGAGCAGAAAAAATGTAATTATGTAAGAGCAGTTTCCACCAAAAAGAGAGGCATTCCACATCCAGGAAGGCAAGAGAGATTCCTAGACTCTGAGACTCCAGGCTCAGCTGCGGTAGGTCTCTGAGAAATGCCAGTGCCTTGCACTCTGCCTCTCTGGGCCCAGCCAGGAACAGGGTAGGGAGAACAGGGGGAACTACAGGTAAGTTTGGGAGATTCCCGGAGCAGAAAGGACAGTTGAGACAAAGCAGGTGCAGGTAACATGGCCCTGAGGGCAGCAGGCAAAGCTACAGACGTGGGCAACAGACGCCAGGTATGTTGATGGGACCAGACCAGGTGATGTCCTTCAGCTCGACAAGGGGCGACATGTGGTGCCTGTACCCTGCCCCAGTGCCAGATGTCACAGAAGCACCCTTGCCCCATCCTCATCCTTCACGTGAGGGGGCACACTCAGACTCTTGCCTCAGCGTTTAACCCAAAGAGGCTGCTTGATCAAGTGACCCTGATTTGATAGTATTCACTCTTCCCATCTTTGGCAGAATTGAGCGCTGCAGAGCGAAGTCATTTGAGTCATGAAGAGACATGAACAATTATATCTCCTCACATCAAAAATTTGTACCCTGGTGAAAATTTATACCGACCAATAACTTTAAGCAGAGCTGAAGTGGAAACTTTTACTGGAGTGACACCCAACCTTTGTTATTTAAGATTTGTTTTTATCCACCAAAGTTTAAAGAAAATAATTCCATTTTATGGCTTAACACTTAAAGCATTTTTTCCTTTCTTAAGAAAAAAAGATTTTACAGTAGTTCTACTATGGTTTTCTCTAAGGCCAAGGTAAAACTAGATTTTACAGATCAATTCTACTTTTCATGTATACATTTTATCATAGGAGTCTTTCTCCCTTTTTCAAACGTAAGTGGATCATTAAAAGCCCCGACCTGGAAACATCCTTGATATAGAGGGAAGATAAGAATCTGGATCCACTCAGGGAAAGACACCCACAATCATTTTTTTATGGCGTATCAGCGTAACGTAGTGGAAAAGTCACAAGTCCAGGAGTCAGTCAACATGGTCTCTTGGCTCCCAGTATAGGAGTCTAGTTAGCCTCTGGGTGGGAGTTCCATCAACTCATTCATACCCTGTTTCCTTTTCCCCTATTTGTCAAATGAGGAAGCTGGAAAAGATGATCTCCAAGGCAGTGCTTCTCACGCTTTAATGTATGGATTTTGTCAACGTGTGCAGATCTCGGGGCAGGCCTGACATTCTGCCTCTAACCAGCTCCCAGGTCAGGCTGATGGTGCCCAACCTCAAACCACACTTTGAGTATCAAGGCTACAAGGACAACCCAGATCTGAAGTTTTCTGTCTCATTAACTCATGTAAGCATTCAGAGTACTGCCATTTGTTCCCATTTTCTAAAATACATTTTGATCAGCTGGAAAAGGCCCATATTGTTCAACTTTTAAGTGAATTAGGGATGGGGATCACTGTGAAGGATTGCAGGTCACTAAAAACAAATACACAAACACACATCTTTTCTTCTCTAGCCCAGTATTTCTAGCCCCTATAGCTGCACATTAGTACCACCTGGGGTGCTTTCCAAAACTCCCAGTGCCTGCCCACCCCTACCCCCCAACCCCCTACTTACCAATGCACCAGAATACAATTTAATTGGTCTGGGGAGGGGCCCAGTGACCAGGTATTTCTCAAAAGCTCTGCTTCTCTTGTGATTCTACTGTGCAGCACAGAAGGAGAGCCACTGCAGGCCAGTTTCTCCAACTCTGAGGCACTCCAGGTATGGCCAAGTTGTTTTTATGCTCCCCGCAGCTGTTAGCCATTAACTCCGAGCGTTCTCATGGAAAGCTTGGTTAGATGATACAACTCACATAAACATTTCTCTTATGAGCTTGTAATTCAATAAGAGTTCTCAGCAAGGGAGATGATGCAGAGAACCTAGTTTTCTTTGGTCCTTTTTAGAAAAAAACAGGCAATTATCAAATCATCGTGCATCCTGGGGCTCTAGGAAGTACACGGGCTTTAAAGGAGATTTTGTCCATTTTCTCCTTCGCAAGGCTCCACGTTAACCAGCCAAGTTGGCAGAAGCCGGCAGAGGCAGTAAAAGTTCCTGAAGGTTCAGATGTCAACAGAACAATCCCTCCCCAGAGAACAAGTGTTTCTGGAAGGTCGCAGTGGTTAAAAAGCCAGACTGTCACTTGGAATCCTGGCTCCATCATTTTCTAACTATAGGTCCCTGGGCAATTTTCTTAATACCTGAGTTTCCTTATGGATAAAAATGTGATGGCGATTAGGTTATGAAGATTAAAATAAGTTAATGTGTATGCAGGGCTTTTTTGTACAATGCATGTTATATAGTCATTATTATTGCTATCACATAGCCCATGAGATTAGAAGTGAGATATTACTCTTTCTCCCCTTTAAAATTACATTATAGCATTGCCTCAGCAAGACTAGAGCACCTGTGTCTTTGTTTAGAGAACAACTGGAAAGAGGAGTGTGGTGACTGGCAGGGCTGGGAAAGTCAGTCTTAGAGCCAGAAAGGTAAATTGAGGCTGGGTGGTGGCAGACCTTATGGGCTAGGCCGGAGGATCTAGATTAATCTCGTCAGCAATAGAGAGCCATTCGAAATGTTTGAACCAGAGAAAGATGTGACCGTCTTTCTGTATTAAAACAGACCAGTGCAGAGTTCAAATGGGGTATGCAAGTATCTCGCCTCTTCTTGAGCTGCTAGAGTTTTTCTGCCCTACTTCTACAAGTGGTGCTACCACAAGATTTGCATTTGCAATCTGTGGTTTTCCCGAAGCAGAGAAGGGCCTTCAATCCACTGACATTTCGGTGTCTGCCCCAAGAGGATGACCGTTGAATAAAACCTTGAAGCCCCAATGTACATTCTGACAACTCCCAGCCAGCTACAGCCCTGGAATAATTTTATTTTTCCCTTAAATCTTAAAGCAGGTAGTTGTATCATCTAAGGCACTTTGGAGATTTTCATTCCAGCCTTTGCCCTGCCCGCCCCCCCACCCTGTGCCCAGCAAAACCCAAAGTAAAAAGCAATGTAACTGGGAACAATGTCATGGACCCTCCTGGAGCAGCTGGGGCCCTCCAGATACTATGGGAAAATCACGTAATGGAGAGGAATTGCTAGTCTGCTCTCAAGTAGCTCAGGGGGTTAGGGTCAAGGAGTTTACAATGGAGACTTGGGGCTTGGCCAGATATAATGCAGAATGTGAAAATGCTTACAGGCTGAGAAGTTTGCCCAAATCATCTCCCATAGGTTAAAACCAGAGTTTGTAAAGTTAGGTAGCTTGACTCCAGCCTTCTATTTAAGAAAAAGACAAAACACTCTTAAATAAAATAAATATATTCCTTCCAACTCAGAAGTGGGAGGTATTTGGGAAGTGGAGCTGAAGTGATGTAACTTCTAAACCTAGTTCTTTCCTGATTTGGGTTATTTAACTCTTAAAATCTCTGTTCTCCCCCCAGATAAGTGGTAATATCAAATTCTCAATCACCTAGATGTGTAGAAGTTCAATAAATGCTTGTTGAGTGCCTACCATGTGCTAGCCCCTGTGTTTTTTGGTTTGTTTTTCTTAAGATTTTTTTTGATGTGGACCATTTTTAAATTCTTAATTAAATTTGTTTCAATATTGCTTCTGTTTCATGTTTTCGTTTTTTGGCCGTGAGGCATGTGGGATCTTAGCTCCCCGACCAGGGATCGAACCCGCACCCCCTGCACTGGAAAGCAAAGTCTTAACCACTGGACCACCAGGGAAGTCCCAAGCCCCTGTGTTTTATTCAATCAGTTCTCATCGTAACGCTATTGACCCGGAAATATCATTAACCCCATTTAGCAGATAAGAATCCTGAAGCATAGAGAGGTTAATAACTTGCCCAAAGCCACAGAGCTTGAAAGTGGCAGAGCCAAGATTCAAACTTGGAATCTAGAGTCGGTGTGGCTGCAATAAAATGCAGTCACCGCCCTGAACAAGCTGAGAGCCTAGTGGGGAAAAATTGAGTGCATGCAGACATGTTTACAACCCAGGTGTCTCTGCAGAAAATCAAGAAGACAAGAAGTTGAGGGAGAGAGAAGACCTGGTTGCCAGGGTCAGAGAGGCTTCTGAGAAGAGTGGGGTGGGAAATGGGGCTGAAAAAGTGAGGGCGTCTATTTTACCGGGCAGGGAGTGAAGACACTCTAGGCGGAGGAAAGGAGTGTGAACAAGAGCATGAGAGATCAGGCACATTTGGAAACTGGCCCTACTGTGCTTTAGTAAAGAAGCGTGGCAGAGGCTGGAGAGACAGACTCCACAGAAGCCAAGAGAGGTAGTGAGGGTCCTAATCAGCTAATAGTTGGAGCAAGAGAAAGTAGGAGACAGGACTGAGGAAGAATGTCGAGAATTTGCCTACCCTTTAAGACTGGGTTAATTCAGCGTTGTTTGGGGGATGTCTAGCCTGATATCTGACAATAAGACTTTAAAGACGCGTTTGTTGAATGAATAAAGGGGAGAAAGTGTCAAAAAGAACCAAAGATGGGAGAGGAAGTAGACTAGGTATAAATAATTCAATACATACCACGAAAGAACTTTGAGTCTTCGCACATGAGTAAATGGTGGGTCTGTGAACTTAAATGGAGAAGTCAAGGAAACAAACTGGTTTGGAGGAATGCCAGTCTACCCCACAATGTTCCGGCAAAGGTCAAGTCAAACGAGGTGAGTACAGTGCTTCTGTAGCTCTATCTGAAGTATACGTTGTCTGCATTCATTTATTCACTAAACATTCTTGAGCATTCTTTGTGCCATATAGTCACTCAACAAATATTTTATGAACATCTATAACCTATATTATATAGATGAATATAACAGAATACTTGCCTGAGAAACTCACTATCTAGTGGTTGAGGTAGAAATGAAATAGAGTAATCATAGTAATAGCCAATGTGTATTGAATATTCACTGTATGCCAGGCAAATGTACTTTGTGTATTGACTCATCCTTTATATACCTCCGAACAGTCTTCTGAGGCCTATCTGTGGTAGGTAGAAAAATAGCAACCCCACAGGTGCCTATTTCCTAATCCCCCGAACCTGTGAATATGTTATACAATAAAGGAGAGTTAAGCAGGAGATAGAATTAAGGTTGCTAATCAACTGACAATGAGATGGGGAGAGTAGCCTGATTCCCCAGGTGAGCCCAGTGTAATCACAAGGGCCTTTCAATTAAGTTGAAGAGAGGCTGGGAGGCAAGTTGAAAGGAGGTGGGACAGTGGAAGGAATGCTGGCAGCCTCAAGAAGCTAGAAAAAGCAAAGAAACAGATTTTCCCTTAGTACCTCCAGAAGGAACCAGGCCTGCTGACATACTGACATTAGTCCAGCGTAAAAGACCTATTTTGGACTTCGGATCTCCAGAAATGTAAGGTGATACATTTTTGTTTCTTTAAGCCACTAAGTTTATGGTACTTTGTTACAGTAGCAATAGAAAATTAATATGCTATTCTAAATTTCTTATTTAATAAAAATGTATGCATTTATTTTAGTGATGAGACAAGAGAGGCACAGAAGTATTGGGTTACTTGTCCAAATTTGGGTTACTTGTCCAAATTTTGACTACTTACCCTTGATCTTTCTTGGGAGTTTCCTGGTTTTTCTCCTACCCGTCTGGCCACTTTTTCCTCAGGCTCTTTGCAGGAGGAATTCCTTTACTCCTATCCAATCTCCAAATGGTAGTATTTGTCAGGAATTTCTCCTAAATGCTCTTTCTCTTTATTTTTGAATTCTTTTTCCTAGATGATCTCATTTAATCCCAGAGTTTTAAATACTTTCTATAACCTGATTCCTCCCTAAGTAATATTCCTAATTGAGACCCCCTCCTCTAAGCTTTACACTTGTAAGCTTGTCATCTCTCCATTCGACATCATTTGGGGGCGTAGGATAGCATACAAACATTTCAAACCCAACATGTTCAAAACAGAATCAATACCTCCCACAAAACCAGTTCCTCGCCCGCCACATTCAGTTACGTTTGGCTTAAGTCAAAAAGATGAGTCAAGGGGCTTCCCTGGTGGCGCAGTGGTTGAGAGTCCGGCTACCGATGCAGGGGATGCGGGTTCGTGCCCCGGTCCAGGAAAATCCCACATGCCGCACAGCGGCTGGGCCCGTGAGCCATGGCCGCTGAGCCTGAGCGTCCGGAGCCTGTGCTCCGCAACGGGAGAGGCCACAACAGTGAGAGACCCGCATACCGATGAGTCAAGCTTCATTTCTCTTTCTCTCAACCTCCATGTTCATCCCACCAGCAAGCCATCCACTTTTGTCTGCCTTCACTACTACCAACCTCATCCAAGCTACCATCATTTTTCACCCCAGCATCATAATCACTTCCCTTCAGCCTCTGCTTCTAACCTTATTCCTCCGTGGATCTATTTTCCTCACCACAATGAGAGTGTCCTTCTTAGGCAGTAAGTCAGATCTTGTCATGTCCTAGCTTAACACCCTTAAATGGCTTCCACTGGACTAGAATAAGATCCCAACTCCTTTGCAATGACTGGTGAAGCCCTGCCCAATCCAGCTGGTGCCCATCTCGCCTGCTACCACTGCCCCTCGATCATTCACCTTTTTCCATTCACAAGGGGATTCTCTCAGCTGCTCAACCCCTGAAGTTCTTTCCTGCCTCATGATCTTTACATCTGTGGCTTCCCGTTGGTGGGGTGCATGTGCATACACACGCATACACACACTCACGCACACGCACGCACACACACCACACACGCCTTTCGTCTTTTACTCGTTCTTCAATTTTCAGCTTAACTCCTTCCTACTCAGAAAGGCCAACACCTACCATGCTATCTAAAGCACTTTTACTCTGCCCCTCAATCCCTCTCCAACCTGATACTCTATCCCAGCCCCCATGTGTTTCCTTTTAGGACTTATTACAACTTGCAGTTCTTCGTCACTTTGGTTACTTCTTTGGGGTTTCTTTTTTTCCCCCCTCCAACTATATAAGAGGTTTTTCAGAGCAGAAGATGACTTTTGTCTTCCCAGAAGACAAACCCTCTACTTTGCTTTATGAGGCAGATAGCAACCCCAAACCACGGACAGGTTGGGACCTGCACGAGGGTTTCTTTATTTGGAGTGTTTCTTTATTTGGAGTGGGGGGTTTTCTAGAAAGTAAGTTGCATAAGGGCAGAAACTGTCTTTGGTTACCAGTGTAACTTCAGAGCACTATGCCTGACACATAGTAGGTGCTGAGTAAATATTTGTTGAATGTTGAATAAATACTGTACGTACACAGTAATGTTTAAAATGGTACTGATACTCCCCATATCATTATCCAAGGGCGCTACAACTACCTAAGTAGTGAATTTGAATTTAAATCCATAAAACATCATAGCCAGTTGAATTTACATTTTATAATATCCTTTTTTATTCCATTGATTGTGCTTATCTATATATTAAATCAACTATGCATTTAAAAATTTCATGTTATGACAAACTTGATATTTTTTTGACCTCATGACTTTTTGTACCAGTTAGCTTCTTTTGACGTTTTTTCTTCACTTGTTGTAAAACCACATGGTGCAGATTCAGAGAAAGGAAATGTATATTTAGAACAGAACAGACCAGCACACAGCATCACATATTTTTCCCCAAAACTGGAGGTACTAAAGAGAAGTTTTTGGGCCATATGTGATTTATAGGAAATCCCCAATAAGAAATAAACATAGGATATAAATATATATAAAATATATATATAAATAAATATAAACATTTCTTCAGATTATGAATAGCAAATACTAATTCCTCTCAAATGGGTATTTGAAGATGAGCTAAAATGTAGTAGCAGGTAAATGAAACAATGTTGATATGTTTAACCTCAAATAAGGCTCTGTTGAAATCATTAGTCAGAAAGTAACCTACTCCTTTGCATAATATCTGCAGAATAAGAAACACCTTCATCCTTCTTCCACCCTTCATTAAGGCAGCATATATCCGATGCTCCCAAAGAGGACAGAGATGTGGGGTATGTAAGTCTGAGCGATTACCGTTCAATCAGTAAATTTTTATTTTGAGGCTACAGCATGCTAGGTGCTTTTGAAAATAGCATGATGAATGAATCACAATACCTGATTTTATATAGGTTACAGTCTGGTTGGAAAACCAGGCAAAATATGCAAAGAGGCTGCAACACATCAGGACCAGAGATTTTACAAGACAGTATAGTCAGCCGCAGGGCCCACCTGTACTACTGCCATTTTATTTGAGACTGGAGCATCCTCAGATTTTGGTTATCTGTGTGGGTCCTGGAGCCAACCGCCCACAGATAGGGAGGCATGACTGTACTAAATGACCACACATGTGCCCTCAAGAGACAGACACGGCGTCAAATTTTGACTCTGAGTCTTCACAGGCTGCGCAACTTCTGTCAAGCTACACAACCTTGGAAGGTTGGTCCCTCCTCTGTTAGAAGAGGATTTCAGAGACATACTCATGCCTCATAGGGTTATGAGGATAAAAACTGAGATCATCTGTGTGGAGCGTTTGGCACTGAGCATGGCACAAATTAAGCATTCGTGAAACATTAGCTATTGTTATGATTATTTTAGTCTTGAAAGTTATATGAGTAGTTGCTTATATAAAGGGAGATGGAGAAAAGCCTTTGTTGGAGAGTATTCTATGCAAACAGTGATATTTGTTGTAAAACATTTATCATAAACTTACTTAACACCACTGGGACAAATCCCACTGTGATTTTTGCCGGAAGTTTGTGAATTTGAGGTGGCACCTTCTGGAGTCAGAAGGCCCTTTTCCTCTTCTAAGATGACTTTCTTATAATTAGATGCTGCCACAGGCAAGAGATAGAGGGATCTTGTTTATGATCACATGACCTAATATAAGAATGTAATTAATTATTCAACAAAAATGTATTTATTTTGAAGGATACAAAATAATATCACATATAGTCATAGTCCTGGTACTTTAAAAGAGCATATATATATCCATTATATATATAATTTATATATATATCCATTATATATATATTTTATATATATATATAATTTGGTTAGTCAAACAGTCAAAGAGCAGTATTTATTCTACGAGTGATGGGAAACCCCTGAAAGCCCCTGAAAGATAATTTTTCTTTTTCGTTTTTTTAAATTTTTCTTTTTTAAGTCAAATATATATTGAGGTGTAATTTATGTACAAGAAAATGTATCCTTTGTAGGTGTGCCATTCGATGAGTTTTAACGTGTTCTGAGCACACAACCACAACCGCAGCTGAGATACAGCACACTTCCATCTCTCTAAAACCTTTCCTTGTGCCCCTTTGTAGTTATCCCCTCCCTCACTCTCAGACCCTGTTAACCACTGATAGGATTTTTGATCATATAATCTTGCCTTTTCCGGAATGGCATATGAACGGAATCAGACAGTGTCTAGGTTTCTGTGTCTACCTTCTTTCACTTAGTATAATACATCTGAGATTCTTCCCTGTCTTTACACGTCTCAGTGCATAGTTTATGTTTCATTCCTGAGAGTTACTCCACTGTGGATGTACCATGAGTTTTCTATCCAGACATTTAGATTGTTTCTAGCTTTTCGCCATTAGGGATAGAGCTATTATAAACATTCACCTGCAGCTCTTTGTGTAGACAGATGTTTCATTTCTCTTGAGGAAATATCTAGGAGTGGGATTGCTAGTTCTTATGGTAAGGATATGTTTAATTTTATAAGAAACTACCAAATTGTCTTCTAACATGTCTGTGCCATTTTGCATACGACCAGCAGTGTTTGAGAGTTCCAATTGCTGCATATCTTTGCCAGCCCTTGATATTGCGAAGTTTTGTTGTTTGTTTTAGTAGTTACATAGTGGCATTCATTGTGACTTGAGTTTGCATATCCCTAATGGTTAATGAGGTTGAGCATATTTTCAAGTGCTTATTTACCATCCATACCTCTTATATGAAAGAGAATCTGTTCAAATCTTCTGCCCATTTTGTTAATGGGTTGTTTGTCTTATTATTGGGTTATAATAGTTCCTCATTATCTAGATGTAAGATCTTTATCCAAGATGTATTTTGCAAATATATTCTTCCAGTCTGTGGCTTGTCTTTTCATTTTCTTAACAATGTCTTTTAAAAAGAGAAGGGTTTTAATTTTGGTGAAATCCAATTTATCAATCTTTATTTTATGGTTCATGCTTTTTACATCCTGAGAAATCTTTGTTCAACCCATGGTTACAAAGATTTTCTCCTATATTTTAAGTTTATTGTTTTAGATTTTATGTTTGGTCTCTGATCCATCACTGTAGGGTTTTGACCAGAGTTCTACAAAATTTCATTTCTATTTCTAAAAAATAACTGACTATAATACAGAGAACAGAGAGCAAAGCACCAAGAGCAGTAGTTCAGAGGCTTGTTGGAAGGAAATTGCAGTAATCCAAATGAGAGATTTCTTTTAAAAGCTGCTGGTGATAAAAGTGGTAAGAGGTGGTCTGAAGGAAGATATATTTTAAAATTAGCACCAAGAAAACTTGCTATGGAAAGAGGAAAAGAAGAATGATGGATTACTCCAAAGTTTTTGATCTGAGCAACTGAGTAAGGTTTTGCCATTTTCTAAGTTAAAAGACTGGAAGAGTGAAAATAAAGAGTTGCATTTTGGACTTATAAAATTTGAGATGTCTGTTGGACATCCAAGTGTCAATGAGGCTTTCATGGACGTCTGCTTTGTGCCTTCTTGCATTTCCTTCCCCTTCTTCTGGTAAGAGCCTGGCTGCCCTGTCTTCCTTTGGGGGCCAGCCCTCACACATGTCAGGCCATGACATTCCGGAGGGGTTGACTCCAGCCCTAGGACCGGGCATGTGACTCAGAGTATCACAACTCCTGGCCACATTGCTCTGTCTGAAGATGATGCAATTAGGACCCATCAAATGTCTGCTGGCACAGTTGAGAATCATTCTCTTTTCTGCTGGCTTGCTGAGAGCAAAGGATGACTGGTTAGTATACAGCTCACCACCACTAGCAGAAAGCCTTGATGAGAAATCAGAACTCAGAAGAAAGCAGAGGAGCACCAAGGTGAGAGTTCAAGTCTACATGTTAGAGTTTGGGCTCTTGGGTCCAACGACTCTTAAATCCTATCCTTCAAAATTTCATTTATGTTAACCATTTTTATTTGTGCCAGTTTGAGTTGGGGTTTCTGTCACTTGCAACTCATAAAGTCCCAAATAATAAATATCTCAAATTTTTCCACCGAAATAGCTCTAACGGCAAAGAAAAATAAATAGTGGTAAACTGATAGTTCAGAGAGGGCCAAAACTTGCATAAGATATCTTTAAAATCTCCCGTTTCATCTTTAAATTTAATGTGAATTTTACATTACTTTCCAAATTACTTTGGGTTTCATACCAATAAAAAAGAATGCCCTCCATCTTCAAACAAAAAGTGATATTTTATAAAAGTGCAACATTTTTTCCCTGTAACTCTGTTTACCCTATTTTGAAATTGGCTCATGACCCTAAGAGAGCTAGAACTCGTCACAGGAATTGCATGGAGGGGATTCAGATCGAGAGAATGTTCAGTTCAATGTAAAGGATGAATTTGGAGGACAAGAGCTGGATGTGAATCCTGGTTATATACTTGCCAGGTGACTTTAAGAAAGTTTCAGTTTCCACATCAAAAAAGAGGCCTTCATATTTTCTCTCTCTCACACTCATAGGCTTTCATTGTCAACCCTGGCAAACCCTTCCTACTTCACCTGGCTACTGCAAGGACAAATCTAATGGTGAGAGAATGCTCATTCTCCTTGAAAGGAGATCCTTGGGAGTCGGCATACCCTAAGAACTCATCATCACTCTTAGAACTGGAAGTATGATTGGTTACAAATGACTCTACGTTCGAAAACATAATTTAAAACCATTTGCAAATTAATGGAATATCTTCAATATACTTTCTTGACTTTTACAAAACATTTGGCAAGGTTTCTTACGGTATTTTTATGAATAGAATAATGAAAGCTAACATTACTGCTTAAGTGGAGGTGCAGCTGATTGAATAATACATTGAAAATATCGATTACCGGTTCTGAAAAGAGTTCACTTAACTGCACACCACAAGGCAGTCTCTGTCCTTGCCCCTGTCAGGTGCAACGTTTTCTCTTAGTAATATGTGAGAACATTACATATAATTGATTAACAGAAACAACAGGTTCAAAATGATCCTGACAGGCCTAGAGTATTGTACAGAAACGTTTAAAATAATAATCAGTTTAAACAAATGTTAACTGTTCAGTTCATCCTTTAAGCAATTCTTGTTCAATAGGTCTGAGTATATAGTTAATTATAAGTACAAAATTATTTGGGGAAAAGTGGTTGCCTTTCAGTAACTTAGCTTTGGGTAGAAATAGGAGTATAATACCCAGAACTCAGGAAGTAAGAGATCCCACATCACTCAGCACTGAGGAGATAATATTTTGTGTTATACTCTGGAGAAAGATGTAGGAAAAAATTTTACTATGTCCTGGAAGAAGTGAGCAAATGTAGGGGAGCTGGAAAACACTGAGGTTGGAAGGGGTTCTGGGATGTGTACCCTGATGAGGGCCGAGACCGCAGGGAGGCGTGGTCTTTATTTCTTCCAGGCCGCCACAGAGCAGAGGCTGCAGGCTTCCTCCCTCTACTTGAGAGACTGTGGCCAGGAGGGAAAGGGGGCAGGTGAGGTAGGCTCTAGCTCAGGATGAGAAAGAACCAACAACCACAGAGCGGACTCTCCCACGGCAAACCCTCTGTCACAGGCTGGTCTTCAACGAAGACTTCACACTCCTCCCCAGGGACCCTGAGGAAGGGCGGCTGTGTTCATCTGGTCACGCTGGACTAGATGAATTCCGTGGTGTCTTCCAAACCTAAGTTTATGTAATTTATTTACAAATTATTAAGACAAGAAGGTAAATTAGAATGACACCAGCCCATTACAATGTCCCTATTTTTACAAACACAAGGCAAGGTAGGAGATGTCCCTGGGCGCCTTGTTGTCTCACTGTTTAACTTTGGTAGCAATTGTTTTGCTTCAGTCACTATTGCAACCAGACTGGAATTTCTATCTGGTTTTACTTTGTTCGTGTAGTGGTGAAGGGCATGAGCTCTGAGACAGAGATTGAATTTTGGTTTTACCAGCGTAGATTTGAGGGGTGTTATTTCACCTTTAAGCCTCAGTTTCCAATCTGTAAACTGGGAATGATAATGGACCTGCTCACAGGGTAGTTGCGAGGATCTAATGAGATACTGCATGCAAAGAACTTGAGTGGTGCCCACAACATAGCAAACCCTCAGTAAATGCTACCTGTGATTATATGGTTGGCAGTAATAAACCATACCTTCCTTTGCAATGTATCTCTTGGATTTTACCTTCAACTTTACTCTGCCCTATTTTAGGGGCTGAGATTGTTTTGGAATTATGCTGCTGCTTTGGGAATAGTAGAATTTGAAAATGTGAAATGGGACTTCTTAAACAGATGATAAAGGGCAGCATCGTGCAGTGGTGAGCGCGGGAGCCTGGTTCCGGTCCTCCATTCGGACCAGCTCTGGGACTGGACAAACCACTTATGCTCAGCATCGGTAAAATGAGAGGGTTACATGGAATGCTCTTCATGCTCTTTCCGGGCTAAAATGGGCTAAAGTGTTTCATCCTCAGTGGAGCCATGGGCGGAAAACAATAATAAATCATGAGGACAGACAGAAGGAATGGGAAAACCGAAAAGCCTAAACACTGACTATTTAAAGTAGTCTGTGAACCAAAGTACCCCTTTATGCTTCACTGTGCAAGTAATGGTCCTTGGATGCTATATGAAACAAGGCAATAACAATGTATTCTAACTGTAAATTACTAAAATTGCCCTAAATTTTAATAAGAGTGTACCTCATTCAACTGAGGGGAAGTTAAACGTGACGCCTGCCAGACATTGCCACAAAAATCCCATGTCCCTCATTATAGGCCTCCATGCTATGGAAAGTGGTCACAGCCAAATGAGATAGAAAATGGCCTGCTATATATCCCCAGTGTGCTGTTTATTTGATTTGCACTAAAATTCTATAGATTATAGGATCAAGAACAGATGGAATTAAAAGAATCCTTTTACTGCCTGACAGCCACCTGAAGCTTTACTCTAAGCCAGGTCCACAGGCCCTGTGTATTAGATAGAGGCCTCAGAGGCTCTCTGGGTATTACCTAGAGGCCCCAGTAATCAAGTGCACACGTTTCACTTCCCCCTCCCTCCTCCTCCCTTCTACTCCCTTCCCCCAATTTATCTAGCACCTCCATTGTAAGTACACTGTGTATTCAAAGAATAAGATGCAATTCAGGTTTCAAGGAATTGACAGTGTTATAGAAGAAACAAACACATAAATTGACAATTTAGCATAAGGAAATAAGTGCCGTGCAGAAAGGTGTTCAGAGGATGGAAGCCTTAGAGGAGGCTTGTCTAGCCCAGAGCAGTAGGAGAGGTGGGAGGCAACATAAATGATAAAGAAGATTGTTGAGGGATGGTGGGTACGGACTCATAAAAGCTTAATAGGAATTAGCCAGGTAAATAAATGGAGTAGGGAGGAGTGGGCATTCCAAGCAGAGGGAAGAACATGAAACGAGGCAGCAGGAAACAGCACAGTAACTACCAAATGCGCTGTAAGCAGCTCCATGTTGCAGACTCACAAAGTGCAGGCCAGAATGTGGGAAGACAGGCAAAAGAGCTTGGCGTGGCCTGAAGTAAGAAGGTCCATTTGTGTGATGCTAAGTAGCCTAGACTAGTGGTTCTCAGTGTGGTCCATGAGCCAGCAGTATCAACATCACCTGGGAATTTACTGGACGTGTAAATTCTCAGGTCCTATTCTGAACCTACCGAACTAGGAACTCTGGAGGTGGGTCCAGCAATTAATGTTCCCACAGGTGATTCTGATGTACACTACATTTTGAAAAACACTCACCTAGACTTTAACCTATAGTAGTAACAGTACTTTTGAAGACTGTTAAGAAGAGTGAGATGCACAGATGCGGTTTTTAAATGTTTAAAAAAATATTATATTGACGTATAGTTGATTTACAATATTGTGTTAGTTTCAGGTGTACAGCAAAGTGATTCAGTTATACATATGTGTATATCTATTCTTTTTCAAATTCTTTTTCCATTTAGGTTATTATAGACTACTGAGTAAGAGTTCCCCACGTTATACAGTAGGTCCCTGTTAGTTATCTATTTAAAATATAGTACTGTGTATATGTTAATCCCAAACTTCTAATTTATCCCTCACCCCCACCTTTCCCCTTTGGTAACCATGAATTTGTTTTCTAAGTCTTTGAGTCTGTTTCTGTTTCGTAAATAAGTTCATTTGTACCAATTTTTAGATTCCACATATAAGCAATATCATATGATATTCATCTTTCTCTGTCTGACTTACTTCACTTAGCACGATAATCTCTAGGTCCATCCATGTTGCTACAAATGGCATTATTTCATTCTTTTTTATGGCTGAGTAGTATTCTGTTGTATATATGTACCACATCTTCTTTATCCATTCATCTGTCGATAGACATTTAGGTTGCTTCCATGTCTTGCCTATTGTAAATAGTGCTGCAATGAACATTGGGGTGCATGCATCTTTTTGACTTATGGTTTTCTCCAGATATATGCCTAGAAGTGGGGTTGCTGGATCATATGGTAGCTCTATTTTTACTTTTTTAAGGAACCTCCATACTGTTTTCCATAGCGCCTGTACCAATTTACATTCCCACCAACAGTGTAGGAGGGTTCCCTTTTCTCCACACCCTCTCCAGCATTTATTGTTTGTAGACTTTTTGATGATGGCCATTCTGACTGGTGTGAGGTGATATCTCATTGTAGTTTTGATTTGCGTTTCTCTAATAATTAGCGATGTTGAACATATTATCATGTGCCTCTTGGCTATCTGTATGTCTTCTTTGCAGAAATGTCTATTTAGGTCTTCTGCCCAGTTTTGGATGGGGTTGTTTCTTTGATATTGAGCTGCATGAGCTGTTTGTATATTTTGGTGATTAATCCCTTGTCAGTCGCATCATTTACAAATATTTCCTCCCACTCTGTGGGTTGTCTTTTCTTTTTGTTTATGGTGTCCTTTGCTGTGCAAAAGCTTTTAAGTTTCATTAGGTCCCATTTGCTTATTTTTGTTTTTATTTCCATTACTCTAGGAGGTGGATCCTAAAAGATTGCTGTGATTTATGTCAAAGAGTGTTCTGCCTATGTTTTCCTCTAAGAGTTTTATGGTATACGGCCTTACATTTAGGTCTTTAAACCATTTTGAATTTATTTTTGTGTATGGTGTTAGGGAGTATTCTAATTCCATTCTTTTACATGGAGCTGTCCAGTTTTCCCATCACCACTTATTGAAGAGACTGTCTTTTCTCCATTGTTTATTTTGGCCTCCTTTGTCATAGATTAGGTGACCATAGGTGTGTGGTTTATCTCTGGGCTTTCTATCCTGTTCCATTGATCTGTATTTCTGTTTTTGTGCCAGAACCATATTATTTTGGTTACACAGATGCATTTTAAGTCTCTGCTCAGGTTCCTACTTGTCCTCAAAATCCCCATCCCCTTCAATAGCAAAACCAATATGATGACCTTCTAGCTCAGAGAAATCTTAAGACTTCATGGTTTGCTGGGCCATGCAACATTGGATAGCAGGGTCCCAGCTCATCAGATATTTCTGGAAGCCCACTTCTGTTCCAAGGTGCATCTTCTCCTATTATTCCTACCCAAACAATGCGACTAAATGGAGAGGATTCTGACACCGTTTCTAGCTGGTTCTAGCCGGAAGATCAAATTCCTTTAGGCCCACCACTGAGTTCTGCAACCACAATGCTGTCAACATGTCACCCCACAACTTCACAGGTTTTTATCCCCCTCACACCTGCCACCAATTCTGCAGAACTTGGTGAACATCAGTCCAGGTTTTCCTTCCTTCCCAAGTTCCTGCAGGCGGCCACCAAGAGAGAATCCACCACTCCCTGATCCTGTGGCCCCATCTTGATTGAAGCTTTTCACTGATCCTGTAAAAACCAAATTAGGAATATGATCTCAAATACACATTTCCTTGCCTTTCATGATTTTCTAGAGATTATTGCTCTAATGAAAGGCCACTCAAGAAGATGGACTTGCATTTGAGAAGCAAAGTCATGTATATCTTCTTAGATAGGTATAAAACTATAGAGCTGGATAGAATCAAGCTACTAGGAAAGATGGGTCCTGAAAAATCCTTATCATAGAGGTAATATCTTTACAGGCTACAAAAAATATATATTTGGCACATTTTGGGATAGTCCCCCAACATCAGTCAAAAATTACACTGAAAAATTTACTAAAAAATCTCATTCAGATACAAGATTTATGTAAACTTTGAGAAGTTGGTTCATCCTAACTGTAACCCTGTAATTTTCAAGTTTTATTTTTAGCAGTGGGATATTTTCTAAGCACTCTTTGCACCATCTTCCAATATATAAGATAAAAGTCAAACCATTCAGGTTGAAGCTCAGAAAGGGAAGAACAGAGAGCACCTCCTCTCAGCACTTTACCTGTCCCCTTCGCTAGTCTCTGAGACCCCTCCATGGGCCCACTGATTTAGAACCATTGATCTAATTTATTCCCAGTAGGTGCGAATAATCTCACTTCATTAATAAAGCTGATAGGGCTTCCCTGGTAGCGCAGTGGTTGAGAGTCTGCCTGCCGATGCAGGGGACACGGGTTCGTGCCCCGGTCCAGGAAGATCCCACATGCTGCGGAGCAGCTAGGCCCGTGAGCCATGGCCGCTGAGCCTGCGCGTCCGGAGCCTGTGCTCCGCAATGGGAGAGGCCACAACAGTGAGAGGCCCGCGTACCGCAAAAAAATAATAATAATAATAATAAGGCTGATAGTAGCTGTATTAACCAGAATTCTCCAGAGAAATAGAGCCAATAGGATGTTTATGTGTCTGTATCTTAATTCACCTAGTGTGTGTGTGTAATATACAATACATACAGAGAGAGAAAGAGAGGGAGTGAGATTTATTTTAAGGAATTGCCCCATGTGATTGCAGAGGGCTGGCAGTCTGAAACTTGCAGAGTAGGCCAGCAGGCTAGAAATTCCAGATTTTGCAGTCTAGAGTCTGAAGGAAGTCTGGAGGGAGGACATCTTCCTTCTTCCTCCAGGGACTTTAGTCTTTGCTTGTAAGGCCTTCAACTGATTGTATGAAGCCTACTCACGTGATGGAGGACAGTCTGCTTTACTCAATGTCTACTGATTTAAATGTTAATCACATCTAACAAATACCTTCACAGTAATATCTAGACTGGTGTTTGACCAAACCACTGGGTACCATAACCTAGCCAATTTGATAAATACATTAACCATCACAGTAGCTGAAACAGATTGTGCTGATTTTCCTAGATACTATAGTAGTAAGAAAGGTTCTAAAGAGCTGGGTAACCAGAGATGAAAAGCAAACATCTTGAAGTGCCAATGTGGTAAAAAAATGGTTCTTTGAAATGAATAATATAACCAGGGGTCTAGCAAGGACCGTATCGGGAAAGGCAGGGAAAAGCAGACCTAATTTTGAGGAATTTGGTATATCCCAAATACAAATTATAGAGTAGAAATTAGTCACCAAAACTCTGCCAAAAACTGAAAACTTTTCATTAAAGATCTATTGACATTTGAGGTTATTACACCAGCAGATTGGAGTTTCGTGCGTAACTGTGACCTATTTCTCAGCAACTGGTTCTTGTTACCAGGGATGTTAATGAAGGAAATGAAATTTTTGCCTTTTGAAAACTGAGATCATGCTTCTTCCCCAAAGGAATATTAGTTCTTCAATCTAAAAGAAAATAGTTCAGAAAGGAGTGGCTGGATGATAACCAATATAGGCTCTTCATGTGTTTACTCACTCAAGTTTTGGGATCAAAAAAAAGTGTGATCTCTTGCACTGTATATCTCAGGTCTCAAAATGCCGCCCCGCCCCCACCCCATTGCCAAGCTAGACTACATAAATTATTATGCTGGTACCACCCTCATCAATTTGGCCATAGCTGTTGGATCAGGACAGCCATTTTTATATCTACAGCTAGGAGGTAATATGGCACAAACGCTCTACCCCACAGACAAGATCGTGACTAAATGACAAGCCTAGTTCTCCCTTTGAGAAAGTATTGAGTCCTAAAAAGAAAGTCAGTTAAAAGCAGCTGGTAAGGGGAGCAAAGACTGAAACTCACACAGACAAGCCAGGGGATAGGAATACAGAGATGACCAAGGCACAGATATGATTTTACAACCTAGTAGAGGTGTCTGACAAGAAAAAGAGAAATATAATACAATATGAGAAACACTTCAATAGCAAGGCACATGGGACACTAAGGGAACATAGAGAAGTGGTACTTAGGTGACGAAGGATGGCTTTCTGGAGGAGACCATACCATTAGCTGAGGGGTAATAATGGCAGAGCACTGCGATAGGGCTCCTTGAACTATTGAGGGGGTGACATGATGGGTCCCTAAAGCTAGAACTGGACCTTGAGGAATAGAAATCTTCTAGTTCTTAAATTACACTGTGCTTGCCATATAGCCGAGATATGTGTCTGTGGCTGTCTTTACATGACTTCTGGTCCCATTGCTATTACTTGGTTCCCATGAGGCCCGAGACACCTCTTTTCCTTACTCTTTTTCCATGTGTATTTAAAGCAAGGCCCCCTTATTTGAGACAATCAACAGTCAGTGTTACTTGTAACTTGAAAACCAAACATGCCACTTTTGGTTAACTACTTGTTGCATAAAGAAGCTTTACAAGTTGAGGCCAAAACAACATAAAAGCCAGAGGTTTGGCTCATGATAAATCATAGTGTCCTTAAAATTCAAATTTCTTAAATGCAAAAAAAGACATACTCCATTTTTTTTAAACAAGTATCTTTTTTTTTAATTAATTAATTTATTTTTGGCTGCATTGGGTCTTCATTGCTGTGCGTGGACTTTTCTCTAGTTGCAGCGAGCAGGGGCTACTCTTTGTTGCAGTGTGCCGGCTTCTCAATGTGGTGGCTTCTCTTGTTGAGGAGCATGGGCTCTAGGCACACAGGCTTCAGTAGCTGTGGCCCGTGGGCTCAGTAGTTGTGGCTCACAGGCTCAGTAGTTGTGGCACACGGGCTTAGTTGCTCCGCGACATGTGGGATCTTTCCAGACCAGGGCTCGAACCCGTGTCCCCTGCATTGGCAGGCGGATTCTTGACCACTGCACCACCAGGGAAGCCCATTTAATTTTTATTGTAAAGCCTGAAAGATTTTACTTATGCTACTGTGACTGATGTATAGTAGACAAACCAAGGGTAATTTATACTCTCCTCCTTTCCAATTAGGGATGGGAAACCATGAAGTCCAAGAATCAAAATGAATGGCTTAATTTCTATACCTCAAACCATCTTCAAGTGTTAATTAAAATTATCCACAGAACACTGACTCAAAATTAAAATTAAACACTTATATACACACACATGCACTTTATGAAAACCAGAATTAGATATATAATTTTCACACCTGCTTCTAATTGATATTTTATTTGACTCAACCTCTCCTTCTAGTTGGATTTCCTTAGTTGTCAGACTACAACAGGATATAAAAGAAACAAAACATAGACAACTATTGGAGAATGGAGAGAAATTTATTTCCATTTATAGATTAATTGGACCATTAATTACAGTAATTGTACCAATAGTAGTGTTAGTGACACTATTTATTGTGCAAAATTATTTGTGAATGGTATCTTACAAGAGATAAAATTGAGTTAAAAATTTGAGCCTTCTAAAAATAAGATAGAATGAATTTTTAATTTACCACACACAGTGTAACATACCTTGTACAAATTAGAGTTGTGCTAACTTGAAAAGGCTGAACTTAAAATATCAATAAAGTTTCATTTTCAGCACAAAATTAGAAATAATATAAATCTATTTTTTAATCTTGAAGAATTATAATTGTAAGTTGGAGGAGGGATGAATGAATTACCAACTGTTTATGTTACTGGCTTATGTCTTGGCCACTTTCACTAGTAAACATTGTTTGTCAGTCCTATGGGAGCAATGAGACATGAAATATGCAAGTTTTGAATTCTGCCAAGTCTTCAGGAACACATCACTCATAAAATGAAATTGTACTTCACTTTCTCTGTTCTGGACATATGCCTGTACCGTTCATGTCAATAAAGTTTCTTTAGTTTCTTGGCTGGCATCTCAGTCTTAAGAGGCAGAAGAGAAAGTCACGATGAATTTAGGTGTCAGGCTATTAAGTTGCAATGGTTAACTTTGTATGCCAATTTGACTGGGCTAAGGGATGCCCAGACAGCTGGTAAAACATTTTATTTGGATGTGTCTGTGAGAGTGTTTCCAGAAGAGATTAGCTGTTGAATTGGTGAACTGAGTAAAGCAAGTGGTCCTCCCCAGTGTGGGTGGACATCATCCAATTTGTTGAGGACCTGAATAGAACAAAAAAGAGGAGGAAGGACACACTCTCTGCTTGAGTGGAGACTTTCATCTTCTGCTGGCCTCAGACATTGGCATTCCTGGTTCTCAAGCTTTTGGACTCAGATTGGGACTTATACCATCAGCACCTCTATCCTCAGACCTTTGTACTTTGGACAGCCGTCCTGATTCTCCAGCCTATAGACCACAGATCAAGGAACTTCTTGGCCTCCATAACTGCTTGAACCAATTTCTGTGACAAATCTACTCTTCAATAGATAGGTATTGGGCTAGCCAAAAAGTTCGTTCAGGTTTTTCCATAAGATGTTACAGAGAACTTTTTGGCCAACCCAGTAGATATATAGGTAGGTAGGTAGGTAGGTAGATAGATAGATATATAGATAGATAGATAGATAGATAGATAGATCCTATTGGTTCTTTTTCTCTGGAGAACCCTGATACATAAGTGATGTTTAGAAAATCTGAAATATATAGCTCATTGCACACAGTCATCTTCTAAATTTTTAGTTCATTAGTTTTTTTTCCTTTTTCACGTTATGAAACCCTTTGACAGTTTAAAGAAAGCTATCAATCTAACCCTCAGAAAAAGGCCTATGTGCACATGTACACTCCATTTTGCCTACGTATATCATGGACCCCAAGTAAAGAACCCCTCTTTTGATATACAATATTTACAGAAAGGAGGTCCACAGAAGCAAATACATACACTCTACCACAGTCACCACTGCCGCAGTTCAGCAGTCAATTTGTAGCATACCATGTATTGAGTACATGCCTACGTAGGATGTGGTCTTGGGTTCAAATTACTTTTCAATACCTTTCTCTCAACACTCTGAAATATTCTGGGATTTCTCTTTGTATTCAAGATCAAAGAATTTTAGATCATTAAACCAAAGATGAAAGAAGATGCCTGATGTTACAAATACTTACAAATAATATTTTTGGTAACCATTAGAAAGCAGAAATGACGAGCAAAACAAATTAAAACACAGAAACAGCACAAACCACTCAGTGTGCTAAATTTCACACAATAAAAGTAAAATATAAGAGAGCTAATTAAGGGTATTTTTTTATCCTAAAATAGTTTCTTCAATCAGTTTATACCAGAAACACACACACACAGGCACATATATATACACATACACATATATAGGCATACATGGCCAAGCTCTAAAATTATATGAACATACCCAGAATTTATGAGTTTTCATTTAGAATGCAATTCTTAATGTTTTTTAAGTTACAAAATGGTTTCTTTAACTGAAGTTTTGTCTGTTCAACTGCCTATCATATGTATGTATGAAAGGGCATCTACCCACAGGATTAGCCATTCAGAAAATATAAACTGTGAGTTGAAATATGTCATCAAAGTAAAAAGAAGCCCTATTTTAAAAAGACACTTGAAAACCATAAAAAGCATTATTTTCTCTAGTAGGTGAAAAGCTAAAGACCATTCTCAGGGAGAACAACAGCCACGGACAGAGCCTGAACTCTCAGATTTCCTGCTCTATTAATGGAGATGAAAAACCTCCATTTTATGAAGTCAAGATTAGAGCAAGTGTTAACAAAATAAAGTCAGCTACATATTTTTTAAAATTCTGATACCATTAAGGGAATAAGGGAATTACTAGAAATAACTCCAGAATTCTTTCCCACTGAACTTAAATTCTTTATACAGTGTCTGTCTGTTAATAGTTATGAGAAGGAAGAGAAAAACAAAGAAATTTCTATATGATAAGTATTGTTTCGTTTCTGACTTCCATTATGAAAAAATATATTTTTTTAAATTTTACGTTCTCAGTGTTAAATACTATATCTGAAATGTTTATAATAATTGCATTTGAGATGATTTCTAGAGGCTTGGGAAAGAACAATTATAGGTTTTTGCATTTACTTTTAGAAAGACAAATCATTTCCTGTGTTTCTATAAGAAAATGACCATTGTGAATTCTTGGGTTCCTGCTCATAATATACAAGATTACTTTCTCAGGAAAAACAACTTATGGTTAGAAAGTTTCTGAAGCAGAGAGCAGGGCTCAATCAGAAATTCCTTCCACGGACTGTGGAAAGTGATTTGGGATGTATCAGAACACTCACACTGAAGAAGTTTTAGGTGCTAATTGTGTCTTTAATGTTTTCCTGAAGCCCAAACTCAGATTTATGTAAGACATAAGAGGCACGAGAGGACTATCTTGAGTCTTAGCACTTGGAAAGGCCTTTGGAAAAGAAATGGAAAGGAGACATAGTTTCTGAGGAAACCTGGACAACATGAACTAATGACTGGGATAAATTTGTGACAAGTCTACAAAAAGGGGCTTTATTGGAGGGGAAAACAACAATCTATTGTAGAGACTATCAATGATTAAAAATATCAAAATAAACTTCTAGAAGTCCTTTATAGCCTTGAAAAAATATATTTTACAAAATGCTCTATAACATGTATCACAGATCCTGAGAGCTACAAACACTGAAAAGCATAAAGTGTTTGTAGTATACTACATAAGATGGCATTATCTAAAACAAAAATTCTCAACCAACAGGTCTTAAGTGGCAGCACAAGGAAATTTTCTGAATTTTATTCTCTACAAAATCCATTTTTTAATCCTGCCCAAGGCTGAAATTTTGTCTTGACTTCTGAATAATAAAAATTTGGAAAGTCCCAGTGTCAAATGTACAGGAAGAAATTTCATGATCATAGCTCTGTGGTTTTGTTTGATGACAAAAACATGGGAAGGCGATATTACATTCCATCAACATCACAGAATGGATTGTAGGTTGTATTTCCTAGGCCTTCTTTCAGTCTCCTAGAGTCTAATTTCCTTCTATTGTGGGTTCTTCTTTATGCTGCCATTTATTAGTAGAGTTTGATAGAAAACTTCAATTCACAGGTTTAAATTCCTTCTCCCACACATTCACCAAGCATATTAAGTTACATCCTTTACTTCCTTGAACCCTAGTTTCATCATTTGTAATACAAAATTGGAAATACCTACCACTCAGGTCTTCCCTCCTAGGGCTTGAGTATAACTCATCTTCTAAAACATGCAGTATCTTTTCCCCATATATATACCTAGGAAGTTACTTTGGTTCGATGGAAACTATTTTTTCAATTACTTGTTTTCAACTTTCCCACTTATCATGGATAGTTTTCCACTGTGGCTTCTGAAAAGATACACGGGACAATCTAACTATTTCCTGTGTCTCATTTTCCCACACTTCCTGTTTTTTATGCATAGAAACAAATATCACATCCATACTAACAGCATGTACGACCTGTCTGTCCTCTTTCCCCATCATCCTGTAAAATGTTACCAATCTGAAAATTTCTGACCATCGACTGTCACTCCATCTTCACTGTTGAAAATTCTTTTTTGAAGGAAAATTGCTCTAAGATGTATCTTTTTACCATCAATCCACACCCGTCTACATCCATCACCCATAATACCTGCATCTCACCTACTGCTTCTACCTGACTTGTGATCTATGGGGAAAACTGCTGACTTACAGTCAGCAACTCTAGTTTGAGTTCTGGTTCCATTCCTTAAGAGCTCTAGAAAAGTCCTCTTAAACAGGGGTTCCCAACTGGGTTCCCTATCGGCATCATCTGGGCAGCCTTTTACCTGTTAGAGCAGTCTTGGAGGTTGAGTGGGAGAGTAAACACATGAGTCTACTTTATGAAAAGCTCCTGTAGGTGATGCAAATGAGGACTTAAGTATGAGATCTACTTGCCAGAACCTCTGAATTATTTTCCTAGCTTATAAAATGCCAAGTCTATTTTATAGTGATATCATGAAGGTTAAACAGGCAATCTATGGGAAAGAGTGTTCTAAACTGGCAAACTGAATATAAAACAAGGTATTATGAGTCAATATTTCTGTGGGGTTTAGAGTAGAATAAGTTCATTGTCAATCACTTCTGCAGCAACCGTCACACACAGAGGATTAGAAACAAGCATCAATACTGACAATCTGCTGAAATTCTCACAGTATAAAATCTCAGGGTAGGTCAGAACACCACCTTAAAAATGCATAAAGAGGTTTTAAAGCCAACAAACAAAATGCTTTTACTGCAATTGAAAATTTTAAAAAACATCTAAAAATAAAATTCACTCTGTCTGACTTGAATTACATTGACTTCATTGTGGGAATCTGCCTCTCAAAGTCCCGATCTTCTAGGAAACTAGAGAAATATTGGAACACTTTGAAGCCGAAATAAAGAAAATTGATGTGCAAATATTGGTCTCTGTTCTTCCCGTACGTAAGTCGTTTCCTGGAACTGTAATTGAAATGCCAAGGGAGGTTTACTAACTCGGTCCCCATTTTTTGCATTTTATATTGCAGGGGAATAAACTAGACTCTAATAGCCTGGAAAAAATACTGCAGGAAATGACTTCAGCCCTAGAGAGTTTCTAATTCATTATAATTTCCAGGATAAAACATTCACCTACAACTTTTAAGTCCCCAGAGGGTTTAACCTACTGAACCTAATGCAAGCAAACAGGCTGGCAGAAAGGAACTATTACTCTAAAATAATTGTAATTATCCATTTGGGAAGACCATGGACTTTGCACTCAATCCACAATACATGTTCAACTTTTCCCTTTCATCAAAATAGAAATATTTGAAGCTTACTTTTTCATTCTTGCAGGGAAAAAACACCTAATAAGCTTGTAACCTAAATTTATAACCTAAGATCCGGAGTTCAAGCTTATTAGTTCAACAACACTTTGCAGTGTCTGGTTCCTCTTTCTCTCTGGCTTCCTAGATTCCATTTCCCCAAATACCCTTCTCTCCATATGGAACTCCTTCTCTTGTTTCATGCACCAGTTGTATAATGAGCTGGTTTATGCAGAAATGACCTGATGCATGCAGAAACAATACCATGGGCGCCATGTCATCACCCATGCTCTTTCCTCTCCCTGGAAATTCCCATAGCAACTTCTACTTCTACTTCAGAATTCAGCTTAAGCATCCTGTCCCCTAGAAAGTTTTCTGGCCCTTAGCCTATTTAGCTGCCCTGGGATCCTCTGGGATTCCTTATCATCCTAGGTACCCCTCTGCCCTAGCACTCGTAAGACAATGGGCAGAAATGATTTCCACATCTCTCCCCCACGCTGGATGCTAAGGTCTTGAGGGTAAAGGACAGCGCCTGGTTTGTCTTTATATCCATGGTACTTGGCTCAGGGCCTGGCACTTAGTGGGCACCACAGATGTTTGGTGGTGGAATGAACGAATGATGTGATCTAAAGAGATGTTGCATGAAACCTCAGAATCAATTATACCACTTGCAAGTATTGCAATTACTACATATTTTCTAATTTTTTGTGTAGCCAGCTTTTTTCTTTAGGTGGGAGAAGGTGAACTCCACTTCTCTGGTAAGCAAGGAGGCAATCCAGGGAGTTCCTTGCGTGACATTCCTTGTTCTTGGGAGAGTCATTTGAATCCTTCTTACATGTTAAGCAAGTGAAAGCCAAGATCCTCTGGCTATAGAAATGGGCATATGAAGTCCAGTCCCCTTTGGTATGCAAAATTCAAGAAGCAGTGAACTTATTTGCCTAAGGCTCCCTGGACTTTGAGAGACCTTCCCAGTGGGCCAGAGTGTCCCTGAACAATGCTCAGGAGCAGGAGAAAACAGGGAAGTGTCCCCAAAATAAACCTTGAGGGTAGAAAGTTCTGATAATTTTTGGCAGGGCTGAGCTGATAGAGAAGAGCAGCAGGAATCCTGGGTCTCAAGAGATGGCAGATGTCAGAACTGCCTCAACCCAGCCTCAGGGGGCATTGGCGCCCCGGGCAAGAAGCTATGTATGAACAACGGGAGCTGGTCATTAAGAGATGTAACAATTGGGGGACCCAGGCCTTCCCTTGGCGTGGAGCTTCTCATTGAAGAGCTTGTGGGTCATCTTCACTTTGACTGGGGTGTGTCTTCAGACCAGCACCAATAAGAAGAACAAAGCAGAATAGTCATAACCCACCCCCTCATCTCCCACTTTCCCTCCTGTGCCAGAGACTGTGGATTGGTTACACTAATTTCCATTGCTGTTTCCCACTATAGAGCTTGGGAAACCAAACACATGTCTTGCTTCCCAGCTCTTTTGCAGGTAGGAGTGGCTGTGTGGCCCAGCTCTGGCGCAAGCATGATACACAAGCAGAAGTCTCCCAGGCGACTTCTGATTAAGACTTTGTTTTCCATATAAAAGAGAAAGACGTATCTGGCACTGCCCTCCCTCCTCTTTTCCTGCCTGAATACATTGCTAGATGTTTGAGCCTCAGCAAGCATCTTGCAGTGAAGGGGAAACAAGCCATTACATTATGGATAGCAAAGCAAAAAACAGAACTTAGTACTACCATGGAGTCGTTATATCTACAGACTTCTTGTCACTTCGGTTAAATAAAACTTTACATGTTTAAGCTACTGTCAGATTATCATTATATGCAGTTAAAGCATTCTTAATTGATACAACATTCACACCCCCAGCTGTATTCATCAGACACTAGTAACCACAAGTGATACATAGACTCATGGGGGAGGTCACCCTTAGCAGGACATCTGGTGGCGTGCTACTCAGTACAGAATGGTGCTCTGAGGCATTGTACTCTGGGATGCCAGGAGGGTGTTCTTTTCAGCCAAAGGACACTGTAGGTATAAGTATGCTAATTTTTAAAGTTCAGATTGGAAGAGCAAACTCCAATACTAAAGCAACTACGGACCACATTTATGATCAAATGATTCTTCCAGACCTCTGTGTGGACACTAAATATAGATTTAACCAGAGAATGAAAGAAAACAATTTTTTAGTGTTGTATATGGAAAGAAAAAAGTAAATTGAATAAAACTCATGTTCTAACACAGGCATCTCAAACTCTAAAAATAAGAAGTGAAATATTTAGGTCAAATAAAAACCAAATGGTTAGTGGTGGTTACCACTTGGTTCTGTAATTAGAGTTGGAGGGAAGTGAGACAGCTATTGCATTTTTTTATATTTCTGTATTCTTTGTTTTGTTTGTTTGGTTTTTTTTTTTGCGGTACGCGGGCCTCTCACTGTTGTGGCCTCTCCCGTTGCGGAGCCCAGGCTCCGGACGCGCAGGCCCAGCGGCCATGGCTCACGGGCCCAGCCGCTCCACGGCATGTGGGATCTTCCCGGACCGGGGCACGAACCCGTGTCCCCTGCATCGGCAGGCGGACTCTCAACCACTGCGCCACCAGGGAAGCCCTATTTCTGTATTCTTTGAATTTTTGTTATAAGAATGTATTAATTTGCTAATGGGAAAAAATTTCTGATAAATAAACCCACCTCTAAGAAGGCATTTATCAGATGCTTACTATGCATTTTCCTGTTTAATCCTCAACACTATGTGATGGGCATTATGTTCACCAATAAAGAAATTAAGATGTAAAGATTTTAAGTAACTTGACAATATCACACAGCTAGTGATTGGAAGAATAAGGACTCGAAGATTCTTCAGTCCAAATCCAAAGCCCGTTCTCTAAGCACAGTGCAATACTGCCTCTCCCAGATGTTTCTGGATATGTAGGTATTCTTAATTCCCTTTACCAAGCCTGAGAGTTTCTTTGAATGACATGTTCATTAGACTCTTTTTAAGGAAACTGTCTTCCAATAGCTTCCTCCCCTCTCTCCTTCCCTCGAGTATAAGTATCAATATCTTTAGAAACAAGAATGATCCTACCTTCTTTTAGTGTCTCGTTAGGGATTTACTTACCATTCACACTTGTCAAGACCATCTAAGGCGGGTGTATCCTTAGAGTCCCATCCTGGTAACTTTGGGGAAGAGATTTAAATGCATTAGTTACTCTCAGTACGAGACACCAGGCACTCAGAAGGAGTTTCATGGCACAAAGAACTGGGTAGCAGGTTATGTTGTTTCTCTAATGAGGAAATACGTTTAAATGTGAGGAAAGTTAATTCCTCAAAAATAGGCTTCATAACTATATAAAGTATCAACGTAAGAAACAGAAAATTCAGACTGTACCTAATGTCAGAGGAAATGAATGCTTTATTTGAATAAAAGGCTGGCGTGAAATATCGCCTACTGTAAGTCAGAAGGTCTGTCTGGAATATTTCACAAGACTCCAGATTCTGCATCTTTTTTTTATAGCTCTTGAGGCCTATATAAGAACTTGACCCTGGGGTTATCCAAACTAAATCTTGGATAAGCTTCCATTAACGTATCTTAGTAAAAAAAGAATAAGGCATATTTTAAAAGACTATGAAATTACAACCATAAAGTGTTAGAATGTGAATCAACTCTAAGTGGGAGATGGGCTTGAATTCACTGCTTATTCAATGATCCAGTAATAGGTCATTTTAGTATTATTTTTACATATTGTATATATTTAATTTTCAATACAAAAAGAAATATTATGGACAGAAAAGCCTTTACACGGCATCATCCCACTAAATGAATGTGAAAGAGACTCAGGTTTAATTCCAAGTTTTGCCATTAATAAACTATATGACTCCCAGACTTTTATCTAAAGCTCAGACTTGCACACCCAGCTCCTTAACTCTACATATCTAGTTATCATTTGGTCGTTTTTCCCCCTAGATTAATTGTACTGTGGTCAGAGAGAATGTTCTGTATCATTTTAGCCCTTTAGCAATTATTGAGACTTGCTTTATAGCTCAGCACATGTCAGTTTTTATAAACGTTCCATGTGTGCTTGAAAAGAATGTATATTCTGCAGTCAGGTAAAGTTAGATTAAGTTTATTAGATGACAGTTTAAATCGTTGATAAATTTTCTTCTGCTGGCTCTATTAATTAATTAGATGCTCAAAAATCTCATATGATGGCAAATATGTGAACTTCTATTAGCTTTGTGTCATATAATTTGAAACTGTTATTAGGTGATTACAGATTTACAATTGTTATAACTTACTGGCAAATTGAACATTTTATCATTATGAAGTGACCCTTTATCTTCAGTAATGCTTTTTACCTTAATGTCTTTCCTATCTGATATTAAGGCTATCTTATCTGACCAACTTCCTCTTACCTAGAATTGAATGGTATATCTTTTTCTGTCCTTTTACCTTTAACTTTTCTGTATATTTAAGTTTAACGTGTATCTCTTATAAACTTTGTATCATTGACTTTTTGATCCTGCCTGACAATCTTTTAATCGGAATATTTGGTCGATTTGCATTTTGTTTACCAGCATTTCAGTTTAAATTGCTGTCTTACTTTGTGCTATTTATCCCACCTGTTCTATGTTTCATTTATTTTCCTTTCTTGCTTTCTTTTGATTATTTTTGATAGCTACATTTTTCCCCTCTCAGAGTGAGAAAGTTTTCTATCCTTTTAGTGGATACTCTAAAAATTACAAAATGCATACTTACTGTCTGTTATAAGCTAAAATTAATCAGTAACTTTATCCATTTCCCAGGGAATTTAGGATACATTAACTCAATTGACTCCTTTCCCTACTCATATATTGTTGGTTAATATGTTAATTCCATCAAGTTTGCTCTTTTAAGTTTCACATTTATGAGTGTTTTATACTCTCAGTGCTCATTTAGATTCACCCATGAATTTATCACTTTGCTCCTCATGCCTTTTTGCTTCTCTGCCCTCCCATCTGGGATCTCTTTCCTTCCACACGAAGTAAATATCCTGAATCTCCCTATTTTTCCTGATGGTCACTCTGTCTCTGCTATTCTGAAATGTCTTTAACTTACTCCTTTCTTTCAAAAAATATTTTCACTGGATATAAAATTCTGGGTTAGCAATTATTTTTCCTTCAGCCTTTTGAAAATATCATGCCAGTCTTTGGTTCAGTTGTTGTCTAACCGCCAATGCTGTGGAGATAATCTGTCTTTTCCTCTGACATCTTTTAAGATTTTCTTTGCCTCTGATGTTCTGTAGTTTCACTGTGTGTGGGTTTCTTTTTATTTAATCCACTTAGGGATTTATAAGCTTCTGAATTTGTGAATTGTTATCTTTCATCATCCTGGAAAATCCTCAGTAATTATCTTCTTATTTGGCATCTCTGCCCCCATTCTCTCTTTCCTCTCCTTCTGGAACTCCTATTAATCTTTAACAGATGTTAATCTTTCTCATTCCATCACCCTGGACTTTTAATCTCTTTTCTATATATTCCATCTTTTTGTCTCTCTGTGGTATACACTGAATAATTTTTATCATCTGTCTTCTAGTTACTACTCTTTTTTCAGCTGTCTTTTTTTTTTTTTTTTTTTTGCGGTACACAGGTCTCTCACTGTTGTGGCCTCTCCTGTTGCGGAGCACAGGCTCCGGACGCGCAGGCTCAGCAGCCATGGCTCATGGGCCTAGCCGCTCCGTGGCATGTGGGATCTTCCCGGACCGGGGCACGAACCCGTGTCCCCTGCATCGGCAGGCAGACTCTCAACCACTGCACCACCAGGGAAGCCCGAATTTTTAACCATAGATATTGTATTTTTATTTCTAAACGTTCTATTTTGTTCTTCTTCAAATCAGTTCTGGTGACTTTTATAGTTGCCTGTTTTCTCCAGATATGTTCAAACTTGCCTTTTATTTTTCCAGTAACTCCTTTAACACGTTCATCATAGTTAAAGTCTCTGTCTCACAATTGCAATATCTGGGTCATCTCTGAGTTTAGTTCTGTCATTTGTTTCATCTCTTGTCAATGGATTTTTTCTCTTATTTTCTTTTTTAGGCCTTAGAATTTTTGACTGAATGCCACACATCTTGTGGAGGATAGTTGAGAGAGATAAATAATATTTACAAATGGCCATTAGTGTGGGGGACTGAGTGAATCAAGTCAGTCAAAACGGGTTTGGATTTTATCATTTTACCTTTGGTGTACTACAATCTGCATGTTCCTCCAGGGATGGGCTACACTCAGCTTGTACTTGAGTTAGACCTGGGTGCCAGAGGATCTGTTTTCCTGCTCCACCCTCAGCTTTGAGCAAGTCCTGCTTACCTGTGTCACCTGACAAACTTCTGCCTCCCAAAGTGGTAAACTGCTCTTCTCACACTGATAGCAGATCTCTGCTAGGTATTGGCACAGGATCCTGGGCCCAAGAGGTTTTCTACCTCTCCCCAGGGACCAAAGGCGTTTTTCTTTTTTTAATTGGGGTTTAGTTGTTTTACAATGTTGTGTTAGTTTCTACTGTACAGCGAAGTGGAGTTCCCTGTGCTATACAGCAGGTTATTAGTTATCTACATTATACATATATAGTTATCTACTTTATATGTATATATGTCAATCCCAGTCTCCCAGTTCATCCCACCCCCAATCCCGCTTTCCCCCCTTGGTGTCCTTGTTTCTGCCTTGCAAACCAGTGCATCTGTACCATTTTTCTAGGTTCCACATATATGTGTTAATATACAATATTTTTCTCTTTCTGACTTACTTCATTCTGTACGACAATCTCTAGGTCCATCCACATCTCTACAAATGACCCAATTTCGTTCCTTTTTATGGCTGACTAATATACCATTGTATATATGTATCACATCTTCTTTATCCATGTGTCTGTTGATGGACACTTAGCTTGCTTCCATGACCTGGCTATTGTAAATAGTGCTGCAATGAACACTGGGGTGCATGTGTCTTTTTGAATTATGGTTTTCTCTCAGTATATGCCCAGTAGTGAGATTGCTGGGTCATATGGTAATTCTATTTTTAGTTTTTTAAGGAACCTCCACACTGTTCTCCATAGTGGCTGTATCAATTTACATTCCCACCAACAGTGCATGAGGGTTCCCTTTTCTCCACACCCTCTCCAGCATTTATTGTTTGTAGATTTTCTGACAATGCCATTCTGACTGGTGTGAGGTGATACCTCACTGTAGTTTCGATTTGCATTTCTCTAATAATTAGTGATGCTGAGCATCTTTTCATGTGTTTGTTGGCTATCTGTATGTCTTCTTTGTTGAAATGTCTATTTAGCTCTTCCACCTATTTTTGGATTGGGTTATTTGTTTTTTTTGATATTCAGCTGCATGAGCTGTTTATATATTTTGGAGATTAAACCTTTGTCTGTTGATTTGCTTGCAAATATTTTCTCCCATTCTGAGGGTTGTCTTTTTGTCTTGTTTATGGTTTCATCTGCTGTGCAAAACGTTTTACGTTTCATTAGGTCCCATTTGTTTATTTTTTATTTCTATTTCTCTAGGAGGTGGGTCAAAAAAGATCTTGCTGTGGTATATGTCAAAGAGTTCTGCCTACGTTTTCCTCTAAGAGTTTTATAGTGTCTGGTCTTACATTTATGTTTTTAATCCATTTTGGTTACTTTTATGTATGGTGTTAGGGATTGTAGCTGTCCAGTTTTCCCAGCACCACTTATTGAAGAGGGCTTCTTTTCTCCATTTTGTATCCTTGCCTACTTTGTCATAGATTAGTTGACCATAGGTGCGTGGGTTTATCTCTGGGCTTTCTATCCTGTTCCATTGATCTATATTTCTGTTTTTGTGCCAGTACCATATTGTCTTGATGACTGTAGCTTGGTAGTATAGTCTGAAGTCAGGGAGCCTGATTCCTCCAGCTCCGTTTTTTTCCCCTCAAGATTGCTTTGGCTATTTGGGGTCTTTTGTGTCTACATGCAGATTTTAAGATTTTTTTGTTCTAGTTCTGTGAAAAATGCCATTGGTAGTTTGATAGGGATTGCATTGAATCTGTAGATTGCTTTGGGTAGTATAGTCATTTTCATAATGTTGATTCTTCCAATCCAAGAACATGGTATATCTCTCCATCTGTTTGTATCATCTTTGATTTCTTTCATCAGTGTCTTATAGTATTCTGAGTAGAGGTCTTTTACCTCCTTAGGTAGGTTTATTCCTAGGCATTTTATTCTTTTTGTTGCAATGGAGAATGGGATTGTTTCCTTAAATTCTCTTTCTGATTTTTGTTGTTAGTGTATAGGAATGCAAGTGATTTCTGTGCATTAATTTTTTATCCTGCTACTTTACCAAATTCATTGATTAGCTCTAGTAGTTTTTTGGTGGCATCTTTACAATTCTCTATGTATAGTATCATGTCATTTGCGAACAGTGACAGTTTTACTTCTTCTTTTCCTATTTGTATTCCTTTTATTTCTTTTTCTTCTCTGATTGCCAAGGCTAGGGCTTTCAAAACTATGTTGAATAATAGTGGCAAGAGTGGACGTCCTTGTCTTGTTCCTGATCTTAGAGGGAATGCTTTCAATTTTTCACCATTGAGAATGATGTTTGCTGTAGGTTTTTCATACATGGCCTTTATTATGTTGAGGTAGGTTCCCTCTATGCTCACTTTCTGGACAGTTTTTATCATAAATGGGTGTTGAATATTGTCAGAAGCTTTTTCTATGTCTGTTGAGATTATCATGTGGTTTTTATCCTTCAATTTGTTAATATGGTGTGTCACATTGATTGATTTGCATATATTGAAGATTTCTTGAATCCCTGGGATAAATCCCACTTGATCATGGTGTATGATCCTTTTAATGTTTTGTTGGATTCTATTTGCTAGTATTTTGTTGAGTATTTTTGCATCTATATTCGTCAGTGATACAGGTCTGTAATTTTCTTTCTTGTAGTATCTTTGTCTGGTTTTGGTATCAGGGTGATGGTGGCCTCATAGAATGAGTTTGGGGGTATTCCTTCCTCTGCAAGTTTTTGGAAGAGTTTGAGAAGGATGGGTGTTAGCTCTTCTCTAAATGTTTGATACAATTCACCCGTGAAGCCATCTGGTCCTTGACTTTTGTTTGTTGGAAGATTTTTAATCAGTTTCCATTTCATTGCTTGTGATTGGTCTGTTCATATTTCCCATTTTTCCTGGTTCAGTCTTGGAAAGTTATACCTTTCTAAGAATTTGTCCTTTCTTCTAGGTTGTCTGTTTTATTGGTATATATTTGCTTGTAATAGTCTTTTATGATGCTCTGTATTTCTGTGGTTTCCATTGTAACCTCTCCTTTTTCATTTCTAATTTTATGATTTCAGTACTCTTCCTCCTGTTCTTGGTGAGTTTGGCTAAAGGTTTATCAATTTTGTTTATCTGCTCAAAGAAGCAATTTTTAGTTTTGTTGATCTTTGTTATTGTTTCCTTTGTTTCTATTTCATTTATTTCTGCTCAGATATTTATGATTTCTTTCCTTCTACTAACTTTGGGTTTTGTTTGTTCTTCTTTCTCTAGTTCCTTTAGGTGTAAGGTTAGATTGTTTATTTGAGATTTTTCTTGTTTCTTGAGGTAGGATTGTATTGCTATAAACTTCCCTCTTAGAACTGCTTTTGGTGCATCCCATAGGTTTGGGATAGTTTTGTTTTTGTTGTCATTTCTCTGTAGGTATATTTTGATTTCCTCTTTGATTTCTTCAGTGATCTCTTGTTTATTTAGTAGCGTATTGTTTAACCTCCGTGTGTTTGTGTTCTTTATGTTTTTTTCCCTGTAATTTATTTCTAATCTCATAGCGTGTGGTCAGAAAAGATGCTTGATATGATTTCAATTTTCTTAAATTTACTGAGGCTTCATTTGTGACCCAAGATGTGATCTGTCCTGGAGAATGTTCCATGTGCACTTGAGAAGAAACTGTAATCTGCTGTTTTCGATTGGGATGTCCTGTAAATATAAATTAAATCTATCTGGTCTGTTGTGTTATTTAAAGCTTGTTTTTCCATATTAATTTTCTGTCTGGATGTTCTGTTCATTGGTGTATGTGAGGTGTTAATATCCCCCACTATTATTGTGTTGCTGTCGATTTCCTCTTTTATAGCTGTTAGCATTTGCCTTATGTATTGAAGTGCTCCTATGTTGGTTGCATATATAATTATAATTGTTGTATCTTCTTTTTGGATTGATCCCTTGATCATTATGTAGTGTCCTTCCTTGACTCTTGTAACATTCTTTTTTTTAACGTCTATTTTATCTGATATGAATATTGCTACTCCAGCTTTCTTTTGATTTCCATTTTCATGGAGTGTAATTTTCCATCCCCTCACTTTCAGTCTGTATGTGTCCCTAGGTCTGAAGTGGGTCTCTTGTAGACAGCGTATATATGGGTCTTGTTTTTGTATCCATTCAGCCAGTCTTTTGTTTGGAGCATTTAATCCATTCACATTTAAGGTAATAATCAATATGTATGTTCCTATTACTATTTTCTTAATTGTTTTGGGTTTGTTTTTGTAGGTCCTTTTCTTCTCTTGTGTTTCCCACTTAGAGAAGTTCCTTTAGCATTTGTCATAGAGCTGGTTTGGTGGTGCTGAATTCTCTTAGCTTTTGCTTGTCTGTAAAGGTTTTAATTTCTCCATCAAATGTGAATGAGATCCTTGCTGGGCAGAGTATTCTTTGTTGTAGGTTCTTCCCTTTCATCACTTTAAATATATAGTGCCACTCCCTTCTGGCTTGCAGAGTTTCTGCTAATAAATCAGCTGTTAACCTTATGGGGATTCCCTTGTATGCTATTTGTTATTTTTCCCTTGTTGCTTTTAATAATTTTTGCCTTTAATTTTTGTCAGTTAGATTACTGTGTATCTCGTCATGTTTCTCCTTGGGTTTATCCTGCCTGGGACTCTCTGGACTTCCTGGACTTGGGTGGCTATTTCCTTTCCCATGTTAGGGAAGTTTTCTACTATAATCTCTTCAAATATTTTCTCGGGTCCTTTCTCTCTCTCTCTCTTCTCCTTCTGGGTCCTCTATAATGTGAATATTGATGTGTTTAATGTTGCCCCAGAGGTCTCTTAGGCTATCCTAATTTCTTTTCTTTTTTCTTTATTCTGTTCTGCAGCAGTGATTTCCACCATTCTCTCTTCCAGGTCATTTATCCGTTCTTCTGCCAGAGTTATTCTGCTATTGATTCCTTCTGGTGTATTTTTCATTTCAGTTATTGTATTGTTCGTCTCTGTTTGTTTGTTCTTTAATTCTTCCAGGTCTTTGTAAAACATTTCTTGCATCTTCTTGATCCTTGCCTCCATTCTTTTTGTGAGGTCCTGGATCATCTTCACTATCATTATTCTGAATTCTTTTTCTGGAAGGTTGCCTATCTCCACTTCATCTAGTTGTTTTTATGGGGTTTTATCTTGTTCCTTCATCTTGGACATAGTCCTCTGCCTTTTCATTTTGGCTATCTTTCTGTGATTGTGGTTTTTGTTCTGCAAGCTGCAGATTGTAGCTTTTGCTTCCACTGTCTGCCCTTTGGTGGATTGGGCCAAAGGTTTTTTGCATTTACCTCTCCCTCAGAGGCAGTGTATCTTTGCCTGGGACCTGAAGGCAGGAAGGTATGCTCTCTCTCCAGCAGTGGTTAATGTTTTTTTTACTCATACAAGAGAAAGGTCTGAGGAAGTAGGCAGTGTTTCATGTCTGTTACCCAAGATTATTAGATCAACCACTATCTGCATGCCTGTGTCACTGAGGGATGTCTTCTCACCAGGCTCCTGTCCCAGTCGTTCTCATTAGCACCCAGTGGAGGCTGGTGGAAAGGAGCTCCCAGGTGAATGTAAACTACTGTCATGTCAAGGTTCCTACTTCCTCTAAGCTAATACTTTCGTCCATACTTAGCCCTTAAAGAATTCTTTAAAATTTTAGCTGATTTCTGTTGGGATACACTTCTTCATGGGTATCTCATGTTTGTGCATGATCGGTGAAGAGGCACTGACTGCCTTTGTCCTGTCTGGACTACCTTCTCACCCTGGGAAAACAGAGATAGCATTTCCCTCTGGAAGAGAAACACTTTTGATTACTGTCTACTATAATGAAGATGTCTCCCTCCAGAGCCAAGGGGAGGCATGCTTAATACCCATTATAAAATATTTAGGTTCCTTGAGCTCAGGGTACCTTCCTGAAATGCAACCCACTGCATGTATAGGTGTTACCTGGCCTCTACTCATTGCCCTATAGGATTGGGGATCAGGGAACCAGCACAGATACTGAAACTCAGATTGATACTGTTTGGGCAAGTAATAATGTCCCTTGTCTCTGACATAAGAAACTGTGGCAAGCTAACTTATAACTTGCAGATAGAGTGAAATCTTAGAACTTTCCACGTTTCTTCTTTACTGGCAGCCTCCTATTCTCTGCCAAAGGTGAAACAGTCCATGTATTCTGTCTCAGGGGCTTGTCACTCTGAAATTCAGTTCCTTTGGCTGCCTTCTCTTACGTGTAATAGAAAAGTTATGATTTTTTTTTTCTTCTTAGGATGGGAGGAACATTCTCTTGCAGCTTTCTATATCTTAAATGGAAGCACAACTCCCAAGGTATACCTATTTAATTACTTTCTATTACCAAAGATAGATACTTATTGATCTTTGAATTTAATGTTCTGCTTATACATGCTTAGTTTTTAAAAGAAGCATAAGCTTGGGTAATAAACTCTAGGAATTCTGAAAAATGGTTCATGGAATATTTCATCACAAGGGCTGGAAACAATGGACCAAGGATGTTTACGTTCCAGCATAGGTGAGTCAGGAGGGGGTAAAAGAATCTGACTCATGATGAATGAGATGTTATACAGAATGTACATATGCACAGGCCACCAACTCTTATAGAGAATCAGGGAGATATATAGGAAAATTACAACCACTTAGGGGTAGAGAGAGGGCTTTTGAAGGTCTTAAAAATGGACAGGAGGATGTGGTAGAAACACCTGAAAAGGAAACAAAGGCTAGGTAGAAGAACAGAAAGTGGAGTCTTGAGGATTCATAGATTTTCTATTTCTTTGTTGTTTTTTTCCCTCTCTACATTCACTCTCCCTTTTTCTAATAAACAGAATCTAGATTTCTCTTGTGAGGTTCACCTCTTCTGTATTGTGAAAGTCTGGTTAGGGCTGACATTTAAAGTGCCTAGTGTTCACCTAGCCAACATTCCCAGGACTCCGAGTCATGAAAGACAGAAAAACAGCTGGAACTGATCCATTACTGAACTGTTAGTTCCTGCTACATAGATCCCAAAACAGCTTTGGTTCCTAGCTTTTCAAAGCATAGCTTCACTCTGTGAATTACCCAATATTCTCATTTTGCTTAAGTTAACCAAAGTTGAATTTCTGTTGCTTGCAACCAAAGAACTTCAACTGATACAGGGAAAGTGGTCCAATAGAGGGCATGATAGAGGCCAAAAGAAGCTTTTAAAGGTAGCCTGAAATCCAGATACTTTATTTAAAATTATTGAAAGAACACATATTAATAACTGTCAAAATTGCTGGCTATGGTACGATGACTAATTGATTTCATGTTTTTACATGCTTGTAGTTAATGGTTAGGCTGACGATGTTTTATTACTAAGAACTATAGAGTTCACTCTCATATCTCCCAAGTAAGAAATAAAAACAACTGAGAACTGAAATAATACACATTACATGCTCTAAGAAAAACATCTAGGAAGGAGTGCTGGGAGGAGCAATAATCTATGTTACAATGAAATATACAGTTGACCCTTGAACAATATATAAGGGAATCATTATATAACAGTATATATATATATATATATATATATATATATATATATATATATATATATTACTCTGCATCCTTTTTAGGGTTATTTCATTACTTTTTGAAAATATTATAAAAGTAAATTTACCATTTTGCCACGGACTAGTTTAACACAGGGTTATTCAACCTTGGCACTATTGATATTTGGGCAGGATAATTCTTTGTTGGGGGGCAGGGGAGCTGTCCAATGCATTGTAGGGTGTTTACTAGCATCCCTGGCCTCTAATAACCCCATTATATGCCAGTAACACCCCTATAATGCCAATCAAAAATGTCTCTTGAGAATGGACTTGAGGACCTGGGGAGGGGGAAGGGTAAGCTGGGACGAAGTGAGAGAGTGGCATAGACATATACACACTACCAAATGGAAAATAGATAGCTAGTGGGAAGCAGTTGCATAGCACAGGGAGATCAGCTCAGTGCTTTGTGTTACCTAGAGGGGTGGGATAGGGAGGGTGGGAGAGAGATGCAAGAGGGAGGAGATATGGGATATATGTATATGTACAGCTGATTCACTTTGTTATACAGCAGAAATGAATACACCATTGTACAGCAGTTATACTCCAATAAAGATGTTAAAATAAATAAACTAAATTAAAAAATGTCTCTTGACATTGCCAAATGTCCTCTGGGGGCGGAGGGGAGAGGGCAAAATTTTTCCCTGATTAAGAAACACTGTTTTTTAACATCATGACTACAATAAGACAAATATAACTGCCAGCTCTATGATTCCATTGTGGAATCAATTGTGATTAAACTAGAGTTACATTCATCTTTTAGTTTAAAATGTATTGTGGCTAGAACTAAGTAAATTATGCCAGTTATTGTTTAGAGCTGAGCTGTCTAATACCATAGTCACCAGCCACATGTGGCTAACAAGCACTTGAAATGTAGCTACTCTGAAGTGAGATGTGTAGCAATTGTAAAATATGCACTGGATTTTGAAGACTTGATATGAAAAAAAGAATGTAAAATAATTATCATTTTTATGTTAACTGAACAATTTTGGATATACTTACTGGGTGAAATATATTAAAATTAATTTTACCTGCTCAGTTCTACTTTTTTAATGGGGCTACAGAAAATTCTAAATTACATGAAATGGTGCATTATATTTCTATTGGACCTCACTGGTCTAGAAACTTGAAATGATTTAGTATTGTTTTTTAAAAATTATTTAATTATTAACAAACTTTATTTTTTAGAGCAAGTTTAGATTTCCAGCAAAACTGAGCAGAAAGTACAGAGAGTTCCCATATAATCCTTGCCTTCCACATGTCCAGTCTCTGACACTGAGTTTTTAATCATGAATTGGTGCTGAATTTTGTGAAATATTTTTTCCTGCATCTATTCACATGTTCATGATTTTTCTCTTTTAGATGGTTGATGTGGTGTGTTACATTAATTGATTTTCAAATGTTGATGCATCCTTGCCTACAAAGGATAAATCCCACTTGGTCATGGTACATAATTTTTTTTGTATATTGTTGGATTCAATTTGTTGACTATTTTTGCATCTATGTTCATGGCCCATTGTTGATCTATAGTTTTCTTGTACTTTGACTGGTTTTGATATTAGAGTAATGCTGGCCTCATAGAATGAGTTTAGAAGTATTTTATTGGCTTCTATCTTTTGGAATAAATTGCAAAGAATTGGTATAATTTGTTCTTTAAATGTTGGATAAAATTCCCCACTGAACACATCTGGGCATGGTGCTTTCTGTTTTAAAAGGTTATTAATGATTGATTCAACTTCTTTAATAGCTGTAGGCCTATTCAGATGGTCTACTTCTTCTTGTGTGAGCTTTGGCAGATTGTCTTTAAAGGAATTGGTCCATTTCATCTAGGTAATCAAATTTGTGGACAGAGAGCTGTTCATAGTGTTCCTTTAATATACTATTATAATCCATAGGATCTGTAGTGATGTTTCCTCTTTCATTTTTGATATTAGTAACTTGTATCTTTTTTTTAAACTTTATTGGAATATAATTGCTTTACAATGGTGTTAGTTTCTGCTTAATAACAAAGTGAATCAGCTATGCATATACATATATCCCCATATATGCATATGCTCCCATATCTCTTCCCTCTTGCATCTCCCTCCCTCCCACCCTCCCTATCCCACCCCTCTAGGTGGTCACAAAGCACCGAGCTGATTTCCCTGTGCTATGCAGCTGCTTCCCACTAGCTAGCGATTTTACGTTTGGTAGTGTATATATGTCCATGCCACTCTCTCACTTTGTCCCAGCTTACCCTTCCCTCTCCCCGTATCCTCAAGTCCATTCTCTAGTAGGTCTGTGTCTTTATTCCCATCTTCCCCTAGATTCTTCATGACCGTTTTGTTTTTTTTTTTTTAGATTCCATATATATGTGTTAGCATACGATACTTGTTTTTCTCTTTCTGACTTACTTCACTCTGTATAACAGACTCTAGGTCCATCTACCTCACTACAAATAACTCAATTTCGTTTCTTTTTATGGCTGGGTGATATTCCATTGTATATATGTGTCACATCTTCTTTATCCATTCATCTGTCGATGGACACTTAGGCTGCTTCCATGTCCTGACTATTGTAAATAGAGCTGCAATGAACATTTTGGTACATGACTCTTTTTGAATTATGGTTTTCTCAGGGGATATGCCCAGTAGTGGGATTCCTGGGTTGTATGGTAGTTCTATTTTTAGTTTTTTAAGGAACCTCTATACTGTTCTCCATAGTGGCTGCATCAATTTACATTCCCACCAACAGTGCAAGAGTGTTCCCTTTTCTCCATATCCTCTCCAGCATTTACTGTTTCTAGATTTTTTGATGAGGGCCATTCTGACCGGTGTGAGATGATATCTCATTGTAGTTTTGATTTGCATTTCTCTAATGATTAATCATGTTGAGCATTCTTTCATGTGTTTCTTGGCAATCTGTATACCTTCTTTGGAGAAATGTCTATTTAGGTCTTATGCCCATTTTTGGATTGGGTCGTTTTTTTGATATTGAGCTGCTTGTAAATTTTGGAGCTCAATCCTTTGTCAGTTGCTTCATTTGCAACTATTTTCTCCCATTCTGAAGGTTGTCTTTTCGTCTTGTTTATGGTTTCCTTTGCTGTGCAAAAGCTTTGACGTTTCATTAGGTCCCATCTGTTTATTTTTGTTTTTATTTCCATTTCTCTAGGAGGTGGGTCAAAAGGGATTGTGCTGTGATTTATGTCATAGAGTGTTCTGCCTATGTTTTCCTCTAAGAGTTTTATAGTGTCTGGCCTTACATTTAGGTCTTTAATCTACTTTGAGTTTATTTTTTGTGTATGGTGTTAGGGAGTGTTCTAATTTCATTCTTTTACATGTAGCTGTCCAGTTTTCCTAGCACCACTTATCGAAGAGGCTGTCTTTTCTCCATTGTATATTCTTGCCTTCTTTATCAAAAATAAGGTAACCATATGTGTGTGGGTTTATCTCTGGGCTTTCTATCAGTTCCATTAGTCTACATTTCTGTTTTTGTGCCAGTACGATACTGTCTTGATTAATGTAGCTTTGTAGAATAGTCTGCAGTCAGGGAACCTGATTCCTCCAGCTCCATTTTTCTTTTTAAGATTGCTTCAGTTATTCAGGGTCTTTTGTGTTTCCATACAAATTGTGAAAAATTTTTTTCTAGTTCTGTGAAAAATGCCATTGGTAGTTTGATAGGGATTGCATTGAATCTGTAGATTGCTTTGGGTAGTAGAGTCACTTTCACAATGTTGATTCTTCCAATCCAAGAACATGGTATATCTCTCCATCTATTTGTATCATCTTTAATTTCTTTCATCAGTGTCTTATAATTTTCTGCATACAGGTCTTTTGTCTCTGTAGATAGGTTTATTCCTAGATATTTTATTCTTTTTGTTGCAGTGGTACCTGGGAGTGTTTTCTTAATTTCACTTTCAGATTTTTCATCATTAGTGTATAGGAATGCAAGAGATTTCTGTGCATTAACTTTGTATCCTGCTACTTTACCAAATTCGTTGATTAGCTCTAGTAGTTTTCTGGTAGCATCTTTAGGATTCTCTATGTACAGTATCATGTCATCTGCAAACAGTGACAGCTTTACTTCTTCTTTTCCGATTTGGATTCCTTTTATTTCTTTTTCTTGTCTGATTGCTGTGGCTAAAAGTTCCAAAACTATGTTGAATAATGGTGAGATAGTATTACTTTTTAGTGAAATAAATTCTTAAGTCTATCAAATAAGCCAAAAAGACTTCAGAAAGCTTTCCACAGCCCTATGAAATTAGCTGACTTTTGAGCATCATAATTCTTTATTATCATGCCTGAATTGTTTTTTGGCTTCTTCAAACCAATTACTTCTATTCCAATGCTTTTTTCTCAGTGTTCCAGTAGGTTCATTTCTGATTGCTGATTTATCTTCAGGCTGTTCTTTGTCATTTTCCTGCACATCAGTTTCTTTTATACACTCAGGAACTTTCCTAGTAGGATGCTGTGATGTTGCAGCATCCATCATACTTAGAAAATCATAAGCAGGCAGAGGAGGTTTCCATTTCTGAGCAGGTAAAATTTCTGGAAGAAAGACAGAATCAAGGTTTAAAGATGAACAGATATAAAATCTCATCACATGAATATACTAGAAAATGTTTTATTTTGCAAAATATATTTGTAGGAGTAAAGGTCTTATCAGTTTTCCTTATCTGAGCAAAGCTATATTTTATTATCATCATTGTCTAAGAAGCTTGATACATTTGTCACTATTAGACATTTTTCATATATTACATTTACAAGCTATTCTATTTTAAATAAAGATAAGTATTAATAGGAAAAACACAAAAGGTCCATAATCTCACTGCCTGTTAACCCTTGTTGAGGTTTTAAAAAATAGCAATATGTGTAATGAGATTACACACAGCCAGGGACAAGTTAAAATGAAGAAGTCTCTTGCTTCCCTCACTATCCCTGTCTTTATCCCAAAGAACTATAACTATGAAACATTTCAGGAAAAAAATTTGGAACATACATAGAGATTTATTATTTAGACAAGTATTTCCTTACATTTTAAAGCATTTTCTGTTTTGGAAGATTTGATTAACATCCTTTGCACATACTTGATGAAAAAAAGTACATTTTATAAAAATAATTATAGGCAAGAAATCATTTAAAATTGCTATGGAATCAACTACTATAAACAGACAGTGATTGGAATCACGGCAGTGAATCTTAACATTATTTTAAAACATTGGTCATTAAAAAAAGAAAATGAATTTACGCTGACAACATATATATGAGATAAACTAGCTTTTCTCCATTTAGAAAACAGATTTCACACAATTTCAGAGTTTAGTTGGCTATTTGAAATACTATTTGAGAAATAAACTATATATAAGGAAATGTGTAAAGTAAACATTTAAAAAATAAATTCCAGTGAAAGAATCTATGCACTGGTACATGAAAAGAAAGTAATGCTCAAAAATAAAAACTTTAGCATCTCTCATAAATCAAATAAAAGCTTAGGACATTTTAAGAAACTTTAATTTCCTAGAGTAGATTAAAGCACAAACGAAAATCTGCATCAATATATATGTATATCTATACTCTACTTATTGATATATGATTTCTTCACTCAGACTCAATTATATGAAATCCATGGTACATCAGCAGGGTATTAAATTTAGGCTACCCTTGTAATTGATGTTTCAAATTACAGTGTTGTCAGGTTAGCAGACTCAAAAGTGACAAACAGATAAAATAGTTTCTTGAATATAATGACTAGGTAAGAAGTAAGAATAACTATACTTTGCAATATGCAGATAAAGCATCTTTAAGTCCAATTTAAAGCACAGCAAAGATTTAGCAGTATTTATTTTTTAAGGTAAACACTGCAGCCTAGTGGTCTGAGATGATGACAAAATGCCCGAAACTGGACATCCTAATTCTGCTAATTATTTCCTGAAGGAACTCTATAAAGATCTTAATGTTTTCAGTTACAAATAAAACTGTATTCTCATCACATATGGTCAATAAAGACATTATTATCAAATTAGTAATGATAATAATAATAATCGCCAACACTGATTGAGGCTTTACTATATATCAGGCATTATGTAGTTAATCCTTACAACCCTATGAGGAAAGTACAATTATTATCCCAGTTTATAGGTGAGAAAACCAAGGCCTAGAAAGGTCAGAGAACTTGACCAAAATTAAGTGTAAGTCTCAAGTAAGAATAGCCAGTGGTGACAATTTCACAGGAATTAAGATGTGCAGCAAGCAAGGTGAGGCAGGGACTGGTGGCACCACGTTACAGATTCAGGCTATTCTAAGAGTGGCTGCAACATCCCTTGTCTCAGATCTGTCTCCCAAGGTGTGGTGAGAGCAGGTCCTGGCAGCACAGAAGACAAGTCCCAATACAGAAAAGTCCTGCTTGGACTTTTGCTTCTTTCCTATTCCCAGAGGCTGCAGGAATAACTTCAGATCAGGAGCAGTGATACAAAGAAGTAATGGAAACCAGAGGTATTAACATAATTGCAATGGAAGAAATACCAGTCTCTCAGGAAACTCAGAAGAATAATTCTGATTCTTTCCTCTAGTAATGGTTTGAGTTGAGGAATCAAAGCCCCCAAGGATGCTCCTTGTAGGAAAGGATCTTTACATGAAGAATAATAACACTTTAGGTTTTACACTTTAAAACGTATGCCTTCGCATACTTAATTTTGATTTTTAAAATAACTGTGACGTAGTCAGAGTAGGAACTATTAGTCTCCTTTTATAGTTGTAAAGGAGGGAACAAAGAAAAAACTTGCCTAAAACCACAGTTAGTAATCAAGGAGGCTGGGTCAGAAGCTCAGGTTTCTGTGTCTTTGAACATCACACGACCTTTTTTAAAGCAATTCAGTTGGAGAGGTACTCTGGCCCGACTTACATATAATCCTATCTGACTTAGAGTCCCCGAGGCCTCTGTGTCACAGCAACTGCAAAATGACAACACTCAACTGCTTCTATAAAATAGCAATGCAGATAGAGAAGGGAACATAGACTATCTGAAGAGCTCAAGAGCTACAACCGAAAGGACCCCTATGTTGTGTGGCTAGAATGAAGAAGCCAACATTGAGTGATAACAACCATAGAAAGGCTTCTTTCAGATTATGGAAGACAAAATAGTCAATTTAATTACTTTTTTACATATCCTAGGAAAATGTTAAAACTAATAAATTATCTCAGAAAATTAAGACTTAAAAATATATACATCTAAAAGGACCCAGAAAAGCCAAAATAATCCTGCACATGAAGAACAGAGTTGGAGGATGTAAATTTCCCAGTTTAAAACTTGTTACAAAGATGCTGTATTCAAGAGAGTGGGGCAACTGCCATATGCTATCTGTGTACATAATAGAAAAACATGTACATGAATGTTCATAGCAGCATTATTCATAATAGCAAAAAGTGGAGACAATGCAAATGTCCATCAACTGCTGAATGGAGAAACAAAATGGGGTATATCCATCCAATAGAATATTATTCATCCATAGAAAGGAATGAACTACTGATTCATGCTATAACATGGATGGTCCTTGAAAGCCTACGCTAAGGGAAAGAAGCCAGACCCAAAAGGCCTCATGTTGTATGATTCCATTTATACGAAATGTCCAGATTAGGCAAATCCATAAAGATGGAAGGTACATGAGTGGTTGTCAGGGAATGAAGGGAGGGGAGAATGGGGAGTGAGTGCTAATGGGTATAGGGTTTCTTTTTGCAGTGATGAAAATGCTTTAAAACTCAGTAGTGGTGATGGTCGCACAGCCTCGTGAATATACAAAAAAAACCATCAAATTGTATACTTTAAAAGGGTGCATTTTACGGTATGTGAATTACATTTCAATATACAAATACCTTTTATAGACTATTTAAACACAATAATTTAGTTAAAACTGCCTAACTTAACAGAAATGAAGTAGATAGACCTCCTGGGAAGAACAGGTATGCTGCAATGATTGGCACTTAAAACAAATAAATTCAAGAATCTGATTAAATATACATAAATATACATAATGACAGACTCACACAATGCATGCTGGCTGAGAGACAGTGTAACACTGAATTGGAGTTTATATACCAGAACTGTGTGTATATAAATATATAAAACTGTGTGTGTGTGTGTGTGTGTGTATATATATATATATATATATTCACAGTGTGTATACATATATATTCACACACACACCCTTATTTCAGAACTCGGTCATGAACAGTGTCAAAATGTTATTATAATATAGTTCATTTGGTTTTCAATAACAAAATCCTCAGAAGTACCTTAGGAAACTTTTCATTACATCAAATTTCACACTATTTCCTCAACAGACTAATGATCTAGATGATTACATGTTAACTAATTTAAATTATATCAACAGGCCTGTTGTTGTCACAATTGTATATAAACTAACATACACATCTATACCACAGGTATAAATCCACATAGGTTTTAGAAAAATAGGGAGTATGGCATGTCATAAGCCAGCATTATAAATTCTGGGTCAAGATCTATTTTCTTGTGGTTCAAAATTCTGGCTCTGGAGTACAACAGAGCCATGTTGAAATCCCAGCTTCCTCATTTACTGGTTAATTACGACTTTGAACTAGTTACTTAACTCTTCTACAGGTAATGATAGTTCCTATGACTCTTGTGAGAATAAATGAGATAATGCATGTGAATCACGTAGCTTTGAGCCAGACACCTACTGAGCATTCAATAAATGTTAGCTATTATTATTAAATTTCATATGACACTTATTTTCTGTGGGTAGTAATGCCTACCATATAGGAGACTGTCCCATGGACAATGCTATCAGTGTATTAATATTTAGAATACTTACAAACATTACAATTCAACTCATTCTAGCATCCATGAGTGATAATTCAAGTTTAAAAAAATCCATGAAACAAAATATAAAATTGTGCACATTAAAACAGGAAACTTACTGATATGACTTTCTAGTCCTGCTTCTAATTTTTTCAGCCACAATAAAAGGTTCTGTTCAGTGATAGCCTGGTCTGAAGGAAATGCAAATACTTGGCCGCCTGAATGCAGATTTACCACAGCAAGAAGAGGAAGGGGAGGTAGGGTATCAAAATATGCCTGCAAGATTCCTCTCCCCACGGGAGTATTCTTCCTATAAAAGGGAGCAACTGAACACGTTAATTAATATTTCTTTCTATAATAAAATAACAAGAACAACAGTTTGTAAAACATATTAACCTTTAAATATAGTATCATGCGAGGAAGTTTATTTTATGAAAATATGTCCTAAAAATCAAGAGGTCTGTAACTATGTTACTAGTAACCAGAGGCATAAAAAGTTTCTTTTAACATAGGGTACTTACTGTATTTCTCTTAGCAGAAAAAAGGCAACCAATGAGTTTTAATGAAAAACATAGTCCAAAGGCTTGTCAATTTTGTCTCAATACAATCAATACGTTCCTTCCAAAGTTTAGTCAAGTATCTGATCACATGTCAGCTCAAAAATTAAATGGCTACAAAACTATAAAATAACAAGATACTAATAATAAATACCCCTTTTCCAAATAAAATTGTCTCTTTCCTCAGGATTAATTTCAAATTAAAAAGATTTTTTAAAGTATTCATACAAGGAAACCACAAGTTTAAGACACCTATTTTTCCTAATACAGCACATTCCACATAATGGAAAGGACTATTTCACTCTGAGATAGCTACAAGGATAATTACCTGGGAAAATTTTGTTTCAAGTAGTAGGCTGTACTGTTAGTGAACTCTTCACAACAAAAGTGTACACTGCCCCATTTTTGTAATTTTTCCAATGAGTTAAAAATGAAATGTCTTTCATCTGATGACTTTGAACAATGGATAGTGTATCTAAATATGTGAACTGTGTTCAGAGACATTAAATGTAATAACACAAGCCACACATCTAGAAAATATACCAGGAAATATTGTTGGTAAATGCACTGATAATTTTCTGTAAAGTTTTAGGCTGCATTTTTAAAATACAGAAATACAGAAAAAGGAATTAAAGAAAAATGCCAAAATAACACAATGTTTATTTTTCTGTATTTGCCAAATTTCCCTCAATGAACATCCATTACTTTTAAAAATCAGAAAAATTATTATCTTTAAAAATTTACTGTATGACACCAAAAACAAAGGCAACAAAAGCAAAAATAAACAAGTGGGACTACATCAAACTAAAAAACTTCTGCACAGCAAAGAAAACCAACAAAATGAAAAGGCAACATTCAGAAGGGGAGAAAATATTTGCAAATCATATATCTGATAGGGGATTAATATCCAAAATAACTAAAGAACTCACACAACTCAATCACAAAACAACAATTCAATTAAATAATGGACATAACTGAATAAACATTGTTGCAAAGAAAACATACAAATGACCAAAAGGTACATAAAAAGATGCTTAACATCACTAATCATCAGGGAAATGCAAATAAAAACCACAATGAGATATCACCTTACACCTGTCAGAATGGCTATCAACAAAAGACCACAAATAACAAGCACTAGGGAGGATGTGGAAAAACTGGAACCCTTGTGCACTGTTGGTGGGAATGTAAATTGGTACAGCCAGTATGGAGAAGAGTATGGAGGTTCCTTAAGAAACTAAAAATAAAGCTACTATGTGATCCAGCAATCCCACTCCTGGGCATATTATATCTGGAGAAAAACATGGTTCAAAAAGATACATGCACTCCCAATGTTCACTGCAGCACAGTTTACAATAGCCAAGACACTGAAGCAACCTAAATGTCCATCAACAGAGGAGTGGATAAAGAAGATGAGGCACATATATACAATGGAATATTACTCAGCCATTAAAAAAATGAAATAATGCCATTTGCAGCAACTTGTATGGACCTGGAGATTATCAAAGTAAGGGAAGAAGTCAGAGAAAGACAAATATCATATCATATGATATCACTTCTATGCAGAATCTAAAAAAAATGATACAAATGAACTTATTTATAAAACAGAAACAGACTTAGAGAATGGAATATTATTCAGCCATGAGAAAGAATGAAATCCTGCTATTTGCTACAACATGGATGGAATTTGAGGGCATTATACTAAGTGAAATAAGCCAGAAGGAGAAAGACAAATACTACATAGTAGTATCACTTATATGTGGAAGCTTAAAAAAAAGTCAAATTCATAAAAACAGAGTAGACAAGTTGTCAGGGACTACAGGGTGGGGGAAATATGGAGAGATTGGTAAAAGAATACAGACCTTTCAGTTGCAAGATGAATAAGGTCTGAGGATTTAATGTATAACATGATGACTATAGTTGATAATACTGTACTGTATCACTGAAATTTGCTAAGCGAGTAGAACTTAAATGTTCTCACCACCCCCAAAAGTTTATATATATAAAACAAATATGTGAGGTGATGGATGTATTAAATAATTAGATGGAAGAATCTTTTCACAATGTATACATATATCAAATTATCACAATGTATATTTTAAATATCTTACAATTTTATTTGTCATTTATATCTCAATAAAGCTGGGAAAAAAATCACACAGCAAAAAAAAAAAAAAAAAGAATTTACTGTAAAACAGAATTCAGTCTAAAACAACGTCATCTTAGACAGTCTGAGGGAGTTTAGTTACTAAAATATCATGATAACATACACATTGGTCCCATAATATATAACTCCACAAGTAGAGTTTCATTCCCTAATGAAAATTTAATAATAATTATACTTTCTTTACCTTTTACGTATTAAAAAATAAAAAAATATATACTTACAGATTTAACCAGCAAGGGGTAAGTGAATCCAAGTGTTTCTCTTTCAGCAGCGTCAATATTGCTTTTTTATGCTGAGGATTTATGCTGCCATCACTGAATAAAATGAGTAATGGTTTCTGAAGTCTTAAGTAAGTGGGAAGATTTTCCACAGTGATTTCTGGCTGTTTAAAACAAACCAAGAAAAATGGAGAATTATAGTGTATAAAGTAGAAAATAATGTTCAAATCACTCTTGCAATTTTAGTTTGTAAAATGTATTTCAAACATTTTCATTTAAGTGGAGATTTTGCTATACTGATTAATAACTATGAATCTCAAGAGTTTTTTAAATTTAAACCCAGTTTGTCTTAAGAATGAGTTATTTTCAAAATTAAACTAATAGAATTTGAAAACAAATTAAAGGAGCTCCCTGTTTTACAAGGATGTAGCACTTCTAATAATTTCTTATGCTAAAATCTGGATCAGACTAGCCAACATACACATGACAAATAAAATTCTTGTTATATCTTTATAAAATTTTTGAAAAAAAACATAAGCTGAGCTTTAAAGATATAATCTTTTAACATCTATGATTACTTAAAAATTAATAAAATCTTGCTTTGTTTCAAAATTATGAGTTTTTAGCATAATTAAAGTAATTCAATAATATGCTAAAACAAATTTTAAAAGTCTCTTATTTCTTTGGGGTTTAAAATAACAATGAAAAAATTTAGTAAGAAATAAGAAATCTTACCCTTTTATTCTTTTTATTAATTAAAAGAGAACAATGTTTTTTATATATTTGTAGAAGACAACTTTGTCTAGGCTGTTATTAATAAGAATTGAAAGAGTAACAAACAAAGTTAACATATTCAGGATTAAAAATAGCAGTGACACTATATATAAAATAGATAACTAATAAGGATGTACTGTATAGAACAGGGAATTCTACTCAATACTCTGTAATGGCCTATATGGGAAAAGAATCTAAAAAGTGGATATATGTATATGTATAACTGATTCACTTTGCTGTATACCCGAAACTAACACAACATTGTAAATTAACTATACTCCAATAAAAATTTAAAAAAGAAAATAGCAGTGACTTAGAATATTAAAGTCTTCTACCATTTTCCATTTTTAGTACCACATCTATTAATTCATCTTCTGGATGTACTTATGAGCTGGATTAAATCTTCCTATATCATAAAACTAATCCCCTGCTGACAGATAAGGAAACCAAAGACGAGAAACTGACTTGCTGAAGTCACACAGCTAAGTAGGAGGAAGAGTTGAATGAAACTAGCGCTCAGGCATCCTGTTCACCAGCTTCCCATTTCATTGGATCACACTAGAAATCCAAATGAACAATTTTTTTCATGGTGCCAACCACCTCCGATTCATTCCCAAACACCAAACTCTGGCACGTACTTTTCCGTACTCAGTTCTCAAAACCACTTTCCTCTGCCAACTCTCATTTTTCTTTAAATTCTTTCTCTTTCACACTAAAAATCCTCTTTTCACACCTTCCTCTTTCATGATTTAAATCTTAGATCCCTTCTTCTCCAAACTCCCCTGTGTTGTATTCTTGTATTAACTATCATCTTTTCTCTTCTACATGAGTTACGTCCCCTTCCTAAAATTGACAGATCTCATCAAGCCAGCAGAATGGATTTGACGAAGCTGGTGCAATGGAGCCATCACTGCTCAATTCAAAAATTTATTGAGAACTTCAAGATCTTATGCTGGGTACTGAATCAAAAAGAATTAAGGTGCTTACCCTGCCCTCAAAGAGTTCATAGTTAAGAGAAGGAAAGAAGTATACAAACTGCTGTGATCCAAGAAAAAAATTAATGTGTGACACTAAGGAAACCTATTGGTTCTAAATTAAAACTAAAAAACAAGTTAGGGGAGCTCGTGGGTGATTTTAGGAAGTGGTATTTGATCTGGGCCTTGCATAAGGAATAAGACCTTGATAGATAGAGGTGTGCGCTTAGAGCGGGGATTCCAGATATAGGGAGCATCATGAGGGTGCAGACAGATGTTAAGGCATGCAGAGTATCTGGGGAACAGTGAGAGTGAAGCATACCAGACTTAGGCAGGCAAGAGGCAAATGTGGCTGTCAAACCAGATGGGAAAATGACTCCACAGGCTTTCTAGCTCTCAGGAATACTGAGATTTTGTATCAAATGAGTGACACGGTTAGGCCTGTTTCAGATGACTAACTGGAATATGAATTTGTGGAAAGACAAGGTAGTGACAGGCACTGCTCTTTCCTAAGTCAGGAAAGAAAGAGTAAGAGTTGTGTGAGTTTAGAGGTTATGATTAGAAACAGAGTTAGGAATCATCAGCTGGTATGACAGTAGAAGTTATGGGTATAGATAAAGTCTCCAAAGAAAAACATAGCAAAAAAAGAAAAAAGCGTTGAAGATGTAATTCTAGAGTGGCCAGAGGGTTGAAAGTGTACCTAGAGAGGATTGAATTGCAAAAGCCAAAGGAGGAGAGAATTTTAAGAAGGAAAAGCACAATCAAGAGTTTTGATTGCTATTCAGAGGTTAAGGAGAAACAGAAAAGGTCATCAGATATGGTCCCTGGAAGGTGACCTTTGGCTATTTGAGTATGTAAGAGACTATAATTGTGTGGGTTCTGATATTCTTAACTTATTCATAATAAGAACATAAAAAGGAACTCCATGTATCTGAGAAAAGTGCTAAACATATTACCTAACAAATAGTTCTAAGTGTGACAGCCTTGGATATATCATTGCTTACTTATGATATTTACATAGCAAATTATCATGTATTTCACATTTGGGCACTATTTACCTGGACTAATTTGTCATCAGGTTCATTAAAATAAAAGTTCGATGTTATGTAAAAAATGTTAACCATCCGGCCATCCACTCCTCTTTCCTATCCAGAGGAAGGATCCAAAGTCCTTCTGGTAACTAGGTGTAGGCCAGGAGACAGATTACTGCTAGCTGGCTACTGTACACAGTCACTGATGCTCTAGACTTAAAGCTCCAACACAAAGCAGCACTGAGAAATTTAATAACCACTTGAAGGTTTTAGAATTTATGAAAAGATTGTAACTAAAAGCAAAATAAATATTATTACAGCTGTTCATTATTTAGTTGAACACTGCAAACCAAAACGTTGTAAATTTGCCTTAACTATAAACTGATAATTGTTAAGCTTGCCCACAGTTTCTCAGCCTTAAAGAATATAATCTTAAAGAAAACAATTAGATACCTATTTTTATCTAGCAGTTAGGCAAAGATTAAAGAGTAAAATGATACAAATCTTCTGTTGGGCGAGACAGGAATAAATGTCAGAAGCCTTCAAAATGTGCCTACCCTTTGGACTAGCAATTCAAATTCTATGAATTTACCGTAAGTACATAGTCATAGCAACACCCAAAGATTATCTATAAGGATGGTCCCAGAATAAAACAAAACAAAACAAAGGCATCTTAAATATTAACAAACAGAAAATTAGATAAATTGTGGTTTATTAGTACAACAGAATATTATGCCAATATTTAAAAACTAATATGCAAATATTTATTTCTTGGTGGAAATATCCCTTAATATAAAAAGATAAACACATATATACACATGGAATTTTTTTTTAAGTTCGGGAAAATATATCCCCAAATTTAAACTTGGTGAAAGAAGTTATGGTTTATTCTGATTTTCTTCTTTATACTTTCCTGTATTATCTCGGAAAAAAAAGCTAAAGTCTTACAATAATTCCAAAAATATTACACTATGTATATGCTAAAGAAAGTCATTTAATAATGTCATTAAAGACAAAAATGTTACTTTATAAATAATTTAGAAAACCACATCCTGAAAATATCAATGATTTGATTGATTATCAACTGTAACTTTAATTGGGGGAGGGGAGGCAATAGAACTGAGGTCACAAAAAACTTAAAGAATACATTCATTTCTTTGAGCCTAAAATGTAGTATCATTTAGGTCAGCATGACACAAAACAGTAACAGGAGGATATTCGTTCAGTATTTACAGTTGATAATAGTGCCCCTATGGCACTTTAGAAAGGTACAAAAGCATAAATTTATAATATTCTAGCTACAGTTAATATTAATGCAAAACAACCAAAATCAAGAGATGCAGGTTACATCTGCTGGGCCCCTGAATCCATTATTACACAAAGCATCGGAAAAGGACTTTCGTAAGACAGTATTTTGCTCTAAAATGGTATAATACCAGCTAACATTTGTTGAGTGTTTACCAGGGGCCAAACACTGTACACAGAGCACTGAACACCCATCTCGTTTAGTCCTTACAATAACGCTCTGCAGCAGGGGCTACTATCACCTACATTTTACACATGTGGAAACTGAGGCACAGGGATGCTTACATACAGCCAATAGGGAGACAAGCAAGGATCTGAAGCCCAGAAGTCTCCTCTCTGGAATCTATGTGCTTTATGCCAAGTTTCAGCCTAGATTGAGTACTTCAACTGGCCATCAGCCACAAGCATCTCAGCAATAAAAATAATCCAAAGACATGTAAACTTTTGGCAGTGGACTAAAGAAGCTGTATGCATAACAGGTGAATAATAAAACAGAGCAACCCAATGAATCTTGACATCACAACACATCATGCCCTGTGCCAACAAAAGCTGGAAACTCATGTATTAAAACACACTGTCTTTAACTGGTCTAGATTTTCTTATTTCAAATAACATCCTTATTATAAAATATACTCACAAATATTTCCAGTGATGCATTTGTTATTATTTGAACTATTTCTTGAGCATGGACATTAGCTAATGAAATGCTCTCGATTTTGCCTTCTTTGTGTCTGGCAAGCAGCAGGGCTGGAAGAGTTACAGCATATTTATTTGACCTATGGAGAAATGTAGTATTAAAATTTCCAGCCAAAATATAGCAAATCATCAAAAATATGAACAGTTAGGCCAAGAAGTCACAATGGAGGCAGCAAATGGGAAGCCCTACTAAGGAAAAAAGAACTCGATTTCCAGACAAACTTATCTTCTATGTGAGGCTATCTGAGCAAGTTCAAGAACCTTGATAATCTAGATTAGAAGAAAGCAACAGATAGTAATCTAGCCAGATTTGTATTTCTAGACAACTTATTCATCAAGAAAATGTCCAAATAGGATTAGGAACACACTGAATGGTTCTCCACTTTTTGGGCTGCTCACCAAACTGCTGAGCCAAGGAGACAGGCATTTATGAGAATGGGCCTGTTATTTGCCAGGCACTACACCAGGTGCTTCTAGTTAAGTCGTTAACCGTCAGAACATCCCTATAACCCTCTGTTTACTGATGATGAAAGAGCGGTAAACAGCAGAGACAGAATTCACACTGAGGTATTCCAGATACAGAGTCTGTGCTCTCTCCACTGAAACAGAGCCCAAATCTGCTCCCTCCTACCACTACTTTTGCTAACTAAACTTAAAAGAAAATCACTAAATAGGAAAAAAATGTCTTGTGTGAAATTACCAGTGATGTAGTCACATTTATATCATGTAAAAGCTTAATTCATGCTAAAACAAAAGTATAGACGTTATAATATTATAAACATTAGTAGAAAGCCCAGTTTTCAGATTACCTGTTGGTAATATAACCAGTTGGTTATAAACGAAACATACTCTGAAAACTACTGGTCTAGAAGAGAGTGGGTGACTGTCCATGTGTCAGGTGAACAGGTCTCATATTCCCTAAAGATCTGGAGTTTGTATTCACTTTTAAAAAATCACTGATTTCATGGAGCTCGATCATCAAAAGCATGTGTCACCAGTATTCAGGATGAAAGATTTAAGCTCAGAAATGACAATGAGGAATAATATAGTCAGAAGGTAATAAACACAAACTGGGGCTTATTAACTCCACGTGCAGCTGAAGAGGAGTCATAAGTGTAGAACGTGCTATGTATTCATAATTTCCAAATTTTCAGTTCAGTCCTTCATTCCGCGGCAACTGAAATACTTGATAGTTCACAGGAGCCCCGAATTCTACAAATAAAGCAACTTAAGTGGCTAAAAGAAGCACTGCTTAAGTGTATGTCTGCAATAACAAAATTAAGTAGAACTATCCGTTCGTCACCTAAAACTCTGCGAGAAATATAGAAAAACTGATTTTTATGTAGACCTTGGTGGCAAATCAAAACCCAGACACTCAAGAAATAAAATTCCTCATAAAACTATGACAACTGAAAAGAATTTACCGCAGGTAATAGAATCCAAAGAGGAAAACTTTTATAGGAAGATGAAGTAGTATGAATCCAATGTTGCCTCATGAGGGCATCTAGCCTAAAGAAGAATTTTGAATATCTAAAAATTCTAAATAGCCAGGTAGTACTTCCTAGATCCTCCCAGAAGGAAATTAAAAATTTAGTTATGTTGCTGCCCTATTTTCCTTCATCAACTTTGTAAAGACAAACAATAAATTATTTTGCAAACTTCTTCCTCCCTAAAATTAGAAGACCAACAGACTTACAGTGTCAAAACATCTTCTTCAGAATAAATTCCTGTGATAACACATCCTTTTAGGTGGTTTCCTGCTTCAGTGAACTCTTCTTTTGCTATAAATACACAAACAAGTTAAAAATCTGAAACCTTTCAAGTTATGTATGCTATTCAACTGACGAACATGTTTACAGATGATAGTGCTTAATTATTAATTAATTATAAAGATGTTTAAGTGCAGACCTTACATACCTTATTGGTTCTAAAATATATCTGTGTTCTTTTTATAACATTTGATAACTACAGAAATGTACATTGATATAATACAACTATGGTTCTGTAAATAAATGTACTCCAAATGTACAGATGACCCTTGAACAACATGAGTTTGACCTGCATGGGTCCACTTTATACATGAATTTTTTCAATAAATATAGTACCTGTGTTTTCATTTAACAGACCTTTAAACTAACTAAGTGTGGGGAAAAGTATGTGTTCAACTGTGTTCAAGAGATCACAATACGTGGAATCAAAAGAAGTAGAGTTTGAGTCCTAATTCTATCCAAACTGAGCTTCCTGCCCTTGGGTGGGTCATTTATCAATTCCTTTATTTTTGAGGCAGAGACAGCAGTCTGGGGATTTTCAACTGTGCAGGGGGTCAGCACCCCTAACCCCCTCGTTTTCAAGGGTCAACTGTAATTTATAAGATTTACAGGATTCTAATCATACAGATTAAGTAAATAAATATTGGTTGCTTTTTAATCTACTCCTAAGGCAAGGTAAATGGAGACAGCTGTCCTATATGTAGCCTGGAAAGAAAAGCAGGTATGTGAAATGATACACACATTATAACCAGAAAATCTAAAAGCGCTCATATGCATAGAAAAAATAGAAGACTGGAAATTCTAGTCCTCTAACAGTGTCTCTGTTAGGGTTCTATAATTATGAGGGATTTGTATCTTCTTCTCTTATTTCCTGTATTTTCTGTAATGTGTTTTTGTTACTTTTAAACTTTGATTAATTTGTGTATCAGTCTTTTCCCAGTTGTTATGATATACATTTTCAAAATAAGAACTATTATCTCTGTAGGTTTCTGAATACATTTTCATAAATAATAGCATATTCTGGACCTTATAACCAAGAAGCAAGTCTGAATTAAACAGTTGTAGACTAATGAGAAAAGAGCAAAGGTAGACTGATATAAATGATGTATTCTTGACAACTGAAGGCCAGATGATAGCTCAGCTCGCTGCACAAAAGGTTCATAACAGTTGAAATAGAAAAACTATGATGGAAGAATTGAATCATAAAGCACCTAGAGGTCTGGGTATGCTGAACCCAAAAGAGCTGTACCTTAGTAGTCAGCACTATATTCGTGATGTGAGCATCAACACTGTTAACCTTGGGTAACCACAAGATTGTTTTCTTTAAAAACGATGCATACTTTCCACAAGACTGAGAAACACTGTAGGAAAGCCAGCTTACTAAAGTGGCAAAATCCACCAGCAGGCAGCACTGAGAGCTCATTTATAATCATAAATTTAATGAGAAACGAGTAACCCATGAAAATATTTTCTTTAGCCTGTGCTATACCAAAGGAGAAAAGATTCATAAGAAAACTAGGCAACTAGAAAGAACTGAGTGCTGTACTTTCATTTCTAAGAGAAATTTCTCTAAATTCTGATCAATAATTGATGATTGTTATCTAAAGCAATGACATAATGGAATCTGCTTTAGCTTCTTTTTTGATAAGAAAATTACACTAATATTCCCATATAATTTCCTCATGAAGAAGACCCTAAACTCATGAATATGTTTCTTGCAAGCCTCTGCATGAAACCACTTGTACATAAATCCTAAGTTCCTTGGGGAATGGTAGCATTTAAGACTGTAGACCTCAGTTACATATCCATTCCCACTAAATCAAAGTGTAAATTCTCCTCTGAATATTTGAAACCAGGCACATTCTCCTCCTTGGTGAAAACTGCATATATGTCAGAATATATGGCAACCCAAATATAAGGAAATAATCAGTTATCTAAATAAAAAGTTTTTTTAACCACTATAAATATACTTGAGGTGTAATATTAACGGTGACTTACAATATTTAGTTGTTTTAACTTTAAACATATTTTAATTGCATAAAATAAATACACTAGGAGCTTCAAGATGGCGCAAGAGTAAGATGCAGAGATCACCTTCCTCCCCACAAATACATCAGAAATACATCTACATATGGAACAACCCCTACAGAACACCCACTGAACGCTGGCAGAAGACCTCAGACGTCCCAAAAGTCAAGAAACTCCCCACGTACCTGGGTAGGGCAAAAGAAAAAAGAATAAACAGAGACAAAAGGATAGGGACGGGACGTGCACCAGTGGGAGGGAGCTGTGTAGGAGGAAAGGTATCCACACGCTAGAAGCCCCTTCGCGGGCGGAGACTGTGGGTGGCGGAGGTGGGGAGCTTCGGGGCCGCGGAGGAGAGCACAGCAACAGGGGTGCGGAGGGCAAAGCGGAGAGATTCCTGCACAGAGGATCGGTGCCTACCGGCACTCACCAGCCCGAGAGATTCGTCTGCTCACCTGCTGGGGTGGGCAGGGGCTGGGAGCTGAGGCTCGGGCGGGCTACAGAGCTTAGATCCCAGGGAGAGGACTGGGGTTGGCTGTGTGAACACAGCCTGAAGGGGGCTAGTGCACCACAGCTAGCTGGGAGGGAGTCCAGGAAAAGGTCTGGACCTGCCGAAGAGGCAAAAGACCTTTTCTTGCCTCTTTGTTTCATGGTGCGCGAGGTGAGATTAAGAGTGCCACCTAAATGAGCTCCAGAGATGGGTGTGAGCCGCAGCTATCAGCGTGGACCACAGAGACGGGCGGGAGATGCTAAGGCTGCTGCTGCCGCCAACAAGAAGCCTGTGTGCGAGCACAGGTCACTCTCCACACTTCCCCTCCTGGGAGCCTGTGCAGCCCGCCACTGCCACGGTCCCGTGATCCAGGGACAACTTCCCCGGGAGAACGCACGGTGCGCCTCAGGCTGCTGCAACGTCACGCTGGCCTCTGCCGCCGCAGGCTCGCCTCACATCCGCGCCCCTCCCTCCCCCTGGCCTGAGTGAGCTAGAGCCCCTGAATCAGCTGCTCCTTTAACTCCGTCCTGTCTGAGCGAAGAACAGACGCCCTCAGGCGACCTAGACGCAGAGGCGGGGGCCAAATCCAAAGCTGAACCACAGGAGCTGTGCGAACAAAGAAAGAAAGGGAAATCTCTCCCAGCAACCTCAGGAGCAGAGGATTTAATCTCCAAATCACCTTGATGTACCCTGCATCTGTGGAATACCTGAATAGAAACGAATCATCCCAAATTGAGGAGGTGGACTTTGGGAGCAACGACATATATATATTTTTCCCTTTTTCTTTTTCGTGAGGATGACAGGGTCTTGGTGCTCCGACCAGACGTCAGGCCTGTGCCTCTGAGGAGGGGAAGCCGAGTTGAGGACACTGGTCCACCAGAGACCTCCCAGCTCCACGTAATATCAAACAGCGAAAATCTCCCAGAGATCTCCATCTCAATGCCAAGACCCAGCTCCATTCAACGACCAGCAAGCTCCAGTGCTGGACACCCTATGCCAAACAACTAGCAAGACAGGAACACAACCCCATCCATTAGCAGACAGGCTGCCTAAAATCATAATAAGGTCACAGACACCCCAAAACACACCACCAGACGCGGACCTGCCCACCAGAAAGACAAGACCCAGCATCATCCACCAGAACACAGGCACTAGTCCCCTCCACCAGGAAGCCTACACAACCCACTGAACCAACCTTAGCCACTGGGGACAGACACCAAAATCAACAGGAACTATGAACCTGCAGCCTACAAAAAGGAGACCCCAAACACAGTAAGATAAGCAAAATGAGAAGACAGAAAAACACACAGCAGATGAAGGAGCAAGATAAAAAGCCACCAGACGTAACAAATGAAGAGGAAATAGGCAGTCTACCTGAAAAAGAATTCAGAATAATGATAGTAAAGATGATCCAAAATCCTGGAAATAGAATGGAGAAAATACAAGAAACGTTTAACAAGGACCTAGAAGAACTAAAGAGCAAACAAACAATGATGAACAACACAATAAATGAAACTAAAAATTCTCAAGAAGGAATCAACAGCAGAATATCTGAGGCAGAAGAATGGATAAGTGACCTCGAAGATAAAATAGTGTAAATAATTACTGCAGAGCACAATAAAGAATGAGAAGAGTTGAGGACAGTCTCAGAGACCTCTGGGACAATATTAAGTGCACCAACATTCGAATTGTAGGGGTGCCAGAAGAAGCAGAAGAGAAAAAGAAAGGGACTGAGAAAATATTTGAAGACATTATACTTGAAAACTTCCCTAATATGGGAAAGGAAATAGTTAATCAATCCAGGAAGTGCAGAGAGTCCCATACAAGATAAATCCAAGGAGAAACATGCCAAGACACATATCAATCAAATTATCAATAACTAAATACAAAGAAAAAATATTAAAATCAGCAAGGGAAAAACAACAACTAACATACAAGGGAATCCCCATAAGGTTAACAGCTGATCCTTCAGCAGAAACTCTGCAAGCCAGAAGGGAATGGCAGGACATATTCAAAGTGATGAAAGGGAAAAACCTACAACCAAGATTACTCTACCCAGCAGGGATCTCATTCACTTTCGACAGAGAAATTCAAACCTTTACAGACTAGCAAAAGCTAAGAGAATTCAGCACCACCAAACCAGCTTTACAACAAATGCTAAAGGAACTTCTTTAGGCAGGAAATACAAGAGAAGGAAAACACCTACAAAAACAAACCCAAAACAATGAAGAAAATGGTAACAGGAACATACATATCGATAATTACCTTAAATGTAAATGGATTAAATGCTCCAACCAAAAGACATAGACGGGCTGAATGTATACAAAAAAAAGACCCATATATATGTTGTCTCCAAAAGACCCACTTCAGACCTAGGGACACATACAGACTGAAAGTGAGGGGATGGAAAAAGACATTCCATGCAAATGGATACCAAAGGAAAGCTGGAGTAGCAATTCTCATATCAGACAAAATAGACTTTAAAATAAAGACTATTACAAGAGACAAAGAAGGACATTACATAATGATCAAGGGATCAATCCAAGAAGAAGATATAACAATTGTAAATATTATGCACCCAACATAGGGGCACCTCAATACATAAGGCAAATGCTAACAGCCATAAAAGGGGAAAGCGACAATAACACAATCATACTAGGGGACTTTAACAGCCCACTTTCACCAATGGACAGATCATCCAAAATGAAAATAAATAAGGAAACACAAGCTTTAAATGATACATTAAACAAGATGGACTTAATTGATATTTATAGAACACTCCATCCAAAAACAACGGAATACACTTTCTTCTCAGGGCTCATGGAACATTCTGCAGGATAGATCATATCTTGGGTCACAAATCAAGCCTTGGTAAATTTAAGAAAACTGAAATTATATCAAGTATCTTTTCCGATCACAACGCTATGAAACTAGATATCAATTAGAGGAAAAAATCTGTAAAAAATGCAAACACATGGAGGCTGAACAATGCACTACTAAATAACCTAGAGATCACTGAAGAAATCAAAGAGGTAATCAAAAAAATACCTAGAAACAAATGACAATGAAAACACGATGACCCAAAACCTATGGAATGCAGCAAAAGCAGTTATAAGCGGGAAGTTTATAGCTATACAAGCCTACCTCAAGAAACAAGAAAAATCTGAAATAAACAATCTAACCTTACACCTAAAGAAACTAGAGAAAGAACAACAAACAAAACCCAAAGTTAGCAGAAGGAAAGAAATCATAAAGATCAGAGCAGAAATAAATGAAATAAAAACAAAGAAAACAATGGTAATGATCAATAAAACTAAAAGCTGGTTCGTTGAGAAGATAAACAAAATTGATAAACCATTAGCCAGACTCATCAAGAAAAAGAGGGAGAGGACTCAAAGCAATACAATTAGAAATGAAAAAGGAGAAGTAACAACTGACACTGCAGAAATGCAAAGAATCATGAGAGATTACTACAAGCAACTATATGCCAATAAAATGGACAAACTGAAAGAAATGGACAAATTCTTAGAAAAGCACAACCTTCCGAGAATGAACCAGTAAGAAATAGAAAATATAAACAGAACAATCACAATCACTGAAATTGAAACTGTGATTAAAAATCTTCCAACAAACAAAAGCCCAGGACCAGATGGCTTCACACGTGAAAAACATTTATAGAAAAGTTAACACCTATCCTTCTCCAACTCTTCCAAAATATAGCAGAGGGAGGAACACTCCCAAACTCATTCTACGAGGCCACCATCACCCTGATCCCAAAACTAAACAAGGATGTCACAACGAAAGAAAACTACAGGTCAATATCACTGATGAACACAGATGAAAAAATCCTCAACAAAATACTAGCAAACAGAATCCAACAGCACATTAAGATGATCATACACCATGATCAAGTGGGGTTTATCCCAGGAATGAAAGGATTCTTCAATAAACGCAAATCAATGTGATACACCATTTTAACAGATTGAAGAATAAAAACCATATGATCATCTCAATAGATGCAGAAAAAGCTTTCAACAAAATTCAACACACATTTATGATAAAAATCCTCCAGAAAGTAGGCATAGAGGGAACTTACCTCAACATAATAAAGGCCATACATGACGAACCCACAGCCAACATTGTCTTCAATGGTGAAAAACTGAAAACATTTCCAGTAAGATCAGGAACAAGACAAGGTTGCCCACTGTCACCACTATTATTCAACATTGTTTTGGAAGTTTTAGCTACAGCAATCAGAGAAGAAAAAGAAATAAAAGGAATCCAAATCAGAAAAGAACAAGTAAAGCTGTCACTGTTTGCAGATGACATGATACTACACATAAAGAATCCTGAAGACGCTACCAGAAAACGACTAGAGCTAATCAACAAACTTGGTAACGTAGCAGGATACAAAATTAATGCACAGAAGTCTCTGGCATTCCTATACACTAATCATGAAAAATCTGAAAGTGAAATTAAGGAAACACTCCCATTTACCACTGCAACAGAAAGAATAAAATACCTAAGAATAAACCTACCTAAGGAGACAAAAGACCTGTAGGCAGAAAACTATAAGACACTGATGAAAGACATTAAAGATGATACAAACAGGTGGAGAGATATAGCATGTTCTTGGATTGTAAGAACGAACATTGTGAAAATGACTATACTATACAAAGCAATCTACAGATTCAATGCAATCCCTATCAAACTACCACTGGCATTTTTCACAGAACAAGAATAAAAAATTTCACAATTTGTATGGAAACACAAAAGCCAAATAGCCCAAATAGCCAAAGCGATATTGAGAAAGAAAACGGAGCTGTAGGAATCAGGCTCCCTGACTTCAGACTATACTACAAAGCTACAGTAATCAAGGCAGTATGGTACTGGCACAAAAACAGAAATATAGATTAATGGAACTGATAGAAAGCCCAGAGATAAACCCACAGACATATGGTTACCTTATTTTTGATAAAGAAGGCAAGAATATACAATGGAGAAAAGACAGCCTCTTCAATAAATGGTGCTGGGAAAGCTGGACAGCTACAAGTAAAAGAATGAAATTAGAACATTCCCTAACACCATACACAAAAATAAACTCAAAATGGATTAAAGACCTAAATGTAAGGACAGACACTGTAAAACTCTTAGAGGAAAACATAGGCAGAACACTCTGTGACATAAATCACAGCAAGATCTTTTTTGACCCACCTCCTAGAGAAATGGAAATAAAAACAAAAATAAACAAATGGGACCTAATGAAAATTAAAAGCTTTTGCACAGCAAAGGAAACCATAAACAAGATGAAAAGAAAACCCTCAGAATGGGAGAAAACATTTGCAAATGAAGCAACTGACAGAGGATTCATCTCCAAAATTTACAAGCAGCTCATGCAGCTCAATATTAAAAAAAACAAACAACCCAATCCAAAAATGGGCAGAAGACCTAAATAGACATTTCTCCAAAGAAAATATACAGATTGCCAACAAACATATGAAAGAATGCTCAACATCATTAATCATTAGAGAAATGCAAATCAAAACTACAATGAGATATCATCTCACACCAGTCAGAATGGCCATCATCAAAAAATCTAGAAACAATAAGTGCTGGAGAGGGTGTGGAGAAAAGGGAACCCTCTTGCACTGTTGGTGGGAATGTAAATTGATACAGCCTCTATGGAGAACAGTATGAGGGTTCCTTAAAAAACTAAAAATAGAACTACCATTCGACCCAGCAATTCCACATCTGGGTTTATACCCTGAGAAAACCATAAATCAAAAAGAGTCATGTACCACAATTTTCATTGCAGCTCTATTTACAATAGCCAGGACATGGGAGCAACCTAAGTGTCCATCAACAGATGGCACATACATACAATGGAATATTACTCAGCCATAAAAAGAAACGAAATTGAGTTATTTGTAGTGAGGTGGATGGACCTAGAGTCTCTCATGCAGAGTGAAGTAAGTCAGAAAGAGAAAAACAAATACCATATGCTAACACATATATATGGAATCTAAAAAAAAAAAAAAAGTGGTCACGAAGAACCTAGGGGCAAGATGGGAATAAAGATGCAGACCTACTAGAGAATGGACTTGAGGACATGGGGAGGGGGAAGGGTAAGCTAGGACCAAGTGAGCGAGGGGCATGGACATATATACACTACCAAATATACAACAGATAGCTGGTGGGAAGCAGCCGCATAGCACAGGGAGATCAGCTCGGTGCTTTGTGACCACCCAGAGGGGTGGGATAGGAAGGGTCGGAGGGAGGGAGACACAAAAGGGAAGAGACATGGGGATATATGTATATGTACAGCTGATTCACTTTGTTATACAGCAGAAACTAACACACCATTGTAAAGCAATTATACTCCAATAAAGATGTTAAAAATAAATAAATATATTAATTTAGCAATACTGCTTTTTTCTACTGTCACATTTTATTACACAGTTATATTTATACACATACACATAGATGTTAAGATGTTAAAGATGTTAAAAATAAAGATGTTAAAAATAAATAAATATATTAATTTAGCAATACTGCTTTTTTCTACTGTCACATTTTATTACACAGTTATATTTATACACATACACATACATCTATATTTTAGCTCTGTCAGCACAAGAGTTGAGAGGCAAGAACACCGCCATTACTAAAATATTCCTAACCCCTAGATCTTGGTTTCTAAATTCAGTGTCCCATTAAAAGGAAACTGGACTCCTTGGAGAACTGGCTGATTCTAGGAATGGGGCTGGGAACATCTTGTGACAAAAGGACGTTTTCAGAAAATAATGGAGACATGTCAAAAGGTCATAGGTACCCAGGACGGAAAAAAAAAAAAAAAAAGGACATGATAGAGTGAAAGGCTCCCACTGACCAAATCTATCTAGGGTAACCTGAGCAATCTAATGATAGTAACTGATTATAATCCACTGAATAAAATAACAACTCAGCCATCCATACTGATAAACAAACAAATGAGTAGTATGCCAACTAATAAAGGTAGAAGGAATAATGGAGTTAGAAATTTCCCACTTGGCAACTATCATAGTAATACCTGTTGCAGGCAGTGAATTTTAAAACTGCTGTGCAAAAGTAAAATGAGGAACAGGACATTTACAGAGTTTTAAACTATATCCCTACAAGATATTTATTAATTAAAAAGCAAAAAGTAGTAACTTTCTAGTAGAGGGGCCTGAAAGATAACACCAGTGGATAAAAGAGACATTTCACCCCTCATGGAACTCACATTAGTCTTCAAACCATTAGAATCTATATGAACAACAAATTAATATCTGATATAAAATAAGTGATCAGCAAATGTTAATAGTTAGCATTTATGAATAAAATCCAAATGTACATAAAAATGTTAATGGATTATAAGAGCCTTTTACTGTTATATGTTTTCTCATTCTATATGTTGAAAATTATGTTGAAAATAATGTTTTATGGGCTTCCCTGGTGGCGCAGTGGTTGGGAGTCCACCTGCCGATGCAGGGGACGCGGGTTCGTGCCCCGGTCTGGGAGGATCCCGCGTGTCGCGGAGCGGTTGGGCTCGTGAGCCATGGCTGCTGAGCCTGTGCTCCGCAACGGGAGAGGCCGCAGCGGCGAGAGGCCCGTGTACAGCAAAAAAAAAAAAAAAAAAAAAAAAAAATAATGTTTTATATGAAAATTGAAAATAATGATTTTCAAAATAGTGTTGAAAATCCAGCAACTATCATATGAATGTCTGCAAAAACCAAAAACAAAAAGGAAGAGGAACTAGTACCTGACTTAAAAGGCTTAGAAACAATCAATCCAGTAAAATAATTAAAAAGCATCATATCCAGATTACATCATTCTGGCACACCAGACCACCTTTATATACTTTAACATTATGCTTTTGAGAGATAACTACATGTAAATTTTATCATCATTTGTACAGCAATATGATCAAGTACACTGTTCCTTATGTTGGTCTCTAAATAAAATATACACGTATGTATACATACGTGAAAAATTCCTCTAAGCATGTACAATCAGAGAAATAGTTTCTCTATGGGTGACTCAGCACCCTAACTTCTAGTTTGCCATTTATTGTATAATGATTATAAATTGGCAAAATTTTTATCTTTCTGTTTCTATTTGCTACCAGATTGCTCAGGGTTAAATTTTAGGATCAACTGCAGTGTTTCTAGGTATTCTACATAATTATCCCCTACTTTTATTGCTTAACTCTTATCCTTGTTTTAATGATTTTATTGTATTTGTGCTTTTTATTTTCTGAAGACTAATTCTTTTTGGAAGGAGGCCCAGTGTAAATAATAAACAAGAACTTCAGGACACCAGGCACTTGAGGTAGGTAGAAAACAAAGTCAACTGTGGGTGCAAAAACATGAGAAAGGGAAAGACGGAGTAAAACAGTCATTTACTTCATGATTTTTCATAGAGAGAATACAAATTTAAAAGTTATGCCCTCTGGATTTTGCCTTCTAAGATGGTAAGCCACATTGCACACATTAACATTCCTTTTATTTCTTTCTAGTGAGTTCTTTTGGCTTTTATTTTTAAAAATTCTGAAGACAAAGTAGAAGGGGAAAATTACTAGACAGCAATTTCTAGAAAGCAAAATTTAATAAGTACCTAATAGTATCTACTAAATAAAATTATAATGCTAGACTTTGAGGATCTTCTTCCCATACAAATATCCTTAAGATATTTCATTCAGAATTTGAAATTCATCTTAAATAAAAGAAAAATAAGAAGGAGGGAAGTTTGCTACATAAATGGAAAGAGTTAGCATGAGATTGCCAACTAAAAATTGTTACTTGCCATCTGCCTCTGCAAGGATGAGGTCACTAGTCACTGCAGTCACCAACCTTCAATACACCCTGAAGGGAGTTCAGGGTGAGATCAGTAATGAAGCACTCTGTGCTCTGGGAAAAACTGGCAGAACAGGCCTTCAGATAGCCAGCTATTTTCAGGAGATTTTATGGGCCCAGTTTCTTGCATCTTCTCATATCTAGAAAAGCAGCACTAAAAGCATTAACAGAGACATCTGCTCCTCGTGACTAGCAACAACCTTCTTGTGACTAGCAGCAATCTTCTGCCAAAATATGTGCTTGACTGCATGTATCCCCTTCACCACAGTTACGTATATACTGACTACCCCCTACCTCTTTGGAGCAGTTCCTCAGAGCTATCTGAGATGCTGTCTCCCAGGTGATAGTCCTCATTTTGCCTCAAATAAAGCCTAACTCACAACTCTCATGTTATGCACTTTTTTTCAGTCGACATGATGAGGAAAACACTAAGGGTTTTGCTACCCAGGTTTTGGAGAGGCCATCCATCTCCAAAGCCAAGATAATAACATTCTAAGTAATGCCACTGGTCAGAAAAAATGCCCTGTGTACTCTTTCTTTAAAACTTACTGAAAGACACAGTACTATGAAGGACAGAAAAAAAAGAAAGAAAGAAAGAATAGGAGTTTAAGAATAGAGAAATTGTAATATTAAAAGAACACTATAGCCAATGATACTATGTAAAAAAAAAAAAAGTAAAACTAATTGCTGTAAGTGCTGTATCAAAGCTGAAAGCAAAAACATTAATTTGAAATTAAATATAAGATGAATTCATTTCCTTAGTTCAGTCTCCAAAGGCAATGGAAATGAAAGCAAAGATAAACAAATGGGACCTAATCAAACTCACAAGCTTCTATACATCAAAGGAAACCATAAACAAAACAAAAAATACAACCTACAGACTGGGAGAAAATATTTGCAAATGATGTGACCAACAAGGGCTTAATTTCAAAAATATACAAACAGCGCACACAACTCAATAACAAAAAAAGCAAAAAACCCAATCAAAAAATGGGCAGAAGACCTAAATAGACACTTCTCCAAAGAAGACATACAGATGGCCAATAGGGACATGAAAAGATGCTCATCATCGCTAATTATTAGAGAGATGCAAATCAAAACTACAGTGAGGTACCACCTCACACCAGTCAGAATGGCCATCATTAAAAAGTCTAAAAATAATAAATGTTGGAGAGGGTGTTGAGAAAAGGGAACCCTCTTAGCCTGTTGGTGGGAATGTAAATTGGTGCAGCCATTATGGAAAACAGTATGGAGGTTGCTCAAGAAACTAAAAATAGAGTTGCAATAGGATCCAGCAATCCTATTCCTGGGCATATACCCAGACATAACTATAATTCGAAAAGATACAAGCACCCCTATGTTCATAGCAGCACTATTCACAATAGCCAAGACATGGAAACAACCTAAATGTCCTATGAAGGATGAATGGAGGAAGAAGGAGTGAGATAGATAGATACACACACACACACACACACAATGGAATACTACTCAGCCATAAAAAAGAATGAAAAAATGCATTTGTAGCAACATGGATGGACCTAGAGATTACCATACTAAACAAAGTCAGTCAGAAGGCGAAAGACAAATGCCATATGATATCACTTATATGTGGAATCTAAAATACAACAAAAATGAACATATCTACAAAACAGAAACAGACTCACAGACATGGAGAACAGACTTGTGGTTGCCAAGTGGGGGAAGAGTGTGTGGGAGGGAAGGATTGGGAGTTTGGGATTAACAGGAACAAACTATTATATATAGGATGGATAAACAATAAGGTCCTAGTGTATTGCACAGGGAACTGTATTCAATATCCTGTGATAAACCATAATGGAAAAGAATATGAAAATGAATATATATGTATTACTGAGTCACTTTGCTGTACAGCTAAAATTAACACAACATTGTAAATCAACTATACTTCAATAAAATAATTTTTAACATCTTTATTGGAATATAATTGCTTTACAATGTTGTGTTGGTCTCTGCTGTATAACAAAGTGAATCAGCTATATGCATATGTATATCCCCATATTGCTTCACTCTTGAATCTCCCTCCCACCCTCCTTATCCCACCCTTCTAGGTGGTCACAAATCACTGAGCTGATCTCCCTGTGCAATGCAGCTGCTTCCCACTAGCTATCTATTTTACATTGGTAGTGTATGTAGTCAATGCTACTCTCTTAACTTTGTCCCAGTTTACACTTCCCCCTCCCCGTGTCCTCAAGACCATTCTCTACAGCTCTGTCCTTATTCCTGTCCTGCCCCTAGGTTCATCAGAACCATTTTTTTTCTTAGATTCCATATATATGTGTTAGCATACAGTATTTGCTTCTCTCTTTCTGACTTACGTCATTCTGTATGACAGACTCTGGGACCATCCACCTCACTACAAATAACTCAATTTCATTTCTTTTTATGGCTGAGTAATATTCCATTGTATATATGTGTCCCATCTTCTTTATCCATTCATCTGTCAATAGACACTTAGGTTGCTTCCACGTACTGGCTATTGTAAATAGTTCTGCAATGAACACTGTGGTACATGACTCTATTTGAATTATGGTTTTCTTGGTATACGCCAAGTAGTGGGATTGCTGGGTCATATGGTAGTTCTATTTTTAGTTTTTTAAGGAATCTCCATACGGTTCTTCATAGTGGCTGCATCAATTTATATTCCCACCAACACTTCAAGAGGGTTCCCTTTTCTCCACACCCTCTCCAGCATTTATTGTTTGTAGATTTTTTTGATGATGTCCACTCTGAGTGGTGTGAGGTGATACCTCATTGTAGTTTTGATTTGCATTTCTCTAATGATTAATGATGTTGAGCATCCTTTCACCTGTTCATTGTCAATCTGTATATCTTCTTTGGAGAAATGTCTATTTAGGTCCACTGCCCATTTTTGGATTGGGTTGTTTTTTTGAAATTGAGCTGCATGAGTTGCATGTATATTTTGGAGATTAATCCTGTGTCAGTTGCTTCATTTGCAAATATTTTCTCCCATTATAAGGGCTGTCTTTTCATCTTTTTTGTTTCCTTTGCTGTGCAGAAGCTTTTAAGTTTCATTAGGTGCCATTTGTTTATGTTTGTTTTTATTTTCATTTCTCTAGGAGGTGGGTCAAAAAGGATCTTGCTGTGATTTATGTCATAGAGTGTTCTGCCTATGTATTCCTCTAAGAGTTTTACAGTGTCTGGCCTTACATTTAGGTTTTTAATCCATTTTGAGTTTATTTTTGTGTATGGTGTTAGGGAGTGTTCTAATGTCATTTTTCACAGGTAGCTGTCCAGTTTTCCCCGCACTACTTATTGAAGAGGCTGTCTTTTCTCCATTGTACACTCTTGCCTCCTTTATGAAAGGTAAGATGACCATATGTGCATTGGTTTATCTCAGGGCTTTCTATCCTGTTCCATTGATCTACATTTCTGTTTTTGTGCCAGTACCATACTGTCTTGATTACTGTAGCTTTGTAGTATAGTTTGAAGTCAGGGAGACTGATTCCTCCAGCTCCGTTTTTATTTCTCAAGATTGTTTTGGGAGAGACCTTTAAGGTGGCAGAGGAGTAAGACATGGAGATCACCTTCCTCCCCACAAATACATCACAAATACATCTACATGTGGAACAACTCCTACAGAACATATACTGAATGCTGGTAGAAGACCTCAGACTTCCCAAAAGGCAAGAAACTCCCCATGTACCTGGGCAGGGCAAAAGAAAAAAGAAAACACAGAGACAAAAAAATAGGGACAGGACCTCACCTCTGGGAGGGAGCTGTGAAGGAGGAAAAGTTTCCACACATTAGGAAGCCCCTTCACAGGCAGAGACGAGTGGTGGGCTGGGGGGAAGCTTCAGGGCCATGGAGGAGAGCACAGCAATATGGGTGCAGAGGGCAAAGCGGAGAGACTTCCACACAGAGGATCGGGCCTACCAGCACTCACCAGCCTGAAAGGCTTGTCTGCTCATCCGCCAAGGTGGGTGGGGGCTAGGAGCAGAGGCTCAGACTTCAGAGTTCAGATCCCAGTAGGAGGACTGGGGTTGGCTTCGTGAACACAGCCTGAAGGGGGCTAGTGCACCACAGCTAGCCCGAAGGGAGTCTGGGGAAAAGTCTAAGAGGCAAGAGACCACTGTTCCAACAGAGACCCCCTGGCTCCACGTAATATCAAATGGCAAAAGGTCTCCCAGAGATCTCCATCTCAATGCTAACACCCAGCTCCACTCAACGACCAGCAAGCTGTAGTGCTGGACACCCTATGCCAAACAACTAGCAAGACAGGAACACAATCCCACCCATTAGCAGACAGGCTGCCTAAAATCATAATAAAGTCACAGACACCCCAAAACACACCACTGGACGTGGTCCTGCCCACCAGAAAGACAAGATCCAGCCTCATCCACGAAAACACATGCACTAGTCCCCTCCACCAGGAAGCCTACACAACCCACTGAACCAACCTTAGTCACTAGGGGTAGACACCAAAAACAACGGGATCTACAAATCTGCAGCCTGCGAAAAGGAGACCCCAAACACAGTAAGTTAAACAAAATGAGAAGACAGAGAAACACACAGCAGATGAGGGAGCAAGGTAAAAACCCACCAGGGCAAACAAATGAAGAGGAAACAGGCAGTCTACCTGAAAAATAATTCATAATAATGATAGTAAAGGTGATCCAAAGTCTTGGAAATAGAATGGAAAAAATACAAGAAACGTTTAACAAGAACCTAGAAGAACTAAAGAGAAAACAATGAAGAACAACACAATAAATGAAATTAAAAATTCTCTAGAAGGAATCAACAGCAGAATAACTGAGGCAGAAGAACAGATAAGTGACCTCGAAGATAAAATAGTGTAAATAATTACTGCAGAGCACAATAAAGAATGAGAAGAGTTGAGGACAGTCTCAGAGACCTCTGGGACAATATTAAGTGCACCAACATTCGAATTATAGGGGTGCCAGAAGAAGAAGAGAAAAAGAAAGGGACTGAGAAAATATTTGAAGACATTATACTTGAAAACTTCTGTAATATGGGAAAGGAAATAGTTAGTCAAGCCCAGGAAGTGCAGAGAGTCCCATACAAGATAAATTCAAGGAGAAACACACCAAGACACATATCAATCAAATTATCAAAAACTAAATACAAAGAAAAAATATTAAAATCAGCAAGGGAAAAATAACAACTAACATACAAGGGAATCCTCATAAGGTTAATAGCTGATCCTTCAGTAGAAACTCTGCAAGCCAGAAGAGAATGGCAGGACAAATTCGAAGTGATGAAAGGGAAAAACTTACAACCACGATTACTCTACCCAGAAAGGATCTCATTGAGATTCGACAGAGAAATTCAAACCTTTACAGACTAGCAAAAGCTAAGAGAATTCAGCACCACCAAACCAGCTTTACAACAAATGCTAAAGGAACTTCTTAAGGCAGGAAACACAAGAGAAGGAAAACACCTACAAAAACAAACCCAAAACAATGAAGAAAATGGGAATAGGAACATACATATCAATAATTACCTTAAGTTTAAATGGATTAAATGCTCCAACCAAAAGACATAGACGGGCTGAATGGATACAAAAACAAGACCCGTATATATGCTGTCTACAAGAGACCCACTTCAGACCTAGGGATACATACAGACTGAAAGTGAGGGGATGGAAAAAGACATTCCATGCAAATGGATACCAAAGGAAAGCTGGAGTAGCAATTCTCATATCAGACAAAATAGACTTTAAAATAAAGACTATTACAAGAAACAAAGAAGGACACTACATAACGATCAAGGGATCAATCCAAGAAGAAGATGTAACAATTGTAAATATTTATGCACCCAACATAGGAGCACCTCAATACATAAGGCAAATGCTAACAGCCATAAAAGGGGAAAGCGACAGTAACACAATCATACTAGGGGACTTTAACAGCCCACTTTCACCAATGGACAGATCATCCAAAATGAAAATAAATAAGGAAACACAAGCTTTAAGTGATACATTAAACAAGATGGACTTAATTGATATTTATAGGACATTCCATCCAAAAACAACAGAATACACTTTCTTCTCAAGGGCTCATGGAACATTCTCCAGGATAGATCATATCTTGGGTCGCAAATCAAGCCTTGGTAAATTTAAGAAAACTGAAATCATATCAGGTATCTTTTCCAACCACAACGCTATGAGACTAGATATCAATTACAGGAAAAAATCTGTAAAAAATACAAACACATGGAGGCTAAACAATACACTAAATAACCAAGAGATTACTGAAGAAATCAAAGAGGAAATTAAAAAATACCTAGAAACAAATGCCAGTGAAAAAACGATGACCCAAAACCTATGGGATGCAGCAAAATCAGTTCTATAAGAGGGAAGTATAAAGCAATACAGTCGTACCTCAATAAACAACTCAAATAAACAACCTAACCTTATACCTAAAGCAATCAGAGAAAGAAGAACAAAAAAACCTCAAAGTTAGCAGAAGGAAAGGAATAATAAAGATCAGATCAGAAATAAACAAATAAATGAAGGAAACAATAGCAAAGATCAATAAAAGTAAAAGCTAGTTCTTTGAGAAGATAAACAAAATTGATAAACCATTAGCCACACGCATGAAGAAAAAAAGGGAGAAGACTCAAATCAATAGAATTAGAAGTGAAAATAGAGAAGTAACAACTGACACTGCAGAAATACAAAGGATCATGAGAGATTACTACAAGCAACTATATGTCAATAAAATGGACAATCTGGAAGAAATGGACACATTCTTAGAAAAAGCGCAACCTTCCGAGACCAAACCAGTAAGAAATAGAAAATATAAACAGACCAATCACAAGCACTGAAACTGAGACTGTGATATAAAAATCTTCCAACAAACAAAAGCCCAGGACCAGATGGCTTCACAGGCGAATTCTATCAAACATTTAGAGAACAGCTACACCTATCCTTCTCAAACTCTTCCAAAATATAGCAGAGGGAGGAACACTCCCAAACTCATTCTATGAGGCCACCATCACCACCAAACCAGAAAAAGATGTCAAAAAGAAAGAAAACTACAGGCCAATACCACTGATGAACATAGATGAAAAAATCTTCAACAAAGTACTAGCAAACAGAATCCAACAGCACATTAAAAGGATCATACACCATGATCAAGTGCGGTTAATCCCAGGAATGCAAGGATTCTTCAATATACGCATATCAATTAATGTGATACACCATATTAACAAATTGAAGCAGAAAAACCATATGATTATCTCAATAGATGCAGAAAAAGCTTTCGAGAAAATTCAACACCTATTTATGATAAAAACCCTCCAGAAAGTAGGCATAGAGGGAACTTACCTCAACATAATAAAGGCCATATATGACAAACCCACAGCCAACATCGTTCTCAATGGTGAAAAACTGAAACCATTTCCTCTAAGATCAGGAACAAGACAAGGTTGTCCACTCTCACCACTATTATTCAACATAGTTTTGGAAGTTTTAGCCACAGCAATCAGAGAAGAAAAAGAAATAAAAGGAATCCAAATCGGAAAGAAGAAGTAAAGCTGTCACTGTTTGCAGATGACATGATACTATACATAGAGAATCCTAAAATCTACACAAAGACTCATAAATAAAAATATTCTTTACATATAGCAAAAAGAAAAAAGGGAAACAAAAATATTATTTGTTGGCAAATAGTTAAATAAATTATGGTATATTCATCCAATCAAATATTATACAGCTATGATTTTTTGAAGAATATTAATCACATGAAAAAAGGCACCCACTTAATGTTAAATAAAAACAGCAGATACTAACCTAAATACATAGTACTAGTCCAATTACACTAAAATGTACATAGATATGCAATATATCAGTACACAGAAAAACAGTGAAGGAATTACATTAAAGTTCAACAACTCTAAATACAGATTTTTATTTTTTTCTTCCAACTTCTCTGTATTTTTAAAATTCTCTAATTGAATTCTCTATAATTTAGAAAGATATTAATTCTTTCAAAAAAAAAAACCTAGTAAATGAGTCTTTAGCTCTATATTACATAATTTAAATGTTCAATTCCACTTACCTGTTGTCATAGTTGGACTAAACAGCCCCAGTACTGACATGCTAGAATAGGAGATCAGGTCTTTATGTAATTTCCCACTTAAATATTCTTCTGCTTCTTGGACAGACGTAATATTCACTGGGCATGAAATCCTGTTGCTGGATGAATATTTAACTATATTCAAAATTCATTTTTAAAGATACTTTTCAGCTTGTAAAAAAAATAGTAAAATATACTGAACGTAGCATATTCCACAAGACAAGCATCTGACAAAGTAAAGACAATTAAATACTATTCTAAACAAAAAATCAGCCTCATTAAACAAAACTTCTATCTTTCTAAAGGTGATGGAATGTAGTAGATAGGCTCGGCTCATTAGTGTTTCCCCTGTGATCTCAATTCATACCTCCTTAACCTATCCAAAGTGTGTCAAAAAAGTATGTGAATTAGAAGTTTTATAGACCTAATATTTTTAAAATCTTAGGGTGAAGCTGAATACTTACAGCTTGATAAATTTTAGGAGATCTTCAGTTCCTAGCATACCAGTGTAAGATACTGGGTTCTCGCCTTCCCTGTACATCTTTACAACAGGAAATTCAGTAACATTTTGCTTGGCACATACATGAGACCAATCTGCACAGTTTACTCTAGTAAGCAGCATAGTAGAGGTGCCTAAATAAAAGGAAAATGCACATTTTACAAATGTTAATGTAGAAAACTCATTTGTTGAGAATTGTCAATATTTTTTATATCCCATTCTTTTATTTAATGCTTATTGGAGTATAATGGCTTCACACTAGTGTCAGTTTCTGTTGCACAACAAAGCCAATCAGCCATATGCATACACATGTCCCCATATCTCCTCCCTCGCACCCCTCTAGGTCATCGTAAAGCACCAAGCTGATCTCTCTGTGCTATGTTGCTGCTTCCCACCAGCCAACTATTTTATATCCGGTAGTGTATATATGTCGATGTTACTCTCACTTTGCCCCAGCTTCGCCCTCCCACTCCATGTCCACAAGTCCATTTTCTATGTCTACCTCTTTATTCCTGCCCTGCAACTAGGTTCATCAGTACCATTTTTGGGGGGGGGGGGAGAGGGGGATTCCATATATATGCGTTAGCATAGGTTATTTGTTTTTCTCCTTCTTACTTCACTCTGTATGACAGACTCTAGGTCCATCCACCTCACTACAAATAACTCAATTTTGTTCCTTTTTATGGCCAAGTAATATTCCATTGTATACATGTGTCCCATCTTCTTTATCCATTCATCTGTTGATGGACACTTAGGTTGCTTCCATGGCCTGGCTATTGTAAATAGAGCTGCAATGAACACTGTGGTACATGACTCTTTTTGAATTATGGTTTTCTCAGGGGATACGCCCAGTAGTGGGATTGCTGGGTCGTATGGTAGTTCCATGTTTAGTTTTTTAAGGAACCTCCATACTGTTTTCCATAGTGGTTGTATTAATTTACATTCCCACCAACAGTGCAGAAGGGTTCCCTTTTCACCACGCCCTTTCCAGCATTTATTGTTTCTAGATTTTTTGATAATAACCATTCTGACCGGCATGAGGTGATACCTCTTTGTAGTTCTGATTTGCATTTCACTACTAATTAGTGATGTTGAGAATCTTTTCATGTGCCTCTTGGCCATCTGTATGCCTTCCTTGGTGAAATGTCAATTTAGGTCTTCTGCCCATTTTTTAACTGGATTTTTTTTTTGATATTGAGCTCCATGAGCTGTCTGTATATTTTGGAGATGATCCTTTGTCTGTTGTTTCATTTGCAAATATTTTCTCCCATTCTGAGGGTGGTCTTTTTTTGTCTTGTTTATGGTTTCCTTGGCTGTGCAAAAGCTTTTAAATTTAATTAAGTCCTATTTGTTTATTATTTTTTTTTATTTGTTACTCTAGGAGGTGGGAGAAAAAAGATCTTATGTCAAAGAGTGTTTTTCCTCTAAGAGTTTTATAGTGTCTGGTCTTACATTTGAGTCTTTAATCCATTTGGAGTTTATTTTTGTGTATGGTGTTAAGTAGTGTTCTAATTTCATTCTTTCATGTGTAGCTGTCCAGTTTTCCCAGCACTTATTGAAGAGTTTGTCTTTTCTCCATTGTATGTTCTTGCCTCCTTCGTCGTAAATTAAGTGCCCATATGTGCCTGGGTTTATCTCTGGGCATTCTATCCTGTATCATTGATCTATATTTCTGTTTTTGTGCCAGCACCATACTGTCTTCATTACTGTAGCTTTGTGGTATAGTCTGAAGTCAGGGAGCCTGGTTCCTCCAACTCCATTTTTGTTTCTCAAGATTGCTTTGGCTATTCGGGATCTTTTGTGTTTCCATATGAATTGCAACATTTTTTGTTCTAATTCTGTGAAGGATCCCATTGGTAGTTTGATAGGGATTGCATTGAATTTGTAGATTGCTTTGAGGAGTATAGTCATTTTCACAATATTGAATCTTCTACTCTAAGAACATGGTATATTTCTCCATCTGTTTATGTCATCTTTGATTTCTTTCAGCATTGTTTTATACTTTCTGAGTACAAGTCTTTTGCCTCCTTAGGCAGGTCTATTCCTAGGTATTTTATTCTTTTTGTTGCAGTGGTAAATGGGAGTGTTTCCTTAATTTCTCTTTCTGGTTTTTCGTTGTTGGTGTATAGGAATGCCAGAGATTCCTGTGCATTAATTTTGTATCCTGCAACCTTACCAAGTTCATTGATTAGTTCTAGTAGTTTTCTGGTGGCATCTTTAGGATCTTCTATGAATAGTATCATGTCATTGGCAAACAGTGACAGTTTTACTTCTTCTTTTCCAATTTGTATTCCTTTTATTTCTTTCTCTTCTCTGATTGCTGTGGCAAGGACTTCCAAAACTATGTTGAATAACAGTGGCGAGAGTGGACATCCTTGTCTTTTTCCTGATCTTAGTGGAAATGCTTTCAGTTTTTTACCATTGAGTATGATGCTTGCTGTGGGTTTGTCATATATGGCCTTTATTATGTTGAGGTAGGTTCCCTCTATGCCCATTTTCTGGAGAGTTTTATCATAAATCAATGTTGAATTTTGTCAAAAGCTTCTCCTGCATCTATTGAGATAATCATATGGTTTTTATTCCTGAATTTGTTAACGTGGTGTATCACACTGATTGATTTGCATATATTGAAGAATCCTTGCATCCCTGGGATAAATCCCACTTGATCATGGTGTACGATCCTTTTAATGTGCTGTTGGATTCTGTTTGCTAGTATTTTGTTCAGGATTTTTGCATCTATGTTCATCAGTGATATTGGTCTATAATTTTCCTTTTTTTGTGATATCTTTTTCTGGCTTTGGTATCAGAGTGATGTGCTTTGTAGAATGAATTTGGGAGTGTTTCTTCCTCTGCAAATTTTTGGAAGAGTTTGAAAAGGATCAGTGTTAGCTCTTCTCTAAATGTTTGATAGAATTCGCCTGTGAAGCCATCTGGTCCTGGACTTCTGTTTGTTGGAAGATTTTTATTTCTGGTTTCAATTTCATTACTTGTGATAGGTCTGTTTATACTTTTAATTCTTCCTGGTTCCATCTTGGAAAGTTCTGTCCATTTGTCCAAGAATTTGTCCATTTCTTTGTCGTTGTCCATTTTATTGGCGTATAGTTGTTTTTAGTAGTTTCTTATAATCCTTTGTATTTCTGAAATGTCAGTTGTGATTTCTCCTTTTACATTTCTAATTTTATTGATTTGAGTCCTCTTCCTTTTTTTCTTGATGAGTCTGGCTAAGGGTTTATCAATTCTGTTATCTTCTCAAAGAACAACCTTTTAGTTTTATTGATCTTTGCTATTGTTGTCTTTGTTTCTATTTCATTTGTTTCTGCTCTGATCTTTATGATTTCTTTCCTTCTACTGACTTTGGGTTTTCTTTGTTCTTCTTTCTCTAGTTGTTTTAAGTGTAGGGTTAGATTGTTTGACAATTTTCTTGTATCTTGAGGTGAGACTGTATTGCTATAAACTTCCCTCTTAGAACTGCTTTTACTGCATCTCATAGGTTTGGGGTCATTGTGATTTCATCAACATTTGTTTCTATGTATTTTTTTTATTTCTTCTTTGATTTCTTCAGTGATTTCTTGGTTATTTAGTAGTGCACTGTTTAGCCTCCATGTATTTGTGTTTTTTACAGGTTTTTTTCCTGTAATTGATTTCCAATCTCATAGCGTTGTGGTCAGAAAAGTTGCATAATACAATTTCAATTTTCTTAAATTTTCCAAGGCTTGATTTGTGACCCAAGATGTGATCTATCCTGGAGAACGTTCCATGTGCACTTGAGAAGAAAGTGTATTCTGACACTTTTGGGTGAAATGTTCTATAAGTATCAATTAGATCTATCTGGTCTATTGTGTCATTTAAAGTTTGTGATTATTTATTTTCTGTCTGGATGATCTATCCATTGGTGTAAGTAGGGTGTTAAAATCCCCTACTATTATTGTGTTACTGTCAATTTCTCCTTTCATGGTTGTTAGCATTTTCCTTATGTATTGAGGTGCTCCTATGTTGGGTACATAAATATTTCTAATTGTTATATCTTCTTCTTGGATTGATCCTTTGATCATTATGTAGTGTCCCTCCTTATCTCTTATAACAGTCTTCATTTTAAAGTCTATTTTATCTGATATGAGTATTGCTACTCCAGCTTTCTTTTGATTTCCATTTGCATGGAATATCTTTTTCCATCCCTTCACTTTCAGTCTGTATGTGTCTCTAGGTCTGAAGTGGGTCTCCTGTAGACAGCATATATATGGGTCTTGTTTTTGTATCCATTCAACCAGTCTGTGTCGTTTGGTTGGGGCAGTTAATCCATTTACATTCAAGGCTACTATCGAAATGTATGTTCCTATTACCATTTTCTTAATTGTTTCGGGTTTGTTTTTGTGGGTCTTTTTCTTCTCTTGTGTTTCCCACTTAGAGAAGTTTCTTTAGCATTTATTGTAAAGCTGGCTTGGTGGTACTGAATTCTCTTAGCTTTTGCTTATCTGAAAAGCTTTCGACTTCTCCATCAAATCTGAATGAGATCCTTGCTAGGTAGAGTAATCTTGGTTGTAGGTTTTTCTCTTTCATCACTTTAAGTATATCCTGCCATTCCCTTCTGGCCTGCAGAGTTTCCGCTGAAAAATCAGCTGATAACCTTATGGGGATTCCTTTGTATGTTATTTTTTGTTTTTCCCTTGATGCTATTTTTTTTCTTTGAACTTAATTTTTGTTGGTTTAATATATGTATTGGTGTGTTTTTCCTAGAGTTTATGCTGTATGGGACTCTCTGTGCTTCCTGGACTTGATTGGCTATTTCCTTTCCCATGTTAGGGAAGTTTTCAACTATAATCTCTTCAAATATTTTCTCAGACCCTTTCTTTTTCTCTTCTTCTTCTGGGACCCCAGTAATTCGAATGTTGGTGCGTCTCGTGTTGTCCCAGAGGTCTCTGAGATTGTCTTCAATTCATTTCAATCTTTTTTCTGCTCCTCACCAGTTATTTCCACCATGTTGTCTTCCAGCTCACTTATTCGTTCTTCTGTCTCCGTTATTCTGTTATTGATTCCTTCTAGTGTATTTTTCATTTCCGTTATTGTGGTGTTCATCTCTGTTGTTTGTTCTTTACTTCTTCTAGATCTTTGTTAAACATTTCTTGTATTTTGTCAACCCATGCCTCCATTCTATTTCCAAGATTCTGGATCATCTTTATTATCATTACTATAAATTGGTGCTGAGATGGGGACCTCCTTGAGACCTCACTCTGATGAATATTCCCTGGGATCTGAGGTTCTCTGTTAGTCCAGTCGTTTTGACTCGGAGTTCCCACTGCAGGAGCTTCGGCCAGACCCCGGGCTTGTGAACCAGGATCCTGCAAGCTGCCGGTTCACTTTGGGGTCCTCCCATCTCCTTGGGGATCAGAGTCCCCCACCAGCAGCCGGCAGGCGTCCTAGTTGTGGGGAGATGCTATCTCTGCATCTTCCAACCTCACCATCTTGACCCCGCCTCTATATCCCATTCTTATTACAACTTCTCAGCAGCATGAAACACTCAAGCTGAAACACTCTCTTCCCTTGATTTTCTGCACCACCTTCCTCTGTTGGCTCCCATCCCCACCCCTGACTCTCTAGCTGCTCCTTTTTGGTCCCTCTTGCAGGCTCTTCTACCAGTGGAGTCAGGAGTTCCCCTAAGGCTCAGTTTAAGCTGCTTTCTCTTCTTGTTCTACCCTCTCTTCTAGACAATCTCAATAATCATCGACAACCTAATGAATCCTAAATTTATAGCTTTGGCCCAGGCTCATCCTTTAAAGTTCCAGACCAATGTATTCTTACTGCCTTCTCTAGTTCCCTTTGAACAGAAACATCCTCAAACTCAAGATGTCTAAAACAAATATGGTTTCTTTCCTCTGAATAGTGGTGAATGTTGCCATCTTTGTATAACTCGGAAAACAAAGTATCATCTCTTGCGCTTCCCCATTCCTAAACTCCATAGGTCTAATCACATCAATCAGCATGCCCTTCAATTTTACCACCTGAATTTTAAATACCTCTTATATCTGTCCCTCTCTCTTCACTGCCACCATTTATCATTTCTCCTAATTTATCTCCCTGAATTCGATATGTCTCTACACTGAAGCTAGAGATATCTTTTCAAAACTCAAATCTACTTTGCTACCAGCCCACACCCACCAGTTTCTGCAGTCAGGTCTTTTCACCCCTTCAGATCTCTGCACGTGTGACCACTTCAAGGAAGCCTCCTCTGACACCCTGATCTGCATCAGATTCCTATGCTCTTAGAGGACCAAGCTCTTTCCCCTATCTCATCATGTAATTATGTACTCATCTGTGTTGTTGTACAATTAGAGCTCTCTGAGAGTAGGGACTGTGTCTGTTTTCCTTGTCACTGGTTTTCCAGCACCTAGAGTGGTCCTTGAACATGAAACACCTTAAATATGTGTGTGAATAAACTAACACATGGAATTCATTTAGGGCTTCACATACCCATCCTGTCTAAATATTATAATTTATTTATTTAAAATATTATAATTTCTTCTCAGCCCAAGAAAACACATCATAGTGGAATCCCAAAGAGAAATTTCTACTTGTTCTATACTAATACAGTTGACCCTTGAATAACACAGGTTTCAACTGTGCAGGTCCACTTATATGTGGATGTTTTTCAATAGTAAATATTACAGTACTACACATTCCAAGGTTGGATGAATCCATGCATATGGAACCTCAGATATGGCGCAACCATGTATACAGAGGGCCAAATCTGTTATTCTTGCATTTTCTACTGCACGGAGGGTCAACATTCCTAATCCTTGTGTTGTTTAAGTCAACTGTATATGCAAAGCCCTCCAAAATGTGTAACTAATTAGGTGAAGAGATATCAAAAAACAAATGACAAAGCACCACACAACTCAGCTAATGAAAGGAAAGAATAAATTCAAATAAAAGGAAACTTTAATATAATATTAGATCAAAGAAGGAATCTTTGTGTATCAATATAGGTTATATCCTACTTTAAGATGTTATCTACCCATATGACTAAACTTGTGAAATGCAGTATTTTAATATTTTATTGCCAAAAGTTTTAATACTGAAAATTCTTTCTTACATTTTAAATGATCCTAGATTATATCTCATAGATGCAATAACTTACTACCTTAGATTTAGTGTTAGCAATCTGTTTGATAATATAGGCAGGGTCTAGTCTGTCTTATTCACCACTATAAACCTGCTGCCTAGTACAATGTCTGTTACATATTATGTGCCCAATAAAAATTTGTGAAATGTGCCCTGATATTTCTTCGTGAACAAATTTTCAATGTTTACACTAAAGTATATTAATACCTGAATATTGTATGTGCATATAAACAAAAATAAATCCTTATTCCTTGTAAAGTTGGATCTACTCTATAAAGTTCTCTTATCCTTTATTTTAATCATTTAGTCAATAAATATCTAGTGGTGCTTGTACTGGTGCTTGTTCAGACAATATCATATTATGTACTGCCACCCAAGGATGGAACATGGTGTTATTACAAATGTAGTTCTTTCCCTTCAATAAGCATCCTCAATGGGTCTACTGCTAAAAATGTTATTATTCCTTTGTCCAAGTTGAAAACTTTGATGTTATCTTTAAAACTGGAAAAAGAATATTGATACATATCATTAAAAGTTATAAGGCTACTTATACTGAAGTTATCACATTTTAATTTTCTTTCCTGTAAAATGGTTTCAATACTTAATCATGTTTCAAATGGAAATAGTCTAATATTCTAAGTTGACTGTAGTATTACATTCCACATACTTTATCAATGCAGCAATTCCAAATAGGGGTCTTAATTTAAAAGAAAAACAAAGCAAAACAGACTCTCTTAGCTACAGATACTATGTAATTATAAAAACTTGACATTTGCTGCCACCTTGTGACTGACTATAAAATATTCTCCATCCTCTTGTACTAAGAGATAAAAAGTGGCTTTTTCCCAAATCAACATGAGAGATTACAGGACTAAAGGACCAAAGTATTACAATATTTTCCCAATTTACAAAATTACAGTATAGGCTTCACCATAGACACAAAACACTATTCTTACATATAGTATGCATTTCTATATTAAGCCTCATGAACTTCCAAAACAATCCATTTATCTGATATCTAATTACTAACAGGATTGTTATTCATAAAGAACATACTAATCAAAAAAGGAATCAAGCCCTTGGGTTGGTTATCTGCTTTTTTTTTTTTTTTTTTTTTTGCGGTACGCAGGCCTCTCACTGTTGTGGCCCCTCCCGTTGCGGAGCGCAGGCTCCGGATGCGCAGGCTCAGTGGCCATGGCTCACGGGCCCAGCTGCTCCGCGGCATGTGGGATCCTCCCGAAACGGGGCACGAACCCGTGTCCCCTGCATCGGCAGGCGGACTCTCAACCACTGCGCCACCAGGGAAGCCCTGGTTGTCTGCTTTTTTATTCTACAAACACATACAACCAAGAGTCCTTGCACTGAGGGGTCACATCTTTATTTGGTCATTAACAGAGAAGAAAGTAAGAGAATCTTTTTCCATTTTCATTTGGTATCTAACCAAATGGCCTGGGGAGGGGGGAATAATTCTATTATTCAGGGACATTATCCAATTACTATTTCATTGTGGTTTATATTTTCCCCCTTTTTCTTTCTTCTAATTATTTACCAATAAGGCTGGAAAACCTAAGAGAAGAAACTTAAATCTGTCTATAAATTGCCACCATAAAGGAGAATCTAAAAGAGAATGACAAGATTGCTTTAAAAAAAAAAAAAAGTTAAGGGGCTTCCCTGGTGGTGCAGTGGTTGAGAGTCCGCCTGCCAATGCAGGGGACATGGGTTCGTGCCCCGTTTCGGGAGGATCCCACATGCCACGGAGTAGCTGGGCCCGTGAGCCATGGCCACTGAGCCTGCGCGTCCAGAGTCTGTGCTCCGCAACGGGAGAGGCCACAACAGTGAGAGGCCCGTGTACCGCAAAAAAAAAAAAAAAAAAAGTTAGGGATCACAGTATCTATAGACTTAATCATCTCTTCACTTGGGGAATGAAATAATCAAAAGTTGGATCAAATGTGGTTGGGAAATGAATGGAAGAGAAATGGTTCAAAAATGATTTTTTATACCTCTGATGTTTTTATTACTGTAGAAGATGTTGCATTTAGGATTGACTTTCTGGAATCAATTTCTTGAGTTCACAAAAGTCCTCAATATATAAGTTGTATACCAGTACACATTTTCCACTAAATAAAACAAAATTTATGAAACTCTACTACATTTGCTTAATCATTTACTCAACAATTATTAAACACCAGATATTCTGTAATGTAATGCAATGCACCAAGTCCAGTGAGCCGAGTATAAGACACACTCTCCACCCATAAGGAACTTACTAAAAAATGAAAGAGCCTGTAAGCTAGTGCCTCAAAACTAAATGGTGGATGCATTCCTGGAGTAGCCAAGAAAAAGCCTATTTAGCCATAATAGCTTTTATTAACAAGAAAAATAGAGTAGAGGAAATCATATTAAAGATACAAAGCATGATATATTCTGTCTTATTCAAGTGATTACAAAACATTATACTTACCTAAGCCAACACTATCTGTCTCTTACTAATGCTAAGAGGCCTCCCTACTCCTCCTTTTTTCTTTGCTGGGATGGTGGCATAGACATTTTGAGTTCATTCCTTGGATTCTTATTTGTCTACCACTGAATCAGGTTTCATAGAATAGTTAAAATAAAAAGATCCTGGCTATTAAAAAATATCCTAACTGTATAGCTTCAAGAACACTGGTATCTTAGTTCCTTCATTAGGATGTGGTCTTATCTATCAAAATTTTATTTAATAGTATTTAGTATATATAGTATTTAGTATATATTTAATAATATTTAACAGTAACTGGCACAGAGTAGGCACTAATAAATGTTTGCTGAATGACTGAATTCAGCCAAAAAGATTACTGGATTAACTATGTAGCTACAAGACAGTTTTATGAAGACAATCAAAGTGAATGCTTCTGAGAGTTCTGAAACTCATGGTTCATTAACTTATTAACCTTGGAGACACAAACATAATAACCTGAAATTTTACATGGGTTTCTACATCTTTAGCATGACACAGTTATACAAATAGCTATGGCTCAAAATCAGGAAAATAAGCATGCATACCACAGTATACCTTTCAACTTAATTGCCACATCGATGTAGGACTGCAGAAATGCCATGGATACTGCCTGCCCTACGTTAAAATAAAAAATTAAACAGATATTACAATGTACATATCTCTAAAGCAGTGGTCCTCAACCTTTTTGGCACCAGGGACTGGTTTCGTGGAAGACAATTTTTCCACGGACTGGAGGGTAAGGGGATGGTTTCGGGATGATTCAAGCACATTACATTTATTATTATTATTATTACATTGTAATATATAATGAAATAATTATACGACTCACCACAATGCTGACAGGAGGCAGAGCTCAGGCAGTAATGCGAGCAATGGGGAGCGGCTATAAATACAGATGAAGTTTCGCTGGCTTGCCTGCTGCTCACCTCCTGCTGTGTGGCCCGGTTCCTAACAGGCCACAGACCAGTACACGTCCATGGCCCGGGGGTTGGGGACCCCTGCTCTAAAGCATCCATACTTATATATAACAAACATATAGATTTATGGGGTTTCCCCAAATTGTTATTTATTAGTAAGAAATATCCTAGTACGCAGTAGTCAATATTGTTCAAACAGTTAAGAGGGTTTCTACGTTCATACTGCAAGGAGTATACTTGAACAGCTATTGTTTGAGGATAAAAGCAATATAGTGCCTATAAATCTATAATAACTGTTAATCAGTCGTTAGCTTGAAGAACAATAATTTTTCTAAATTAGTAAGCTTAACATCTAGTTTAATCATGAACCTTCAATTTGTAAGTCAGATATATATAATCAGTTTTACAACCCCAGAATCAGCTAGAAGTAAATATTTCAAAGTGTGGAACATATGAAAATTATGTCACTTTAAAATGTGCAATAACAGAATGCAAAAATAAAGTCTGCCTACTTTAAATGCCCTAATATGCAATACAGTAGTCACCTCTAAAGGCTCATACTCACAGCTAGCATAGAAAAGCACTATGCTGTCAGAAGCTGTTACTGTCGCATTAAATGTCTCTTCTGTTAGTTCCACTGTGAGTTCCAAAGGTAACTGTCTCTTCCTGTCTCTGTAAACAGTTTCTGCCACTTCATCATCTTGAATATCTAAAATGTTTGAAGAGGAATTAATATAAATATAAATGTATAATTTTAAAAATTTAAGCTCTTCTCCCAGGCAAGCATGTGAAAATTTGGTATTTTATAAAAACTTCTGAATTCATACAATCTTAATATTTAAAATGCATGATATTTAGAAAACTTTCCAGTTGTCTGGCTTCCTATCTTAAATGACTCTCAGATGCTTCCTGACCCAGAAATTGTCAAGTTTTAGTCAATTCCAAAAGGCGTTAAACTTGTCAAGAAATAATATAAATATTGCTCTTTTATTTCTAATCAACATATTAATTTATAAGCCAAAGAAGTCCTACCATACATATTTGACAGTGTTTCTTTAGCTTCTACTACATGCCAAGCACTGTGACAGACACTAAGGAAAGTGGTAAACAAAACAGACATAGTCCCTGACCACTTAGAGCCTCTATCTATGGAAAACTCAGTCAATAAACTGATCACTAAATAAATATATAACTATAAATGTGATCAGTTTAAGAGGAAAGGTAAAATACACAGTGAGAGATTTTAACAGAGAGATTTAGATTGGGAGATCCAAAGTCCACCAGATAGAGAATCAATAAAAGGATGTTTTAGGCAAAGGGAAAACACATGCAAAACTCTGAGAAATAAGAGCTAAGCATATTCTAGGTACTGAGGGAAGGCAAATTTGACTAAAACAAGATGGCCTGAAGAAATAACATCAGAAAACTCTAGGCTAGACAGTAGCTGGATTATAAGAGGCCATATAAGCCAAGAATTTTGAATTTTATTCTAAGTGTATTGAGTTAAGGGTGGATTCTGAATATGTAAAAAACTTTCACTAACCACAATATATAGAAATATTGAATCATTATGGTGTTCAACTAACATGTTACATGTCAATTAAATCTTAAAAAAAAAAAATTTTCATTAAGATAGACAGATAGACCCATCCACCCACCCATTCATCCATCCATCAAAGTATGTGGTAAAAAAATAAAAAACACATTATGAATTCACAAATATCCTATTGGAATTTATATAGATTGTATGATAACACTGGAGGGACATCTAACTTGATAAGAGAGACAAGCTTCCTAGAAGAGTTGACACAAGATGAACATTAAAAGAAAAATAAAACTTAGGCAGGCAGTAGAGGCATATGGAGTAAAAGGGACAGCATGTACAAAGCAACAGTGGCATGAAAAATCATGATGAAGTTGAAATCTGAACACTGACTCTCTGATATTAAGAATTATTGTTAACTTTGTAGATGTAGTAATAGCATTAATTATGTTAATTTTAAAAGGAGAATCCTTACATTTCTGAAATACACAGGGAAATATTTATGGATGAATTTGTATGTTTGGAATTTGCTGCAAAATAATAAAGGGAGGGCAGTGATTGGAATAGGATTAGCCATAAACTGATGGTGGCTGGGCGAGGCCAGGTAATGGGTACCTGGAGATTTGTTCTATTATGCTGTCTGCTTTATGGTAAGTTTATAATTCTCTGTAACAAGATATTAAAAAGAAAGGAAGGGAGGAAGTGAGAAAGGCAATGCATTCAGAAAACTAAATTATTATTTTCCATATGATTGCTAATACTATAAAATAAAATACTAGGTCTGGATTTCAGTACCCTACTGGCAATTTTTAGCTGTGTAACTCTAGTCAATTATATAACTCTGTGTCTCAATATTCAAACCTGTGAAACATAAGAGTTCGACTATTAATTTTAAGGTACTTTTAAATACCACATTCTATGGCACTAAAAGTTATGCCCTCAATACCAAAATTAATAAAGGCCAATTTTCTCATTTACTGTATTTTTTTCTTATTATTCATGTATTTTCATTTTCCTGCCAGTCCATTCTTATTTCCCAATCCATCCTTTCTTCTCTTATCTTGTCCAAACACCTCCTTCTTGCTTCCCCATTCTCTTAATAAGCCACCCTCATTTATAAATTTATAAATTTATAATTTATAAATTTATTTATTCCTCAGCTCAAACTTTCACCAATTCATATATATATATATATATATATATATATATATATATATATACACACTCACTCTCTTTAGCCACACGTTTGTTTTTCTTTTTCATACTCTCCTTTTGGAGACTTCAGTCCATTTAATTCTGATTCATCTTGTGCCCATTTCCTTTGAAGGGCATTTTTCTTTATATTCTGCTCTTACATCGTAACAAACTCTTTCCAAACCCTCATCCATGTCTCATATAAATGGGAATGAAATGAAAATGAGAAGGAAACTGTGTATATGGGCACGACATCAAACTATATTATGGGTCAGTATGGATTACAAACATAGGAAGTTAAGACCAAAAAAAAAAAACCCCAAAAAACAAAACAAAGCAAAAAATTCCACTACAAAGCAAAAAAAGAAAGCTGTTTAAGAAACATGAGAACTGGGCTGAGGAGAGAAGATAGGGGAGAGTTAGAAAAAAAGAGAAGGCAGCACCAGAGGGCAAACTAAAGCCAGAGAATCAGGAAGTAAAACAGGGGACATGGCAACAATGAAATTTTGAAACAGGCAACTACCACTGAGGACAGGAATCTTATTAAATTGACAGATAATTCCTCTGACTCTGAAGAATATATGAACCATGATAGGAATAAAGCAGGGAGCAAGAGAGCAGAACACAGATCTGCCTATACAATGACGATGCTACAGAGAAGAACTCTGGCTTAAATCACGAGCAATTCTAACCTCTGTATATCAGAAAAAAACTAGAACAGTGCTCAAACCAAGAAGCTGGTCACCAGTAACAGTTAAAGCTCAGAGCCCTTATTAAATGTATAATATAGATGTTGATCCTAATAATAAAGGGACCTCATGAAAACAATATGTAAATTACTTCCATCTTGGGACTCATGATAATAGGACTATATAAAAAGTATTTACGGGACTTCCCTGGTGGCGCAGTGTTTAAGAATCCACCTGCCAGTGCAGGGGACACGGGTTCGAGCCCTGGTCCGGGAAGATCCCACGTGCCGCAGAGCAACTAAGCCCGTGTGCCACAACTACTGAGCCTGCGAGCCACAACTACTGAGCCTGCACACCTAGAACCCATGGTCCACAACAAAAGAAGCCACCACAATGAGAAACCCGCGCACTGCAACGAAGAGTAGCTCCCGCTCGCTGCAACTAGAGAAAGCCCACGCACAGCAACAAAGACCCAACACAGCCAAAAATAAATAAATTAATTAATTATTTAAAAAGTGTTTACTAAATGGGACTCATGATAATAGTACTATATAAAAATTCAAGTATTTGCTAAATGGGATACAAGAATGCACAAGACATAATCCCTGCCTTAGAAATTTTATAGACCAATAGAGAGAAAAGTAAATAAGCAATTTCAGAATAGGACTGATGTTATAAAAGAAGTACTAGGAATGATAATGATCGTAAGTAAGATTTCAAGTCAGAATGCTCCACATGCCATTTGTGTGACATTGGGCAGATCACTTAACTGAGCTAAAACACAGATTTTTTCCTCTACAAAACGAAGGTGACCTCAGCTAACTCAGAGGACAGCTATCAAAGTAAATAATGAGTGGGAAATAGCCTTGAAAACTATAGAATACTTCAAAAATGTAAGCAATAAAAAGAAAAACAGAAATAACATATTAAAAAGAATTATTAAAATGTTATCAAAATTTACTCCCTATACTGCTAACAATTGGATTCATTTACAACTACAAATACAACTATATTTATCAGAATTTCATATCCTAATAGGAATAATAAAAATAAAATATCATACTGTGGCTCCTGGGTCCTTTTTAAACATGAGTAGACCAGTAGGGCTGAAAGAACTGATGTGGAGGATAAAGACACACTTGTGGAAAGCTAGAAGCCTGACATGTAACAATGAAGGGTATCGCACTAAACAAAATAGAGCATCCTTATATCTTTACACCTCATCAAGTTGCTAAAATGAAATTCAAAATTAATTTCTTCAGGCCTCTTCACATTCTTGAATGTGACAGTTAATTCACTGAAATTTCACTGACCTTAAGGATGTTGGGCATAAATGGGAGGGGAGCACGATCATCAAAAAAACATATTACCCATATCTGGACCTTCAATGTCATTGTCTTCATCTTCGTGCATTTCCTCAATGTGCATACTACTTTCCACACGGGATATGATTAAATCAATATTATTTAACACCAAAAATTCCACTGGCACTCCCTAGAAATACATTAATTTTAAAAGATATGACTAAAATATAACAAAGCATTTTAATACAAAAATGTTTTACTTGTTTGATACTAAAATGAAATGAAACTAAACCTCTGAACCTCAATTTTAATATTTTTTTAAAAAAGGTAAATTAACTCCACGATCACTATTAAAAGCATCCAAAGTATACGTTATAGAAAGATAGTGTGTGCTACTGAAAAAGAGGGCAAAAAAGAACTGCAAGTCTCGCTTGCTTCTTGTCACAATCACATTACACTGACATCTGAAGCATTTTACATATAACAGTAACTCCTACCTCAATACAATTGAGGTATAAAAATATATACAATTTTATTGCAAACAGAGACAAAATTATTTTGTATTCTACAGAAATATTCAGAATAATACTTCATCTAAAAAAATTCCACTAAAAAGTTTAATTGCCTGTTTAGCCATAAACATAAAAATACTATCTGCCCCTAGGTATTTTAAGAATACCAAATTCTATTCCATTGAAATTATTCCATTAAAATTTCTTTCACTAAGCCTCAACCAAAACATTTTTAAAACATGAAATTTTAGGCCACTGGATTATTTTAGTAAATTATCCCTGCTGCAACCTCATGATAAAACTTGAAGGGATGAGGAGTTGCTTCTTATGGATGAGCAAAGAAAGTGGTTTCTTGAGATGGAATCCACTGCTGGTGAAGATGCTGTGAAGACTGTTGAAACGACAACAAAGGATTGAGAATATTACAAAAACTAAGTTGATAAAGCAGCAGCAGGGTCTGAGAGGATTGATTCCAATTGTGAAAGACGTTCTACTCTGGGTAAAATTCTACCAACAGCATTGCTCTGTAGCATACTACAGAGAAATCTTTCAGGAAAGGAAGAGTCGATCAACGGGGCAAACTTCACTGTCGTCTGATCTTAAGAAACCGCCGCAGCCACTGCCCTGGTCGGTCAGCAGCCACGTCAACATCAAGGCGGGACTCTCCACAAGCAAAAAGATTACAACTCACTGAAGGCTCAGATGATGGTTAGCATTTTTTTAGCAATAAGGAATTTTTAAATTAAGGCATATACATTGTTCTTTTAGACATAATGCTATGGCACACTTACTAGACTACAGTATAGTATATATATAACTTTTATATGCACTGGGACAACAGCATGAACTTTAATTCTTCTACAAAACCTATTTCCCGATGACAAATTAAGTAATTTCTTACTTAGGGGTCTTTACCTAATAGTAAAAAAAGTAGCTTCAGAAAGTATTCTTTCCATTACCTGGTCAAAAAGCAAAGCATACTAGCCCCACAGTGTACACATTTGAACAATACTACAGTTCTCAAAGTATTTTCCTATTGGGTCTCATAAAACTTCTTGTAAGTTAGAAGGGGAGGTTTTACGACTATTTCACAAATGAAAAATCTGAGCTTGAAGAAGTTAATTCAGTTATCTGGACCCAGAACTAGCAGGAACAGAATCCAAGTCTTCTGACTCTTTAGCCCAGTATTCCTATCATAGACTTATGCAAGGGAATTTAAGTTTAAACTGTCTGGCAGTTCATAAACATATCAATAATTTTTTAGCATATGTATATAATATTTACAAGATGTTCAGAATTAAAGAGTTCTTAATTAAGAACAATTTAAGGAAAAAGGGACATTGACAGAAATTTACAGAGGAAATACAAATGACCTAACTAGTCAAAGTTATCAAAGACATGCAAATTAATACTGAAACTTTTTTTGTGTATAGAAATGATTTTTTTTTTTTAAGATTACTGTTCAGTACTGGCAAAGATGTATGAGAAACAAGAAATTCCAAACCCTGCTGGTAAAAGTATAACCCTTCTGGAGGGAAATTTGACAATGCATTTTAAAAGTCTTAAAAATTCCCATTTCCTTTAATAAAACTTACTTCCAGAAATTTAGCAAAAGGAAAGAATCAGAGATGTCCAAAACAGTGTACAAAAGGCAGGCATCACAGCACAATAGCAAGTAATGAAATATAACTGTACATGAAAAGCAGGATATATAGCATGATCCTAAATTTCTTTACAATATATATATAGGCAGAAGATTCACACCGCTTGGCCACAGGCCGCCTCCAGTGCCGCGGGATGTAGCGCGGGGTCCGCGGCCCCGAGCAGAGCCCACCGCCCGCCTGTCTTCCATCACAGGGAACTCTTTGCTCCCTGGGCCCTAGAGACCCCACCCTTTCCCCAAGCTGAAGCCACAGGGCATTGAGGTACCAGCCAGATGTCTTCTCACAAAGGACCTGTGGTGGCCCAGGGCAGTGGGGCTCCTGCCGGGAACAGGGAGGCTGACACAGCAGAGCTGGCTGAGCTGGGCCCCCTGCTAGAGGAGCTAGGCAAGCAGGGCATCGCCAGCCCAAGCAAAGCTGAAGAAGAGCAGGCATGCCCAGTGCCTCAGGAAGAGGAGGAGGAGGGGTGGGTGCTGACACTTCCCCTGCAAGCCCACCATGCCACGGAGAAGATGGAGGAGTTTGTGCATAAGGTCTGGGAGGGGCACTGGAGGGTCATCCGCACAACGTGCTCCCCAACTGGCTGAAGGACAACGACTACCTGCTGCACGGCCACAGGCCGCCCATGCCCTCCTTCCGGGCCTGCTTCAAGAGCATCTTCCGCATCCACATGGAGACGGGCAACTTCTGGACCCACCTGCTTGGTTTTGTGACGTTTCACTTTCTGGGAATCCTGACCATGCTGAGACCAAACACGTACTTCATGACCCCTCTTCAGGAGAAGGTGGTGCTCGGGATGTTCTTCCTGGGCGCGGGGCTCTGCCTCAGCTTCTCCTGGCTCTTTCACACTGTCTATTATCACTCAGAGAAGGTCTCTCAGACCTTTTCCCAACTGGATTATTCAGGGATTGCCCTGCTGATTACGGGGGAGCTTTGTCCCCTGGCTCTGTTACTCCTTCTGCTCCCCACAGCCACGGCTCATCTACCTCTCCAGCGTGGGCACCTCTGCCATCATTGTGCTGCAGTGGCACCGGTTTGCCACTCCTAAGCACCAGCAGACAAGAGCAGGGGTGTTCCTGGGGCTTGGCTTGAGCGGCATCGTGCCCACCATGCACTTTACAATCGTGGAGGGCTTCGTCAAGGCCACCACGGTGGGCCAGATGGGCTGGTTCTTCCTCATGGCTGTGATGTACATCACCAGAGCTGGCCTTTATGCCGCACGGATTCCCGAGCACTTCTTCCCTGGAAAATCCGACATGTGGTTCTAGTCTCATCAGATCTTCCACGTCCTGGTGGTAGCAGCCACCTTCGTCCACTGCTACGGGGTCTCCAACTTTCAGGAGTTCCGATATGGCCTGGAAGGGGGCTGTACTGACGACTCCCTCCTCTGAGCCGCCCTGCAAGGGCGCAGGAGGAACTTTCCAAGTGCTTTTAAAATAACTTCTTTGCTAAAGTGAGAGCAAGGGTCTGAGTTGTCTGTTTCTAGAAGAAACCTCTTAGAGAATTCAGTACCAACCAATCTTCAGCCCACTTCACACTCCTGGGCAATAAACTCTCCTTTCCCTCGCTGAGAGCAGTGGGGATGGGCAGACGTGGCCGCCTCACCACTGAGCCGCGCCCTCCTCAGTAAGGCAACTACTGTCCCCTCACAGAGATGGGGCTTTGAAACTCATGTTGAGATTTTACGCCCCCTCCAGCCATTCTGGGGAAAAATGATGGACTGGGACTCTTCAGAAGTTCTGTTTCCAGAAGAAACTGTCCCTCCCTCACCCACGTTTTGACTTTGTAACCTGGCTTATAACAGGCCATCCGTTTTTGTAGCACACTTTTGAAAAACAATGATAACCTCATCCATCTTTTGAGGGCCTGGACCTGCTCACACAGCAAGAAGAACAAAGCCACCAACTTTTACACAGCCCGGCTAATCATGGAAGTGTGTCCAGGCTTCAGATAACTTGAGTTTTAATTTTTTTCTTGGCAGAGTAATGTAAAATTAAAGTGGGGAAAGATATTTAATATTTAATACTAAGCTTTAAAAAGAAACCTGCTATCATTGCTATGTATCTTGATGCAAAGACTATGATGATAATAAAAGAGTACAGGAGACACTTGGCATTCAAAAAAAATTAATAAAGAATACATATATATTTAAATAAACACACACACACACGGAGAGACAGAGTAACAGATGAAAAAAACACACCAAAATGTTAACAGCAATTATCTTTGAATAGCGGCAATTCACAGAATTTTCCTATAATAAGTGTATGTTACTTTAGGACCGCATGTATTAAATAAGCAGACACTGTAGACCAATATATAAAATGACTAACCTCTTCTGCTCTTTTGAAGACCACATTAGCATTCTGAGGAAAGTCCACTTCCAAAGAGTCCCTTTTTCAAAATGGAAATAAATGTTTTATGTTGTTAATCTCAAGAATAATAGTCATCCAGGATGTCAATCTAAAATAGAGCTGTAAGTTCTTATACTAAAAAATGTTTATGAAGAAAGATTACAATTTAGTGAGTCTGAGAAATTTTACACATAAACACAGATCAGATTTTCTACCCTCTGTCTTAATCTGCAGCTTCATTTAGCAAAGTTTAAAGGTCTAAATATTAATCAAGCTGATAATTAAAGACTTTAGCTCAGCAACTGGTTTTAACTATATTAGAGTCCGTTAGAGATCTGATTTTATTTATAAGTGAACAGACTGCCATATAAGAAAAATATTAGTGTTCTGCTAAATACAGTATAGTGACTACTTTATATTTAAAATACCTTAACAGGAGCAGAACTCCTGCTTTTCCCAGAAGACGCCAAGCAACCCATTCTGCAGTTGTTCTATCAGCTTCATATGTAGCTTGTTGACTAACAATAAAAACCAGTGGTAATCCTAGTTGAAGATGAACAGTTGAAACTTGTTGAGGATCTTCAGCAACTTCAGTCTTCATTTAGAAAAAGAACAAAACGTCTTTACTATGTGATAATAATGTTCCAACATTTGGATTTAAACCCTGCTAATTCTTATCAATAAAGATGAGTGAAAAAACAAGTCTGTGAAATAAATCCATTAACATTAACAGAAATGGTCTCATGATTTTCTAAGTTTAATGCTCCCAGTGTACCTGTATAGTTTAAGCATTATGAAACTAACAAATTTTACAAGGAGTTAAACAGAAATTTACAACCATAAAGGATAAGGATATTATAAAGAAACAAACAAAAAAACCAATAAAAAACTGTGGTACTGATAAAGAGATAGATATTTGAAACAAAACAGAACAGATAACTAAGGAACAAATACTTACACATAAGAATTTAACATATAATGACATATTACAGAACAATGAGGAACATCTGAGTTGACATCAGCTTGAATATACACATCTAATTTCACCCCCTCCAGAAATCCCAGCACAACTACAGCAGTAGGGTTTTTCAAAAGAGATAAACATACATATGTGAAGAAAGGAAAAGAGAAAAGGCAGCAAAATTTTGGAAGCTGGAGAACAAAACCCTAAAGCCATGAGAGAGGAAAAGCTAAGAGACAATTTCACTTTAACTACAGAATCCTAAAATTGCTCAGGAACTGTCACTGCCTGGTGTCTCTGGAACTGGGAGAGAAATATTGGAAGGGGAATGGCAGGAAGGCTCCAAAATAAGGAGGAACAGGTAAAACTTTTGAGGAAGCATTAGATCCCTAGATTCCCCTCCCCAACTCCATGAACTTAGGTCCCTCCCTCACACCAGAAGAAATCTGGCCGGACTGCAGGAATAGCTGAGAGTGGGAATACCATACCCAAAGCAGGGGGATTGAGTACCCAAATGCTGAGACTCCTTTTAGCCCTTTCCCACTCAGTTTCCAGTATGCTAGCAGCCAGACTTCTGTACACCAGCAGAAAACTGGAAGTTCCTTTTCTGGGGACCTTGAGTAACCACAAGAAAAAGTCTAAAGCTACCGACACTGAGGTTCACCAGAAAGCAGCCCAGATCCAATCACCCTATGGAGCTCAGAGCTAACAAGTGCGATCTACAGCCTCAGAATTTCCAATCAGCTTTTTTAGTTTCAGATTCTAAATCATGAACAAGGAGTAACAAGCATCTAAGGAAAGCCTCTAACATGAAAGACAGAGACCAGAACAAACAAAAACAAGTAACGTGGAGGAAACAGACTATTCAGAAGAAGGTTCAGAAAACCACCACTGATAAGCTCAAAAGGATGGGAAGATAGACTATCCATAAAGAAATGGAAAATACAGTTGAATAAATCTGCCAGAAAGTATAGCAAAAGACAGATGGATAATAGAAAAGATAAAATTGAGGGACTAGTTCAAGGGGTCCAACATTCAAATAGGAGTCCCAGAAAGAGCGAAGGGAGAAAACAGAAGGGAAGAAATCATCACTGAAATACACACAAGTTTCCCACAACTGAAGAAGCATGAGCTGCCAGATTGAAAGAGCCCACTGAGTAACCAGCAGAGTGGATAATAGCAGATACACGGGAAGATGCATTCTTGTAAAATTTCTAATTATTGAGGGTTTTTTTAATCATAAAAGTTTTCACAGAGAAATCTATATTTACCTATGGTAAGCAGAATTCTAAGATGGTCCCCAAGATTCCTGGTGTACATTTTGTATAATCCTAATTCCTTGAGTGTGGGTGATACTTATAGCAGAGTCATTCCCTGAATTAGGTCACACCATGTAAGACTGTCATAGCACAAAGGAGTGAGATTTGTCTGCTGGCTTTGAGGGAGAAAACTGCAATTTTCTGAGGGGGCCACGTGGTCAGGATCTGAGAACAGCCTGTAGGAGGTAAGAGCAACACTGGCCAACAGCCAGCGAGAAGGTGGGAACCTCAGTGCTACAACAACACATAGCTCAATTATGCCAAAACCTGAATGGGTATAACAGCCTGAAGGAGTAGAAAAGCCTGGTTTTTTCTTTGTGTATTTGGAGAACTATAAGAAATTTAGTATTAAAAAAGTAAAAAGGGGGAACAGACAGTAAGACTGGAGATCTGGCAAGGGGCCAAATCATTAAAAACTGTATATATCCTCCTAAGAAGGTAGGGCTTTATTCTGTAAATAATTGGAAGCCAGTTAGGAACTGCAAAAATTATTGTAACAAGATCATATATGTGTATTTAAAATATATCACTATGTTCAAAAAAAAAAAAGAAAAAAGGGACTTCCCTGGTGGTCCAGTGGTTAAGACTCTGGGGAACTAAGATCCCACATGCCATGTGGCCAAAAAAAACCAAAGAACAGAAACAAAAAACCATATACTAAAAACCAATGAATCCTACAATTTAAATGGGTGAATTGATATGTGAACTATAGCTCAATAAAGATATTTTATAAATAAATAAATAAAATAAAACATATCACTCTGCAAGCAACAGAGAGCATAAACTTATAGAGAGTGAAGTACAGGAATACAATATAGACCAGATCAGTTGTTATTGCTAAAATAGTACACGAGAGAGAGGGAGAACCTGGATTAAAGCGCTGGCTGTTAGGATGAAGAATTCAAAAGATATTTAAGACCTAAAATTAGATGCAGAGAGATGGTTTTCCAGGTTTCTGAGCTGAGAATGGTTTTCCAGGTTTCTGCCATGAATGACTGGACAATAAATTAACCAAGATAATGGAGCGAGAACAGATGGTAAAGGATAACACGTTAATGCTGGACATGTAGAGCTTAGGAGAAAGACATCTAGTTAGTAGTTAAATATATGGGACAGGAACTCTGAAGAAACATCGGACCTGAAAATTCAAATCTGAGAATCAGTGTAGTTAATGCCGTAGAAACAGATGAGGGTGTGTTCCAAGCATCTATCACTGTGTATGTAGCAAAGCACGCCAACACCTGATGGCTTAAAGTAACAAGAATCATTTATTTTGTCCATATGTCTGCAAGCTCGTCTCTGGTCCACATTGCATTAGTGGGGCATTTCGACTGGAGGGTGAAGGTTCCACTTTAAAGATGGCTCATTCACTGGCTAGCAAGCTGTTGCTGACTATTATGAGCTCAGCCAGAACCGTGGGCTGCGGACCTCAATTCCTCTTCACATGACTTCTCCTCAAGCTTAATTTCACAGAAAAGTAGCTGCGTTTTAAGAATGAGCAATCAAAGAGAGCAAGGCAGAAGCACATGGCATTCTATGACACATAGCCTCAGAAGCCACATATCATCATTTCAGCCTCATTCTACTGGTCAAGGCAGTCACAAAGGTGCAATCATGTTCAATGAGAGAAGACAAAGACCCTACCGCTGGACAGGCACATTGATTATGTCACATGATAAGGAGAGTTTATGAGATGGGAGAGTTGTTATTGCCATCTTTGGAAAATTTAATCAAAGTCTGATAGGATGAGGCTTTGGGGGGCTTGGAGAGAGAAGTGAGTATATTTTGCAAGTGGGACAGATATGAATTGTTGTAGTCAATGGTCTACTCTCTGGCTACAGTTTCCACCCCTATCCCATGCGAATAACGCTTCTCTCCAAGATTTCCAAGCCTCATCCCATCAGACTTTGAGACCAATGCAAACTCGAAGATCTCATCATCTACATTCAGGTCTAGTGTGGTCTCTTGGATATAGCTCCTTGAGAACTGTGCCTCTCAATTTGAAGAAATGAATGAATTATTTTTCCCCATTCTCAATAGACAATGATGGAACAGGCAAAAGATAACCACTATACACATTACTGTTTGAAAGGGGAGAAAGCAGAAGCATAAAATGGTCATTAGTGTGTAGGGATTCTGAAGCCCATTCAGGCATATGGGCCAGTTCCTTGATTAGGGCTCAGTCCTACTCCCTAAGGGTTTGTTCTCTGAGGCTCTGGGTTACATATTTGGGCTCTTGACCTGCCCTGCAACTCATCCTTTCTTGCTTACAAAAAAAGGGAGCCTGTGTTTGCAGCTGAGCAGAATTCTCAGTCATTTCCTGTCCATAGAATATGGGGAGTCTAAAGACTTCTTTTCATTTTGTGCTGTTTCTGTCCCTTTCCATACAAGCTGGTATACTTCTTCTAAAACCCCATGGTTCCTTAATTATAAAGTTATAATCCATTCCATTAGACAAAAGACAAAATTACAAATGTCCTTGATAGATAGAAAAAGTAATAGAGTAGTACCAAGAAGATTGCTAATAGTACCATAAAAATTACTAATAATTTTACATATCTATAAAAATATGTATATTTTTAAAATTATAAATTAGTATAAAATATACAAAAGTGACAGAAGCACTCTTGCACCAGGGGTGAGATTACAACTTAGAAATTTTCAAAAAACAATATAAGAAAATGAAGGACTATAAGAGACTGCTATGAATGATTATACACCAACAAATTAGATAAACTAGAAGAAACTGATAAACTCCTAGACATATACACCTACCAAGACTAAATCAAGGACTTCCCTGGTGGTGCAGTGGTTAAGACTCCATGCTCCCACTGCAGGGGGCACAGGTTTGACCCCTGGTTGGGGAACTAAGATCCCATATGCCACAGAGCGTGGCCAAAAAAAAGACTGAATAAAGAAGAAATAGAAACCCTGAACATATAACTAGTAAGGAGAGACTGAATCAGCAATCAAAAATCTCCTAACATAGTAAAGTGCAGGCAGAGATGACTTCACTGTAGAATTCTATCACACATTTCAAAAGAATTAATGCCAATCCTTCTCAAACTCTTCCAAAAAATAAAGAGGAGGGAACACTTCCAAACTTATTGTATGAGGCCAACATTTTTCTCATACCAAAACCAGACAAAGATACTATAAGAAAAGAAAACTACAGACCAATATGCCTGATGAAAACTCATGCAAATATCCTCAATAAAATACTAATAAAATGAATTCAACAAAACTTTAAAAGGATTAAACACCATGACCAAGAGGGACTGATTCCTGGGATGCAGGGATGGTTCAACATATGAAAATCAGCATTGGTTCAAGATGGTGGAGTAGAAGGACGTGCTCTCACTCCCTCTTGCAAGAACACCAGAATCACAACTAACTGCTGAACAATCATTGACAGGAAGACACTGGAACTCACCAAAAAGGATACCCCACACCCAAAGACAAAGGAGAAGCCACAATGAGATGGCTGGAGGGGCGCAAACACAATAAGATCAAATCCCATAACTGCTGCGTGGATGACTCACAAACACTTATACCACAGAACACTTATACCACAGAAGGCCACCCACTGGAGTGAAGGTTCTGAGCCCCACGTCAGGCTTCCCAATCTGGGGGTTCAGCAACGAAAGGAGGAATTCCTAGAGAATCAGACTTTGAAGGCTAACGGGATTTGATTGCAGGACTTTGACAGGAATGGGGGAAACAGAGACTCTACTCTTGGTGGGCACACACAAACTAGTGTGTGCATCAGGACCCAGGGAAAGGAGCAGTGACCCCACAGGAGACTGAATAAGATCTACCTGCTAGTGTTGGAGGGTCTCTTGCAGAGGTGGGGGTGGCTGTGTCTCACCATGAGGACAAGGACACTGGCAGCAGAAGTTCTGGGAATTACTCCTTGGTGTGAGAACTCCCAGAGTCCGCCATTAGCCCCCGCAAAGAGCCCGGGGAGGCTCCAGAGTTGGGTCGCCTCAGGCCAAACAACCAACAAGGAGGGAACCCAGCCCCACCCATCAGCAGACAAGCGGATTAAGTTTTACTAAGCTCTGCCCACCAAAGCAACAGCCAGCTCTACCCACTACCAGTCCCTCCCATCAGGAAACTTGCACAAGCCTCTTAGATAGCCTCATCCACCAGAGGGCAGACAGCAGAAGCAAGAAGAACTACAATCCCGCAGCCTGTGGAACAAAAACCACATTCACAGAAAGATAGACAAGATGAAAAGGCAGAGGGCTATGTACCAGACGAAGGAACAAGATAAAACCCCAGGAAAACAACTAAATGAAGTGGATATAGTCAACCTTCCAGAAAAAGAATTCAGAATGATAGTGAAGATGATCCAGGACCTCAGAAAAAGAATGGAGACAAAGATCGAGAAGATGCAAGAAATGTTTAAAAAAGACCTAGAAGAATTAAAGAGCAAACAAACAGAGATGAACAACACAATAACTGAAATGAAAAATACACTAGAAGCAATCAATAGCAGAATAAATGAGGCAGAAGAAAGGATAAGTGACCTGGAAGACAAAATGGTGGAATTCACTGCTGCCGAACAGAATAAAAAGAAAGAATGAAAAGAAATGAAGACAGCCTAAGAGACTTCTGGGAAAACATTAAGTGCAACAACATTCACATTACAGAGGTCCCAGAAGGGGAAGAGAGAGAGAAAGGACCCGAGAAAATATTTGAAGGGATTATATTCAAAAACTTCCCTAACATGGGAAAGGAAATAATCACCCAAGTCCAGGAAGTGCAGAGAGTCCCATACCAGATAAACCCAAGGAGAAACACAACACGACACATAGGAATCAAATTGGCAAAAATTAAAGACAAAGAAAAATTATAGAAAGCAACAAGGGAAAAATGACAAATACAATACAAGGGAACTCCCATAAGGTTAACAACTGATTTCTCAGCAGAAACCCTACAAGCCAGAAGGGAGTGGAACGATATACTTAAAGTGATGAAAGGGAAGAACCTAGAGCCAAGATTACTCTACCTGGCAAGGATCTCATTCAGATTCGATGGAGAAATCAAAAGCTTTACAGACAAGCAAAAGCTAAGAGAATTCAGCACCACCAATCCAGCTCTACAACAAATGCTAAAGGAACTCCTCTAAGTGGGAAACACAAGAGAAGAAAAGGACCTACAAAAACAAACCCAAAACAATTAAGGAAATGGTCATAGGAACATACATATCAATAATTACTTTAAACGTGAAGGGATTAAATGCTCCAACCGAAAGACACAGGATTGCTGAATGGACACAAAAACAAGACCCATATTTATGCTGTCTACAACAGACCCACCTCAGACCTAGGGACAAATTCAGACTGAAAGTGAGGTGATGGAAAAAGATATTCCATGCAAATGGTAATCAAAAGAAAGCTGGAGTAGCAATACTCATATCAGATAAAATAGACTTTAAAATAAAGAATGTTACAAGAGACAAAGAAGAACACTACATAATGATCAAGGGATCAATCCAAGAAGAAGATATAACAATTGTAAATATATATGCACCCAACATAGGAGCACCTCAATGCATAAGGCAACTGCTAACAGCTATAAAAGAGGAAATCGACAGTAACACAATAATAGTGGGGGACTTTAACACCTGACTTACACCAATGGACAGATCATGCAAACAGAAAATTAATAAGGAAACACAAGCTTTAAATGACACAATAGACCAGATAGATTTAATTGATATATATAGGAAATTCCATCCAAAAACAGCAGATTACACTTTATTCTCGAGTGTGCATGGAACATTCACCAGGACAGATCACATCTTGGGTCACAAATCAAGCCTCAGTAAATTTAAGAAAATTGAAATCATATCAAGCATCTTTTCTGACCACAACACTATGAGATTGGAAATCAATTACAGGGAAGAAAACGTAAAAAACACAAACACATGGAGGCTAAACAATACATTACTAAATATCCAACAGATCACTGAAGAAATCAAAGAGGAAATCAAAAAATACCTACAGAAAAATGATAATGAAAACACGACAATCCAAAACCTATGGGATGCAGCAAAAGCAGTTCTAAGGGAAGTTTATAGCTATACAAACCTACCTCAAGAAACAAGAAAAATCTCACATAAACAATCTATCCTTATACCTAAAGGAGCTAGAGGAAGAAGAACAAACAAAACCCAAAGTTAGCAGAAGGAAGGAAATCGTAAAAATCAGAGCAGAAATAAATGAAATAGAAACAAAGAAAACAATAGCAAAGATCAATAAAACTAAAAGCTGGTTCTTTGAGAAGATAAACAACATTGATAAACCATTAGCCAGACTCATCAAGAAAAAGAGGGAGAGGACTCAAATCAATAAAATTGGAAATGAAAAAAGAGAAGTTACAACAGACACTGCAGAAATACAAAGCATCCTAAGAGACTACTACAAGCAACTATATGCCAACAAAATGGACAACCTGGAAGAAATGGACTAATTCTTAGAAAGGTATAACCTTCCAAGATTGAACAAGGAAGAAATAGAAAATATGAACAGACCAATCACAAGCACTGAATTTGAAACTGTGATTAAAAATCTTCCAACAAACAAAAGCCCAGGACCAGATGGTTTCACAGGTGAATTCTATCAAACATTTAGAGAAGAGCTAACACCCATCCTTCTCAAACTCTTCCAAAAAACTGCAGAGGAAGGAACACTCCCAAACTCATTCTACGAGGCCACCACCACCCTGATATGAAAACCAAAGATACTACCAAAAATGAAAATTACAGACCAATATCACTGATGACTATAGATGCAAAAATCCTCAATGAAATACTAGCAAACAGAATCCAACAACACATTAAAAGGATCATACACGATGATCAAGTGGGATTTACCCCAGGGATGCAAACATTCTTCAATATATGCAAACCAATCAATGTGATACACCATATTAACAAATTGAAGAATAAAAACCATATGATCATCTCAATAGATGCAGAAAAAGCCTTTGACAAAATTCAACACCCATTTATCATAAAAATTCTCCAGAAAGTGGGCATAGAGGGAACCGACCTCAACATGATGAAGGCCATATATGACAAACCCACAGCAAACATAATTCTCAATGGTTAAAAACTGAAAGCATTTCCTCTAAGATCAGGAAAAAGACAAGGATGTCCACTCTTGCCACTATTATTCAACATAGTTTTGGAAGTCCTAGCCACAGCAATCAGAGAAGAAAAAGAAATAAAAGGAATATAAATTGTAAAAGAAGAAGTAAAACTGTCAGCGTTTGCAGATGACATGATACTATACATAGAGAATTGTATACATAGAGATTCCTAAAGATGCCACCAGAAAACTACTAGAGCTAATCAATGAATTTGGTAGAGTTGCAGGATACAAAATTAATGCACAGAAATCTCTGGCATTCCTATACACTAATGAAAAATCTGAAAGAGAAATTAAGGAAACACTCCCATTTACTATTGCAACAAGAAGAATAAAATACCTAGGAATAAACCTATCTAGGGAGACAAAAGACCTGTATGTAGAAAACTATAAGACACTGTTGAAAGAAATTAAAGATGATACCAACAGATGGAGAGATATACCATATTCTTGGATTGGAAGAATCAGTATTGTGAAAATGACTATACTACCCAAAGCAATCTACAGATTCAATGCAATCCCTATCAAATTACCAATGGCCTTTTTTTTTTTTTTTACAGAACTAGAACAAACAATCTTAAAATTTGTATGGAGACACAAAAGACCCCGAATAGCCAAAGCAGTTTTGAGGGAAAAAAATGGAGCTGGAGGAATCAGACTCCCTGACTTCAGACTATACTACAAAGCTACAGTATTAAACGTAATATGGAAGTGACACAAAAACAGAAATCTAGATCAATGGAACAGGATAGAAAGCCCAAAGATAAACCCATGCTCCTATGGTCAACTAATCTATGACAAAGGAGGCAAGGATATACAATGGAGAAAAGACAGCCTCTTCAATAAGTGGTGCTGGGAAAACTGGACAGCTACATGAAAAAGAATGAAATTAGAACACTCCATAACACCATACACAAAAATAAACTCAAAATAGATTAGAGATGTAAATGTAAGACTGGACACTATAAAACTTTTAGAGGAAAACATAGGAGGAACATTCTTTGACATAAATCACAGCAAGATCTTCTTTGATCCACCTCCTAGAGTAATGGAAATAAAAACAAAAATAAACAAATGGGACCTAATGAAATTTAAAAGCTTTTGCAAAGCAAAGGAAACTACAAACAAGATGAAAAGACAACCCTCAAAACGGGAAAAAATATTTGCAAGCGAATCAGTGGACAAAGGATTAATCTCCAAAATATATAAACAGCTCATGCAGCTCAATGTTAAAAAAAAACCAATCCAAAAATGGGCAGAAGACCTAAATAGATGTTTCTCCAAAGAGGACATACAGATGGCCAAGAAGCACATGAAAAGCTACTCAACGTCACTAATTATTAGAGAAATGCAAATCAAAACTACAATGAGGTATCACCTCACACCAGTTAGAATGCGCATCATCAGAATATCTACAAACGACAAATGCTGGGGGGGGTGTGGTGAAAAGGGAACCCTCTTGCACTGTTGGTGGGAATGTAAATTGATACAGACACTATGGAGAACAGTATGGAGGTTCCTTTAAAAACTACAAATAGAATTACCATATGACCCAGCAATCCCACTACTGGGCATATACCCAGAGAAAACCATAATTCAAAAAGACACATGCACCCCAATGTTCATTGCAGCATTATTTACAATAGCCAGGTCATGAAAGCAACCTAAATGTCCATTGATAGACAAATGGATAAAGAAGATGTGGTACATATATAGAATGGAATATTACTCAGCCATAAAAAGGAATGAAATTGGGTCATTTGTAGAGACGTGGATGGACCTACAGACTGTCGTACAGAGTGAAGTAAGTCAGAAAGAGAAAAACAAATATCGTATGTTAACACATATATGTGGAACCTAGAAAAATGGTACAGATGCACTGGTTTGCAAGGCAGAAATACAGACACGGATGTAGAGAACAAACTTATGGACACCAACAGGGGAAAACGGCGGGGGGCGGGGTTGGTGGTGGTAGTAGTGTGATGAATTGAGAGATTGGGATTGACATGTATACACCGATGTGTATAAAATGGATGACTAATAAGTACATGCTGTATAAAAAAATAAATTAAAGAAAATTCAAAAAAAAAAGAAACCTCTTAAAGAAATTGAAAATAGAGGAAAAAACTAAATTTTAGTTTTGATTGCTATTCAAATGTAAACATTTTCCATCAATAGCTAATTTTCTATGTGGGTGTATGTAGCATCTTTGCCCTATTTTGATATTATATTTTTACCACAGTAAAATAATTATGTACACATGTAATAAAACATATGAAAATCAATAAATGTAACACACCTCATTAACAATAACAATGGTCAAAAATCACATAATCATCTCAATTGATGCAGAAAAAGCATTTGACATAATTCAACACTCTTTCATGATAAAAACATTAAAAAACTAGGAAGAGAACATCAACATAATAAATGTGGTATATGAAAAGCATACAGCTAACATACTCAATGGTGAAAAACTGAATGTTTTTCCTCTAAGATCAGGAACAAGGCAAGGATGTTCACTCTTGCCACTTCTATTCAACATAGTACTGGAAGTCCTACCCAGAGCAACTAGGCAAGAAAAAGAAATAAGCATTTGAATTGGAAAGGTAGAAATAAAATTATCTCTCTTCACAGATAACATGGTCTTATATGTAGAAAACCCTAAAGATTCCACAAATATACTATTAGAACTAATGAATAAATTCAGCAAAGTTGCAGGATACAAAATCAACCCTCAAAAATCAGTTGTGGGGCTTCCCTGGTGGCGCAGTGGTTGAGAGTCCGCCTGTTGATGCAGGGGACACGGGTTCGTGCCCTGATCTGGGAAGATCCCACATGCCGCGGAGTGGCTGGGCCCGTGAGCCATGGCCACGGAGCCTGCGCGTCCGGAGCCTGTGCTCTGCAACGGGAGAGGCCACAGCAGTGAGAGGCCCGCGTACCGCAAAAAAAAAAAAAAAAAAAAAATCAGTTGTGTTTCTTACACTAACAATGAACAATATGAAAAGAAAACTAAGAAAATAATCCCATTTATAAGAGCATCAAAAAGAATTAAATACTTAGGAATAAGCTTAACCAAGGAAGTGAAAGACATACATTGAAAACTACAAAACATTGCTGAAAGAAAGAAAAGAAGACAAAAATAAATGGAAGGACATCCCATTCATGTTCATGTTCTTGGATTGGATATAACATTATTAAAACACTACCCATACTACCCAGTCATCTAGAGATTCAATTCAATCCCTCTCAAAATCCCAATGGCATTTTTTGCAGAAATAGAAAAGCCATCCTAAAATACATATGGAATCTCAAGGGACCTTAAATAACCAAAACAATCTTGAGAAAGAAGAACAAAGCTGGGGCCTCACACTTCCTGATTTCAAAACATATTACAAAGCTACAGTAACCAAAACAGTGTAGTACTGGCATAAAGACAGACATATAGACTAATGGAACAAAATAGAGAGCCCAGAAATAAACCCTTGCATATATGGTCAACTGATCTTTGACAAGGGCACTAACGCTATATAATGGGGAAAGGATAGTCTCTTCAACAGATGGTGTTGGGAAAACTAGATATCCACATGCAAAAGAATCAAGAGGAAGCCTCATCTTACACCACATACAAAAATTAACTCAAAATGAATTAGAGATCTAAATGTAGAAAATGAAAGTATAAAACTCCTGGAAGAAAACATAGAGGGAAATCTTCATAACATTGGAATGGAAATGATTTCCTGAAAATGACACCACAAGCACAGGCAACAAAAGCAAAACCAAACAAATGGAACTACATCAAACTTAAAAATGTCTGCACAGCCAAGGGAACAATAAACAGAGTGGAAAAGTAACCTATGAAATGGGAGAAAATATTGCAAATCATGTATCAGACAAGGGGTTAATATCCAGAATATTTAAAGAACTCCTACAACTTAACAACAATAATAAAAATAACCAATTAAAAAACAGGCAAAGGATTTACACAGATATTTCTCCAAAGAAGATATACAAATGGCCAAAAAGCATATAAAAAGATGCTCCATATCACTAATCATCAATGAAACACAAATCAAAACAACAATGAAATATCACCTCTCAATCATTAGGATGGCTAATATTAAAAAAAATAACAAAACCAACAGAAAACAACAAGTATGAGCAAGGATGCAGAGAAAAATGGAACTCTTGCACACTGCTGGCAGCAATGTAACATGGTGTAGCTACTATGGAAAACAGGACAGAGATTCCTCAAAAAATCAAAAATAGAACTACCATATGATCCAGCAATCCTATTTCTGGGTATATATCCAAAAGAAAACAGGATCTCCAAGAGATATTTGCCCACCCATGTTCATTGTAGCATTATTCACAATAGTCAAGATGTATAAGCAACTTAGAACATCCATCAATGGATGAATGGATCAGTAAAATGTGATATTGATACATATACATCTGTACACACACACACACACACACACACACACACACACACACACACACACACACAATGGAATATTATTTGGTCTTAAAAAAGAAGGAAATCCTAACAAATGCTACAACATGGATGAACCTTGAGGACATCATGCTAAGTGAAATGAGCTAATTATAAAAAGACATACTGTGGGCTTCCCTGGTGGCGCAGTGGTTGAGGGTCCGCCTGCCAATGCAGGGGACACGGGTTCGTGCCCCGGTCCGGGAAGATCCCACATGCCACGGAGTGGCTGGGCCCGTGAGCCATGGCCGCTGGGCCTGCATGTCTGGAGCCTGTGCTCCGCAACGGGAGAGGCCACAACAGTGAGAGGCCCACGTACCGCAAAAAAAAAAAAAAAAAGACATACTGCATGATTCTATTTATAAGAGGTCTCTAAAGTAACCAAACTCACAGAAGCAGAAAGTAGAATGGTGGTTGCCAGGGCTGAGGAGAGAATAGGGGAGTTGTTTCTGAATGGATACAGAGTTTCAGTCATTCAAGATGGAAAAGTTATAGAGATCTGTTGTACAACAACGTGCATATAGTGAACAATACTGTACTGTATATTTGTAAAAATTGTGAAGAGGGTAAATTGCATTTTTTGCCACAATGAAAAAAAAAGATATGAGACAATAATGTCAGGAGCCAACACCTTGCTATATAATATTGTACACTGCCACGTGAGCCTGCAAGAAATAATAGAAGCTAACTGAATAAACCATAATAGCATCCTTCTAATTACCTATATAAGAATAGGCTTAAATTAAGTCAAGTGTTTTGGATCTGTCTGAGACAGAGCTCTCTCAGATGCACAAACAAAGAATAAATAAAAATTCATAGGAAAATGATTATATAATAATTTATCTATTTTAAAATATTTTATCAGGTATTTGCACTTGAAGATTCTTCCTAGTATTCAGATACAAATTTTCTATCAGAATAAACTGATCATAGAGAAGATCATCAGCATTCCAAAATGTCCTTGGTATTAGCCAACAGCACAATAATTGTACCATTTTCCCATCTGTTTTCATTGCTGGGAATCTTAAGAAGGCATCTAGGGTAACTCCATGCCTGCCAGAATCTCACTTAATTGACTTAAGATAGAAATCACTTAAAATTCCTATGCTTAAGATTTATTCTCAGCTTGTCAAGACTTAAAATGACATGCCCCTATCATGATTATAAGACGCAGTTGTGCTTTTATATCTACAATAATTAAACACATTTGTATCTACTTAAAATAGACACAAATATACACACACAACTACACACACAAAAACTCCAACCTGCATCTATTTTCCCATGCTTAGAAGTAAAATAATGCATATAATTGCAGTGATCATGCATCCAGAGTTTACCAGAAGTCTGAATCCCAGTTTCCATTTTTTATTAATGTTTATAGATAATGTCTACTGGTGAATAGATAAAATCCTGAGAATTCTTAATATCTTAACATTGGAAGAAAAGGAAATGAGGAGAGAAATGGTGAAGAACTGTACAAGGAACTGACCTGGGCTTTGTGGTGAAATGGAAGATCAAACCAAATTCAGAGGACTATCTCCCCATGGAAATAAGATAAATGTCCCCTCTCATCCCCCAGGGAAAGGAAAGGAAAAAAGATTTACATACTGCTTTTTTTTTTTTAGTTGTTTGAAGCCAAAATCTAACCAAATAAAAACTGACCAAAATAAAGAACTCAGGAATGAAGCCAGTAAAATTGGGACTGGTGAGCTCTGAATCTATTTAAATGTGGAAGAAAGGCTTTTTTTTTAAGTGGGAATTATGGTTATAGAACACAATATAAATATTATAACCTTTACAATGTAAAATAACACAAAACTAAAATCTGGAGGATAAGAGGAGCTGAGATGGAAATAAATGTAAGAAGTTAGTATTCTCATCTTTCACAGCAAGGAGTAAATCAATATTAGCTAAAATACAAATATGTAGTTTTTTAAATAATGATTTTCATTTCTTAATGTTTTTCATAATCACTTCAACACTTAAGACAATATTTCCTAAAAAGCCCTCTGATGAAGAAACAATTTCTCAAAAGTTCCATAATTCCTCTAGTTTCACATCAGTTTCTTTCTCTTCTATTAAATTCAAATAAGATAAAATATAATGTTTCTTACTATAAAGTAACTCATGTAATATATGTCCATTAATCCATTCATCCCTCTATCTGTATGTATCTATATGGATGCAGAGATGACTGGTGTGCATCTAACAGTTCATTTCTGAATGATGGGAACTGGTGGCTTTTAAAATTTTTATTCTTTATACTTTGCTGCACTGTTTGGATTATTTATGGCACATATGCACAATTTTTATTTAAAAAGGACATAGTGAGTGAGAAGGCCTACTGAAGGTTTTACATATGCTCAGGACAACCCTTCGAACTTTCAGAGAGAAAAGTCTGCTGATCACCTACTGAGTCTAAAATTCTTCCAGGCTGACAGTAAGGAAAGTGGGGCACTGGAAATGTTATAGTTCCAATATTTAGGAACTTTTAAAACAAGGATCAAAACATTCACAAAAGAGGTCTTTTCTTAACCCATGATGTAATTAATCTTCATGATCTTAGAATGGTCACAGTTCTTTATAACTACCACTGAATATTTCCACAGTTCATTACAACTACCATTATAATTACAGTGCTATATTGGATTTCAAAACAACAACACTTCAAGGCATTTTCAAAACAACAACACTTCAAGGCATTAAAATATCATTTTATGAATACATAGTCTATCTTCTATTCTACCTTTAATAAGGTACTACTCCTAAATCTGCCTAAATGAAATAAATATGTCCAAGGGGAATAGATATAGCTCATCTAAGTAAAATGCATATCTGTGAATCAAAACAATAAATCTTATATATGAATTATCTAATATACTTAAATAAGACACATACCAGCAGAGGTGCTTCCATTGTTTTAATAAAACGATGAATGTTCAGTGTAGTCAATGACTGTTCCATTAGTGTTCTCCTACATTGCTGGGTCAAGTCCAAGACTGGTTTACAATGAAAAAAATAGAGATGTGCATATTCTATATCTTCAGTGCTGTAAATTAAAAATTAGGGACAGACCCACTTGAAGTTCAACGTGTGATCCTTCTACCATGCAGAAAGATATAACAAATCTCTTTGTCCATGCTTTTGAATTACTGTTTTGGTAAAATCCTAAAACAGTATAACAAAATAAAATGGACCTAAGCAAAAAAGAGGATATAAGAAATTTCTGAGTTGTATAAACATTTTTTTTTCCTGAATTCTTTCATATGGTAGCTTCTAAATTAGAGACGGGTCTACACAATCTTTTTTTTTAGATAAAAGACTGTCACCTTGAGGACAATGAGATTATCTTAAAGTATAGTAGCTTTTCTATAGCTGTGCTAAATAAATAAAGCTTTGTAACACGAATTTTCTAGGTTCAGTTTAAACCCAAATCTGTTTTGAATAAACTTCAGCCAAAACATACCTTAAGATAGAAACCATGTGACACTTTGTGGGAGTTAGTGAGTTTGTATCTGAAATATTACAAAACTCAGCAAATATGGCTTATAATTTGAGTTCTGGCATTCCCTTCAATATGAGAACTCAAAGATAAACTTATAGTGAGTAAGTAAGGTTTGCCAAAATTAAAATAGCATTTTATAAATCTCCATATGGCATTAGTAGAGTTTGGCAAAATACTGCAAATTTTTATTTTTACAATATTATTTTAATTCTTGATACATGCTTCAACTGAGCTCCAAGATTCACTGATTTCAAATTTAATTGCAAAGTAATTTCTAATAGATTCAGTGATTAAAGAAATGATCATTCAAAGATTACTTAATGCCTACACTGTTAGGCCCTATGCTAAATATAAGAGAATAAGATGAATAAGATGATTCAAATCCTTGAGGGGCTTAGGCTAAAGGACATATATTTAGTAAAAAAATGAAAATGTGATTCATAAGTGCTAGAATATACAAAGTGCTATGAGAAACAAAGAAATATTTAATTCTGCCTTAAGTCAGGAAAGAGAAGAAAGGGAAGGGAAGGGAAGGGAGATCATCATAGAGACTGAAAACAGTAAGAGAGAATGACTTCTCCAAGAAGATAAGACTAATGGGTATTTCAGACAAAAGGAACTATATAGCCAAGATCCAAACAAAGTATATAACTTTTTGCGAAGAATAGTAAATAGTCACATATTGCTGAAAGGAAAGTGTTGAGAGCAAGAGGACCCAGCTGAGGTGGACTGCCTATCATAACCTCTGAAATAATAAAATAATGTTGGAAAGTTATTTAATCAGGGATCATTTGGTTGTAGGTAACAGACACCAAAAAGGTGGGAGTGAGGGGGATTTACTGGTAGTTTAGAAGAGCATCTCACAGAATACAAGGAAAATTCAAGTAACTGGATCACAGGATAAATGTATATAGATCTGAACAGCAAGAGTTCAGGGACATTTGGCCATCAACACTTTTTACCTCCCCACTCTCTCTGCTTTACTTCTACATGAGCAAAACATTCCTGCGGGCAAGAGAGCCAAAATGCTGTATAGTCCAGCTTCTCCATGCCCAATTCCAAGTTCCTAGAAAAAGGTATCTTATCTGCTCAGGTAAGTCCATGGATTGGATGACTCTAGGTCAGGTGGCCACCTCCAACTTAACTGACTGTGATATGTATGAGGTAGGGGTAACACCCTTCTTAGCCTACACACTGATTCTTTAAGAAGGGAAGATGGGGAGGTAGCAGAAAGTACTGGTGTCTCTACAGCATGCTACCTCTTGTTCTACCTATCACATATACCCTTCTTTTTTTATTTTTTTACCATTAAAAAAAATTATTGGAATATAGTTGATTTACAATGTTGTATTAGTTTCAGGTGTATAGCAAAGTGAATCAGATATATACATATATATATATATACACTTTTTTTTAGATTCTTTTCCCATATAGGCCATTACAGAGCATATATACCCTTCTTAACCGACATTTCAAACATACTCAGGCCCAACATGATATAACAATTAATATACTAGATTATTCAATGTTATAGCCCCAGCAACTAGAATAGTGCCTAGAACATAGAAGGCATTCAATAAATATTTGTTGAATGAAAGAATGAACAAAGGAAAGAAAAAAATAAAAAGAACAAATGAAAGAAAAGATACGTTCACCTCTTCCCCATTAGGAGACAACTCGAAGTCATCACTAACTACTTCACTCAGAAGTGATGTCCCAGGACTACATTATTCTGAATCCACAGTCCTTCCCTATCACATCAGGTCCAGATATGACTCCTCACCGTTTTGTAGCCATGAATAAATGAGAATGAAAACTTCTCCAATACGTCATGTACTCAAAAGTTTATGAAAAACAGAATAACTGTACATTTTTAAATTCTCATTTTTAAAATGGGGGAAAGCATAAATCCTTCAAGAACATCAATATATAGTCTGTCTTGCTGAACAGTATTTGTAAAACAAATGAGAGGACTTATACCTTGCCAATAAATAACCAAACCTCTATGTTTTAAGCATGTCACCGTTACTTGCAATTATTCATTAACAGAAAAATAAAGAAGCTAGTAATGCAAGAGAAAATACAAACAACCCTCAGAGAAAGTGTGGGGCTAGCACAGAATCATAATGGGACTGAGAATCTCAAGGTTCCCCCATTCCAAGATGGGAAATTGGTAGTCTACATTGGGAGGAGCAAAGTAGCTGGCTACACTACTGCTCACTGTAAGTATCTTGAGATTCAGTGACTACTTACCGTAAAGTTTTAGGGTACCGTCAGCATGATTCTCAAATTGTTAAAAACATTAATTCTTACACAAATAGCAAACATGCATCAAAGTTTTATTTAACTCACTGAGGGAACCAGCAGAATGGCAGTTCAATAAGAAGATAGAAAAAGGAATGCTGGTTAATGTCGTACAGAGCAATAAAAACATAACTTTTCTTTGCAAGCACTTCACTCTCTGCCTATCCACTCCCCGCCAAAAAAAAAAAAAAAAATTGTTTCACTTTATCAGTTTTCTGTGTACTAACCTCCATGTTTACAAAGTTGTAAAATGTCTGGGATTTAATTAATTGTGTATGGTATATCAAACAGTCACTATTCTCTGAGAGGTGAGCAGGAGGGCTCGTTAAAAACTCTTGCATGGGGCTTCTCTGGTGGCGCAGTGGTTTAGAGTCCGCCTGCCAATGCAGGGGACACGGGTTTGTGCCCCGGTCCGGGAAGATCCCACATGCCGCGGAGCGGCTGGGCCCGTGAGCCATGGCCGCTGAGCCTGCGCGTCCGGAGCCTGTGCTCCGCAATGGGAGAGGCCACAGCAGTGAGAGGCCCGCGTACCGCAAAAAACAAACAAACAAACAAAAAAACTCTTGCATGGTTTAAAAAGGTCACACAATCACCATTTTGCCCTGCTTTGGATTCATTTTCCTGAAGAGCATTTTGAAGCCAAACTTAGAAGTCTTCAAATGCACTGGTTATTCCTTGTGTCCCCATGTACTAAACAGAAGAAAAACTTTAACCCTAGGTTGCCCAGCCAAAAGCAGTCCAAAGAAGGTCTCTACCTAAAATTGTAAGCTAGAAACTAGACAAAATTAAACATGTAAAACATTCTGTTCAAAACTGTACTCAAATATATTTAAGATTTTTCTGGTATAGTAACTTATGGAACTCTCAGGAAGAATCTCTGGAGCTTAGTTATGAAAGCTGTTATTTTATCACCTACCTGATCACTGTGGCAGATCTATTCGTAAAATACACGTGGCCACTCAAGGGATCACAACTTGTGGCTTATGCATACTGCCTTCGTTCACCTTAGTTTAACATCCCTTCTGTATATTTAAGTTCATTTTAGTACAGCAGATAATAGTAATGAAGAGGATTTCAGGTTTCATTTATATATTCACATCTGGTTATGATTTCCCTCAGATAAGTCCACATTGTGGGAGTATAATGGAAATGCTGAATAAGTAATGTGGAATAAGTGAACTTAAAATTGTTAACTTATGCTTCTTATACATACCCAATACTTTCCAAAAGGGCAATTTCTGTGGTTAAGACAAATTGGTACGTGGTCCCATACACAAAAGCAGCTTCCATGACTGCTCTGTGCTCTGAAGAAGAGAGAAAGAAGTTGGGAGAGAGGAGGAGTTATTCTATTCAGAATACTTTCGTACACCCTTTTATGCTCTATTATGTTTAAATAAAAAGACTTTGTAGGGATCCCAGTTGGGAAAATACAGGCAGTTAAAGAAGTTATAAAAAGTCTGTTCTAGTTAAGGTAAGAGAAGAACTAAGAGGGAATAGAAAATGAGCTATACTTGAGAATATATGACGAATCTGTGATAGTTGCTTCCCAGTAGTAGGGAAGAGAATATGAGTTCATCATACAACTTTCATGTTATATTTTATATACAAATATTGTACACTATTTCTGGCTTAGTTTTTTTTAATCAAACTTATTCTTATATATAGTTTAAAGAGACAATTCTACAACGTGTATTAAGAAAATGAACAGTTCCTCTACCCTCAGCCACCATTTCCAACTCCCAAGGGACAGCTACTTTCAACTCTTTTACTCTTCCTTTCGGCATTTACATCCAAGTCTCTAAATGACCTTCTTATACTCTTATTTCCTGACTTTTTTTTCTTTTAGTGTTAGTATTTTCTATCAACTTCCCACTATGGAAGATGATAAATTAGCTCTCCTTTCCAAAACCCCACTCCACAAATATACACAATTCTATGCCCTCAACGTGCTCAATATAGTCCTAATTTTTATTAGATCAATAGTCAGGATTTACACTGTTGGGACTCAGTAAATACTATTTCCTTTTGAAATTTTTTTCACTACAGTTATAGGTATCTTTTAAAATTTTTGTTTAGATTTCTTGCTAATTTATTCCTAAATTCTTCCACAGTTGTCTAACACTCTGAATACTTCAAATACATCAGTTATATTATCAATTCCCTCTTGTTGCAGACATTTTTGCAGAGCCTTCTGATCTGCTCCAATGTGGACTCTGCTGCTCGACCCGCTGCACAACTTTCATCCTGGGGACTCACTTCATTGTCACCCTGGGGATGCTCCGATTCTCACTCTTACGTTGGGTCCTTGGCCTGTTACCCACATCTTCTTGACTAATTTGTTCCCTTGCTCCCATTCTCTAGCTCCTTCCTGGGAGAGGATATATGGAATACACAAACTTTGCAACCTTACACCTCTCAAAGCGTCTTTATTCTACTTTCATAACTAACTATAGTTGTTGGCATGTAGCATTCTAGCATTTCCCCTGAGAATTTTGAAAGCATAGCTCCACTGTCTTCAGTTCCCAGGACTGCAGTTGAGAAGTCCAAAGCCATTCTGATCCTTTTTCTTTTTTTAATTTATTTATTTTTAATTTATTTATTTATTTTTGGCTGCATTGGGTCTTCATTGCTGCGCACGGGCTTTCTCTAGTTGCGGTGAGCAGGGGCTACTCTTCCTTGTGGTGCGCAGGCTTCTCATTGCAGTGGCTTCTCTTGTTGCAGAGCATGGGCTCTAGGCACGTTGGGCTTCAGTAGTTGTGGCACATGGGCTCTGCAGTTGTGGCTCGCGGGCTCTAGAGTGCAGACTCAGTAGTTGCGGCACACAGGCTTAGTTCCTCCGCGGCATGTGGGATCTTCCCGGACCAGGGCTTGAACCCGTGTCCCCTGCATTGGCAGGCGGATTCTCAACCACTGCGCCACCAGGGAAGTCCCGCCTTCTGATTCTTGATCCTTTAACTGCAATATTTTTTCCTTTCTTAAAGATTTTAGAATAGCGTTTGTTGCCAATATTCTGAAAATTCAATATGAGATGCTCTGGTGTGGCTCTGCATTTAAACACTCTGCTGCGATTCAGTGGGCCCTTGCAATTTGGAAGCTCAAAATCCCTCAGTTCTGGGAAATTTTCTTAAAGTATTTCTTTGAAGATTCCTTCCTTTTCATATCTTATTTTCCCTTTTCTCCTCACTGCCATTTCTAGATAGTTATCTTCCCCTCCCCGACCTAATCTTCTACCACTTGAATCACGTATCATCAGATTATTCCACTCACCACTCTGCCTTGTTGGAGTCATCTACAACCCGAGCCAGGGTTAATCGCCCTCATTCCATGAAAAATTTTGCTTCTGTCACATTGTCACACTCTCCAATACTACTAACGTAACCTTGGTGATTTTACTATCCCCATAGATGATCCTTGCAAAATCCTAGCCTTTCAGTCCTTGGTTTTCTCTGGAGACTCCAGTGATCTCTCTTCAGCCCTGCCTTACCCACTCACTGCCATGGTCCCACTCCAAGCTTTGTAATCACCAATCACTGCAAATCCCTCCAAAATGTCCAGCACTCCTCCCAACACACACACACACACACACACACACACACACACACACACACACCCTTCCATCTCCAGGTCACTCTGTCTAGTACATAACTTTAACCTTCCCGGACCTACAATCCTACCATTTTCACTGTCCTTTATCCACCTTGGGTCCTCTCTTCCCTCCTAAACTAGCTTAAATTCCATGGTCAGTCTTTATAATCACTCCCCCGCCTGTCTAGCTAAAACACAGTCCAAATTAAATCAAATAATCTGCCTATTCTGTACTTACATCCATGAAAGTGAATATGGCTGGGAAAAAAAAAAAAAGGAAAGAAAACAAGAACCTGCTAGCATCACCATGTCAATGGTTTCACTTTAGATTACTGGCATCAACTATTACTGCTGCCTAGCAACCATTCTTTATTTTCAGGCCTTCTAAAACAACTATTTCATCTCTTCTTTCCTCAAACTATCTGATCACTTTATTTCTATTTCATTGAGAAAATGAACCAATTAAGAAAAACCCAAAAAAGCTCCCAGCACCATATCTATCTGCCCCCTTAACTAAATTGATGTCCATATTCTCTGTCTTCCCTCCTAATACCATAGGCAAATTTTCTGTGCTCCTAGTAAAGAACCAGCCCTCCCCCGTTCACTAGATTCCATCTCCTCTAGTCTATTCAAAGATGTTGCTCCAGTAATTCTGCCCTCTTTTTCCTCCACGATGCATTTTCCTTTTGCTACAAGAACTTTTTTGTCAACATACAAATATGCTTCTTAAAAAATTCTTGAGGACTTCCCTGGTGGTGCAGTGGTTAAGAATCTGCCTGCCAATGCAGGGGACATGGGTTTGAGCCCTGGTCCAGGAAGATCCCACATGCTGCGAAGCAACTAAGCCCATGCACCACAACTACTGAGCCTGTGCTCTAGAGCCAGTAAGCCACAACTACTGAGCCCACGAGCCACAACTATTGAAGCCCACAGCCTAGAGCCCATGTGCCGCAACTACTGAGCCCATGTGCTGCAACTACTGAAGCCTGTGCACCTAGAGCCCATGCTCCAAAAGAGAAGCCACCGCCATGAGAAACCCACACACCGCAAGGAAGAGTAGTCCCCACTCGCTGCAACTAGAGAAAGCCCGTGCGCAGCAACAAAGACCCAATGCAGCCAAAAATAAATTAAAGAAAAATTTTTTTAAAAATTCTTCACTTGACCCCACATACTCTTCCAGCCACTGCCCCATATTCTCCTTCCCTTAAAAGGAAAACTTCTCAGATTAGTCTCTATAGTCACAGTCTCCAGTTGCTTTCTACCTATTCTCTTACACCCCTGTCAGGCATTTACCCCTACCACTCTACAAAAATTGTGTGCATCAAGGGCATGGATAACTTCCATACTGCTAAGCATAATGGTCAACTGGTAGTTCTTATCCTAATTAACCTTTCAGTTTCCTTTGATACAATTGCTTCTATCTCGTCAATAAAATCCTATCATCACTTTGCTTACACACAGGCCATTCTTTCTGCCTCCTTTACTAACCTGTGGAAGATGAAGTATCTAATGAGTTCAGTCTTCTTCTCTTTTCCATCCAGCCTCACTCCCTTCACGGTCTTCTCTGGCCTCACAACTTTACGTCACAAATTTATATCCCTAGTCTGTATCCCCACTATCAGATGCAGACTAGTAAAATCCCACTGCCTTGTTGATATCTGTACTTGGCTGTCTAATGGGTACTCCACAAGTATAATGTTCAAAAGTGGATTCTAGAGCTTCCTCTCCAAACTGTCTATTTCCACTCTTCCCCACCTTAGTTATCAGCAATTTCATCTTTCACATAGCTCAGGCCAAAATCCCAGAGCCACCCTGGTCTCTGCTATTCTTCTCTCATTCTACAACCAATATGTCAGAAAACTCAGTTAGTCTTACATCCAAACTACTGCTAAAATTCAAATGTATTGCCACCACCACTGCTAACACCCTGGTCCAAGCCACCTACCACCATCTCTTGCCTGCATGATTGCAGTAACTTCCTGATTTTCTCCCTTATTCTACTATTGCTCCTTCTAGTCTATTCCAAACCCAGAAGTCAGACCGACCCTGTTAAAATATAAATCAGGGATTTCTGGCTCCCTGTATAGCTCATCCCTCTCGTTAATTACAATTAAAAACCATGGACAAAATACAATAACCTGAGGGGCCTTGAAAAGTAAACAATAAACAGGCTGATTCTGGAGCATTATTTTACAAGTACATTAAGTTCAATGGCATACTGTGTAGCCATCAAGCTTTATGTGTATAAAAATTGAAATTTCCAATAAATGATTTTATTTCATAGAGTACATATAATTTTTTAAATGTCTTTAACAACGTTTTATATAAACATGTTCAAGTTGTAACCATTACCAAGTAAAAATCCTGAAAGCATAACTATAATGTGTTCATGAAACATTTAAAAACTTCTTTATGACAAAATTACCTATGAATGCGCAAGGTGATGCTGTCAAAATTAGATTTTTTAAAAATCAAGAAAAATATGTCATAAACAGCAAATACCAAGGTAAAGAAGGAAGCCAAGACAGTCAACAACATTTATCAAATACTATAAACTACTATATCAGGTACCACGAGGACTGTAAGGAAATAAAAAACAGTAATAGCTGACACAGAGCACCAGGAAACTTTTTAAGTTATTCAAATTCACTTGGTCCTCACAATAACACTAAGAGGTAGGCACAATTATTTTCACCACCTTAGTGACCAGGAAACAGGCTAAATAAGTAAGTTGTCCAAGGTCATACTGTAAGTAGTTGGTGGAACATGGAGTCTAACCTAGGCGTCTGGCTCCAGAGTTCTCATTCCAGCACTATACTATGCTGCCTGTTTGAAGAAAGAAAATATAATAGTAAAAGACACTTTAAATTTATTTTAAAATATTAAGATTGTGGTCAAAATACACTATGTTAAGTCCTTCAACATAAACACACGTGTACAGAGGCATGACGAAGATTAATGTAAAAGTTGATAAATACCTGGTGTTCCAATGGCTCTGACATATGAGAATGCAATGTTTGCTTTTCCTTTCAGAGCATTTTCTGTGTTCTGAAGGTCCCCCAGAGTGGTAATATATTTTACTTCATTAAAAAGAAGAGCACTGAAATAAATAAAGATGTAGTTGGTAGAAAAATCTGACATGTACTTAGTTATTTAATACATATTTTGAGTAGGTTAAAGAACCTAATCAAAAAAGAAATTTAATCTTTTGAACAAACTCTCAATAGTAAGAACCTAAGCATTTCAAGTCTGAATTAAAATCACCCTCTAAATCATTAGTCTGTCACTAAGAACATTAACCAGGGACACTTGTGAGAAACAGTGTGCGTATCCTCCGTCACAACCACCTCAATACATTTAAACTGTATTTACTAGCATCCTATTCTGGACAAATAATCCCTTACAAATCTCTCAGCCATGGATACATTTCAGCCCTTCACACATCTATACTGAAATCATCTTTCCATGGCCTATAGGGCCCTGAATGGTAAGCCTTGTCTACTTCTCCAACATCATTTTGTACTACTATTCCTCATGTCTACCCTACTTTAGGCAACACCCCAGGGCATTTGCACACACCATTCTCTTTGTTGAAAGCTGTTCCCTTCTCATATATCTGGTCTCAGCTTAAACATCATTGACTTAAGAGAAGCCTCCCTTGTCGGTCCTGTATAAGTAGGTCTGTGGCATTTTCCTCTTGAATTTCACACTATTTAATCCTTTGTAGGATCAAATTTATAATTATTCACATATATTTTTTTACTTGTTTATCCCTGCCTCTCTCATTAAACTGTTGCCTTCTTGTGACAGGGACCTTGCATATTTTATCACTATACCCATAACAGAATAGAACCTGGTACACTGTAAGTATTCAATAAGTATTTGTTGAACGAATGACAGAAAACATAGGGCAGGAATTATTTACTGCCATTCTTCATTTGAAGAAACAGAAGATCAAGTCAAAACACTTACTCAAAAACACATATACTGAACTGAGGAGCCAGAAACAGAACATAGAACAGGTCTTCTCACTCCTAATTTAGTGATCTTTCCACTTGACCACAGTTCTTCCAAATCATCTTTTTTTTAATATAATCTCTATTTATTTATGTTTATTTATTTGGCTGCGCCGGGTCTTAGTTGCGGCACACAGGATCTTCGTTGTGGCATGTGAGATCTAGTTCCCTGACCAGGGATCAAACTCAGGTCCCCTGCACTGGGAGCATGGAGTCTTAACCACTGACCATCAGAAAAGTCCCCCAAATCATCTTTTTAATGTATAGATCAGAATAACTCATCATATTTCTTTATCCAAAAGAATTTAAAAATTTTTTACTTCTATATAAATTCTCTATCACTAACAACTAATTTCACTTAATCTCCACATGCATATCTCTGTGTGTGTGTGTGTGTGTGCGCATGTGTGTGCGTATTTTTGTTAAGCTAAACTTTAAGAATTTTTGAAAGCTGTTCCAACTCCACATACTTAGGTAAGCAAAAGTTCACTCCAATAAATTAGTCAGTCATAGTTTCCTCTTACGGAAAACATAGCTCTTTCCACTAATATAGCAATTCTCAGACTTTTTGGTCTCAGGATCCCTTTATACCCTTAAAAATTATTGAGCTCTTCAAAGGGCTTTTGTTTATGTAGGTTACATTTATCAATAGTTGCCAAAATAGAAATTAAAATAGCAATTAAAAATATTTATTAATCCCTTAAAAAATAAAAATAAACACCATTGCATATTAACATAACACTTTTTTATTAAAAATAACTAAATTTCCAAAAGGAAAGAAAAATCTAATGAAAAGAGTGGCCTTGTTTTACATGTTTGCAAGTCTCTTTAATACTGGACTAAATAGAAGACAGGTGGATTCTCTTATCTGCTTCTTCGTTCACTCTGTTGTGACATCACACACACAACACAAAATGTAGCCTCTAGAAACCGCACTCATAAAAGAAGGAAAGTGAAAAAGGCAAACGTCTTAGTATTATTATAAAAATATTGTCACTTTGGGAGCACCCTGAAATGGCTGCCCTAAATTACACTGCTTAAATATTTACCTATATATTACAGATTTCAACTTTTTAAAAGAAATGTAAAACTTGAATTTCTATACGTCCCAGGGCTCTTGTTTTGTTTTTAAAAGAAATATTTACTGGGCAGTACTCACTATTTGCTAGATATTTTCACATGTTTTCATTTAAATCCTCAACGATATTCTTGGAAAATTCTTTATTACACACACACACACCACACACACACACAGATATGTATGAGGAAAGAACCTCAGGGATTAAGTAACCTGCTCCAGGTCATACCAGTAGTCACTGATAGAGCTGAGATTCTAATCCAGGTCTTCTGACACTTTGCCCGTAACTTTCTAAACTATGTTATTACTGACCACTCATACATGGTAAACCAGGTAAAAAGGGAGGCAACTAATGAATAGCTACAGAGTCTCAGTGGCGATCTGGGCTACTGGCTACTTATACGTTTTGGCTAGCAAGACCAGAATTACCCTTGAGTTACTTCAAAACTGCTGGAAGACACCATCTAGTGAAGTAATTGGACTGCCGTGTAAATTCTCGGCTTGGGAATGACATCCATCCATTTACCTTTACTTCTCTAGCAGCTCTAATCCATTTGCTTCAAAAATCTAACCTAGGAGTAGAAATATCCCTAACCTTTTTTCTCAATAAAGACCAGCAAATATAAATTGATAAAAGCCAATGTTTGGGGGGACACTTCCCACATGTCAGGCATAGTACTAAGTACTATATAAGTAGTGGCAGTTTATCAGTTTTGGGATTGCCTGACTCTTCTGCTTTGGGAATTCCCAGTTTTCTAAGTCTTCATGGTGGGCAGAGCCCAAGTCCCCACATACAAGCTACTAATACTGTAAATTGCTTTTCCAGGCTCCCTGCTGCTAGGCTATATGACCCAGAATCACTTATCTGACATCCCAGACTGGGAGCTAGTGATGTAAAGAATCAGGAGCAGTGCAGAATTATTTCCAGAAGCAGCAGCAGCAGCAACAGTCAGCTTTGAAGGCAGGAATGACAATAGTGCTAATGACAGCTGTAGTGCTAGCAATGCAAGTTGTGGCATCCAATGCCTAGAAGTAATGCAGCAGTCCCCCGCAGACTAGCTCCGTGTCATGATTATGAGCCAAATAATTCAGAGCCAGATAAACCTGAGTCCAGTTCTCCAACCCTTCTAGTGAGCCTGAGCTTTCCTACATCTGCTCTAAATCCTTTTCTGCTTAAGCCAGTCAGACCCAGATTCTGGGGCTTATAACTGAGAACACCCAACAATACACTCAGTTGTGCTTAATTTTCATGGCAACCATGTGAGATCAGTACTATCATTAACTCCATTTTACAGATAAGGTCATGGGCCTTAAAGAGGTTACCTTGCCTAATGCCCAAAGCTCATTAAAGAGTCATTATCCAAGAGGTAATAATACCAAAACTAATGACATTCATAATCTCACGATCTCCATGATTGTTCCCAATGGCTTCCTAACTTTAATATATTTTTTAATGTTAACTTCCAGAATATGGGGACATCTAGGGATCTCTAGGATCCATTCCATGAGCCTGTGCTCCTCCACTCCAGTTCCAAAGTGGAGAAATGGGTTAAAGGAAAAGTCTGTCTTGCGATTTTCTTGCTCTATAGATGGGGTAAAACAGCCTAAGGCTGCTCTGACCTGGGAGCTCTTCCTGCCCCAGAAAGGCCTTCCTTTTCCTTGGCATACTCTTCCACAGACCCTCCTAACACAATCATTAGGTAGATAAGATATATGGCCAAGAACTGAATGGGTGTCAGAAAAAAAAAAAAAAAAGAACTCAGGAGTCCACCTGACCCTGCTTTTAGAGCAGCAGGTTGCTCAGCCTTTATTCAGAAAAAAAGACCACTTTTATATCATATTTCTGCCATTATTCAAATTCTAAACAACCCAATAAAAAAAAAGTTACCTTCTATTTTGCCTTACTAAAACTCCTAGGGGGGAAAAAAAAGCAAAAAGGGAGGAGGAGACAGAGGGAGAGATGAAGGAGAGAGACAGACAAATTACTTTTACCTAAATTAATTACAGTTGACCCTCAGTATCCATGGGTTCCACATTTGCAGGTTCAGCCAACTGCAGGTGGAAAATATTTGGGAAAAAAAATTCCAGAAAAGTCTAAAAAACAAAACTTGAATTTCTCATATACTGACAACTATTTACACAGCATTTACATTGTATTAGGTATTATAAGTAATCTAGAGATGATTTAAAGTATACGGGAGCTACTAGAGCTAATCAATGAATTTGGTAAAGTAGCAGGATACAAAGTTAATACACAGAAATCTCTGGCATTCCTATACACTAATGATGAAGAATCTGAAAGAGAAATTAAGGAAACACTCCCATTTACCACTGCAACAAAAAGAATAAAATACCTAGGAATAAACCTACGTAAGGAGACAAAAGACCTATATGCAGAAAACTATAAGACACTGTTGAAAGAAATTAAAGATGATACAAATAGATGGAGAGATATACCATGTTCTTGGATTGGAAGAATCAATATTGTGAAAATGACTATACTACCCAAAGCAATCTACAGAGTCACTGCAATACCTATCAAACTACCAATGGCATTTTTCACAGAACTACAACAAAAAATTTCACAATTTGTATGGAAACACAAAAGACCACGAATAGCCAAAGCAATCCTGAGAAAAAAAAACAGAGCTGGAGGAATCAGACTCCCTGACTTCAGACTATACTACAAAGCTACAGTAATCAAGACAATATGGTACTGGCACAAAATCAGAAAGATAGATCAACGGAACAAGATAGAAAGCCCAGAGATAAACCCACGCACATATGGTCACCTTATTTTTGATAAAGGAGGCAAGAATATACAATGGAGAAAAGACAGCCTCTTCAATAAGTGATGCTGGGAAAACTGGACAGCTACTTGTAAAAGAACGAAATTAGAACATTCCCTAACACCACACACAAAAATAAACTCAAAATGGATTAAAGACCTAAATGTAAGGCCAGATGCTATCAAACTCTTAGAGGAAAACATAGGCAGAACACTCTATGACATAAATCACAGCATGATCCTTTTTGACCCACCTCCTAGAGAAACGGAAGTAAAAACAAAAATAAACAAATGAGACCTAATGAAACTTAAAAGCTTTTGCACAGAAAAGGAAACCATAAATAAGACGAAAAGACAACCCTCAGAATGGGAGAAAATATTTGCAAATGAAGCAACTGATAAAGGATTAATCTCCAAAATTTACAAGCAGCTCATGCAACTCAGTATCAGAAAAACAAACAACCCAATCCAGAAATGGGCAGAAGACCTAAACAGACATTTCTCCAAAGAAGATATACAGATTGCCAACAAACACATGAAAGAATGCTCATCATCACTAATCATTAGAGAAATGCAAATCAAAACTACAATGAGGTATCACCTCACACCAGTCAGAATGGCTATCATCAAACAATCTAAAAACAATAAATGCTGGAGAGAGTGTGGAGAAAAGAGAACCCTCTTGCACTGTTGGTGGGAATGTAAATTGATACAGCCACTATGGAGAACAGTATGGAGATTCCTTAAAAAACTACAAATAGAACTACCATACGACCCAGCAATCCCACTACTGGGCATATACCCTGAGAAAACCATAATTCAAAAAGAGTCATGTACCACAATGTTCATTGCAGCTCTATTTACAATAGCCAGGCCATGGAAGCAACCTAAGTGTCCACTGACAGATGAATGGATAAAGAAGATGTGGCACATATATACAATGGAATATTACTCAATCATAAAAAGAAACGAAATTGAGTTATTTGTAGTGAGGTGGATGGACCTAGAGTCTGTCATACAGAGTGAAGTAAGTCAGAAAGAGAAAAACAAATACCATATGCTAACACATATATATGGAATCTAAAAAAAATTTTAAAAGGTTCTGAAGAACCTAGGGGCAGGAGAGGAATAAAGACGCAGACATAGAGAATGGACTTGAGGACACGGGGAGGGGGAAGGGTAAGCTGGGATGAAGTCAGAAAGTGGCATGTACATATATACACTACCAAATGTAAAACAGATAGCTAGTGGGGAGCAGGTGCATAGCACAGGGAGATCAGCTCAGTGCTTTGTGACCACCTAGAGGGGTGGGATAGGGAGGGTGGAAGGGAGACACAAGAGGGAGGAGATATGGGGATATATGTATATATGTATATATGATTCACTTTGTTATAAAGCAGAAACTAACACACGACTGTAAAGCAATTATACTCCAGTAAAGATGTTAAAAATAAGTATACAGTGGGCTTCCCTGGTGGCGCAGTGGTTGGGAGTCTGCCTGCTGATGCAGGGGACACGGGTTCATGCCCCGGTCCAGGAAGATCCCACATGCCGCGGAGCGGCTGGGCCCGTGAGCCATGGCCACTGAGCCTGCGCGTCCAGAGCCTGTGCTCCGCAACGGGAGAGGCTACAACAGTGAGAGGCCCGCGTACCGCAAAAAAAATGAAAAATAAGTATACGGGAGGATGTGCATAGGTTATATGCTAATACTACACCATTTTATATGAGGGATTGAGCATCTGGGGATTCTGGTATCCACGGAGGGTGAGGAAGGCGCAGGGGTGGGAGGTGCTGAAACCAATCCCCCTTGGATACTGAGGGATGACTGTATAGTATTCTAGGTAGATCCATGTATAAAATGAAATATCCCAAAATGTTTCATTAGGCATCTTCTAAATTAATACAGTTAAAAAAACAAACAGAAGCCATCTCTGAAATTTGAATTGAGAGTACAAGTAATAACAAAGTTCAAAAACATCAGTCTAAGTCTTTTTGTCATACGCTGTATATTTTCCTACTAGCTTACCACTTATAGAATTCTTAACACCAGAAACAATCTTATGGGCTTATAACATAAGAAGATTTCTGCTCCTCCAATTTTTAACAACCAAAAAGTGAAGCTTCCCAATTCATTCATCCATCAATCCAATATTTTTCAACACCTAATACATGTCACACACGATGTTATGCACTGGTAGAAGGACTTTGTGTAAGAAGGCACAGTCCGGGGATATAACCATTACTACCAATTAACATAGAGCTGTGAGGAATTCAAATCCAAGGCAAGTAATTTTTTATTACAATTTCCCAGTATGTTACTATCAAACAGGAACCCACCTGATAATATTGTGTAGGAACAAATCTGATAGAGATAAAGGAAGGAGCAATAGCTCAAAACCTATTAGGAAGGGACCAGCTTGAGCACAGCTCAGGAGTTTTAAAGGAAGACACCTCCAAGAGGAGCTTTCCCCAGAAGTTCTATCCAAGCTCAAAACCCAGGCTCTGCAATAATGTGTTAAAAATAAACTACTAGCAGAAATTATGATAGTTGAAAATAATTACCATAATATTTGTAGTTCATATTATCGTCAGTAGTATATTAACTTAAAAGGAAAGAAATCTTCCACTTGACAAAATAATATCACAGAATATCAATTAGCACACCTTAATAAAGAGTTATTGAGATTTCATTGTTTCTTACAGTACTACACAGTCTTTCCTTTTTGTATCAATATCATTTGATGATTTCCATGAGTCAACAATGACTAGGGGGGAAACGGCCTTTCTTTGCAACTGCTGCCTCATGGCAAACATTCCCAGCAACTGTCACAGCACGGACTTGCATGAACTCACTTCTATTAGTACTGTGTGTGCAACAGAACGGCAGGTAGATATTTGAATTTGGATTGCTTTTTTTCTTAATTGCAAAATGAGATTTCCTGCATTTATATAGAAAAAAGCGACTAACATTTGTAGAGCGCTCGGTAAAACACAAAGCATATTTTCAGATGTATTACGTTATTTGATCTTCAAAAAAATCTAATGACAGTGCAATTTTTAACATTTAAGAGATGAGGAAAACCAGCAATCAGAAAAGATAAACTGCTATGATCACACAACGGATAAATCCTCCATAAACCCTGACTTCTTCATATATCATTCCCAAGCACATTTGAGATTATAGTGCCTCAATCTTCTACACCTCCATCTGACTTGCCTCAGACTGGTTACATATGGTATTCTCAATCAACAAATAAAGATTGTTACTTTACTTTCTTTTTCTAAATATTACCCTTCTTAACCCAATCTAGAAGCTGGGAAGTGAAATTTTCCTCACAGTTACCAAACCACACAATTCCATCGGTTTTTTGTTGGGTTTTTTTTTTTGTTTTTTTTGCGGTACGCGGGCCTCTCACTGTTGTGGCCTCTCCCGTTGCGGAGCACAGGCTCCGGACGCGCAGGCTCAGTGGCCATGGCTCACGGGCCCAGCCGTTCCGCGGCACGTGGGATCCTCCCGGACCGGGGCACGAACCCGTGTCCCCTGCATCGGCAGGCGGACTCTCAACCACTGCGCCACCACGGAAGCCCCATCGGTTTTGACTATGTATATTTTAGAAAACAGAGCTGAGAATTTGTAGACTATAAATCTGTAATCTTACCTTTATTTTAAATTTTATTTATTTTGCAAATTTTAACTCTTTTGTAGGACTCCTAACACAAGAAGTATACAAAAAGTTAAAGAGTGAAAAGTCCACCTCCAACTCCTTCCCCCCATCCCAGCTTCCGCATTCCCTTCCTGTAAACCAATAATCACGTTCTTGTGAAGCTTTGAAATATTTATACCAAATACATATATGCCATAAATAAATATTTATATATGTCTCCGTTAGAAAACTATCCCTCCTAGATTTCTCAGTGTTCCTATACAGTCCATGTCTCCTGAAGATGAAAATTGGCAGTACACAAAGATGGAAAACATCTCTTCATGTTCTAATCTTGTTTCCTTTTTTCTGGAGCCACCTGGTCCCATTCAAAGGTAATAAAACCTTCCTTATCTTCCCTGGAGCTAAATGCTTATATTTAGGGGTAGAGAACTTTTTCTCCTGCCCCAAGCAATTTGTTTAAATTCCAGAGAAAAAGATAAGCACTCTATCTTCAGAAGGAAAAAGCAGATTTGCCAGCTCCTATGTAAACTCAGAGATTCATAATTTAAGTTCTCCTTCTCCAAACCTTGCTGTAAGTACGGATTTAAGCGTATGGCTCTCACCTTGTAGCTCTGTGGAGAACTGGGTACGGCAAATCCAGTACTACCATGTTACTGTGATTGCTGTTACCGCTGTGTCTGATTTCTGATTCAGAGGCTTGGTGTTTCCGCAAGTATTATGCAAGGAGGGTAACATCGAAGACCCTTCAGAGTTTTAGACTTAACACTCCCTTTCTTACACACACAGAACAATGCTATGCTCTAAACACTTGGTTTATTTCATTAATATATCCTGAAAAATCAATGTGTTAAAAATGTTAGTAGACCATTTACTCAGAATATTTTTAATCAATGATGTTTTAGGAATATTTTAAATGTCCTCCAAAAATACACTACTTAATTGGCCATGATGGTTCAAAAATATACAATTCCGTAAATATTTAGTATAGGGTTACCCTAAGTTTACACTTGTTATTCTAGTCTTAGATTTTACTAACTTAATTCTTCCCCAATTGCAATTTTTCTATATTCTGAGACTAAGAAATTGTCTAAAACCTTGATCTTTTCTGTTTACAAAGAAGCAAAGTTCAAGTGTAACTGTGGATCACTGATCACATAAAAATTTATCAGTGTGTATGTATTAGAAGATAATGGAAGGAAAATCCCATTTACAATAGAAACAAAAGATATAAAATACCCAGTAATAAATTTCAGTGTCCAAGCATATATGAAGAAAGCATTAAAACACTACTAGAGAACACAAAAGAAAACTTGAATAAATGGAAAGACATCTGGTTCTGGGATGGGAAGATTCATTCTAAAGATGTCAAGTGTCCCTAAAATAACTTATAAATTTAATGCCAGTAGGATTTAGTCAGGGAGAGGAAGAAACCAGACAAGCTAATTTTAAATGTCACATGTAAACAGAACAAAAATGCAATTCTAGAAACAGAAACATGAAGGGGCCTGGACCTTTCAGATATTACAATACATTATAAAGCCTCAGTAATTAAAGCAACAGTACTAGTAAAAAAAAAAAAATAGATTAATGAAACAGAAAGTCCAAAGTAGACCCCAATATATATGAGCGTTTAGTATAAAAAAATCACACCTTGAAAACTGAGATTAATTTCAGTTGTGTTGGGACAATTATTTAGCCACCTGACTAATATACTGCTCATACTATTTACCTAGTTAAATTCCATACAAAGCAAAGATTTAAATGTTAAATTGAACAGTTAAAACATTGAGAAGAAATACACCTACATAAATAGAGTCTGATCTTTGACAAAAGAGCAAAAGCAGTTTAATGGAGAAAGGCTCCTCTTTTCAAAAAAGGGGCTGAAACAACTGGACATTCACATGCAAATAAGTGAATCGAGACACTGACTTTACACCTTTCATAAAAATTAACTCAAAATGGATCATAGACCTAAATGTAAAACATAGAAGAAAATCTTGGTGACCTTGGATTTGGCAATGAATTTTTAGACACAACACCAAAAGCATGATCCATGAAAGAAAAAAAATTGTAAAGTTGGATTTTATTATTATTAAAAACTTCTGCTCTGCAAAAGACACCATTAAGAGAATGAAGAAACAAGCCACAGACTGGGAGAAAATATTTGCAAAACATATAGCTGATAAAGGACTTGTATCCAAAATATATAGAAGAACTCTTAAACTCAACAATGAGAAAAAAAAAAAACATTTAAAATATGGGCAAAAGATCTGAAGGATACCCCACCAAAGAAAATATACAAACAGCAAATAAGCATACTAAAAGATGCTCAATATCCTTTGTCCTTAGGAAGCTGTAAATTAAAACAATGAGATACCACTACACACCTATTAGAATAGCTACAGTTAAAAAAAAAAATTAACAATAACAAATGTTGGCAAGAATGTAGAGCAACAGGAACTCATTCAATGTAGGTGGTAATGCAAAATGATACAGCCACTTTGGAAGACAGTTTAGCAGTTTCTTACAAAGCTAAACATAGTCTTACCATATGATCCAGAAATCACACCCCTAAGTATTTGCCCATATGAGTTGAAAAACTACATCAATACAAAAAAACCTACGCATGAACTTTATAGTAACTTTAATTATGATTGTCAAAACTTGGAAGCAACCAAGATGTCCTTCAACAGGTGAATAGATAAACAGTGATACATCCATACAATGGAATATTATTCAGCAATAAAAAGAAATGAGCTATCAAACCATGAAAAGACATGGAGGAACCTTAAAAACATATTGCTAATTAGAAGCAGCAGCCAATCTGAAAAGGCTACATGCTATATGATTCTGAAAACAAGCCCCCACTAAAACCAAGTCCCCCTGCCAAGGTGATGATTAAGCTCTCTCTCCAAAACTTTATTCCCTTTCTTGTCCCCTCTGACTTCAATCCTGTGCTAACTGAACAGTAATCAACCAGAGTCAGATGACTAAAACTGCTATTGTCGACAACATTTAGTGCATTAATGTACTAAAATTGCTGTGGTTCATAACTTATTGTTAATGTACAGACACAAGTTGCTTCTCCAGGGCAGGATGAGCTAACAGACCCCCCCTAGGGTCATGGACCACCAGACCAGATGCTAATAAACCATAGGTATCCTGACTCCTGAAACTACAATTAGGAAATGTCACAGAAATGTCACTAGACAATGATTAATCCCAGCTCCTTTGTTCTTTCCCTTTAAAAACCCCCTAACTCAAAGACCAAGCTGGAGTGGATCTGAGTCACCCACTCCCTTGCTTGGCGCCCTGCCGTAAACCCTTACTTTGCTGCCCTTACTTTGCTGCCAACACCTGCTGTCAGAGTTTGGCTTTCTGTGAAACTGACACACGAGCTCTTTTTCTGGGTTACAATTCCAACTATATGACACTCAAAAAAGGCAAAACTATAGAGACAGTGAAAAGATCAGTGGTTGGGGAGTGGAAGGGAAGGATGAATAGGTGGAGCACAGGGTATTTTCAGGGCAGTGAAACGATTCTGTTTGCTACTATAATGGTGGATACATGTCATCATACATTTGTCAAAACTCATAGAACTGTACATCACAGAGTGAACCCTAACATAAACTATGCACTTCGGTTAATAATAATGTGTCAGTATTGATTCATCAATTGTAACAAATGTACCACACCAATGCAAAATGTTAACAGAGGAAACAGTACAGAGGAGAAAGGAGGAATTCTCTGGACTATCTGTTCAATTTTCTGTAATCCTAAAACTGCTCTATAAAACAGTCTTAATTTCTTTAAGTGAAGTCCTTTGTAACAAGAGCATAAGGGAGACCTTGGTACAACTTAAAATCCAGAAGTCAAAAGAAAAAAGATAAATTTGACCTGATGATATTTAAAAGAACAAAAAAGGGAAATTCAAAAGATAAATGACAAACAGGAAAATGTACAATTTGTGTCTCCTTTATATAAAGAGAGCACCTAGAAATTAATAAGAATAAAAGTTCAAAACATGATAGAGGACTTCCCTCGTGGCTCAGTGGTTAAGAATCCGCCTGCCAATGCAGGGGACATGGGTTTGAGCCTTGGTCCAGGAAGATCCCACGTGCTGCGGAGCAACTAAGCCCGTGCGCCACAACTACTGAGCCTGTGCTCTAGAGCCTGTGAGCCACAACTACTGAAGCCCAAGTGCCACAACTACTGAAGCCCACGTGCCTAGAGTCCGTGCTCTGCAACAAGAGAAGCCACCGCAGTGAGAAGCCCCCGCTCCCCACAACTAGAGAAAGCCTGCACACAGCAACGAAGACCCAACATAGCCATAAATAAATAAAAGAAATAACCAGCTCTAGGACAAAATCACCCTTTAAAAAAAAATGATAGAAAAGTGGGCAAAAGATATCAAGCAACAGTTCAGTTCCATTTCTAGGAATAGTATACAACTGAAAAGAGTAAAAGGGAGGAACTGCTTGCCAGGAACTGGGTATTTCAAACTGATGCTTTTAGCACAAAGAAGTAGGGTGACGGCTTGAGAGGCATTTTTTTCCTCGTGGCAATTTGCAAGGTACAGCTACGATATGGCATACTATTTAGCACAGTTCTTCAAGATTCTAAATATCATTACTGAAAATTTTTGTAAAATACTGTATTCCACAAGTCAGTTTTCTTACATTTGAAACAAAAATGAGGGCATTGCCTCTTTGGAATTCTACCTCCTTGACATTTGTGTTTTCCTGCTCAGTTTCTTCTTCCTTTATATGTTGGTGTTATCCTAGGATGCTCCCTAGATGACCTACATGTTGACAACACTCCCCAGGGGTGCAAATTCCTACAGCTGCCTACTCAAGACTCAGGTAAGATGGGCATCCAACTTGTTAAAGTAGACTCATTTTCTCCTGTAAATTTGCTCTTCATCCTTGCCTACTTCAGATGGTGATCAGATCAGATGTGGGGTAGAGTGAGATCGGAAGGAAGGAAAAGAAGAGATCAGGGATTAATCAAATTAATCGTTACCAAGCCCGGTTCATTTTACCTCCTAAGAATTAAAAAGAAAACCCCCTCTTTGCTATCTTTACTTCCCTAGATTGCACAATAGCCACACAATGGTGTCTACATGTGCTTGGACCCCACAGATTTGTCTCTCACCCACCAGAAAGAGCCCTCAAGTGCTACTCTGATCACATCACTTATCTGCCTACAACCCTGAAGTTGAGCAATCAGGTGTTGAAGTGGTCACTTAGGACAGAGAGCCAAACTAAAAGTAACAACCAAGCCTTTATTCACTTACTGCGACAGTGCAAGCAAGAGGCAAAAGGAGAGGCACAGCCTCCACGATGTTCCGTTCCCATCCCCCGCCACTGAACAGCTCCAGGCCGGGGCCAGTGGGCGTGGGAATCCTCTCATTCCAAGAAGGCTCCTGCCTCTTTATGGACCCGTGGAATGGTGGGGGGACTGAGCAGGTGAAGGGCGAGGAGAAGAAAAGTACAGAGTTAAAGCAGAGAAAGTGTTTAGCCAAAGACCTGTGATAAGGAGGTCTTGGCAAAGCACCTGGAAGGTGCCTCAGGCCACGTCCCTGATAATGAGGCCCCAAATGGAGACACCTGGGACTAAAGGCCAGTCTGGTCAGAAGGATGGGAGAGGGAGGGGTCCGAGGGATTGGGAAGGGGAGGGGTCTGAGTCCTGGACCTCAATTTTCTCCAGAAAACTGCAATGCTCTGGCTGTGCACCAGTCTGGTGTGGGAGAGCACCTTTCCCCTATGAGGCCTGCTGGGCAAAGCTTGTAATTGCCCATGGTTGGGTCTGAAAGATCACACAAGGATTCTGGCCCAGAGCTGGCCTCCTCACCCTTCAGGGGCTACCCCAAAGCCTAAACTTCTTCACGTGGTAAACAAAGATCCCTTCCTCTGACCCTATGCCAACTTCTCTGCTCTCACCTCCTGCTTCACATTTCAGACTCCAGTAAAAACTACCCTCTCCAAACTGTCCTAACCTCCCTGCCTGGGCTCACAGTTTCCCCTGCTTCTTCCACCTTCCATTTCTTCACCGGGCAAACCCCCGCTTATCCTTTAAGACTCATCCCAGGTGCCACCTCCTTCAGGAAGGCTTCTTAACAAACATCCACCCTCATTCTAGACACAAGGAACTATTCACTACCCTGTGGACATATGCAGACGTACTTCTACTATTTCACTTCCTACATATTTTCTGTTTACATATCTGTCTCTGCAACAAAACATTAAATTCTTAGAGAACAGAGCCACATCTTACGCTGTCTTGCATCTCCAGTGCCTTACAAGTGTCTGGCACATAGCAGGAACGTGGGGAATACTCTATTTGTGGAATTAGTGTTCTATAAATCAGCATTAGTACAGCACAAGGAATAGGACACCATGGCAGGATTGAATGACACAAGCCCCACAGGATACCCAGTTCAGGTAACAGCGTCCTCTCCACATCTAAGGCCCAGTTGTTTCGAAACCACCTTGTCATCAGGCTGCCCAGCATGGACCTGCCGCTCCAGGATTTGCTGTCAGACTTGTCAAAGACAACCTTAGTCTCCCCTCCCTCATCCCTTAAAGAATCTTCTTTCTCTGATTCTTCACCCTTGTTTCTGGGTCAAAGACATTCATTGGGTATCCACTGTAAAAAGCATAAACGAGTAAGCTTCCTGAGAACAAATATATCTATGACTTGGACTTTTTGCTAAGCTTTTCATGACCCTCACTCTCAAGATAGCCACCCCTTCTCTATCCCAGGAAAGGGCTTCCAAGGCAGCCCAACAGGTCTTTGGAATTCCTTCTTCAAAAGGCCATCTTTCATGCCTTACAACTGGCTGCTCAGTCCACAGGCCTCAGGGTCCATGGTTGGCCGGGATTTCTAAAGACTGTTATTAATATATTATTAGTACTGGAACATGTGATAACCACAACTTGTCACCTATCAAGTTTAGAGTTTCCTGTAACTTAACTTTCACACCATTTTTGCGAGAATCAGGTAGAAGAAGAGGAGGAAGATGGGAGCCACACAGAAAACAGAGATAGTCAAGGTCAGCAAAGGTCTCAGCAAACGTTAATTTGGAAAAGTCCCTGTAAACTCGTGTCCTGAAAAAGTCATAGCTTCTAGCTCTGTTACCAAAGATATTACTACTTCATTTGAGGAGAGACTGCAGGAGTGGACCCCAGGTAGGGCTGAATCCCAGGCCTAAAGATTCCATGCCAGGCAAGTTAAATTAGATTCACTCTCTCTCAATAAACATTCAGCGCGTGCTGGGAACACCTGAAATGTTTCTGCACGTACTGAGCAGGAACGGAGCTACAGACTCCGGAAAAAAAAAAAAAAAAAAAATCAGGCTGGGGTGAAAAGGAGGCTAGATACTTCAAAAACCCTAGTGAGAATAGCAAAGATGAGCTTCTGTCCTGGTAACATCCTCACTCCACAGACAGAATCAAAGGCAAGAGCGATTGTATGAGCCAGGTGGCCGTGCTGTGCCACCTCCTACTTTTATACAGAATATCTCCATGTTTCTGTATCCTCTGCCATTCAAGACATTTTAGATCCTCTGTGTGGGAAGACAGACCAGCAATATGTGTGAAACTGATGCTTACAAGTATAATGCTAAGACCCTAAAATATTGTAATGGACTGTGGTTGTCTAAAATGAAATCAACAGATAAATAACAAGTGAGTAAGTAAATGGGTATCCCCTGTACTTACAAGAGAACATGAGCAACGATGGCATCCACATCGAACAAGGTATCTGTTGGGAATTCTCTGAGTAATATGTGACCCCTGCAAAAAGTTTTAAAAAGCATTACAGAAATATTTCCTTAGCATTCAATTCACTTGTCTCTCTAACACACCAGGCTGGAAGCTCTGGCAGTTCTTGGAGCCTGTGTCTTATCCACTAGCCGATATACCTACCAGAGTGCTGGCCATGATACACACTCAAATATTTACTGAACACACAGGCACAGATACACTGACTTTGAAAAGCTTAGGCCCTGGACCTGGCAAAAAGACTGGGAAGCAACAGGAGTCCCAACCAGGCTTCCTCCCAGCACACACACATTCCCCAGATGGGCTGGGAAGGAGACAAGCAGGAGACAGAAAGAAGGGTCCTCAGCAGTAGGTCCCTGAGGAGACAGGATCTCTCCCCACTTCCTAGGCCAAATCCCAAGAGTGTGAGGAAAGGATTTTGAGAAAACTCAGATTAGCAGACCCAAGTAACGGAGGAATCCATAACCTGGACATCTGCAGATCCCTCAAAAATAAAGTACATTTATTTCCCACCCGAATATGGACCTGACATACCTACTTAGAACACTAAATCTGCTAAGTGCTTACTTACCAGGCCTTTGCCGTCAGAGCTTACATAAGATTCTCATTTAATATCCAAAACAATCCTGTGAGGTAGGTATTAATCTCCTCAATTTACAGATTAGGAAGCAAAGTGGAGGTAACAAATCTATTAGTTAGACTTCTTGCTAAGCTTCATATGACCCCTACTACATACACCTTTATTCTGGCCTAGTGATATTTTGTATACTTGAATATTCTAGAAGTGTAGCTTTATGTTTGTCCATCTGAGCCAAAAAAACTAAAAATAGTTTACCTGAATAAATATGCTTTCATCACATTCTTTTCGCTTCCACAGTACCTCGATGTTTCTTCTGTGATGCAATTAACCTTTAAAAGATTATATTTAACGTTTAGAGTACATATCAAAAGGTCAAGTTTCTTGGTTAGGGAAACAGAAAGGAAAATTAAACATTACAGTTTGTCTCCAGATCAAATTTCTTTTTTACTTTTCTTTCTGATTTGTATGCTATAATTGCTCACTTATTCAAGTGCTTGAGGTAACCCAGAGAAAGGAACTGTTCCTACACCTAAGAGTTATATTTAATTATACCTAAGATTTAATTCAATCTGATGAACGAAGTAGAAGGTAATGAGGTAGGAAAGGAAGGAAACAATTAAGGCAGGACAAGAAAATCATGAGCAAAAGCCAGGAAGCACAGAACTGGTGCTAAGTTGGGACCACGAAAGCATCTCAGTAGCTGGAGCACAGGTATAGCAGATATTGCTGGCTCCTAACCCCAAATCCATCCTACCCTTTTGCGTCACTAACAGAATTTCATTAAAAGCAAGTGCCCCATTAAAAGACTTTTCCAGACTCCCCCAACAGCTAAGGCGGGCTAAATGATGTTAGGAGAAGTCACTGGTTTGGGATGCCTAGAAGGATCTTAAAAGGGGGTTGAGTGGTAAGATACTCTGGCTCTTCCCACTTCTTCCTGACAAAAAAAACCTGACAAGATAGGTAGGCACCAGCAGTCATCATGGACCATAAGGCATCTTTAAAGAAGAAACCTTTGCTAAGGATGGTGCAACAGAAAGAATGAACCTGAGTCCCTGATGATGTTAGAGAAGCCACAACAGCCCTTGATAGCTTACAATCAGGACTCTATGTGAAAAACATAAGGCCAATCCTGGCAGCAACATGGAGATACAATGGAAGACATGAGAGCACAAAGGCAAGGAAGCCGGTTAATGGTGTATCCCATTCGTACAGGTCAGGGATGACTGGGACCTGTAGTAAAGCAGAAAAGGACAGAAGAGATTCAAGCGACTTTCTACAAATACAGTAAGTAAAACTAGGGAGAAGACTGAGCGTGTAATGTGCAACATGGGATAGATGGGAGAAGGCAAGAGATAAAGAGGATGAAGAGGTTTTTAGATGGGGCAAGTGGGTAGCCACCGACATAACTTACCAAAACTAAGTCTGGAAGAAGAACAGTTAGTATTTTGTTTTGGATTTTGTTAAGTTAGGGTTTTTTTAGATGAGGCTTTTTTGTTTTTGCTGTTCAAGTTAATTTTTAACAGAGTTTGAGAAAGCAAAGTGACAAGTGGGAAAGCTACATTTGTTTTATAGAAAAAAGCTACTAAAAGAGAACCGATACTCAAAAAAGATATGAGGAATAGAGAATTCGAATTAAAAGAGTACGGTCATAACCAAAAGCAGTGAATTTTAGTGTATGTAGTTTTTTTTTTTTTAATTTTTAGAAGTCAGAGCATAGGGGATGGTTGGTATTATGACGACAGATTTATCCATTCATCCGCTCAACACACATTTGAACACCTACCATATGTTAGTCACTGTTCTCATCACTAGGAGTACAGTTAAGTTCCAAATTAAAATGTTTATCTTTAGAACTTACATTCTAAAAGTAGAGACGGACCATTAAAAAAAAAAACTAATTAGTATGCAATGTTAAGGGCTATAAAGAAAAAAGCACTATTAAAGGGATAGTACATGACCGAACATTTTAGATAAGTCATCAAAGAAGACTTCTCTGAGGAGGTGACATTTGCACAAAGAACCGAAGTAATGGAGTGATGCATACAAATATACAAATATGTGGAAGAGATGAGTTCTAAGCAGAGGAGAAAATACCTGCAAAGGCCTTACGGAAATACACACCTAGAAGGTCCAAGTAAGAGAAAGATGACTAGCATGTGTCAGGAACAAGCTGAGCAAGGTAGAAGAACAGAAAATGAGATTAGAGGAATTAAATGTCCAAAGAGGAGTTTCCATGTTAGTATAACTGTAATGGGAAGCCTTTCTGAGAGAGCAGCAATGTGATCTGACTTACATGTGGAGAAGGGTTCAGTGAGACAAGAGTGAAAGGAGAAAGGCCAAATAGGAGGCTTGTGGTTTCCCAGAGGAGAAGTGAGGACAGTTTAGACAAGGGCAGGGGGGTAAAAGTGAAGGTACAGGAAGTGGTCAGATGTGAAAAGTTTTGATAGCAGAACTTGAAGGACTTAATGATGGATTGGTTATGACAGAAAGGATGACAAAGGTTTTTTGTTTTAAAATCTACATTGATACAGTAATATAGTCATACCAGCTTTCTTTTTGGTTATTATTTGCAGATATATATATTTTTTCCTTCATTTGCTTTAAGGATTTCTAAAGCCTTTATTTTAAGATGCATTTCTAAATAGCTTACAATTAGGTTTGGTTATTGTTCCCAACCTGAGAATATTTTTCTTAACTGGAACACTTAGTCCATTTATATTTTAGTGTTTTCTTCACCTATGTCAGTCTCCTGAAATCTTAACTTTTGAAGACAATCTCAAAATGCTACTTTTTGTGAAGTCTTTCCCAATACCATAATATGACCTTCCACCTTGATGATCATGTAAGATTTCTTTCTTTTAAACCTCTACAGCATTTTATTTGTATCTCTTATTATAATGACCAAGTTCTGCTAGTTATTAAAATGGTCTATGGGAATTCCCTGGCGGTCCCGTGGTTGGGACTCCTCACTTTCACTGCCAAGGGCCCAGGTTCAACCCCTAGTTGGGGAACTAAGATTCTTACAACCTGTGCAGCGCGGCCAAAAAAGAAAAAAGTCTGTGAATGTGTTTTATCGCCCCATTTTGGATATATACTCTCCAAAGAAAGAGACTGGGGTCTTAGCCATTTTGCTATCCAATAAAAGACTAAATATAGCAAGCTCGTTTCAATCTCATAAACAGTACTGAGTATCTACTATGCACCAGGGACTGAGCTAGGTACTCAATATAGGTCTATCTCTTTCACCCAGTCTCCTTTCCACATAGCTTAAGAGTCCTCAACTGTAAAAGCTTTACAAACTGTTAGTTCATAAAGGTAACCCCTGGGCATGAACCTTAATATTCTACTCTAGTTACTAGACACACAGTTACTAGTTACTAGTTTATTAGTTACTAGATAACAGCATGACTATCCTTTTAGAGTATCATACCAATCTAGCATTTTGTTTCTAAATTTCAATTTTGATTTTTATTCAAAGCTCCTTAAAGATGAGTGCCATTATCATTCCAGAGTATAAACAGTGGTTCAAAGCTAACTGAGACCTCTATACAAAACAGAATTGACATTAAAAAAGAGGTTTTTGAGGTATATAAACATGATATAATAAGAAATATATATTTGGTCTTTGCCCCTTGTTCCTAACACAGAGCTCCTAAAACCCTGTAATTTCCTGCATGATAGAGTGCCAGGAGTATCTTTTCTTCTAATATTTGGTCTTTAACCTGAAATATAAGAGCTTCTGAAACCCTTGGAATCTCTGGGAGTGATAAGAGTGTCTGTTTGCATGCTAATGAGATGACTGGTGGCTGGGGGCCCCTAGACAGCTTCAAGATGGGGGCTGGTTACCAGCAAGACAAGGGAAAGATCAGAGGGTGGGAACTTTCAGCCCCACCTCCCCACCTTAGGGCTGGAGATGGAGTTAATCAGCAATGGCCAATGATTTGACCAATCATGCCTACATAACAACCTCCATAAAAACCCTAAACTACAGGGTGTGGAGAGCTTCCAGTGAACACATCCAAGTACAGGAGGATGACGCACCCCAGACCACACGGGGATAGAAGCTCCTGCACTTGAGACTCTTCCAGATGTTGCCCCGCACATCTCTTCCATTTGGCTGTTCCTGACATATCCTTTACAAGAAGTCAGTAATAGTAAGTAAAGTCTTTCCCTGAGTTCTGTGAGACATTATGGACAATTATGGAACCTGAGGAGGGGGTTGTGAGAACCGCCATTTGGAGCCAAGTCCTACAGAAGTCCTAGGGAGCCTGGGGACCCACTCACTCCTTGTGACTGACATCTGAAGTGAGGGGCATCTCATAGGACTGGGCCCTTAACCTGTGGGGTCTGTGCTAATTCTGGGTTGTTAGTGTCAGAACTGCTTCATATGAAAAACACACATCTGGTGTCAGAAGTGTTCTGTGGTGAGAGTGAACAGTTTCCCTTTAAAAGTCACAGTTAACTTTTCTATGCTTCCTGCCCTGGGAACTCTAGCTTCAGGGACAGGAACTCTAGCCCCAAGAGGGACAATAGCCATCTCTCAAAGGAGGAAGGCTAATGAACTAAGAAAGAATAAATGTACACAGAAAGTCAGGGAGACACTAATCTGAAAGAATTTAATAATCACTGGGTTACTAATCATTCCGTTTTCTGAGGTACAAATTCTATGTTTAAACTAAATGAAAGGCTCCTGTAGCTATCTAAACCATGATGCATGTGGAAATTTTCCATAATACTCCATGGCAAGTTCAAACACTTTTTGAGAAAAAAATTAAGTATGTAATTTCAAATTAGGTTGTTTTGCACAGGCTCTGGACGCACAGGCTCAGCGGCCATGTCTCACGGGCCCAGCCGCTCGGTGGCATGTGGGATCTTCCCGGACCGGGGCACGAACCCATGTCCCCTGCGTTGGCAAGCGGACTCTCAACCACTGAGCCACCAGGGAAGTCCCAAATTAGGTTGTTTTAACTTTTTTCTAAAAATAAATATGAGAACCCACAACATAAGCAATTATAAAGACTTAGAAGAATAGGAAAGAAAAAAAAAACACTTGAATTACTTCAATTTTGGTACCTCAGTTTGTGTTAATAGAAAAATTTTAATAGCTAAATTATGGACATCTATTATATTTGTCAGGCAAAAAAAAAAAAAACTTAAATAAAAGATTGAAAAAATAAATGACACCATAGCCCCAATAGAATGGTTTACAAAATAAAGTTCTAAGTTCCAGAATTTGAAGTAGCTTTTTTTCCACTGTATTTATAATTTATACAATAATCTGGAATTAACTATACTTCTGTTTATTCTTATGAAAAAAAAGGTAGAAAAAATATTTTTCCAGTTTGGAAAAAGATGTGAAACAATGTAGTATTTTTAGATACTCAGTCTTAGGTCACACAGTTGTAAAATGTTTGTCACTAGTAATTTATTAACATAAATATCTTTCTACCTTTGTGACTGAAATTCCATAGTCCTGGAGAGGTTTATCAGCCTCATTCAGTTCTTCAAGAAATACAGAGGTACTTGGAGAATCTAAAATAAGAAATGTTTTATGAATGTTTTATGACTTGCCCCTTAGGAAAGATGAATTTTTAAAATTAAAGCCCAAAGCTGCAAACTGAAAAAGAAATATATTAGTTTGCCCAACTAGTATGCAACAACAAATAATCAAGTAACTAAATGAACCTAGTTACATATTCTTGTACCCTTATTTCCTATTGCCTCATTACTCTTATTTCTAATATTTTTATCATGACGTATTTTCACTTTGTAAGTGACCTTAAAAGCTTTCTAAACATAAACTGGATAAATGTTTAATTTAAATGGCACATTTGGCGTTACTTTTCCAAGTTTAATACTATATACACAACACACAGGTACAAAATTTTCAAAATGATTTTAAAATACCATTTTCAAATCACAATTATAATAAGGGAGCCAACAAAAATATGAATTCACTTCATTTACTAATTCCAAGAATAGTATTTTTTAAGGCACAAAACAACTTAAATGGAACCATGATAATGATAAGTTATGTTCAATAGTTATATTAATCAATTCAGTATAATTAATGGTACAGCTAAAGCAGAGTATTAAACTAAGGCATTACTAATACTATATTTAAAGTTTGAAAACACTTTTAAAATATTTACATGCTAAAAATATCCAAAAGTTTACTTTCAGAAATGATGATGAAATTCAGATATTATTAACAGCTAATTCTTATCTAGTATTTACTATGGACTAAGCACATGAGTAAAGTCACTTAATCCTCACAATAAATTTATAAAGCACACACTATTTCCTCATTATGGATGACAAAAAAGACACGTGGAGAGGCTAAGTGACTCAACCAAGGTCACACAGCAGGTCAAGTGGCAAAGTCAGGATTGAAACCCAGGCAGGCATATTACAGTAGCAGCGTTAAAGCACATATTATTAATCCTGATAATAAATTCTTCCTAGCATATTGATTAAACAGCAATAGAAACATCACAAAAATCATATTAGAATATAAAAAATACTTACCAGCTTGACAAAAATAAGCTAAGGTAGCTTTTCCTGGTTGCAATGTACTGAAGAATTTCTGAGGACTCAGCTCTGGTAGAGAGTCTACTGCTGACATATAAAAAATGCACATCATGACAAAAGAGATGCCAACTCTAAGTACACTGAAACTGGAAGACATCATCAGCTGTGGCTGCATATGGGCAGGAGAGTCAATTTTGTTCACCACTGTGTTCTGTTGCCCAGGACAATACCTGGCAAGAGTAGGCGTTCAACAGAGTTTTTCTGAATGAATTCATTAAATAAATGAATGAAGTAAAATCTGCAAAAAGAATAATATAAGGCATTACTTCCATGTTTGATTTTACTAATACTTTACTATTTCCTTCTAGTAAAAACATTAGAGGGGATGATATATAATGACATTGATTTAATAATACTATGAATTTTTGATACTTGCAAAAGATATCAAAGATATCTGGAAAATGCAATACTAAGTATGTTAAGATTAATAGATATTTATGGTGTATGCTAAGCTGTCATTTTTAAGGATTCTAAAATTAATTTTCAAACATTATCCAATCCATTTATTTTAAACTGGGTATTTTATCTTTCTCTACCTAGAGTAGATGTACAATTAATACTCAAATAGCAATTAAAACCACTAACGTGGGAATTGAGAGCCAAAATATATGTCTACTACGTTTACATTCTTTTTACTTTAAATCCCCTAGAAGATATCTATGAAAACTATTTAAGAACATTCCTTCTTAATATACATTTAGTAATTCCTAAGACTTAGATTTATTTAAACAGTTTAGAAATTCAAATATCTTTTTCAACTCATATTTTAATTCAATTCTATTTTCTGAACTCAGATTTGCTCTAGATATTATCATCTCATCTTCTTTCATGCTGTACTTACTCCCATGCTGTCCTCTGTATCTGCTGTCAATTATCTTTGTCTTATACTTTTGCTACTTTCAAATTTCTTTTGAACAATTTCTTCTTTCAGGAAGCTTTTCTACTGATGATATATATTATCTACATTTAAAAGAAGATAGTTTAGGAAAATTAATTTTTATATTAAACATCGCACTTCTAGAGGTAAAGATATACCCACAGGTATAGGTGAGAATTTTGTTTTAATTTTAATTTCAAATAGAACCCTTATCTTTTTTTTTTTTTTTTTGCTGTACGCGAGCCTCTCACTGTTGTGGCCTCTCCCCATTGTGGAGCACAGGCTCCGGACGCACAGGCTCAGCAGCCATGGCTCACGGGCCCAGCCGCTCCGCGGCATGTGGGATCTTCCCGGACCGGGGCACAAACCCGTGTCCCCTGCATCGGCAGGCGGACTCTCAACCACTGCGCCACCAGGGAAGCCCGAACCCTTATCTTTTAAACAAAGATCACTATGTCAAAACAGGAGACAGGAGAATATAGCAAGAATTACTCATAAGGATAGGAGTGGAACTTTTCAGTAAAGAAATGATTAAAGAATAAAAAATTTAGGAAAAAATCATACTAAATTAGACACCTACCATTTCAATGGTCATGAAAGACCATTAACTCTTCAATTTAGCATTTCAGGGGTAATGAGAAAAAATTTACTCTTCAATTTATTGTACAATAGAATTGATAAACTGAAACTCCATAGACTCTGGTCTTTCGATACTATCAAGAAGCGTATAATAACTCTCCGTAAGGAACAGGTATTCCTAAAACAGGAGCTAATTACTTATTGATTACTTCCTAATAATTCTTTTCACTAGAACTAGTTTATATCAAGCAGTGAACAAATTTGCCATCAACTTTTAATAATGAGCCAAGAGTTCAAAAACTCAAGGAGAATGAGGAGTGAGGACTGAGAGAGGTATATAAAAAGTAATTTTAATAATATAATTAAGAGGTATCCTTGACATTAAAATATTATACATTAAATCTATTTTAAACCAGCATATTTTAAAGCCACTTTATATTAATGAAAATGGTATAAAATGAGTCATCCAATATTTTCCTTATATTCTGAGGGAGAGATGCATGCATCCTGAGGCCGAAAGAATATAACATGTTACTGTATGAAATAACTCCAACCTAATTAAAAGGATAAACATTTAAGTAAAAGCACAAATGAGAAATCCAAGTATAAATATCTTTTTTCCTGGCCCTGTGGTTACAATTCAGTCATTTAAACACTAAATTGGATACTAAAGTTAACATACTCTTTTCACGTAGAATGTATTTGCTAGAACCAAAGGTCTAACCACACACATTCAATGCTTGAATACTTCCCCACACCCACCTCATTGAACAGATTAGATTATCCATACGAACGTACTATGCATTTCGCCAATTAGAGATGTGGGTGATTATTCAGAGATAGGTACTCAGTAGTAACTTTTGCAGTTTTCTCCATCTTTTGGTAAGTTTGATTATTTAAAAAATTACTTAAAGCAGAGAATACTGTGTGGGTCAGCTAGAAACACAGCTTATATGGTCATAAGATACACACTGAATAATGATTTAACCAGATCCGTAACAACCAGAGTTGAGTGGAGTTGAAAGTAAGGGAGCATACAGCCAGGGTGGGAAAAGGGATGAAAGAGAGCTAAATCTTCATTTTTCACGAGACCAAAAGCCAAGTTTATTGGAAATGGAAAGATCAACACCAAAAGAAACTGCGAGGGTTCAAAGTAATTGCCTCTGAGGAACAAGAAATTGGAGGGGGTAAGATACCAAGGGGAATTTTGAAGCCTTCTAGAACTGACTCTTTTAAACAGTGTACCTTTTCACTTTGACTTAAAAAGAAAAAATATTACTTGTATGTAATCAAATCTTCCATAGCTACTACTCATATTAATCCAATCTACCCCTGTGGTGTCACTAAAAAGTGTTCATTTCACATGCATGGTAATTGAAATGCTTTTGCCCAGAGACATGGTCTCCTCATAAAAATAACTTTAAACAAAGAGAAGGCAAGTGTGGATGGGAAATAGTGAGGAAAGAGAACATCTAGCAAGAACAGAGTTAAAAACAAAGCTACAGAGGGTACTTGGTGACTTTTTTCTCTGGTAGTTAGAAAATGGGATAGAGAACAACACTTAATGCTTCAAAATTTAAGTGTCACCACAAAGTGCTGAGTTCCTTGGGAGGAATGTGGCCTTGTTACCTTGGTGTGATGGTTCATCAGTATGGGGTAAACAGTTCCAGTTCTCCTGTCAGCTATACCTAGGATCACACTTAGCTTTCTGCACTTCCCACCACTACTGAAGTTTGAGGCCACCACGTGACTTACCCTGGCCAATAAAATGGGAGCCAAAGTGGCCTGTCTCAGGCAACAGTTTAACAGCTACTGTGTCATATGCCTGCCTTTCTTTTCTTCTGTCATAGTCACTGAAAACACTCAGATGGTGGCTGTTTGTCAGCATGGCTCCCAGATGAAGCACAGCCCAGAGAACCCCCAGCTGGTATGCAATGAGCATATGATATAGGAAGAAATAAACTTCGTTGTCTTAAGCCACTGAGATTGGGGAGTTTTTATTATAGCATAATCTAGTTTATCTTCACTGGTGTACAAACTAGAAGTGAGGTGCTGCCTTAACAAGAACCCCACATACTCGCTCAGGCGCCACGCAGCAGGAAAGCTGTTCTGGGAGTACTCAAGGAAACTCTCCTCAAAGAAACATAGAGACAAGACCTCAACAAATGATCCATGTTAAGGAATAACAAAACATTTGATGAAACTGTCGCTACAGTAAGTTGGAGGTGACAAGTACCTAATGAATTTATGAGCACATGCTAGGTTCACGTGGCTAAAGAACTTATCTATGGCCCTAAGAGAAGAGGCTGGAAGACAGAAATGAGTACTGTGTGATAGTTGCTGTTGATTGTGTTTAACGAGGTATTAAAAGAAAGGTACTCAAAGAAGCACCACCATCCAAAAGACTAAGCTGTTCAAAACTTAAAACAATCCTTAAGCCCCCATGCTTGTAGGGTCCGGAAACAAGCTGACAAAACTGCTCAGCCATGGAAAGAAGCCACATTCTCCAAAGCCAACTTCAGGTGGGGCCAAAGATAATAAAAATGAAAGGATCTCTTGCAGGGCATAAAGCCAAGGACCATAGAGAACTATGCTCCAGGGCATGTGCTAGAATATGAACTGTATATCACTGGTCCACAATAATGAGATAAACACAGAAAATGCATATAAATGTTTAGAAGCTTTTATAGCAATTTCACACAGTAATATTGTGTCTGTTGCATCTAATTATTTTTAAATTGGGCTAGTCATTCGATGTGTTTTTTCATTTCATTTTTCTTATAATTTAGAGCTCTAGCAAAATCTGCCCAGCAAGATTCCAAAATTGCTACAGTCCAGAGTCTGGTATATGTCTTCCATTCTTCTCCTCTCCAAATGGGAACACTTACTATAGTTTATAGTTATCTGTCCCTACACTATGTATTCAACAGGGTGACGGAGACAGATAATTTATAAAGATAGAGACTACAAGAGATTATGGCTACTGGGTACTACTCAGAGATCCCAGACTTTGAGCTTGACAGTGACTGGATGGGATTTAGGGGTTATCTCCACTGAGAAGAGCCAAGGATGAAGTACATGTAGGAAGGAGAATATCTATTGACAAAAAGGGTAGACTGTCCAAATGTTTCTAGTTCTCTGCACATGTTAAAATCCTACTCCCCACTTCCTTGAGTTAGGTATGGCCATGACTTGATTTGGCCAATGAAATGTGCAAAGTGAATATGTAACTTCTGGAAGATTTTAAGAGTTAACATATATGTATCATGAAGCATGACACACTTTGTTCTCTGCTATGATGATTGAAAACACTCAAACCAAGGTCTTCTCTGTTGAACCAAGTCTCAGAAAGAGGACAACATGGGGCAAGGTTCCCAGCCAACTCAGTGTTAACATAAAATAAACCTTACTTTAAATCTCTGAAGATTTAGAGTTGTTATTACAGTATAACCCAACCTAGCCCTATTTGTTTTAGTAACAGCTAAGAGGAGAGTGACTTGAACATAAATACATATCCTAGATTTTTAAAGCAGTATATTTCAAAGAATTCACAAGAAATTGACCCAATTTCACTTTAGAAAGATTCTAAAAGGGAAGATGACTCTTTAAAATACAACTGTTACCACAACCAGTGCCAATACAAAAAGAAAATGAAAGTCATAGGCAAATGTTTGCCTATCCTACACACAGACACCTCACAACTAAGTGCAGACTCAACCTTTGGGGCTGGAAGGAGCCCTCAGTTCCTCAGTATAACGCTCCTGGTGGAACTAATCAGAGTCAGTAGGCAAGATGTAACTTTTGCCTGATCCCTAAACTCTCAACAAGTATGCATGCACAGGTCATTTAAAAGTTGGAAAAAATATGTGACATTTAACTAAGGACAAATACAGGAGGATGACAAGCACTGTAAGAATGGATGAGTAAGGCTACAGTACAAAAAGGGCTAAAGCTTGCAAATAAAAAGTTAAAGGCAACAAAAGTTTGTTTTGCTCAGCACCGGAATTCTGAGAAAGCCCCCAAGGGCAATGATGAGGAAGTACTTCAAGTACTAATTTGCTCATTTTATTACCAAACATCCCCCCCAAAAAAAGTCAACAAATATTATCTCAGTCCAATATACGTGGGAAAATCTATTTATTCCTCATTTATTTACAGCAGAAACATAATATAGCATGTGTTTTGTATATCTCTGAGCCCTAGAAATAGCGCCACCATCCACCACACAGGGGACTAAGGCTTGAAGGAATACATGTGGAATTTAAGAAGCACAGACTATTCTACCTTTTCCTCTCTAGACACTCAAAGACTTAAAATTCTGCCGTTTTGCCTAAACTTATGCCCACAGCATCTTTCCAAATTCTAAGTTTCAAAGACCCACCTTCCCCCCACGCTGAGACGGCTTCATATCCATCCCATTCTAATTCCACTCTTCTTTCTGGGACATATCCCGAGGGAGGGAGGTTCTTTTACTTAGAGCTTCCGTTCAGCCTTCGCCTCATTCCTTGCCCTCTCCCCACAGAAGGGCTCCCGTTTTACTACCTGCTCACGCTAGGGAAAAAAAAGAAAGCAAAACGTCCCTTAAAAGGATCCAGGTGAGGCCCCTTCTAAGCCAAACTCCAGAGCTGGGCAGTGCTGTCCTTGCTGGGGGAGAGCCGCCAGGTCTGAATCCCCGCAGGCATCCCTGCCGTCAGAAACCACAGTCCTCGCCTGCAGGACCCGCGCTGCCACCTACCTATCGAGACCTGAGGACAAGACCTGCGGGCTGGGACCCGGACGGCTGACCGACAGTTCCCGCCACAAGAAGGATGAAAGGCAGAAGGCGGGCCCATGCCTCGCTTGCCGGGCATCCACGAACCGCTCCCCCTACCTGCGGGTTTGCAGCGCTCCCAACCCTCCGCGCCAGCAGCCTCCACCGCCCGCTGGAGTCAGCCTGCTGGGCAAAAAACAACCACGAGGCTCCTCCCGGTCCTCGTGGGTCTTACGTGCAGCCTTTCCAGCCAATGGGAAGCGCAGGGGGCGGAGCGACAGCCGCCCCGCTGACAGGCGACAACCGAGCCCGCCCGCAGGCGCGAGCTGGCCGTGCAGTTGCTGGACCAATCGGCAGCATGGGTGGGGAGTGAAGGGGAGGAGCAAGAGGGGAAAGCGGGCACCCAATCAGAGCTTGGCCTCCTGGAGCGACAGGTCCAGCGGCCTGTGGCCTTCCGAGCGCGGCGCGAGGGGGCGAGCCCGCTTGGGCCAATCGGCGGGAGCCCACGGTGCGGAGCGAGCACCTCAAATGCTCGGGTTTCTCAGCTGATTGTCTCCAGCCGAGAGTTGTTTTTTGCAGCTACCGAGCCGAGCCGCAGCAGGAGGAGCCGAGACCCCCCGGGGGGGGGGGCGGGGAGAGGAGGCGGGGTCCCAGGAGCCGCGGCTGCTCTCCGCGGGGCTCCGGGTCCTGTCACGGCGCTTCCTGGGGTTGGAGGTTGGGGTGGGTGGGGGGTCAGGGAGACATCCTTCTCCCCCTCGACAGCAGCTCCGAGTCCGGCCCCTTGCTTCCCGCGCTCTTTCGCCCGCCCCCTAGCCCCCTCATGAGGGCGTCCGTGCCGGGTCCGGCGGCCGGCCGCGAGCCCTCCACGCCCGGCGGGGGCGGCGGAGGCGCCGCGGTGCCGGGCTCCGTGCAGTTGACGCTGAGCATCCTGCACGCCCTGCTCTACGCCGCGCTCTTCGCCTTTGCCTACCTGCAGCTGTGGCGGCTGCTCCTGTACCGTGAGCGGCGGCTGAGTTACCAGAGCCTCTGCCTCTTCCTCTGTCTCCTGTGGGCAGCGCTCAGGACCACCCTCTTCTCCGCCGCCTTCTCGCTCAGCGGCTCCCTGCCCCTGCTCCGGCCGCCCGCTCACCTGCACTTCTTCCCCCACTGGCTGCTCTACTGCTTCCCCTCCTGTCTCCAGTTCTCCACGCTCTGTCTCCTCAACCTCTACCTAGCGGAGGTAAGGCGGGAGGACCAGCACGCGGGGCCGGGCGGGAGAGCGGGGCCGCCGAGTTCAACTCGGGCTGAGGACCGGTGGCGGGGGGGGGGGGGTGCGAACCGCGAGAGGCGGACCCGAGAGCAGCCCGGGGGAAACCGAGGCACGCATGGTGTGTGCGCCAGGGTTCTCGTCCTAAACTTAAGCAGCCGATCGGCTCGGCGACTGAGGGGCTTGCGGGGTGTGAGCGAGAGTGTGTGTTCCGACAACTTGAAACAGCAGGACCAGCCTTTGTTCAGCGTCCTGGCCCTCTAAGGGAAGGTGTCGGTGCCACCGACAAAGTGGCATCGCAAAAAGTAGCAGCCCCAGTAGCTCTGCTGAAGCTGGACTGTGTTGAGAGAGGTTGGATGCTGAGGTAGCAGCAGCTCTGCTGAAGCTGGACTGCTGCCAGCCATTACGTCACCAGGCAGAGCTGTTCCTCTGCTATTGTTGCTGCGTTTCTTTTATTAGAAGCTTTATTCTCTCCTGCATCTCCTTTCCCCGGGCTCGATAAGCCTCACACAGATTCCGTTCGATAGTTCTCCGGCGGGGTTAATAAGCCATAACCAATGTCGAGGATCAGTATAAAGACCTCCGTAAAGCCCCGAGTGTGTTTGCCCCAGTTGCTTCATGTTTTGTTTTGGCTATTTATCCTACCTCTTATAGACTAGTCTTTTTTTTTTTTTTGAGCTAATTAAGAGAGAAAATACTAGCTTAACCTGCGCCTATTGCAGAAACAAACCACCAAACTGTTTTTTCAATAACTTGCTTAATAGCTGGAACCTAATCACACCCCCTTTCTCTTTTATGAGGAATTGCTGGTTGGTTTGCATTGTTCTGCAGCACTTAGGTATTTAACCCATTTCAAACAGGTTTGGGAGTGTAAGGTTGTCAATCATGTGTGCCAGCTAGTGGTATTTAAGCCACAGTATTTTGAGAATTGCCAAAAAAAAAAAAAAAAAACAATTCCCCCGCCCTCCCCGCAAAAAAAAAAAAATCTTGAGGAGGAGAGGAAACAAGGTGACATCATATGCTTAATACTGACTAATATAGAACAATATTGGTCTATGCAGCTAATCCTCTCAAAGGCTTTTGGAGGTGATGAGAATTAACATAGTTCTGAGCAAAAGTAAAAAAACATTTGAGGCAGATTAAGTGTTTATATTCCCTGCGTAAACCAACTCTTTTCTCCCATAATAGCTAGGAAGTAGAATGCATAATTTTAAAAGCACAGTCATAACTTCAGCTTTTTACCACACTAAAAACAACAGTTCAGAATAGGCAACAAAACTAATTTAGCTTTAATTCCCCATCATTTGGAAGTCCAAGCAATACAATGACAAAAACCCAAACATTAAGAAGCCGTAAGTAAAAAGCATGGGTAATCATAAATCAAATAAACATGCCAATCATGTCACTTATTTGAAGATGTTCTGATCTTCTAGTTGTTGTTTAAACTGTTATAACACTTCAGTCCTTCATAGTTAAGCTGATACATTGTATTCTTCCTGACACCATTTCTGATACACTACCAGCAACATCTCATCATTAAAGCTTTGCTCTAGCTTCAGATATAGTTAATTTACCTCAGTGTGACTAGCAGTCCTTAGGCCATGAGTATCAGATAATTTGTTTTTCCCCTATGCATTTTTGACTAACAAAGTCATATTAATGACTCATCGTAAAATAATTGGTGGGCATTTCATAAAGTAGCTAAATACTCTTTTTACTTTTTTCTTGAAATATAACATATAACATAAAGTACATAAAGCTTAAGTATACAGCTAGGTGAAATTTTACATACACTCGTGTTACCACCACTAGATTAAAATATACAGCATTTTCAGTGCCCCAGAAGGTCCGCTTGTGCCCTTTACCAGTCATACCTGTCACCCTGAGGTAAACACAATGTGAGTAAACATTATCACAATAGAAAAAAAGCATCTGTATTTAAGCTCAAAATTCTAAAAGTATACTTCTACGGCATAAACTACACAATATCTAGATTGGGTTTTCAGTCTTTTGATTGCTGTTATTCCAAGCTAGTGACAGAGAATTTAAACGTCTAAAAGTCTTCCTGTTAAATGGATCTCTTGTTAGTTTCATGTACTTTTTAAAAAGCAATAAGATTCTATTACCCTAGAAAACATAATTTGGAAAGAAGCTGAACTAAAGTTTTTTTCATTTTGTAGTGTCTCCTAGAAAGAGTGTAGGTTGTTTGTCTATCCGTTTTTTTAGTAAAATTAACAATTTTAAGACACATAACTATAACTTGAACAAATTTTCAACCTGTTTAAAAAGAGATATTTTAACCAGAAATCATTTCCATATTCACTAAAAAAATCCAAAGGAATCTGTATTTAAAATAGTATTTGAATTCAAATTTTTATATCAATTTCAAGTAACTGGAAGCACACTTCTTATTGATCGTTCTGAATGAATAAAGCTTTCCCAATGAGTTCTTTGTTTTTTCTTTTTTAAAATAAATTTATTTTATTTATTTATTTTTGGCTGCGTTGGGTCTTCGTTGCTGTGCCCAGGCTTTCTCTAGTTGCAGAGAGTGGGGGCTACTGTTCATTGCACTGCGCGGGCTTCTCATTGCGGTGGCTTCTCTTGTTGTGGAGCACGGGCTCTAGGTGCGCGGGCTTCAGTAGTTGTGACACGCAGGCTCAGTAGTTGTGGCTTGTAGGCTCTAGAGCACAGGCTCAGTAGTTGTGGCGCAGGGGCTTAGTTGCTCCGCAGCATGTGGGATCTTCCCAGACCAGGGCTCGAACCCACGTCCCCTGCATTGGCAGGCGGATTCTTAACCACTGCGCCACCAGAGAATCCCCCCAGTGAGTTCTTTGTATTATAGCAAAGCGATAGGGAAAGTCTACATGGTGACAAAAACAAAACTTAACTAAAATTTGACCTTTTTTTTAACAAAAGGTCCTTATATCTGTTTTAAATAGTTGTGCTTCTTGATTACCAAATCACTCTGTCTTTACTGTCATATTAAATGCCAATTTCATTTTACTTTTGACCTCTTTAAAGTATTTGTTGTGTCCATTTCTCACTAATTAAAAACATCCTAACTCTAAGGACTTAGTTACAAAGAACCATAGAGCAGTGTAAAAATAAAGTTAGTAAAACAACCATTACTACTTTGAATACATTTTGCTAGTTCTTCTAAAAATAAGTTTTCAAAAAGTTAAGACTGGGCTTCCCTGGTGGTGCAGTTGTTAAGAATCCCCCTGCCAATGCAGGGGACACAGGTTCGAGCCCTGGTCTGGGAAGATCCCACATGCTGCGGAGCAACTAAGCCCGTGCTCCACAACTACTGAGCCTGCACTGTAGAGCCAGCAAGCCACAACTACTGAGCCCACGTGCCTAGAGCCCATGCTTCACAACAAAAGAAGCCACTGCAGTGAGAAGCCCGCGCACTGCAAAGAAGAGCAGCCCCCCCTTGCCACAACTAGAGAAAGCCCGCGCACAGTAACGAAGACCCAATGCAGCCAAAAATAAATGAAATAAAAAATAAATTTATATTAAAAAGTTAAGGGCTTCCCTGGTGGCGCAGTGGTTGGGGGTCCGCCTGCCGATGCAGGGGGCGCGGGTTCATGTCCTGGTCCAGGGGAATCCCATGTGCCACGGAGTGGCTGGGCCTGTGCTCCGTGGCAGGAGAGGCCACAGCAGTGAGAGGCCTGCTTACTGCAAAAAAAAAAAAAAAAAAAAAGTTAAGACTGCCTAAACCACTCTTTCTTTTGTTGACTACACTTGAATGGAATTCAAATGAGGGGGAGTAGCCCTTTCTGAAATAATTAGATTTACCATACTTAACCTCCTGGAAGCAGATAGTTGAAAAAAAGAAAAAAAGAAAAACCTGTACACTAAGTTAAAAACACCTATTGAACTTTTTCCAGCATGATTAATAGAACGTGTACTTTACCAGAGAACGGTTCACAGTCCTGTATGTTTAACAGAGAAGGTTTCAGTCTTTAAAACAAATTATGTGATAAAACATGGTACCTACCATTGGAACAAGTAAAAGGACTAAAAATGAGTGTTGATAGTATACTATCTTTGGAGTATTGTTGATGCATGCCAAAATCAATGAGTTCATCTCCATGACCCATAGTGACATTTTTTTCTTACAATTTTGTAAAATGGGTGCCAGTTGCTTAATCGGGATAAAATGCAGTGACTAAATCACAGTGCCAAAACAGCTAGGAAAATTAAATTCAGAATCTTAACTCTTATATTCATGGATGCTATCATTGTCCCTGACATTGGATATATTCTTCCAAATATTGATGGAATGTCAAACAACATGGAGTGCAACTTAACAGGTACTTTGGTTTTGTTACCATGTTCTGTGATTTCTCACAAAAGTATTTCTACCACCTAAAATAGAAATTCCTTAAGGATAAGAAGTTATTTTATCATACTTTAATCTCATAGAACAATGGTGAATATATTTTTGAATGACAGTCTTGAAAAGGCCAAAATCTTGAAAATATTTAGCTATCTAAAATTTGAGAGTTAATTTTGATGAATATGTGAGGTAAATTATTTGTGTACTTTCTGGGATCTTTATATTTTCTGCCTAAAAGATTGCTTATGATATGAATGCTAAGATTCTCTTAGATTTTCTTGGTTTAGTTAGTTACTTCTGATTACTACAGGTAAAATTTTACTAATGAAGCCACTTTAATATATTAGAGTTTTGCTTAGCAAAACTATTCTTATATCATGGCAAATGGCCCATGATAATTAGGGCTTTGCTAATTTGATTTCAACAAATTCTATTAAACAGAAAAGTCTGCAGAACAAGCAAGTCTCACATCATGAGTCAGTTACTATTTACTGGAAATCGTGGTTTTGTCAATGTTGGGTTTTTATCCATAACTGTGATTATGAACTGTTTTTATCCAAATCTTCTAAACTGTTCTATCCATTAACTTGATTGTTTTTCCTGAGATCATCTGTGAAGCAAGAGTTTGCGATACAGTTCCATGGCAAAGACCTGATTACAATGCCTTACATTCTATGTGATTTAATATTTTCAAAGCACTTCATAACAGTTGTCTTCATAATCCCTATGAAATAGGTAGATATAAACAAGGTGTGATTTGTCCAAGGTTTTATGGCTAATATAATATGTATCAGAAATGAGACTACTGCATAGCCCACAGGCTATAAAGTCTTGTCAAGTGATCGCTCCCTGTGAACTTTTCTGAATACCATTAACACTGTTTATTATTTAGTGCTCACTATTTAACTTGCTTTCCCATTTTCCACCATTTCAAACCTTTTCCACTCTCCAGCAAACTTTTTTCCTCCTTCATACTCAGCACATGACCCTCGCCTCCTAGTTTATAGAAATAGAAACCAGGGCCATCTGGCTGAACAGAGATTCCGAGAAATGCCTTAAAATGCTACAGAGAGCATTTAATCCCTTTCAATGAATGATTGAGCTGGTAAGTGAGGAAGTTCCTCAGAGACAAGAAACCACAAAAAAAGAAGTGAATATGAAATTATAAAGTACCACACAAATATTTGTCTTGGGTTTTGGGGTAGTTGCTAGCTGCTTCCTGCTAACCTAAAGCCTGGATTTCAATGTGCTGGGGTTCTGAAGAGGTGACATAGGAGGCAATACCTGGTGGCGAGGTCTAAACAAAGAACTCATCTGCTCCAACTTAATGCCAGGACTCTCGGAACACACATCTTCAGTGGATGAATTATGGGATAAATAAGCAGATCCTTAGAGGTTGGTGGTGGGATTTATGCTTGTCTCTGCCTTGGCTCTGGGTGAAGGAGGTACAAATTGAGGAAAGAAATGTCTTCTCTGAAAATGCGTAGCAAGCTTATTCTCACACAAGTTTGAAGCCTGAAATCACACTTCTGTGATGTTAGAGGGGGAAAAATCCTGGGTTGGTGGTAACCTCAAGGACCTGGAAGGAGCAAATGCAAATAATCTGTTGAGGAGTGTACTGTACTCCCAGAATCCTGACAAATAAAATTTGAAAGAACATGAGCTCAAAATGAAAAATCACTCTAGGGACTCTTCCCTGCAAAGATTGAAGATGTCAGAATTATCAGATAGATTGTATAAAATTTTCACTTATCTGATTTAAGTAAGTAAACACTGGTGATATATGATAAATAATCAAAATTGACTAGGCATATTTGGAGAAAAGTCATTTTTTAAATGAAAAATACAATTAAAATTAGAAACTGAAATGAACTGAACAGATTAAATAGCTAAAAAGAAATCATTAAGCTCAAAGATCTGAGGGAGAAAATCACCCAGAATATAGCCCAGAGAAATAAAAGATGGAAATAAGAGATTAACAGAGAATGAAGATATAATGAGCAGGTCCAGTGTATATCTAATTAGAATTTCAGAGAAATTACTTAAAAGAATAATGACTTAGAGTTTTCCCAAATTTATGAAAGATGCCAAATTTCAAATTCAGAGAGCCCAAAAAACCCAAGACAGGTTAAAAGAAAATGAACAGAGTAAAACCTCAAAATACCAAAGACAAAATGTTTTTAAAACAATTAGAGATAATATTACCAACAAAGGAATGAAAGTTAGTTTTTGTTGGCATTTCATTAACAACTAATGAATCCAGAAGATGGTGAAACATCTTGAAAATGCTGAGAGAAAATAACCAGCAAAATTCTACCCACAATAAAACTATCAATAATAAGGGTGAAATAAAAGCTAAGTTGGGAGTGACATCAGCAAGATGGTGATGGACCCTCCATCCCCCTGAAAACATACTGATCAGCAACAAGTCATAAATTCCCTTTGTGAGAGATCCAGAAACGAATTGAAAGGCTCCTGCACTGCAGGTGAACACAAAACGAGAATCACCAAAACCAGTAGGGAGATTTGGGACAGACTCTCGTCAGAGTCCCTGACCCCAGCACAGTGCCATAAAATTGGGAAGAGACCTCCTAGGTCTCAGTTTCTCCCAGAGGAGGGAAGGGGTTAGTTCACATGTCCAGCACCCCAGCTTTTCTTGGGGAGCTCCCCACAGATCAGGCTTCTGTCTTGCCAGTCTTAGAACCCTGACAGGTTCAGTACAGTTTAGACACCTGGAGGAGAATGGAGACAGCAATTTGAACTGGCAGACAACATAGTTCCCCTGCTTCCTCAGCACAGAACGAGCAAACCAGAACTACAGCTTCCTGCTACTCCCTGAGGAGGGAAAGAGTTGGTAGAGGCCCCCAAAGGCTCTGGACAAGTTGATTGGTGACAGTGTTCTACTGTCCAAGGCCAGTCCATGAAGATTGGGAGAGGTACCTGTTTTGTCTAATGCACAGACAGTAATGCAGAGAGTTGAGAAAAATGAAGAATCAGGCAGAGATGTTTCAAACAAAGCAAGATAAATCTCCAGAAACCCTAATGAAACAGAGGTATATAATTTACCTGACAGAGAATTCAAAATAACTGTCATTAAGATGCTAACTACAGGCAAGAGAACAAAGCATGAGAAATTTCAACAGAGATAGAAAATGTTAAGGGAATTCCCTGGCGGTCCAGTGGTTAGGACTTCGCTCTTCCACTGCAGGGGGCATGGGTTCAAACGCTGGTAAGGAAACTAAGATCCCACAAGCCACACAGCACAGCCAAAAAAAAAAAAAAGTACAAAACAGAAATCATGGAGCTGAAGAACATGAAAACTGAAGTGAAAAATTCACTTGAGCAGTTCATCAATAGACTAGATATCAGACAGGAGAAAGGATCAGTGAACTTTAAGACAAGTCATTGGAAATAATTTAGTCAGAAAAGAAAAAGGAATGAAAAAGAATGAACAAAACTAAAGGGACTTATGGTACACCATCAAACAGATGCATATACACATTGAATCCCAGACAGAGAAGAAAGTACCAGAAAGCTTATTCGATGATGATGATAATGATGACTGAAAAATTCCCAAAACTAGAGTAGAAAATGGACATCCAGATCCAAGAAGTCAAAAGAATACAAAGAAATCCACACCAAGACACATTATAATCAAATTATCAGAAGTCAAAGGCCTTTGAATTTTGAAAGCAGAGAAGGAAGAGACTTGTCACAGGGGAACCCCTACAAGACTATAAGAAATTTTTCAGCAGAAATTTTGCAGGCCAGAAAAAGAGCAGGATAATCTTATTAAAGTGCTAAGAGAAAACAACAACAACAACAAAACGCCAAGTAAGAATAACATACTCTGCAAAACTAGCCTTCAAAAAATAGAGAGATCATGACCTTCCCAGATAAACAAAAGCTGAAGGTCACCACTAAACCTGTCTTGTAAGAAATGCTAAAGAGAGTTCTTCAGGTTGAAACAAAATGATGCTAAAAAGTAACACAGTAGCATAGGTATGAAACTCATTGATAAAGATGAATATATAGACAAATACAGAATATTGTATTACTATAATGTGGTGGGTAAATCACTTTTAATTCTAGTATAAAAGTTAAGAATAAATATTAAACTAACTATAAAGATATTAAAAGATACACAATATAAACAGATGTAAGTTATGACAACAATAAAATGTTGGAGGGTGGGTGGAAGAAGTTTAAGTGTAGAGTTTTTGTATGCAGTTGAATTTATCAGCTTTAAATAGACTGTTTCATAAGATATTTTTTGTAAGCCTTAAGGTAACCACACACACGGACATACACCACACACACACTATAGAAGTTACACAAAATTAAAATGGAAAATAATCAAAGTATATCAATATGAAAAAAAATTAACAAAACAGGAAGACAGCAAGAGAGGAAATAACAGACCAAAGAACTACAAAGCTAATAGAAAAACATCAACAAAATAGCAATATAAATAGTTTCTTTCCAGTAAGTACTTTAAATGTAAATTGATTAAACTCCCCAATCAAAGGACATAAGAGTTGCTGAATGGACTAAAAATATAAAAGACCAAACTGTATGCTGTCTACAAGAAACTCACTTTCGATTTAAAGGTACACGTAGACTGAAAATAAAAGGATGGAAAAAGATACTATGCAAATAGTAACCAAAAGAATGCAGGGGTTGCTTTAGTTAGACAAAATAGACTTTAAGTCAAAAACTGTCATAAGAGGCAAAGAAGGACATTATATTATTATATTATGAAAGGGTCAATCCTCCAGGTAGATATAACAATTATAAATATGCATCCAATATCAGAGTACCTAAACATATAAAACAAATATTGACAGAACGGAAGGGAGAAATAAGACAGTAACACCATAACAGTAAGAGACTTCAATGTCCCACTTTCAATAACGGATAGAACATCCAGACAGAAGATCAATAAAGAAACCAAGCACTTGAGCAACATTATGGACCAAATGGCACTGACAGACATATGTAGAACATTTCACACAACAGCAGCAAAATACACATTCTTCTCAAGCACACATAGATCTTGCTCCAGGGTAGATTGCATGTTAGGTCACAAAATAAGTCTTAGCGCATTTAATAAGATTAAGATCATACAAAGTATCTTTTCCAACTACAGTGAAATGAAACTAAAACTCAATAGCAGAAGTAAAACTGGAAAATTTACAACTATGTGAAAATTAACACACTGTTGAACAACCATTGGGTCAAAGAAATCAAAAAGGAAATTAGAAAATATGTCTTGACAAAAGAAAACACAACATTCCCGAAATTATGGGTTGCAGCAAAAGCAGTACTAAGAGAGATTTCCATAAGCACCTACATTTGAAAAGAAGAAAGATCTCAGATGAACAGCCTAACTTTACACCTCAAGGAGCTGAAAAATAGAACAAACTAAGCCCAGAATTAGCAGAAGGAAGGAGATAACAAAGATCAGAGCAGAAATAAACAAAATAGAGAATTAAAAAACAATTTTAAAAATTGATGAAACTAAGTTTTTTGAAAAGCTAAATAAAATTGACAAACTCTTAGCTAGACAATTAAGAAAAAAAGACAAAATAAGTAAAAGCAGAAATGAAAGAAGAGACATTACAACTGATGCCACAGAAATAAAAAGGGTCATAAGAGACTACTATAAGTAGTTATATACCAACAAGCTGAATAACTGAGAAGAAATCGATAAATTCCCATAAACATACAACCTACCAAGACTGAATCATGAAGAAACAAAGTATGAACAGACCTATAACTAGTATGGAGATTGAATCAATAATCAAAAAGCTCCCAGTAAAGAAACGTCCAGACCCAGATGGCTTCACTGGAGAATTCTACCAAATATTTAAAGAGTTAATATCAGTTATTCTCAAACATTTCCAAAAAAATTGAAGAGGAGAGAAGACTTCCTAACTAGTTCAATGAGGCCAGCATCACCTTGATACTAAAGCCAAAGATACCACCTGAAAAGAAAACTACAGGCCAGTATTCCTGATGAATATAGATGCAAAAGTCCTCAACAAAATACTATCAAACTGAATCCAACAGCACATTAAAAGTGTTATACACCATGACCAAGTGGGAATTACCTCTGAGATATATGGATGGTTCAAGAAAATCAATTAATGTAATATACCACATTAACAGAACAAAAGATAAGTCACATCTTTACAATAGATGCAGAAAAGGCATTTGACAAAATTTAACACCCTTTCATGATAAAAACTCAACAAAGAATAGAAAAAAAATACTTCAATGTAACAAAAAAAAGCTACAACTAACATCATTTTTTTTAATGTCTTGAGATATTTTCTAATTTCCCTTCTGCTTTCTTCCTTGACCCAATGGTTCTTCAAGAATGTGTTGTTTAATTTTCTAGTTTTACTTCTGCTCTTAGAAAATATAAAGAATATAAAAAATATGCAAGGAAATAACAAAAAATGCCAGTCATTGAGTATAATTTCTTTTTATTTCATGGAACACTTTTAGAAATTGACAACATACTAGAGCATGAAAGCAACACTTAACAAATTAGAGGCAGTGAGACACAGTGACTGAGAGTACATCTCAACCACTTACTGGCTCTGCCTATGTCCCATTTCCAAAAATGGATAATAATAATACATACTCCATAGGGTTATTGTGAGGACTAACTGATACAAAAATCAGAAAAAATAATTATAAAAATAACTTCAGGGAACTATATTCAATATCCTGTCATAAACCATAATGGAAGAGAATATGAAAAAGAATATATGTATAACTGAATCACTTTGCTATACAGCAGAAATTAACACAACATTGTAAATCAACTACAATAAGTTTTTTAAAAAAATAATTGCAAATATCTCTCATGAACATAGATTCAAAAATCCTTGACAAATCAAATCCAAATATATAGATAAAGGATAACATATCATGACAAAATATGTTTTATCCCAAGAATACAACATTGGTTTAACATTCAAAAATCAATGTAATAAACCATATTTGCAGTGTAGGGGAGAAAATCATACCATCTCAATAGATACAGGAAAAGAATTTGACAAAATTCAACAACCATTCATGATTTTTTTAAAAAATCAACTTTTAGCAAACTAAGAACAGAAATTCCTCAATCTACTAAAGAGCATCTACAAAAATACCTGTAGCCAACATAATAATGATGAAAGACTGAAAGATTACTCCCTATGCAAGAGGCAGGTACTTCACTTCTTGTCCTAGCCATTGTGCTGGAGGTTCAGCCATTGCAACAAGGTAAGGAAAAAAAGACAAACATTAGAAAGAAAGAAGTAAAATTGTCTTTATTTGTAGGTGACATGATTGAGGAAAAAATTTTAATGAACCTACAAAAATCAACTAGAGCTAATAAGTGAATTTAAGAAGTTTGCAGGATAAAACTATTTCATATACTAGCAGAAAACAATTGAAAAAAGAAATATAAAAACAATTCCATTTACGATAGTGCCCCACCCCAAATTAAAATATTTATGAATAAATAATATATGTGCAAGATCTTTACAATGAAAACTACAAAACTACTGAGAGAAATTAAAGAAGGCCTAAGTAAATGGCAAAAAATACCCTGGAAGAACCATTATTTTTAAGATATCACTTCTCCCCTAAATTGATATATATATTCAATGCAATCCCAATTAAAATATTAGCAGGATTTTTTGGTAGCAGTTGCCAAGATTATTTTTAAATGTATGTAGAAATACAGAGCATTTAGAATAGCGGAAACAATTTTGAAAAAGAAAACCAAAGTTGGATGATCACACTACCTGATTTCAAGACTTCCTGTAAAGCTATAGTAATTGAGACATTGTAATACTAGGGAAAAGATAGACATATAGATCAATGGAGAAGAAATGAGAATGCAGAATTAGACCCACACATATATAGTCAATAGACTTTTTACAAAGGTGCTCAGGTAATTGAGTGAGGAAACGAACATTTTTTTCAATAAATGGTTCTGAAATAATTGGGTATCCATATGGGGAACAATGAATACTGATTCTTACGTCACACCATACTTAGAAATCTACTTGCTATGGATCATAGACCTAAATGTAAAAGCTAAAACTCGTAGAAGAAAATCTTCATTACTTTGTAGGAGCCAAACATTTCTTAGGAAACAAAAAGCATGAACCCAAATTGACAAGACTTTATCAAAATAAAAGCTTGTTTTTTGCAAAACGGATAATGATTTGCAGCACATGTATCTGGCAAAGTACTTGTATCCAGAATAAATGAAGAACTCTTACAACTCAACAGTAAGAAAATCCAATAAATATGGGCAAAATATTTTAACAGACACTTCACAAAAGAAGATGTATGCGTGGCCAAGAAGCACATGAAAAGATGCTCATGATCGTTAGTCATCAGGAAAATGAAAATTACAACAATGAGATACCATTAAATATAGACTAGAAAGACTAAAATTAAGATGATTATACCAACTATTGCCAAAGATGTGTATTAATAAGAAAATATACCCTGATGATAGGAATATAGTTTTACAACCACTTTGGAAAGCAGTTGGACAGTTTTTGAAAAGTGAAATGCCATAAAACAGCTGTTGAAGTCCTAGAGGCCCAAGAGAAACAAAAGCATATGCCCATACAAAAACTTGAATGTGAATGTTCGTAGTAGCTTTATTCACAATGGCCCAAAACTGAAATTAACCCAAATATCCATAAAAAGCAAAGGGATAAACAAAATATGGTATATCCATACAAAGGAGTATACTTTGCAGTAAGAAAGGAACGTGCTAGTGATAAAAACAACAACATGGATGTATCTAAAAAATCAGTATGTAGAATGAAAGAAGCCAGACAAAAATGAGCTCACACTATGGCATTACATTTATAGTAAATTTTAGAAACTGCAGACTAACCTATAGTCACAAAAAGTGGATTACCTATTGCTTGGGGCCTGGGGCAGGATGAAATTTAGTGCGTGTGGAAAGATTCTGTATTTGATTGCAATGGTGGTTTCACAGGTTGCAAAAGTATGACAAGACTCATCAAATTGTGCACCCACATACATATATTATACCTCAATGAAATTGATTCCCCCTGCAAAAACAAAAACAGTGCAGAGGTTTGAAATATAATCTGAGAATAAGACCTAAAGTGAGGAAGAATGTAAAAAGTGTAGCCCCGTCACTTAGCAGCTCTGTGTAACTTCATAAAGTTATGTGGGTAAATGACATAACCTCTCTATGCCTATTTCCTCATTTATAAAAATGAGAATAATAATAGTACTTACCTCATAGAATCATTGTGAGGAGTAAAGTATATAATTCATATAAAATCTTTAGAGTGGTACCTGCCAAATGGTGATGATTGTTAGCTATTAATATTAAATTTCAAAAAATTAGGATTTCTTAGACTATGTTCTCTCACCCCCAAATAACTCTTTGAATTCAGTAACAGAAATAAAGTGTGAAAGTTTATTTAGAAAAATTTTAAACACTTATGAACACATGGGTAAAGGATGTAATCACAATGAAATTTAGAAAATACTTAGAATATGATAATAAAAATACTATATATCAGAACTTTATATGAAGCAGGTAAACTGGCACACAGAAGTAAATCTGGAACTTCAAATGTTTACATTAGAAAAGAAGAGCCTGAAATTTAGCAAGTTAAGTAAGCATCCAATTTTATGTTAAAAAAAAAAGATAAACCCAAAGGAAATAAGCAGAAGGAAATTAATGTAGAGATTAATAAAATAGAAAACATAATAATGAAGAGGCTTAACAAAACCAAGAGCTACCTCATACTTTTTTTTCATGGTCAAATTTCTTCAGGGGTGACCATGTACGTACTCACCATCTTCTCACTTCCCCAGCCACTCTAATCTGCTTTGCCCCATCACTCTACCAAAAGAGCTGTTGCCTAAGGCTCACAGTGACCTTCCTATCAACAAGTTCATTAGGCACTTTTCAGTCCTCACCCAGGTTCATCTCTCAGCAGCAATTGACTCCATAATTTTCTCTATAACACTTCCACTGGCTAGCACACTGTCCTGGATTTTTTTTTTTTTTTAAACTACCTTGCTTGCTTCTCTTCACGCTCATCTGCCTCTGCCTTGCCCTCAGAGGTTGAAGATTCTCAAGACCTAAGCCTAGGTCCCTTGCTCTTGCCAAGTGATTACATCCACATTCTTGGTATCATATCACTTAAAAGCAGATGACTCACGTACACATATCTATGATCCTAACACAGACTCTGAGCTCTCGCTTTCTATATTGTACACCTATTTGACATCTCTTCAAGGATATCTGAAGCCCTCAGATTCAGCACATCCATATCCAGCATATTCAACTGAGCTCAGGATCTTTCCTCCTCTCTCCCCACGCTACCCCTATTTTCCCCAAAACCTCACCTTCCTCTTTTCTTCCCCATTTCAGTGACTGGCACTGCTATCCATGTATTTACGTAGTTCAGAAACCTATGAGTCATTGCTGCTGCGTTCTCTCTCATACCTCACTTTCACCCCATTACCAAATCCTGTCTGTTACCTCCTAACATCTCTTAAGTCCATTCACTTCTTCCCATCCACAATGCCTGGTGCATACTACCATCTATCTATTGCCTAGTCTATGGCAGTTAGCGTCCTAATTGCTGTGTCTATATCCTCTGGGTCTTACTCAAAAAGAGCTTCCTTTAAAACAGGGGTCCCAAACTCAAAGGCCTAGAGGGCCCTGGATATTACCCTCTGAGAGATAATAGGGAATGGTAGTGACTATGGTGTATTAGAGAGCATATATCTAAAGAGGGCACTACATTAATTCAGTTTCAGCTGTGAGATGACATTGACAAATCATCTGATTTTTCAAGAGAAAGAAATTTGGATTTTTTAAGAGGAAATCTACTTTTTAAATAATGGAATTGAAGTATTGTTTAAAAAAAAAACCATAGGCTAACACTGGTTAAGCCAAACAAAACATTTTGTGAATCAGATCCAACCCATAGGCTACTAATCTGTATTTCCTTCTCCTCCCCCTTTTGTTTTTTCTGTATTATCTTCCTTAGAGGAATAAAACAAATCAACGCCATATTTTCTTTATAATGTCCGTATAACAAAGCTAAATTACATTTAATACCCATTAAAATGAACTCTGAGTAATTTACACCTTAATTTATGGGAAGTTTATGTTGTTCTAAGTTTGACCAAATATAAAGAAAGTACTATACATCCCCTTGTGATATACCATCAATGTCTGCCTCGCTCTACTATACTATATACATTGCTTTAGGTCAGCCATTATTGTACATTTGTTTTGAAGGAAATTTTGCATGCTCTTCAGCACCTAATATGTGTGATCAATACTTAATGACTTGGATGGTTGAGCAAATTCATGGTAAAGTAAAGGAGTTTAAAAGAAATGTTTCCTCCACACAAATAAAATCAGAATCTCTAACTTAGCGAAGTAGAACTTTGCATCTAACTTGTTTTAACTAAAGACAAACTTCTATAAATTAAGTGTCCTTGTTATCTTTTTATTTTAACTTTGTTGAGGGGTCTGTTTAAGTAGTTTAATTTCATCAATAGTCCTGAACTAGAATTCTGAGAATATGAGTTCTGGTCCAAATCCTATTCTACTTGGCTAATTGATATTTGTCAAATCACTACTTTTCTGGGCCAGTTGTTTAATTTGTAAAGTGGTTAGTCTCAGTGATATCTAAGACACCTGTAGTTCTCATAGTCTGACACTGATAAAGCTTCTAGAATTTGAGGGTTTCTTTAAAAAATCTCTTCTTACTTTATGACCTAGTTCTGAAATCTAATACAGTGTCTGTGAATGCTACCTCTGAGATATGAATGCCAATTTTTAAATTACACATATCATGTAAAAACCAAAGTTTAGTTTGTTTAGGACATAAATATTTAAATATTTAGAATCATCTGCTTTCTGAAATAAGGTGTAGCTGTATATTTCAAATATGTTCTAACTTTTAACAAAAATTCAATTACAGCTGCCATTTTTCATTAGCATGTTGATCACATGCTACAATTTTTTTCAGCTTTAATATCTCAGTATAAAAATGCTTAAGTAATATTTTCTTCAACTTTTGTGCTCTTTCCTCAGCTATTGTGTAGGACTTTGTCCAGTTGCTGATGAAGCCACCTAGGCTGGTTTGAGGTGATACTGTGTACTCTAGGGAACTTTTCTGTCATACCGTGGAATTAGCAGGTTTTAAGCTAATGTGAATGATCATCATCACTGATTATGTTCAAACTGTTATTGTTCTTAAGAAATCTAGATGGAAAGAAAGCAAGCAGTGTTCCTTCTGCCTTTTTCTCCCTTGGGATATTCTATTACTTCTTCTGATACATTCTGCCCTTTTTTTCCCCACCATTATCTGTCAGAACAATATTCTCCAATGACTCTGGCTCTCTGTCTTTATCTTTACAAAAAGCAATTCTGCTATCTTCCTAGTTTGAAAAGCATGAAAGGTTTTATGAAAATCAGTAATATACAATGGGGGATTTTGTGTTGGAAAAACTTTTTAAAGGATAGCACAGTTTCAGCCCAAATACAATTTAGATTAATTTCCTAACAATTCTAAATCCATAATGTATGAGACTCTTAGTTCAGAAATAAATCCTTTATATTCCTTAATATATGTTAAATTTTCTTCAGAGCTGTGCATAGTAAACTAATGAGCAATCCATAGTAATGTGTTATATTTCAGGGTGATTTTCAATAATGAAAACTCACAAATTTTCCTCCTTATAAAATTAATACTTCATTCCTGAAAAAATAGTTATTTATGCTTTTTAAAAAATGTACTTCTAAGGGCTTCCCTGGTGGAGCAGTGGTTGAGAGTCCGCCTGCTGATGCAGGGGACACGGGTTTGTGCCCCGGTCGGGGAGGATCCCACGTGCCGCGGAGCGGCTAGGCCTGTGAGCCATGGCCACTGAGCCTGCACTTCCAGAGCCTGTGCTCCGCAACGGGAGAGGCCACAACAGTGAGGGGCCCACATACCGCAAAAAAAGAAAAAAAAAAAAAAAAAATATATATATATATATATATACACTTCTAGTTAAGTAAAGGGTATGGTAAAAGTACTTGATAGTCTGAAAAATAACACAAAATGAAGGTGTTAAACTGCTTCTAGATCATTATATTTTACTAAACTGATCATTTGGTTTCTGAATATATTTTTCTTGGGCATGTTAATTCTTCAGATCTTGAGCAGCTAACAAATAGTTGCAGTGACATATATATGACACTACTATTAATAAAGCAGTATTTGTCACCCTAAAAATGAAGGAATTAACTTGAACTATGTACCATCAAAGATCTAAATGTACAAATGTATCAAAGAAAACCAGGATCCCTATGAGCCTTGAATTAGGAGTCAGGACACCTGGGTTTTAATCCTTTCAATTTCCTGTGTATTCCTAGACAATCCACTTAATCTCTAAAGTGCAGCTTTATTTATAAAATTAAGTTATTGAATTAAATCTCTAAGGTTTCTCTTAGTCCAGGAGAAGCTGGGACAAGTTTCCAGTTGTCCTATCCCAGCAGAGCGTTACGGACAGTGCTTATTCTCCTAGCAACAATATGTGACAACACCTATGAAGTATTGCCAACCAGGAGAGCTTACCTAAGACATGCTGTCCAGGTTTTTTATTGGGGATCAGCCAGATAGGCATGGAGCATCTCCCTGGCAGACTTTAATTACTCAGTCTCCAACCTCTTCAAAGGTCAAAATGATACCAAATGGCCTGGGTCACATTAATCACATGTTAGCATAAATTATTATGGTGGTCACATGGCCACCATAAATCACATTGTTAGCATAAATTATTTGGTATGACCCAAGGCCCCAGGTAAACAAAGATATTCTTATCAGGCAAGATATTCCAAGGATTCAGAAATATCTTCCAAGAGCTAGGCAAGAGCCAGATCTTTCTGTGGAATGTGCAGGGTTTAGACAACTCAGGCCTGCTGAGTTAATCCTTTGCTGCATACTTTTCAGTGAAGTAATCCTCTAGAGCCTTCTTGAGGAAGGGTGCTTGGTGAGCAATTTCTGGAGGCTTTTCATGTCAAATATTTTTTGCTCTACTGTCATATTTAATTGATAGTTTATAGAATTCTAGGTTGGAGATAATTTTCCCTGAGGATTTTTAAGGTGTTGCTCCACTTCCGGTGTTGTTATTGAAGCTTGAAAGCCATTCTGATTCTTGATCATTTCTATGTGAATTGTTTTTTTCTTTACTGAAAACTACTAGATTTTTCTTTGACCCTAGTGTTCTGAAATGATGTCTCTTCACATGGATCTGTTTTCTATCCATTTTGCTGGGCATTGAACATGCCCTTTTAATTTAGTCACATGTATCCTTTAGTTTGGGGAAACATTCTTGAATTTTTCATTGATTTTCTCCCCTCCTTTGTTTCTGTTCTCTCCTTCTGGAACTCCTAACATTTGGATGTTGGACATCCAAACAGATCTTTTTGTTACCTCTTCTCTCCTATTTTTCATCTGTCTTTTGTCTCTACTTTTTTTAGGGAGATTCCCCCAACTTCTAGCCCCTCTCTTGACATTTTAATTTCTACTAGCTTGTTTAATTTCTATAAGCTCTTTTTTTTCCTCTGAATTTTTTTTTATTAACAGCATCTTGTTTTTGTTTCATGAACGCAATATTTTATCTCTCTGATTCTATTAATAATAACATTGTTTAGTTTTTTCTTTATAATTTTCTTTTTTCTATTAGTTTGTTGTGATCTCTATCTTTCATTGAAAACTTTTGAGCTATCTGGTTATCCTTGGCTGTCTGTTCATAATTAAGAGTGGAAGCTCTAAGCATGTGGGTGAGGCATGTACACACTAGGTGATCTGGCTGGACGATTTGTTAGGGAACCTATGATGATGGTATACTTAGGTCTTTCCTCTTGGGCCACTCAGATTTCTCTGGGGGAAAAGTATTCTAATCCTTCAGAGAATAAAGGTGTAGTTTACAACACTTTGAGAACCTAGTCAGGGAAGAGGGTTTGGGCATGGGGGAATCCCTTTACTTGGTGTTCATTACTAAGCTCCCTGTTTTTTGGAATGGTGCCAAACTATCAACTGTGCCTGCCATCTAACTCTTACTCCAGGCCAGAATAGCCTCTTCAGAGAATAAACACCCAGATATCTGGCAGAATGAATAAGTGGCATTTCAGGGCATGGGCTAGGGAAAGAGATTTAGGGATCTAACTGCTCTTAAACAGCTTTTATCTACCCCTGTTTTAGCCACTTCCACCTCTCAGTTCCAGTGGTACTTGGTTCTCTTGGTTCCTGAACCTTTTGAAGGTTCTGAAATATTTATCAGGTTGGTTCTCAGTCCTCCTCACTACTGGCTTGGGATTCATCACATTTTGTTGATGATCCCTAAGACCACACTCAGCCTCAGTGACTTGCTAGAAGGACTTAGAGTTGTTATACTCATGGTTACAGTTTGTTACAGTTCACGGATAGGGTAAAATCAGCAAAGGGAAACGACACATGGAGTAAGGTCCAGAGGAAACCAGGAATAAGCTTCCAAGAGTCCTCTCCCAGTAGGGCCACATTTCTTCCATAATGAGTTGTGACAACATGTGAAATGTTACTTACCAAGGAAGCTCATTAGAAATTCAGTGCCAAAGTTTTTTATTGGGGCTTAGTCATGTAAGCACTCTTTGCCCAACACCAAAATTCCAGACTTCCATAAGGAAAGCAGGTGTTGTGTATAAACCATATTGTTTGCACAAAAAGCTTAGGCACAATGAAATACATTTATCATTTAGGGAATGGTGAGAATCTTCCCAAAAATCCAAGTTCCCAAATGCCAGCCAAGTACCAGCCTTACAAGCAGGCTTTTCTAAGGATAGCAGTCTCAGGCATACTATATTAACTCTTTTCTGCACACATATCCATCTGCTTTCTAGCTTCCAACACTTTGTTATTGTATCCTTTCCCATTCTACTCACATTTATGGGTTTATATCTTTTAAGAAAATCCCTTTGCTATTGTTTTAGTGGAGTTTCAGGTGAGAACAATTAGACATTTATCTTCAGTATTAACCTGGAATTTTATTAAATTGTAAATCAAAACACCCCACTTTAATTGTATAAAATCATTTTTAAGCAACTTGAGAGAAAACAGACTAAGCAAAGAGAAGAAACTTTAAATTTAAAAAAAGATGTTAGTATCCTAAGAGAGTGACAGAGATTGTATCCTCTGTATCCTAGAAAGAAGAGGCTGCTGTAAAGAAAAAATATTTACAAGATTTTTAAAAAGGAGTTTTTAAAAAATGAAATATAGGATAGGCATTGAAAGAGAACATCTGAGAAAAGTCTGGCTACTCACCTTATAGCTAAGGCATATAAAAGCTTTTTTTTTTTTTTTTTTTTTTTTTGCGGTATGCGGGCCTCTCACTGTTGTGGCCTCTCCCGTTGCGGAGCAACAGGCTCCAGACGCGCAGGCTCAGCGGCCATGGCTCACGGGCGCAGCTGCTCCGCAGCCTGTGGGATCTTCCCGGACTGGGGCATGAACCCATGTCCCCTGCATCGGCAGGCGGACTCTCAACCACTGCGCCACCAGGGAAGCCCAAAAGCTTCATTTTTTTAGTATGCAGCACTAGCAAGGGCAGGCTTGGGAATGGTGCACTACTCTCCATAGGAACTTAAATTGAGATGGAATCTAAGGAAACTGCTTCTGTGAAAGAAATCTACATAGTTGGAAATATATGCCTATCTATTCAGAATGGGGAAGAGACTTTGTTCACCCCAATTTATTTTTGCATCAATTCCAAAGTTTATATAGATATGTTCTCCAATAAAGTTTCTATTTCAAATCAACAAACATGGGAAAATTGACTTGACAAAACGAAATTGTAGGGGCTTCCCTGGTGGCGCAGTGGTTGGGAGTCTGCCTGCCAATGCAGGGGATGCGGGTTCATGCCCCGGTCGGGGGGGATCCCACATGCCGTAGAGCAGCTGGGCTCGTGAGCCATGGCCACTGAGCCTGCACGTCCGGAGCCTGTGCTCCGCAATGGGAGAGGCCACAATAGTGAGAGGCCCGCGTACCACAAAAAAAAAAAAAATTTAAAAAAAAATTGTATAGAAAAGCACCCATTCTATAGGTATTTCAGTATCTACTATCTCCAAGCAGCATGGTTCTGAATGCCATGAGAGACAGTAAATGATATATAGCTCCATGGTGACTCTTCCTCAAATCTTGGGATACCTGTATTAACTAAACTTATGTTAGATAACATTCACAAATAAAATATATTTATCATACTCTCATCTTTCTTCCCTTTACTTGAAGAACTAAATAGGGAGACAAAAATGAGAGTCTGAATTACAAAATAACAAAATCATTTCAGATCACTCATAAATAGGTTAAATATTTTAAAATGTTTGCTAGTGATGAGTGTTTTAAATCTTCATTAATTCAAAAATTATAAACTGATATTTTCTAAATTAGGGACTACTAGTTTGTACGTAGGGAAAAAAGTAGGTTATATGATGAAAAACATTTGTTATCCATCAACCCATATAATTGTTCATAATTTTAGAATAAAGAATAATATCCTTCTAAAATAGCCCATTTAAATTCTAAAATTTGTGTGGAAATGCAAAAGACCCCAAATAGCCAAAGTAATCTTGAGAAAGAAGAACAGAGCTGGAGATATGCTCCTGACTTCAGACTATACTACAAAGTTAAGTCATCAAAACAGTCTATCCTGGCACAAAAACAGACTTATAGATGAATGGAACAGAATAAAGAGCCCAGAAGTAAACCCATGCACTTATAGTCAATTAATCTAGGACAAAAGAGTTGAGAATATACAATGGGGAAAAGACAAGTCTCTTCAATAAGTGGTGTGGGAAAAATGAACAGCTACATGTAAAAGAATGAAATTAGAACATATTCTCACACCATATACACAAATAAACTCAAAATGGATTAAAGACCAGAAGCCATAAAACTCCTAGAAGAAAACATAGGCAGAACACTCTTTAACCTGAATCATAGCAATATTTTTTGGATCTAAGGCAAAGAAAGCAAACACAAAAATAAACAAATGGGACCCAATCAAACATAAAAGCTTTTGTATAGCAAAGGAAACCATCAACAAAACAAAAAGACAATCTACTGAATGGGAGAAAATATTTGCAGATATGACCAATAAGGGATTAATATCCAAAACATAGAAACAGCTCATTCAACTCAACATCAATAAAAACAAACAACCTGATTAAAATATGGGCAGAAGACCTAATCAAATTTTTCCATAGGAAACATATAGATGGCCAACAGACACTAATCATCAGAGAAATGCAAATCAAAACCACATTGAAATATTACCTCACACCTGTCAGAATGGCTATCATCAAAAAGACCACAAATAAATGTTGGTGAGGATGTGGAGAAAAGGGAACCCTCATACACTGTTGGTGGGAGTGTAAATTGGTGCAGCCACTATGGAAAACAGTATGGAGTTTCCTCAAAAACTAAAGATAAAGCTACCATATGATCAAGCAATTCCACTCTTGGGTTTATATCTGAAAAAAGTGAAAACACTAATTCAAAAAGATACATGCACCCCAATGTTCATAGCAGCATCATTTACAATAGTCAAAATATGGAAACAACCTAAGTGTCCATCAACAGATAAATGGATAAAGAAGATGTGGTATACACATACAGTGGAGTACTACTCAGCCATAAAAATAGGATGAAATTTTACCATTTGCAACAACATGGATGTACTTGGAGGGTATTATGCTCAGTAAAATAAGTCAGACAGAGAAAGACAAATACCATATGTTATCGTTTGTATGTGGAATCTAAAAAATAAACGAATGAATATAACAAAACAGAAACAGACTCACAGATATAGAGAACAAACTAGTGGTTACCAGGGAGAGAGGGAAGAGGGGGTATTAAGATAGGGGTATTAAGAAGTACAGACTACTATGTACACAGTACATAAATTGCAAGGATATATTATACAACACAGGGAATATGGCCAATATTTTATAATAACTTTGGAGTATAATTTGTGAAAAATTTTTGAATCACTATGTTGTACACCTGAAACTAATATAATCAAATATACTTCAATTTTTTTAAGTGTTTAATTAAAAAGTAAAATAAAATGACCCATTTATTCAGTTTTTCTGATACTAAGAAAGACCTGGAAAGATATGGCCCCTCTGACATAAATTGGCATCAGCAAATCATTTACATGTATGCTATTTACCATTCTAAACTTCTGGAAATCTACATAAAGTACATGTTTACTGTGCTTCATGAACTATCATTCACTGTCTTAACATCTTAACAAATGATAATTGCTTGACATTTTTTATATGAATTTTGTTTACCTAGCATCATGTCCTGTTAGCTATATTCTACAAAATACTTGGAATCTACTAATATCAGGTCATCATTTTTAATCTTATTGTAATCTCAATGTGATTGAAGCACCTGGTTGTGTTTATATGATGCATTGTAACATTCTGCAAATCTGGGACCACTGCTGACCTTTAATTCTTTCTTTGTTCAGCTCAACTCCCTCTCACACTCATTATTTATCCCATCCCATGACCTTTTAGATTACACTTTCTACCCTGTCCCCATTCTCTTCTTCATTTGAACCTTTTAAATGCCTTCACTGAACTCTAGCTTTTTCCAGACAACACTTCGTAAACACCCCATCTCAATTTGTGGGAAGAACAGTTAGCCTGTTTTATGTTTCCCAGTACACCTTCTGATGTTATACCATCATCATCTGTCTTAAACCCATGCCATCTGATTAGGTCATCACTGGCTATAATAATAACTTCCACTTTCCTGGGTGAATCATCACTTTCTTTCTTCTGGCCCTGTCTCTTGAACATCTATAGATGTCCTTCAAAGCCCATATTGATAATGCATCCAATGTCTCTCAATTCAGTGGCTTCTCAGAGCTCTAAAACCCTCCATTTCTATTTGAGCTACTCAGCAGCATGACCACACCTTGGATCAACTCTTGAAAATGAAGCAATTCTTTCCAACCCGTTTCTTCTCTTTCCCCTTATACATATGGAATTCATCCCTTTATATGTTTTTTACCCTCATCCTAACCTTTACTCACTTTACCCCTTTTGTTTCCCCACTCCGTTAGCTTCTTTTTGATGTCATTTTGCATTTAGAACCTATGGTCAGTCTAGTATTCCTCATCCCTTGACTTTGCTGTGCCAATGTGGTTCACTCACCCACTTTTTCTTTCTCTACAATAGTTCCACGTGTCTAAATAGTTCTAAATTTTTGCTTGAAAAATGCAATGTAGTTATTTGAACTTTTTATAATGGTATCTTTTTTTCTGTTAGAGTGTTTCAATTTTCAAATTAGGAACCCTTACTGACCACATATACTGTCAACTGCCTGACTTTAACTGGACCTCTCTGCTTCTCAATATAATCTATTATAGCCCTTCTATTCATGTGTTCCAAATATTTTCCATATTCCAAGGGCTTAAATCTAACATCTCTTCTCAGGATATGACCTTGCCTCCTACTTTACTAGAAAAGAATAGAATCCATCTGCCAAATTCTCTCATCCATCTTCTCTACATCAAAATGTTGTGTCTGTGCTACATCCCCACTTCTTATTCTAGCAAAGAGAGGTTTGTAGATTATTTTAAATTTTCTGTGCAGACCTCCAAATTTTTCTTCAACTGTCTTTTCTACCCTCTTGACTCAATAGTATGTGTTTTCCTTTTCAAGGCTGACCTGCCTCACCTAGAGCCTTCTTTAGCAATTGAACTCTCCTTTCCTCACTCCCACTCTCCTCCATTTACCATTTCACCCCCTCTAGTTCATTTTTGATCAGCAGATTATTAAATCAGAAACTGTGAAAATCTGAGATTTTACCCTACTTGAAAGCTGACAGGTTAGCCTGCCACAGTTTTATAATACATATACCAACAGAAAACAGAAGACCCATGGGTCAGAGAAAAAGACCATTTATTACTCATGGCAAAAAAACAAAAAGCAACCAAAGCAATATTTTGAATCAAGCGCCCAAGCCCAATTCCTGTAAGGCAACACAATGAGAGCCAGATGTTACCTGTGTATGCAGCAAGGTGTGTTACGGGAGAGAAACCCCAAAATGAGGAAGACAGACAGACCTTATCTTTACTCTGGAATGTAAGCAAATCTTCACCAAGGAGAGAGAGGAAGACTTTACTCCCCTGGAATATCTCCAGGGAGGGAAATGTTCTCTATATTATACCAATCAGGAGACAGATCTTCCCTCTGACCCTAAGGTAGACACTATCTCTAATTTTCAAGGATGTTTGCTGTGCAAACCCCTTGCATAGTAGAAAACCTGGCATGTAGAAACCTGCAATATTCCAATACATGATTTCCAATACAAATTTTCCTTTTCTTATCTCCTATCTTCAAATATATCTCATATAATCTGTGCTCACTGCCTTTGTCATCTTAATTCCTTGCATTTTTTCCTGTCATTCCGCTGAAAACTATTCTCTTCAAGATACCTCAATCAAATGGTTGTTTCTTAATTATTCTTGACTTTTTGCCGAATTTAACAATGGCTGAACTTTCTTCCTTTCACCTCTAAAGTACTCCACTGCTGTGACTAGTCTGATTCTTAAGCCTGTGTCCTTTGGTCATCTTTCTTTTCTTCACTTTTTGGGCTTTTTCATTTTGACTAATAAATGTGAACATATCACAGGTTGATTTCTCATTCTACATTTGCTCCCTCAAATATATTCTACTTTGAGTTGCAGCTGTCACCTCTGTAGGTGATTGTGATTTACTTCTTATATTCCAAAACTCATCTGCCATCTCTATTTCTGCCTATATCTAATAAATTTTAAAACTAAGAATCAATTCTATGACCTGACTTTTTAAAATTGTTGTCAGTGAGACTTTCATTCTATCAGTTCTTTAGATTCAAAACCTGAGAATGAGATTGCATGGACTCACTCAAATGCAACAGTCTTTTAACTGGAATTCTTTATGCCATTCTAATCCATTGTCTACACTGTCACCTAAGAAATCACTTGAGCATAAAATCATATTACAGAGTTTGTGGGAGTTAAGGTCTAATCCTTTGACATTTTTATACAGGGTCTCCGTGATTGGACGACTGCTTCCCCCTTCAGTTTCTGCTTGTGCTGTATTTCCCATACTCACCCACACCACAACAACATGCCAAAGTACTTGCTTTGACCTAAATTCACTGCTCATTTATTCAAACATTTTCTGAACCTACTGTGAACCAGGTATCATGCTGGGCACTGGGGCTATACATATGAGTAAGTTACGTCTCTCTTAAGAGGGGAATAAAAATGTAAACAAATGCCATAAAGTATGATTTGTAATGCAGGGATACAGAGTGGTTTCCCTCTTCCTAAGGCACTTAAGGTGACAACATAAAAAATGACAAAGAGTAAGGTATTGAAGGATGAGTTGGAATTTGCTCTATGACCATGAAATCATATTTCAGGTAAAGTAAAAGCGTGTACAGAGGCACAGAGATGTGAAATTAAACCCCTTATTTGAAAGTTGTAAATAATTCAGAATTAGCAGACCATAAGATTGAAGATGGGGATAAAAGGATATAATGATGGGAAGGTGGAACTAAGTGATAAAAGACCTTTTCTGTATCAAAGGAGTATGGGCTTTTTCCTGGAGTAGTATGATCAGATTTACTTTTTTAAAAGAAGGTGTTCCATCATAGTAATAATTTATTCAGGCAAGAATGATTGATAGATGCTAAAACTAGTGTATGGAAGTTTGACAAATAAAAGATATTTACTAGTCTCTGAATACCTCTCCACATGATACTCATTACAGTGGGAAAAACAGTAACTTAACCATGGAGAAACCTGGTAGATACCATCTTAACCAATGATCAAAGTTAACCTCACAGTAATGGGACAAATCAACATCATGAACCTCATGATATAATGCACTGAGAAGAATGCAGCACCATCATTTCTGTGGTATTCCTACCAAAACGCAAATTCTGAATCTAATCATGAGGAAATATCTGATAAACCCAGTGAGAAGCATTCTACAAAATCACTGGTCTGAACTCTTTAAAACTGAATATCATGAAAGACAAAGGGGGAAAATGACAATTAAGGAATTAAGTATACATGAAATCTATGTGTAATGTATAATCTTGGATTTTTCCCTCCCATAAATGGCATTTTGGGGACCAAATGGCAAAATCTGAATAAGGTCTGCAGATTAGATAATAGTATTTTATCAGTATCAATTTTATGATTTTTTTAATCATACTGGTTATATAAGAGAATTTATTTTTTAAGGAAGTATACATTGAAATATTTAGAGGTAAAGGGGCATCACATATGCAACTTACTCTCAAATGATTTTTTAAATCATATATAGAACATGTTCACGTATAGGACATGTTTATAGCAGCATTATTCACAGTATCCAAAAGGTAGAAGCTGCTCAGGTGAACATCAGTGGATGAATGTTTAAACAAAATTTGATATATACATAAAATGGAATATTATTCAGCCTTAAAAGGAAGGAAATTCTGACACATCTACATGTGTGATGTCATGGATGAACCTTGAAGACATTATGCTGAGTGAAGAAAGCCAGTCACAAAAGGACAAATATTGTATAATTTCCCTTATATGAGGTACCTAGAGTAGCCAAATTCATAGAGACAGAAATTAGAATGGTGGTTGTCAGAGGCTGGAGGGGAGAGGAATAAGGAGTTATTGTTAGATGGATACAGAGTTTCAATTTGGGAGGATGAAAAAGTTTTGGAGATGGGTGGTGGTGATGGTTGCACAACAATGTGAATGTACTCAGTGCAGTGAAACTGTACACTTAAAAACTGGTTAAATTGTAGTTTTATGTCATATATATTTTAGTACAACTTTTAGGTAAAAATAAAACATGTAGAGAGGTGAGAATAAAGGAAAAATAGCAAAATGAATAGTTATCTTCTAAAGATACAGATGGAGTTAAGAATGGAAGCAGAGAGACCAATTAAAAGGCTATATAGTAGTAAAGACAAAGAAAACAGATGTATCTGAGGATGATTTAAGTGGTACAATTTGAGATTAAGAGGGTAGTATTTTAAAATCATCTATCACATCTAGCTTGTTAACCAAAATACAATAGATATGAGTAGACGCACAGGCTGCTATCTCTGCCTGAGCCTTTACCTGTCTAACACTCATTTATCCTTCATAACTTGACTCAAATGTGACTTCTCTAAGTCCTGCCTACCTGACCCTTTACACAGTCTCTCCTCTTTCCCCTTACCTCTCACCATTTCCTGCATTGAATTAGTCTATCCCCCTTCTTAGCTGTTGTGGTAGCATCTTTTGCATTGATGACATAATGTTTCAAAATAGTTGGTTTATCTCTTTCTTTCATATACTGAGCTCCTTGAGGGCAGAACCAGTTACTGTATGTATGAATCCATGGTACCCTTCATAGTGTGTGCTCAGTAACTGTTTGAATGGAATCAGTAAGTTACTGAGTACTTACACTGTTTTCCTTTATAATGTTCTGTACTTGCCTCTTTCTTTCCAGGCCCCCCCACCCCCCGCTCAAAGTTCATACTCTATTTCAGTAGTCTTGTAATTAGTCTTTCTACTTCTAGTCTGAAGTTTCTCTGCAGTTGCCTTACGTTGATGCCAGATTAATGAAATTCTGTGATTTGGAGTGCTTACATAAAAACCCTCCATATCTTCCCATTATCTAAATAATAAAGTCCATATTCACCAGTTAGGAATTGAGACCTTCCACAGTATGTTTTCAGAAGTTACCATGTTTATTTCAAATTCTACTTAACCTACCTGATTAACTTTATTCATCAAATATTTGAGAACCTGCCTTTTGCAAGGCTGTATGAAGAAAGTAAGTTCCCTAAATATGATCTCATCTTTGTGTTCATTTTTTGTTCCCTTCTTTCTTTTTACTATTTTATCTTAGGGGTAAATAATATTGGGAGAACACTCACCCATATTCATATTTAAAAGTAAGTCGTTCCATTTTAAGACAAAACATGAGTGATATAATGAAGTTTAGAATAGGTGGCAAGCCATCCTCCCCATTGTCTGGCTTATTTGCAAAACAGAAACAGACTCACAGACTTAGAGAAAGAACTTATGGTTACCAAGGGGAAGGGTAGCAGGGAGTGATAGTTAGGGAGTTTGGGATTGACATGTACACACTGCTATATTTAAAGTGGATAACCAACAAGGACCTACTGTATAGCACAGGGAACTCTGATTGATATTCTGTAATTATCTAAATGGGAAAAGAATTTGAAAAAGAATAGATACATGTAAATGTATAACTGAATCACTTTGCTGTACACCTGAAACTAACACAACATTGTTAATCAACTATACTCCAATGTAAAAAATAAGTTCAATAAATGTTTAAACTGACTTAATTCTGTTTAAAAATGTAGAAATTTAAGATTATACCATAGAAAGTTATTAATTTATTGTATTAAACCTTTGGAAATCTGCCTATGTTTTCTCCAGCGTAGTTCAACTGTTAACTTTTGAGTTTTACTTGCTATCTATTATTATTTGTTGTATCACTTTGAAACACAAAATCAAAACAAATTTAAGAATACTATATTACATGTGTTTTCAAAACTTTCTTTCTGTACTCTCTTTATAGGTTATATGTAAAGTCAGATGTGCAACTGAACTTGACAAACACAAGTAAGTTTCATGAGTAGCAAGATCTATATTTTTTTTCACAGTACAGTTCCCAAGGTAGAAGGGCTTTGTAGTTGAGGATGCCTTAGCAGTTTTATAGAAGATCAAGTAGTTAGATTAGTTCATAGGAAGTGAATTGAGTAATCTGGTCATTCCCTTTCAGCAGTATTGCTGCCAAACACCTTTTTTTGCTGCTCTGTCACTGGCCTACTTCAGATGTCAGATGTTTTAGGACTGTTTCATAGGGTCCACAAATACTCAAGATAGATTATGCTGTTTAGAGTAAGAATATATAGTACAGTTCCATGAAATAAGTAATATTTCAGTACTGATTCACCTCAGAAATGAGATTGCTAAACCTGGGAATCAGAAGCCTTGGGTTTCAGACCAATTCTCCCACAAACTTGCCAGCTATGCAACTCATCTAACCTCTTGGTACTTTGTTTCCTAAACTACTATAATCCCCTGGATGCATGGATAATTTCAAGGTCCATTTTGGGTTTCAAAGTATATAATTATTATTTTTATTGTTTAATCTGAGAGAATATTAAGATCTAAACTTCTCAAACTAAAATCTTTGTACTTTGCATGTATACTTAATAAAGATTGCTTGTTACAGATTACACATTACCTTCAATTTTTCCTTGTGTAAATTACTCCCAAAGGCAAACAACATTTTATGATTCCCACTATTGAAAGTGACCAAAATGGAAGATATTAGAATGGCAAATAAATTTCTAGATCATGTTAATTTGGGGTATAAATGTATTTGAACTAGGATTACTTTCATACAGGAAGCTGTTCCAGCTACTTGATACAGACAGCCACACCTTACCTGAAGAGTTTAAAAATTAGAAGTGGTCCAATTTTTTTTAGGGGGAAGTGGTTAAGCATTTTACTTTGGGAGTAGTTCTGTACGCATAGTAAATATGCAACTTTATAAGAAGATGAGGTACTGATGAGTGTGTGAAACTCTACGTATATTGTCCCTGTGTTCCTCTTTAGTTTTGTTTGAAAGAAATGTTTGCTATAGATAATCAGATGTTCATAAAACTGAACATTGTTTAAAACACATTTCCCTTACCTCTTAAAGTTAATATTAGTGATCAATTTAAATTTATATACTGTATGTTAATTTTCCAAGCAAACTATAAAAACCTTTTATAAAAACCTTTTCCATTCTAATTCTTAGAATGGAAAGGTCAATGAAAATGTGCTCAGCAGTTACGAAAATGAAAAATTCAGGATTACTTGAATTAATGTTAAAATAGTCCAATATTATTCTTCCTGGTAGAGACAACTGAATTCAAGTCCACATGAGATTATTTTTAAATTAGTGCTTTAGAATCTCATGCCATTTTTAAATGGCTTAGATACTAATTTCATAATGGCAAAAATATCCCAAGTAACTCTGAGTAGTTATTAAATTTGTATTAAATTACAAGCAGTTTAAGCTGAAGGAATTATTGTACTTAAAGTACACACTAATTCAGTATTAAGTTTAATTTCTCATTAGTTTTATAAACATCTAATAAACTCATTTTTTTCTTTCAGAATTCTGTTGCATTTGGGCTTTATATTGGCAAGTCTTCTCTTTTTAGTGGTGAACTTGACTTGTGCAATGCTAGTCCACGGAGACGTCCCAGAAAATCAGTTGAAATGGACTGTGTTTGTTCGAGCATTAATTAACGATAGCCTGTTTATTCTTTGTGCCATCTCTTTAGTTAGTTACATATGCAAAATTACAAAAATGTCATCAGCAAATGTCTACCTCGAATCAAAGGTAAGTATATTTCTTAAATTTATACTTGAAAATCTAACTTCAAATCTTCATCCTATGAACCATATTTTAATGGAAATTTTATAATTCTTCAGAAAGCATTCTGAGTGTCAGGTACATTTTTGAGCATGAAAGAATGATCACAAGAAATTAAAAGGTATTCAAAACTGAGCCCTTACTAAACAATGTTTTTTTTAAAGAAGAAGCTCATCATGAGCATATTGTATTTTCTATGACTTATATCCTCTACCCTGGAGGCTAATTAAATGATAGAAACCAGAATTTATACAGATGTATCACAAATAGTCTAATATACAAAGCCATACTAACAACTGAAGATTTCATCAGTAAGGGTGACAGTATTGCCATTAAACAAATTTACCGCATCATGTCTATTCGTATTTGGGTTAGCAACGTTAAGGTGTCATATTGGTAAAGGGGTGTTTATTTGTATAAAGGTTTAGAAAATGTTACTTCACCCCATAATATGAAGTCCCTATGACATTTGAAACAGCTAGTCGTGTAACTAAATTTATAAATGCCTTGCTTCTCCCTTTCTTTATACTTCGGGTCAGTAAACAAAAACCAGTGTTAACCTATTAACAGAAAACCATGAATGTTTCTACTGTTGTTGATTGACAATGTGGTTGAGTGATGAATCAGTGTCCCAGTGTATGTATGGCATTGGATGTGGGGCATAGATGTATGGATATTGGCTCATAGCCCATCGCAGGCTGAGTTCCTCATCTATGCTTCCAGAGTGGTGTTGGGCTCGTTGGGCTTATGCATACATACAAGCTTGCTTTAATGTGGCATCATTGCCTATTCACTGAAGATAAACAAGATAGTGTCTTAAACAGAACAGTCTTCTGAAATATTTTTAGATTTCTATATTGTTATTATCCTTAATATAGTCCTACTAAAGTTAATTAAATGCATGGTAATTAACTTGTCCTTTAAGTTTACGTGGAGATGTTACCTTTATTTTTTAAACATATATCAGTAGAAATATAAATATAGAAATAAAAATAGAAATAGAAGAGAGAGAGAGAGACAGATAGACAGACAGACTCACTTTCAACCCATTAATCTCACCCGGAAAATTATTTTATTCAACTTCTAAACTTTTACTTCCTAAAAGTTAAATATTTTAGCTAACTCTGGCTTCAGTTTCAGTGTTAAGAATAATACACTCACTGTTGTTGTGGTGCATAACCTTTTGGTGTAGCAACAGCATCTTTTCCTAGTGTGATAACATCGCCATAGAATCCATACCTCTTGTTGTCTAGTGATAAAGCATACACAGATGTGGTTGAATTTAAAGAGCTTCTTTTCTGAATACCTAGCAACTTTCTAAGTTTGGTTTTACTCACTCTGATATAGAAAATTCTCTGAATAGAGTTAAGTTGCCAGTCTCAGGAGGGAAGTTCATCTAATAACTCCTCCAGAATTATTTCAAATACCTTTCCCTCGCTATCATATGAAAGATATTAAATTTAAAAGGTACATGCATTCAGAATTCTCTAGGAACACTACAGAGAAACATGTTCAAATACACACCTATAAAGGTAAATATAATATGAGATATTCGATTATTTTTATTCTATGTTCTGTAGTTCTTGGTCTTCCTAATTAGGGTATAAACTTCTTTATTCAAATAGTACGTCATCTTGCTTTCACATTCTCTTTTTAAAATCACTAGGCTCATTTTTGTGTTTTGACTTCTATAACAACATATAGTCATGGCCATTTCTTTTATTCCATCAACAAATGTCTGTTGAGCATTTATATCCTCCACTTTCAAACTGACCTTGTTTCTGGCTGTCTCTCAGAGAGTTTCCTTAAAGTTCAGACTTCAGTCTGTTTTTCTCTTTATTCTTCCTTCCTTCTTCTACATATTTGGTGACAATGAGATCCTCCATGATTTGTCTCAACCAGTCTTACCTACCTTATTTCTAAATGGCACACAGTATGCTTCCCTGTCTGTATATCCTTAGGCCGTTTCATCTTCCAGGAATGTTTTTCCCTCCCAGTGCTCTATTCCTGTTTGTCCTTATCTTACCCAACTTTAAAGGCATAACTCTAATGTTACCCCTTTTTATGACCTCAATTTGGTCCCTTCTCCTCCATCTCCAGAATAAAATTTAGAAATAACTCTCTATCTGAATTCTTTTAAATTTAATTTTATTCTTTTAGCAACTAGACCAGTGCTGTGATTTGGTTCTTTTTCAAAGTAGCAACTCTAACTTGCGTTTTAAATATTAGTTATTGTCAATTTGAATAGTTTATTTCTGCTCTTTCATTTTTTAATTTTTGTTCCTTTGTTCCATATCTATGTTCTTATATAGATGCTTAATTTATTATTTTGTAAACTAATAAAGGTATTAAGAGCAATATGTTTTCTCAAGTACTGCCTTGGCAACTTTCCATAATATCGCTATATTATAGCAACATTCTTATTTAACAAAAACAAAGAAAATTTTTCCGTTTGGATTCCAGCCATGTCTCAAATACTACATATTTACACATCAGTGCGAATTACACATTATCTCTACATATAGATAGATACTATCTTTACACTCCCTTTGGTGGAAAGTCTAAAATTCAGATATCTGTCCTCTTCAGGCCCCCTAACCTCCATAAGAAATTATCAGTTTTACCCTCTGCTTGATTGTCCATGCATACGAATGTGGCCTACTAAACAATGTAGAATTTCTGTACTCCAGGTTCTTGTTAGAAAAAATTTACTATCAACTGTTAAATTCAAAGGCTTAATTGCTGGAAAAATTACCTGAAGTATGTACAGTCTGTCCATTTCCCTGTCTATTCCATATCTTCTCCTCTGCCCAATCCAGTTCATTATAGAGTTGTATTCTGAGACTGCATTGTACCCTGGATAGAATTGTCTTTCCCAACATATACTGTGACATTATGCTTTGGCCTACGTCAAGAAATATGTATGAAATTCTTGTAAGAAACATTTATCTTAAAGTCTCTATTATGTTGTTAAGAATATTGTCCATACAATCAGTGTTCCCTAGAAAAGATCTTTTCCTCCAATTCAGTACTAGGTAAAACATTATTGATTAAATTCTTCTTTTCCCTGGCTACTATGTTGTTCAGAAACAAATATGTGACTCACCTTTATATCAATCGTAGATGACCTTATGATACTCATTTTTGTTTCTGGGTCTACCTCTAGTTTCATCTCACTTTCTTACCCCCACCCCCGCACATTCCTATGTTTACTTTTTATTCTGTGTGTATCTCTGTAACTACTTCAAATTCTCTTTTGCAATGAGGGTGATATAAATGAAAAATGGGATTGGATATACTTTGGGATATGTTTATATCTCTTTTTCAGGTATATTGATTTTTTAATTAATATGAAAAGACCTTAGTGAGAGACAGTATATCATAGTGATTAAGAGCTGGAAACCTGGGATCAGATAGATAATGATCTAAATAAATACCATCTCTCCTGCTCATTGGCTGTATGACATTGCACAAGTAACAGTACATCTAAGCGTCACTCTCCTGATCTGTAAAATGGAAATAATGACAGTATTGATCTCAGAGGCTGTTTGAGGGTAAAAGTAGTACCTACCTTATAAAGATGTTATAAGAATTAAATTAAAATGCATATAAAGTATTTAGTATAATACCTCGCACTTGGGAATGCGCTAACTTACAAATGTTAGCCATTATTATCCTAATGTGTACTAAGGGATGGTAATGTAGCTTCAGGAAGTTCTTGAATACCTGAAATTTTTGGCAAATTGTATCTGGAGACAGATCCTATATATGTAATCAAATTCTCAAAAGGAACGGTGTAAAAGAATAAGGATTACCTGAAGAACAGGATCTCTCTTTTAAATAATTTATTGTAATTTTATTTGACTCTATTTATATCCCATCCCACACAGATTTTGTAAGGATTGAAGTCTCTGATAGATTACATTTCATTGTTTAACTCATTTTTCTTAGAAATTTTTGGAACATGTATTGTTAAAATTATGTAATGGCTTTTTTATTTGATTTTTTTTCTTTTCTTGATATTAGCTTTTAAGTTTTTGTCTGTTGCTTACATTTCAAGTATGTCTCATTAACTTTAAACAAAATATTTTAGAGTTTTTTTATATAAACTCTTTATAGTGTAAACAAATAGTTTATATTTATTGATATGATTGTTGGTATTGGTCCTTTTCTCCCATTAAGGTTTTTTATTGCTGTTTGCTTTGCCTTTATTTGTATGATTTCTGTGGTATATTTGAAATTATTTACTTTTATCAGAATTATAACTTTTAACATTAAAATGCATACAATAAAATTATTTTTATTCTAATATTCCTTTCCATTTTAGAAAAAAATAAGCATATTTCTAAGAATATAGGAGACATATCATTTTTAATGGAAAAAATAACCGATTGGCACAAAAAGGTATAAACCGATGGTAGATGCTTAGTCCCTATAATGGCAAGTTGGAATTATCTACATGAAAGACCACTCAAAGGTGGGGTGGGAATAAAAGTTAAGCTTTCAGCCTTACATCTCTGGTCAAGGACACATACAATTTTATACCTGCATAAGAGTGTAAAAGGAATCATTATCTGACTCAAGGTCAGCTTATCTCCCTGCCCAGTTAGCCATTTACAAATAATGCATTTTCTCTCTCTCTCCCGAATGTCTAACAGTTTTAATTACTATGCAAACCTTTCTGTCCCATGTTCACTCAATCCTTGAGCCATATTAATGAATGTATTAGGATGGAGGCATCATTAGCATCTTGCAGAGACACAGTAACATTCAGCTAAACAACATTTCTGATCTTTCATGCAGACCAGCTGATCCTATAAGACTAAAGAAGGAGTGTATGGTAATTTAGGCCATAATTAAAGAAATAGGCTAAAATGCCATTAATGTCTCACTTCCACCACCCTGAAATATGACTTCACCAGAATTTGGTGAGGATGGTGGTAAAAAAAAAATAGAGGCCGCATCATCCTCTGTAATAGGAATTATTGCCACCTTCCCAATATTCTGTTATAATTTCTCTCCTGAGTCACTGGGATTTTCTTTATCTATCTTAAGCTGTGGTACGTCTTTAATTTACTGCTTTCATTCCTCCAGTTCTTATACTCCAAGTCTTATTTCCTATTCTGTTCTACTCTGCTGCTGAGCCAACCCTCCACACACTTATCCCATTTGAAAAATCCCTGCTTACAACCCTGGGCTTATATCTTTTACCTACTCCTAAGCTCAAGTAGCTTTCCCTTGTACTTCTAGACTCCTTTACTAGACCAGCCAGCATTTTCAGAATTTTTTATTTTTCCATGGTCATAAGGTCCATCCACTAAAAGCCATCTATTCTGTAATGGTAGGGTCATAGGAGCCAGAGATCTAATTTCATTGTGTCTTAGCACAGTGAAACTCTTTTTGAGACTGTTTTAGGCCATATAATTATCAAAATACATTTTAAAATTTACTAATTGAGACTACCTTATTTTCTTATTTTTCATTCTAATTTCAAAATGGAAGTAGCGTTTGTGAGATGAATTCAAAAACTATGTGCAGGGTTCTACTTCTGGTATTGGCTGAGTAGCTTCCATTGGACCCAACCTTCTACAGAAAGCAAAGATAAATTCTGGACAAAATATAAAAAGCACTGAAGGCACTGGAGAGCAACCCCTTAGAAGAAGGAACCGACACAGTGAGTTTCCTATTTTTTACAGCTTCTAGCCTGAGGGAAAGTCCCATCCATGGGGCAGCCAAAACTTGAAGAGAAACCTTCTATTTTACTTGCTTGAAGAATCATAGGACAAAATTCAAGAAACTATTCCAGATGGAAAGTGAGTGGGAAATCTCGGGAAGAAGATAGCCAGATAGAGGAAGCTCCAAATTCTGATTATGCACTCTGCCAAATTTTTATCCGATACCTGAACTAAGCATGTGCAGGACATACTCCAAGCAGCAGCACAGTTAAGGATAAAGAAATTGAACTGAGATTTCAGCTGCTATCCATTCATGGGAGATAGTTTGGGATTTGAGTCTAGCCAGGTTAATTATTTGCTAAAAATAAATTTTAAAAAAAATTTAAGGGAAAAAAAGAAAAAATACTTTTCAGAGGACTATAACAACATCCAGACTCTAAAACATGGCACTCACAATGTCCAAAACACAATCCAAGGTCTCTAGATATATGAAGAAACAGGAAAAATTTAACTCATACTCAAGAACAAAAATCAAAACTCAAAAAGCAATCATTGGTGGCAGTCCCCCACAGATGACCCAGATGTTGGATTTATCAGACAAAGATTTTATAATATGCTCAAGGATGTGAAGGAAAATATACTTGAATGAATGAATAAATAAGAAATCTCAGAGAAATAGAAACTATTTTTAAAAACTACCAGAAATTTTAGAATTAAAAAATACAATATTTAAGTAGTCACTAGTTGTGCTTAGCAGCAGATTGGAGATGAAAGAAGAGTCAATGAACTTAAATCAACAGAAATTATCCAATCTGAAGAACAGAGGATATTGGGGGTAAAGATGATAATAAAATGAACAGAGCCTCAGGGCCAAATTATGTATAATTGGAATTCCCAAAGGAAAAGAGGGAGAAAATGAGATTGGAAAAAAATATTTGAGGAAATATGACCTAAATTTTCCAGTTTTGATGACAGACATAAATTTATAGTTTCATGAAGCTCAACTAAGCCCAATCAGGATAAATATATAGACAATCTTACCTAAGTTCATTGTACTCAAAGTGCTTAAAACCAAAAAGAAAAAGAAAATTTTGAGAGCAAAGAAAAATGACATATACATAAGGGAACATTGATTCAAATGATCACTCACTTCTCATCAGATATAATGGAGCCAGAAAACTTGGTAACAATGTCTTTGAAATGCTGAAAGAAAAATGCTGTCAACTCTGAAATCTACATCAAGTGAAAATATTCATAAAGAATGATGAAGAAATAAAAAACATCTTCAGGTAAAAGAAAACTAAGAGGGTTCATTATCGACAGACCTATACTACAAGAAATGCTAAGAAAATTCTCAGACTGATGGGAAATAAAATCGGCTTGGATTTTAGCTCTTCAGGAAGGAATGAAGAACACAAGAAATAATAAATATGTGGGTAAATATAATTTCTTAATTTCTTTAAAATAAATGTGACTGTGCAAAGCAAAAATTATAACATGTGAGGCTTACATATGTAGATATAATACATAATTCTCTATATAGTATATATAACAACTATAGCACTGTAGCATCAAGGACAGGGCCTGTATGGTTGCAATTCTCACATTTTACATCAGTGGTATGATATTAACTATTGCTTAGACTATGAAAAGTTAAGGATATATATTATAATCCCTAGAGCAGTGATTCTCAAATTTTTTGGTCTCAAGCTCCCATTACACTCCTAAGAATTATTGAGGACCCCAAAGAGCTTTTGTTTATGTAGATTATATCTACCTATATATACATTTTAGAAAAAAAAATTGAGAAATTTTAAAAATATTCATTTATTGATTTAAAATGCCAATAATAAATCCATTATATGTTAACACGAATAACATTTTATGCTAAATAATTATATTTTCCAAAACAAAAATAAATAGCGAGAAGATTGACATTGTTATACATTTTGCAAATCTCTTTAATGTCTGACATAATAGAAGACAGCTGGATTTTCATGTCTGCTTCTGCATTCAATCTGTTGTGATATGTTGTTTAGGTTGAAGTATATGAAGAAAATCCATCCTCACAAATATATGTAGTTGGAAAATGGAGGAGAATTTTAATAGCCTTTTCAGATAATTGTGGATATTCTTCTCTAATACTACACCAAAACTCTGAAGTGGAGGTTTCTTAAAGGTTAGTTGCCGTGTGGAATCTAAAATGATATTAGTGAACTTTCTGTACTCTCCATTGGTCTATCTTGCACTTTGAATGAGTTTGTAACATCATGCATTGATCATTAGAAAAGAGTGGTCACAGATCTTCAAAATGTTGATACATTTCATTAGACAATAACCTAAATCACATTTGTTAATATCACCAGCAATCTCATTCGAAAAGTATTTAAGTTTTGGGAAGCTGCCAGTCTTACAGTGGATACAAACGCTTACAAGTTTTCAAAAATTCTGATTTTCACTTGAAAGTTCATATTTCATCATTGGCCATAAATACTGTCAGATGTTTTCTTTGACATGACAGGCTCATTTCATTTATTTTTCAAAAAATATATGCCCATTAACCAAGTCTGAATAACCATTGTTTGTCTGCCATAGTTGTCTGTTAAGTAGAAAATGGGATTTCATGAAAAAAGTGGTTAGTTCAGCTCACAAGTCAAGTAATCACATAAGTGCTTCTCCTCTCCTCAAGAATGCTTCAGGATGCGGCAGAATTTCTTTAAGTGTGTGTCTTATTTCATCACACAGAATATTAAATAGACACGTACTCTAGGGTCAATATTTAATAAATATTTTCACTGCTTCATCAATGATATTCTTTTTTTCTTTCTTTTCTTTTTTTTTTTTTGTCTGCATTGGGTCTTCATTGCTGCGCGTGGGCTTTCTCTAGTTGCAGAGAGCAGGGGCTACTCTTTGTTGCAGTGCACAGGCTTCTCATTGCAGTGGCTTCTCTTGCTGCGGTGCACAGGATCTAGGTGCACAGGCTTCAGTGGTTGCAGCACTCGGGCTCAGTAGTTGTGGCTCACGGGCTCTAGGGTGAGCGGGCTTCAGTAGTTGTGGCTCACAGGCCTAGTTGTTCCACAGCATGTGGGATCTTCCTGGAACAGGGATCAAACCCGTGTCCCCTGCATTGGCAGGTGGATTCTTAACTGCTGTACCACCAGGGAAGTCCCTTCATCAAGGAGATTCTTAAGTGAAGCTTTCTTTTTTAACTGGGAGTGCATAGTAGTGAAGAATACAATACAGTTTGGTGACACTGCATTGATTTGTGCTAAGACCGAAAGTTTTACCCACCATTGCTTTTGTACCATTAGTGAGATTATCAGTACAATTGGCCCAGGATAAACAATCAGAAGAATTTTCAACACTTTGAATATTTCAGTACTACTTGTGTTTCTTCTCAGGCATTGACATAAAAGAATGCCCTCTTGGATGATTAGTTGCTACTGAATGAATATAAACAAAATGCTGAATGAATTTTGAATATAAAAAAATTATGAATATAATTGATGAATATAAACAAAATTAGTCCTTCTATATCAGATTAATATATTTGTAAGGCAAAAATACAAGTCTATTGACAAGACATTAAATCACTATGTTTTCAGCTAAATCTTTGAATCAGTGAATTTCTATCTTGGAAAATGACAGTGCCATAATTTCTTTTATGGACTTTTCATCCAGCAGGCATTCAGCAATATTAACTGTACAAGGCTTTACTAGTCTCTCAGCTACTATGAGTGCTTCGCCAGCCAATGCAATATAGTAATTTAGCCTGTAAAATGCCTGAGTGGCTTTTTAATTTCTAGTTTGGAAAGTAATAAAAACAATTTGTGGTGTTTAAAGTGCTCACCACACCTGCATTTAAAATTTCAATTCCTTGTGCTTGAAACTCTGAATGATTGGTCTCAAAATGATGCTGCAGCTTAACTTGGACATAATGTTCTGTCACAGCAGACACAATAAGGTAAATTATTAACGTTTATAAAACCTATTGAAAGTTAGTTTTCATTGCACTTCATTTGATAAAACAAAACAAGAAATCAGTTTCACCCAATTACTTTGATGTAGATTTCTTTCTTCATTGAACCAGAGAATTCTAACACTTTCATCTTTCTCAGCATCTTAGAGGTAAACAAAGAAGCTGTATGTAGAGAAAAATATTTTTTATTGTGACAAAATATACGTAACATAAAATTTACCATTTTAACCAGTTTTAAATGTACAGTTCAGTGGCATTAAGTACATTCACACTGTTGTGCAACCATCACCACTATCCATCTCCAGAACATCTTCATCCCATACTGAAACTTTGTACGAATGAAACAGTAAGTCCCCAATCCTCAGCCAATAATCCATTCTTAAATATGAAAAAAATTTTCATCTTAGAGTAAAATTATTAATTTCTAAAATAGTTTAATATTAAATTAAAATTTTTTTAAGTGTTTGAAAAAAATTCTTAAATATTATAAAACAAATCTGTAAATTGTACGTATTCTTGTTGTGCTGCCATGTAGATACAAGGAAAATTTTAGGATTTCCAAATAACTACTTGTTTGGTAATAATGAGGTTTTATCAGATATAGCAGGTATAACCAAAGAAAACTAACAAGAACCCAGTAAAGGTACAGAGAACAAGCTGAGTTAATCTCTGAAAATGCATATATTTATACCCTAATTCTATTATATCAGGAACCTAGAAAACACAAGAACACACATGTACACAGAGTGTTGAAACCATCATATATCATAGAGCCACTGGGAAACTCTGCTGTATATACAAAAGAGAATGAGAATATAATAGGCAAATAACATCTTATTACTCTTTTTTTTAATCATTTTGATTTTGATCTTTAAGGTCCCTGGACCACACTTTAAGAACTGTTGCCCTAGAACAACCACTTAAGGCAAAAAGCAAAACAAAACAAAACAAAGAAATAGAAAAGTATAGTTAAAAGTTCAATGGATAAATTAAAATGGAGTTCTAAAAAATATTCAGTTAACCCACAAGAATGCAGAAAATGATGGATAGAGGAACAACAAATAAACAATGTCAACAACAAAGCACAAGAAGGGCAAACAGAAAGCAAATAGTAAAATGTAAGACCTAAATCTAAACATATCACTAATTATATTAAATCTTAATGGAGTAAACACTCCTGTTAAAATGTAGAGACTGTCAAAATGAATTTCTAAAAAAACAAGGCCCATCTATACTCTGGCTTCCGGAATGCACTTTAAATAAATATAAAGACAGATAATAAGTTAAAAATAATTAGATGGAAACTAATATACTATTCATTCAGTAAGTATTAGAAGGCACTTTAATATCAGATAAAAGAGACTTCAAAACAAAGGGTATTACCAGATATAAAAAGGTAAGCAAAGGATATTACCAAATATAAAGAGGTACATTTCATCAGAAAGACATAAAAATCATAAATGTGTACATGAAGCCAAATTGTAGGAATAAAGAGGGGAAAAAAGACTTACCAAATAGTAAGAAAAAAAGGGGGAAAAATCTCTACAATCATAGATGGAGATTTTAATGCCCCATACTCAGAAGTTGATAAAAGAAAAAATCAGTAGACATAGAAAATCTGAACAACACTATCAACACCTCTGAGCTAACTGACTCCCAATAACTGGAGAATATACATTCCTTTCAGTTGATCATGGAAGTGGTCATCAAAATAAACCATACAGTGGACCATAAGACAGGTATCAATCAAAGAATGAAAAGGACTGGAATCAAAGAATGTAGTCTGGCCACAATGCAATTAAGTATCAATAACAACATGATATCTTCTTAAAAATCCAAATATTTAGAAATTATGCAACATAATTACAAATAACCCATGGGAAAAAGAAGAAATCACAAGGGAAATTAGAAAATATTTCAAACTGAAGAATAGTGAAAAACAATATACCAATATTTGTGGGATGCAGCTAAAATAATGCTTGAAGAGAAAAATACAGCTTTAAATGCTATATTAGAAAAGGAGAAAGATATAAAATCAGTGACCTAAGGTTTCACCTTAGAAAAAGCTGGGGGAAACTATGAAAAAGTTTTTTGTTTTTTGTTTTTAAGTAAGTCCAAAGTAAGTAGAAGAACTGAAATAATAAAGGTAAAAATAGAGATCAGTGAAACAGAAAATAAACTATAGAGAAATTAAAGCCAAAAGTTAATTCTTCTAATAGGTCAACAAATTTGATGTACCAAAAAAGGCAGAGTGAAAATACAAATTGCCAATACCATGAATAAAAGAGGGACAATCACAATAGATCTTATAGACATTAAAAGAAAAATGAGGGAATATTATGAGCAAATCCTTGTGGATAAATTTGACAACTTAGATGAAATGAACAAATTAAAAAAAAATACAACATAACAAAATTAATTAAAGATAAAATACCAAATATAAATAGCCCCATATTTATTAAAGAAATTGAATTTGTTATCAGAAATTTCTCCCAAAACTCCAAACCTAGATGGTTTCACTGGTTAATTTTATCAAATATTTAAAGAAGAAATAGCACCAATAGTAAACAAACTCTTTTGAAAATAGAGGAGAAAGGAACACTTCCTAACATGTTTTATGAGAACAGCATTACTCTGATACCAAAACTTGACAAAGACATTATTAAACAAATAAAAATTAGGGGCTTCTCTGGTGGCACAGTGGTTGGGAGTCCGCCTGCCGATGCAGGGACACAGGTTCGTGCCCCGGTCAGGGAAGATCCCACATGCCGCGGAGCGGCTGGGCCCGTGAGCCATGGCCACTGAGCCTGCGCGTCCGGAGACTGTGCTCGGCAGTGGGAGAGGCCACAGCAGTGAGAGGCCTGCGTACCGCAAAAAAAAAAAAAAATTAAAAATAGATAAATAAATAAAAATTATACACTAGTACCTCTTATACTTAGAGATACAGAATCTAAGCAACATATAAAAAGGATAATACATCATGACTAAAAAGAGTTTATCCCAGGAATGCAACATTGGTTTAACATTTGAAAATCAGTCACTGTAATTCACTACATTGAGAGAACAAAGGAGAAAAACCAAATACTCATTTGAATAGATGTAGAAAAAACATTTGACAGAATTCAACACCGTGAATTTTAAATTCATGATTTAAAATAACATGATTAAAAATTTAATAACATGAATAAAATTCATGATTTAAAAATAACAACAATGAAATGTTCAGCCAATAGGGAATAGAAGGAATGTTCCTCAATCTGATAAAGGAGGTCTGTAAAAAACCTGCAATCAGTGTCATACTTAAAGTATTGAATGTTTTGCCCCTAAGGTTGGGAACAAAGCAAGGATGCCCACTCTCACCATTTCTATTCAATATTCTAATAAAACAAAAACAAAAAGGTATGAAATTGGAAATTAAGAAGTAAAACTGTCTCTAATTGCAGATAACATGATTGTTTATGTAAAGCATCCTAAGGAATCTACTAAACAGCTACTAGCAAATTCTCAGAAAATTACATTGTATTTTCATATATACCAGGAGCAATCAGTTAGAGAATGAAATTCAAAAAGCAATTCTATAACATTAATAGCATAAAAAAACAAAATACTTAGGAATAAATTTTGCAAAAAACAAGCAATACCTCTATACTAAAAACTATAAAATAATACTGAGAGAAATTAAAAAGACATAAATCAATGAAGACCATTGTTCATGGATTGGAAGATGCAGTATTTTTAAGATAGCAATTCTCCCCAAAATGATCTATAGATTCAATGCAATCCCAATCATAATACTACCTTGAGGTTTTAAAAAATAGAAATTGACAAGTTTATTCTAAAATTTATATGGAAATAAAAAGGACCCAAAATACTTAAAAAGTAGCACTTTCCAATAGAACTTTCTACGATGATGAAAATATTCTATATCTGCACTATTCAGTATGTGACTACTGAGCACTCGAAAGAGGGCTAGTCCGAAAGAAACCGATCTTTTAATTTAATTTAGTTTAAATGTAAATATGTAAGTACTCACATGTGGCTAATGGCTATTATATTGAACAGTGCAGAAGGTAACTCTGAAAAAGAAGAGGACTTAGACTACATGACTTTGAAACTTAGTATAAAGCTACAGTAATTAAGACAGTGTGTTACTGGCATAAAACAGATCGATGAAACAGAATAGAGAGCCTGGAAACAATCCACACTTATATAGTCTTTGATTTTTGACAAAGAAGCTAAAGCAATTCAAAGGGAAAGGAAGTCTTTTTAGCTAGTAGTGCTGGAAGAACTGGTTATCCACATGAAATAAAATGAAACTTTAGTTCCATCTCATATTATACACACACACACAAATTCAAAATGGATCGCAAACTTAAATATAACTGAAAAAATTCTAAAGCTTTTAAAACCAAACACAGGAGACTCTCTTTACAATTTGGGTATAGGCAAAGGTCTCTTAGGCAGGTCATTGAAAGTAATCACAAGAGAATAAATTCATAAACTAGACTTAATTAAAATTTAAAATTTCCCATCAAAAGACAAGACTAAGAAAATGCAAAGGCAAGCCACAGACTTCAAGAAAATATTTGCAATACATACATCTGATAAGGAACTCATTTCCAGCATACATAGAGACCACCTACAACTCAATAATTTTCAAAAAGACAACCCAATTTAAAAATGGTCAAAGATATGAACAGACTTTTCACAAAGAAGATATACAAATGGCCAATAAGCACAATATAATTAGTCACCCGGGGAAATGCAAATTAAAACCAAAATATCCACCAGCATGGCTAAAATGAAAAAGATTGACAACCCCAAATGTTGTCTAGGAATTGGAACAACTGGAACTCCCATACTCTGTTGGAAGTACATCCATTTTGGAAAAAGATCTGGCAGTTTCTTATACAGCTGAACTTATACCTACCGTATCACCCAGCAATTCCACTGTTAGATATTTACCTAAAAGAAGTGAAAGCAGCGTATGTCCAGAAAAAGATTTGAATAAGAACGTTCAGAAACAGTCCATCAACAGAAAAAATGGATAAACAAATTCTCACGTAAACAAAGTCATGTAATTATACAGTGGAATTAGTGTGGCTAACTGTCCTGGTTTGCCTGGAACTGAGAAGTTTTGGGGGACGTGGGACTTTCAGTCTAAAACTAGGAAACTTTTTTTTTAATAGGAAACTTATGAGCAAACCAGGAATTGGTCACCCTAATAGTCCACCTCAGCAATACAAACACCTAACTACTGGTACATCCAACAACACGGATGAATCTCAAAACATTATGCTAAGTGAATGATACCTACACAAGGAGTTCATATCCTATGATTCCATTTATGTGAAGTTCTAGAGTAGGCAGAACTAAGTTGTGGTAAAAGACAAAAGCAGGAGAGTATTTGCGCTGGGGAGTTGGCTGATGGGGAAGGGATGTGAGGGAATGTTCGGGAGTGATGGTAATGTTCTCTATTTGTATACACATTTGTCAAAACTCAATGAATGGTAAGTTGAGGTTTCTGCATATCTGCATCTAAAAATACCTGTAAACAAATACTGAACTCTAGTCAATGATATGCATGCTGGAGTGAGGTCTAACTCTTCTTTACTTGTCAAGTGTGGAATTTCTAAAAATGTGGTATGTAGATGTCAGAGGTGGAGGAAGGGAGAATCATTCCTTGAGGATTGCTCCTGAGTGGAATTGTTTGTCATGACTTTTCAGTTTAGGAAGATTTTCTTTAACTTTTCGAGAGCACTTTCCAGGTGGCTGAATCCTTATCTTTTGTTTTATAATCCTGTATTTTGTGAGAAGGATCTTATTTTGTTCTCTAAATCGGTGGGCTTCTTTCTCTATGTATGTAATTTGACTGCAATTTTATTAATTGCTTTGATATTATTCTTTGCTTTTTTCTCATACTTTTGTAGTTTTTATAGTATTTACAAGTATAAGCAGAGTATCTCCATATTATAAGATGTATTTTTAGCAGTCACTTTATATCTCAAAGCAGTGACTGTAAATTTACTTATGGTTATGTTAAAGGACAGTAACGCTTACAGCATTCTAACTTTTCTTGCTACCTAACTTTTCTTTAATAATATAGTACTTTTAAAATGGAAACTGGATTGCTTTTAGATCAGCTTTTTATTAACAACATTTTTGGGGGGATTCACAAAAATAAAAATGTACATTGTAGAAAATTTTAGCCTTGATTAAAAAATTTAATCTTGCTAGAATTTTATTTATTTTCACACATCCTTTTTGCTATGGTAGTAGGTCAGCTCAGAGAAGGTACTCTTTTGCTATTTCAACATCTTTCAAGATATATTTCATCTTTTAGTTTGCTTTCTTCTCATATACCTCTAAAATGTGTTGTTCTTGTAAGGAAATCAGCTATAATAAAGGTTCTCAATCCTACCAAACCCAGTGACCCCTTCTAATAACATTTTAATAACCTATTTCTATCTGAAATTAATAGATTGTTTAACATAACTACACACACAACTTCAAATGTTCAGTGCAATTGCCCTAAATGTAATATAAAGAGGAAATAAAAGGAAAGTAATTAATAAATATTTCAGTATGTAAATTTGGGGCGATGTAGTAGTCAGATGCTTGTATCTATACATAGAAATTGTGACTGAGACAGCTATAAATGCACACTGTTACAGGTGTGTTGCTTTGGTGCTTTACATACCACAAGCAGTATTGTTGTCAGTTTCATGCCTTTCTGAAATAGTTGACCATTCTTGATAAAGTTCTGAACAAGAAACGAAGGACAAATTTCCCTCAATTTACAGTATTTGGGGAAATGGTGAAAGGCTTAGTAATAAAATATTTTGGATTTGAAAGTGCATTTGGGTGCCTGCATCATTTTGTCATCAACATAACAGCATCAACAGAGGAATAACATCAACTAACAGAATCTAATAGAACAAAGCAAATAGCACAGCAGTTGTATTTCTATTTTAATTTTTCATCTTACTGGAAATTAAGTGTGTCAAACGGACTAATGCTTTTATTTCCCATTCTTTTCTCATTATGACAAAACTACCTCTCTGATTAACATCAGTTAAAGCTCAGATCTTTTGCCAAGTTGTTTATTCCTATACTACTTAAGGTAACCTTGGCAGAAAAAAAATCATCCTCCAGCTGCCACTGGGCAAGTTGGCAAAGAACTTATTTGTATTAACAGGGTAGTTTAAACACAAGTGGTTCTAAAAATAGGAATTGTAAAGCAAGATAATCAAGAGTTTATTTCAACTGGTGCTCACTCAGTGTTTTCTAGGAGTGCATTGCAAGAGGTGACTATATTGTATATGGATGAATGGCCTGTCTTGACAAATGTGCGGGGTTTCATGATGATGAATTTTTTTTCTTTTAGGGTATGTCTCTGTGCCAGACTGTTGTCGTAGGCTCTGTAGTCATTCTTCTCTACTCTTCAAGAGCATGTTATAATTTGGTGGTGATCACCATATCTCAGGATACATTAGAAAGTCCATTTAATTATGGCTGGGATAATCTTTCAGATAAGGTAAGTACCTAGCATGTATTGCCAATCTAAGTGTATGATAATGAAGTTAGCCTGACTAGGAGAACGTTTTAAGTGTTTGACTTACAAACACTTTTATGGAATCTCTAGCTACTCTCAGTAATCATACTTAAAAGTTCTATGTTTAAAAATCCTCATTTATATGTGGCACTTGAAATCATTCTTCAGAGAGAACTTCTCTCAAAGTAGTATTTTCTTTTCTTTTTGTTAATAATACTAACAGTGCCTTAAATCTATTGGTCATAAACCTATTTTACTAGTTTTTAAAGGATAGTATTTAAATATCTCTAGATAAATTGGTTGCCTGTCATTAGCTAGTGAATATGGTTATATATTTAATTTGTTAGGATGAAATTAATTCTCTCTTACCCAAGAGCTACATATAACCTAAATATTTGGTTCAGTTTTAGATGTATGACTTATGAAAATCTGGCATTATCAGTCTTGATAATGGGAGAGCATTCATAGTTCCTTGGATGTCCAGGTGTTTTCTGTAGTGATTCCTGGTGTCCTAGCTATGCATATTTGACTTCCCAGTGTTCTCCATCCTTTACCTAGAAGTACATTTTGACATGGGTACATGTCATATCTTTATTTATATTAATTTAACTTTGTACTGAATTTAAGGCATTGTGGGATACTATTTTATCTGAATTTCAGTTACCTTTCTAAGAAGGAATTTTCACGTGTGGTTCCATGTAGCAGATTCCCTTCACTCCTTTTCCCATTTCTCTCTTCCCACATCTATTAGAATAGAAACAAATCCAACATGGAGTTTAAGCCCAAAAGCATGTTTTTAAGTAGCAACAGAGCTGAGCGACTTGCATGTTACATTTCTCTACAGGTATAACTCAGGGTAAGTGTAACTATTTTGCCTTTGGAGCAGCTGGAACCAGTAGTCTCTTTTATAATTCTCCTTAGACTATGGGGCCTAAACTGTCTACCCCATTACCCATGTATTTAAAATATTTTCATAAATTGATGTATTGAAAAAGTTAGTACCTCTTTATTCTACTTAATAGCAAAGCATTTTTATGACCTTTAAAGGGTAAATATCACTACATGAGAAACCATAAAATATAGAAAATTAATTTAGAGTTTTATGTGCTTGTAAGTTGATGTTTTAACTTACCCTACCTGAAGCAAGTTGATTGTGGAGGGTGATTTCTTACACATAAAACAGATTTTAAAATTGCTCTGCCATATTCTATTTACAGGCTCATGTAAAAGACATAAGTGGAGAAGAGTATATAGTATTTGGAATGGTCCTCTTTCTGTGGGAACATGTGCCAGCATGGTCGGTGGTACTGTTTTTCCGGGCACAGAGATTAAACCAGAACTTGGTATGATGTCATAATATTACCTAATGTTTGTTCTCCTTATTTTAAAAAATAATGGAACATTTATATTGATTTTCTATTTTTGGCAAAGACTAAAAAGCATTATAGATCCAGGCCTCCTTTCCTAGTTGAAAAGTAAATCTTCTTATGCTATCTAATACTTTGTTCACAGGCACCTGCTGGCATGATAAATAGTCACAGTTACAGTTCCAGAGCATACTTCTTTGACAATCCAAGACGATATGATAGTGATGATGACTTGCCAAGACTGGGAAGTTCAAGAGAAGGAAGGTAGATGTACTGAATTAGTACTGACATAGATTCAAGAGAACAAATCTAAGCTTTAACCCAAATATGAAAAGGGTGATTTGCTGATATATGTCAATAAATAAGATCATTTAACATTGGAGCTTAGAACAGTAGATGTTAAACCCATGATGGGACCTGTACTATAAAGAATTATCATCTGATTCTAAGCCCATATATTACCTTTATTTGAGAAATGCCTTTGGGGGTAAAATGGTACCATTTCATTGCAGGATTCCTTGTTAGTTCAGAGCTGATGGGGGTTGGTGAGCAGGGAAGAAATACTATTATAGTGATTTTATATGTTTCCATATCTAGTCTGCTGTTCAAAATCCACAGAGAAACCCTAGATAAACTCTTGCAAAGCTTAGTGCCATAGAAAATCTTCATGTGCCCTACTTGTTGCAAAATCTTTGCAAGTCCATACCATTAGCTATGTGGCAGTGCAAAGAGAAAGCCTGAATGCACACCTTAATGCTTTGAGTTTGATGTAAAAGTTTGATGTAAAGCCTTAATGCTTTGAGTTTGATGTAGCATTTTCTATAATCCTTACTTCATCTGGACAAGTTACTTAACCTCAGTTTTTTTAGTCTGTTTTCATCTGTTAGATAGGGATTATAATAGAACCTATCTGATAGGATGGTTGTAAAGATTAAATGAGTGTGTGTGTGTGTAAACATGCTGTACATATGTATGTATATTCACATATATATACACACACACAAACATGTCTTAGAATAGAACCTACTACATAATAAGCACTATATTGTTATTATTATTATCTGATAATCAAGTTCTACTAGTTTTGAGTGGTATTAATTCATTATTTTCTAATATGTGATATAGAATCAAGGATATTAGATAAAAGTCATTGCATTTTGTAGACAACCATTATGTTATTTAGCAAAGAACGTATTTCAATATATTCGATACTAACTGTATTATAAAATTCACTGAAAACTAAAAATGCCAACATGACTTATTACATCCTGATCACAGTCCTTTGGCTTTTTTGCCCTTTTTTGTTGCAGTTTATCAAATTCACAAGGTTTGGGCTGGTATGGCACCATGACTGGGTGTGGCAGCAACAGTTACACAGTCTCTCCCCACCTGAATGGACCTATGACAGATACTGCTCCTTTGCTCTTTACTTGTAGTAATTTAGATATGAACAATCACCATAGCTTATATGTAACACCACAAAACTGATGGCATTACCAAGTCGTGATTCTTCAATCGTTTTCCGTGAATGTGTATATCCTGTGTGTTTAAATTACATCTACATAAACATTCCATTATCTGTTGCAACCGAAAACAAAGCCTCGAAATGTGGCCGTGTCCAGTGGGGGACACGGCTGTTCCTTTTGACCTCGTCCTGGTAAAGTAAAGTGCAGTGGAAAGTTTGGAGCGGGAGGAAAGAGGGATTAGATCTTAAGGCACTTGATGGCCTCCAAGCATCCTGACTTTGGAACGTCAAATGCATAGTTGCATATTTGCACTTTTATCTTTGTCCTGAAAGAGTACACTGCAGTCCCCAAAGTCATACCCAGTGTTCACATTGGGATATTATGTTGTACACCGAATTAGGAGGCAATTTCCCTACAAAAATCAAAGCCTGTATATTCAGCAGTGTACTCCATGTGGAATTCTTACCCAATAAAGTTTATAGTGTGAACAGTGCACAGAACGAAGGCATACAAATGTACCATTCTTTTAAAAGATCTACTAAAAAGTATGTAATCACTGAAGATAGTTCTTTTAAGCATGATTGTACAGTACCAACTGAAATTATTCAAATAATCATTTTAAACAAATGACAGTAGTAATCCTTTACAGTGAGGACCAGCAGTGTTCTTTGGAAAGCCACAGTCATTTCTTCAAGAGGAAAGTATACCAGTCAAAATTATGTGGCTACTTTGAGTAGATTTGGTCAAGTGATTATTTTGTATGATTAAGATATATGTAGTAGTTTAAGCATGATTCTTCAAGAAAGCAATAGTAATTTTTGCATAGGGAGATTTCGGTAGACACTTCTTGGGACTAAACAAGTTTACAGATGCATTTAAGAACTATTCATAAAATGTATAATTCTGAGTTAAAACATGAATACATTTTCAAAGGCATTCAATTTAGCTGAAACAAAATATAGGTAATCTTACTTATTCCTACTGAATCAGGATTATCCTCAGGTAAATTAAATCATGATACATTATTGCAGTGAACTCAAGTGCAATACTTTGTAAGACATGTAATTCCTCCTTTAGTTTTCACATTTTTATATCTTGTATATGGGAAAAGCCAAATTAAATTTAATTCAAATTAATTCCAGCAGTAGACTAAATGAACAACTTATGTAAATGTACTAACTATGTAAGTATAAAACCAGTGGTTCACAATATTGGAATACTTTTAGAATTACATTAAAACTGTCTTGGATGTCCTACCTTGGATCTAAAAAATAATACATGGTAGGCTAAGGTAATAGAGAATTTTAAAATGCACTTTCTACCAGTGTCTATATGGAAAGAAGTAGATGCTGAATACCTCAAGATGCCAAGGTAATGGGCACACTGGGAAGTTGTCACAACATGCTTAAAGATGACTAACTATATATACAATTGTTTGCTGATCTATTTCTTCAGAACTGGAACTAATACAACTATCCTTTTCTGTCTTTACTTTGATTGGAAAGTTATGTTTTATTTCTACTCTTACATAAAATACCTTTCAACTTTTTGATTAATTGATTCAGTAACTTCATAAAAGTATAACAATAAGTGAAACCCCAAGAAAAAAATGAAATTTATAATGCTTTTGATCTTTTGGAAGGCTGGTACACAGCCAAAGAAATTTCATCTTTTTATCATACAAAATGATTCTGAATTCAGTTAAAAGCATAAACTTATAAATGTTACTTTGGGTTTATTTATAATAAATTCTCTCAATGCAACCAAATTATTTAAAAATTTATAGTATAGAAGTTAACCTTGGTAGTAACAGAACAACATAACATGCACTTACCTGAGTATATTTTGATTGCGACTTCAGTTATTGGGTTTCTTTTCAGAATGCCAACTATTTATTTTCCTAATAATGTTAGATATCTAATTATGTAGAACTATCTGAGAAGATCTGTGTTGCCTTTGTTAGTCCTCGGGGTTCAAAGTGATAAAGTAAATTTTTTCTAGTAAAGCTTCCCTAGACTTCCCTAGATAATGCTCCTATTTGACCAGATAAGCAAAGGTAACTTTTTAAAAATATTTCAGATAAAATAACTTCGTTCTTTCAGCTGCATTAGTTGATTCTTCCAAATCTGAGATTTGTAAATTTCTTACCCCTGACCAGGGTACCTGAATTCTTGCATTTGTCTCCTTATACACATCTCCCACAATATATCACCAAAGACAAAAAAGATAAACTTCTGGCCCAGTTTTTGCTTAAAAATTCCAAAGCACTAGGAGCACTTTAAGTCTGGTCTCGAAAGAAGGAGTTGTTTTAAAATCAAAGGGCTATCGATTCCCTGTTCATCCTGCACTGAAGCACATGATGACAATTTCAAACCTTCTTTTTGGTTCCTTAATTAGAACAGAGAATTTCATTGCTTAAGTGTGTAATTTTACAGTGGTTAGCAGTACTTGTTTTTATCGTTTCATTTGGGTGGTCATTAATTTTGAAATTCTTGCCACTCATTATAGCTGGTAGTAGTTTTATGAAAAATGTAATTTATAGCTAAAGTGGCTTTTTTATGCATAGCTGCCTTTTTTATTGTTTAATGGTGTTTCTCAGCTATATAATCAGTTTCAAACTGGTTGTAAAAGTATAGCTGTGGCCAATGAATGTATTTATTTGTTGTTTCACTAAATTGTAACAAAACACTACTGTTAAAAATAAAAGTGTTTGTGCTTTTATCTGGAGGTCTGGTTTTCTTAATCTCTCTTAACAGACTACACCGATTGAGTTTCTGTCACGTAAGGATAAGAAGCCTAGTGCTACCATAGAAAAGAGAAAAATACCTGGAGTTACAAATGACCGTTTGCTTTCAGTGAGCTTATAATTACAGATCTTCCTTGGCTTATCGTAAGTGAAAATGCGTCTAATACACCTGGCCTGCTGGACATCACAGCTTAACCTAGGCTACCTTAAACATGCTCAGAACACTTACATTAAACTACAGTTGGGCAAAACATCTAACACAAAGCCTATTTTATAAGAGTGTTGAATATCTTGTATAATTTATTGAATATGTACTGAAAGTAAAAAAACAAAATGGTCCTATGGGTCCAGAATGGTTGTGTGTGGTGTGTTTACCCTTCTGATCGCATGGCTGCCTGGGGGCTGCAGTGCTACCACTGCCCCAGGTCACCAGAGGGGATCATACTGCCTACTGCTAGCCTGGGAAAAACAAAATTCAAAAGTGGAAGTACAGTTTCTGTTGAACGTGTGTCGCTTTTGCACCATTGTACAGTTGAAAAATCTTAAGTTGAGCTATCATTAAGTGTATAACTGTATGTACTTCACATCTAGAGGTGGTATACACTAATCAGTATTATACACGAATTTGATATGAAATGCCATAATTTAAAATACCAATACGCTATTAGATAGTACATGTTTATTCACACATTAAGCCGAGAAAAATTCTTGCATGAAATAACTTACAACACCTCTCACCTTCTCCTTAGATTCTTCTTTTTTTCACATATTTATTGTAGTATAATTGTTTCACGATGGTGTGTTAGTTTCTGCTTTATAACAAAGTGAATCAGTTATACATATACATATGTTCCCATATCTCTTCACTCTTGCGTCTCCCTCCCTCCCACCCTTCCTATCCCACCCCTCTAGGTGGTCATAAAGCACCGAGCTGATCTCCCTGTGCTATGCGGCTGCTTCCCACTAGCTAGCTATTTTACATTTGGTAGTATATATGAGTCCATGCCACTCTCTCACTTTGTCCCAGCTTACCCTTCCCACTTCCTGTGTCCTCAAGTCCATTCTCTATGTCTGTGTCTTTATTCCAGTCCTGCCTCTAGGTTTTTCATGACCAGTTTTTTTGTTTGTTTTTTTTTAGATTCCATATATATGTGTTAGCATACAGTATTTGTTTTTCTCTTTCGACCTATTTCACTCTGTATCACAGACTTTAGGTCCATCCACCTCACTACAAATAACTCAATTTCGTTTCTTTTTATGGCTGAGTAATATTCCATTATATATATGTGCCACATCTTCTTTATCCATTCATCTGTCATTGAACACTTGGTTGCTTCCATGTCCTGCTATTGTAAATAGAGCTGCAATGAACATTGTGGTACCTGACTCTTTTTGAATTATGGTTTTCTCAGGGGATATGCCCAGTAGTGGGATTGCTGAGTTGTATAGTAGTTCCCTTTTTAGTTTTTTAAGGAACCTCCATACTGTTCTCCACAGTGGCTGTATCAATTTACATTCCCACCAACAGTGCAAAAGGATTCCCTTTTCTCCACACCCTCTCCAACATTTATTGTTTGTAGATTTTTTGATGATGGCCATTCTGATTGATGTGAGGTGATACCTCAGTGTAGTTTTGATTTGCATTTCTCTAATGATTAGTGATGTTGAGCATTCTTTCATGTGTTTTTTGACAATCTGTATATCTTCTTTGGAGAAATGTCTATTTAGGTCTTCTGCTCATTTTTGGATTGGGTTGTTTGTTGTTTTGACATTGAGTTGCATGAGCTGCTTGTAAATTTGGGGGGTTAATCCTTTGTCAGTTCCTTCATTTATACATATTTTCTCCCATTATGAGTGTTGTCTTTTCGTCTTGTTTATGGTTTCCTTTGCTGTGCAAAAGCTTTTACGTTTCATTAGGTCCCATTTGTTTATTTTTGTTTTTATTTCCATTTCTCTAGGAGGTGGATCAAAAAGGATCTTGCTGTGATTTATGTCATAGTGTGTTCTGCCTATGTTTTCCTCTAAGAGTTTGATAGTGTCTGGCCTTACATTTAGGTCTTTAATCCATTTTGAGTTTACTTTTGTGTATGGTGTTAGGGAGTGTTCTAATTTCATTCTTTTACATGGAGCTGTCCAGTTTTTCCAGCACCACTTATTGAAGAGGCTGTCTTTTCTCCATTGTATATTCTTGCCTCCTTTATCAAAGATAAGGTGATCATATGTGCATGGGTTTATGTCTGGGCTTTCTATCCTGTTCCGTTGATCTATCTATCTGTTTTTGTTCCAGTACTATACTGTCTTGATTACTGTAGCTTTGTAGTAGAGTCTGAAGTCAGGGAGCCTGATTCCTCCAGCTCCATTTTTCTTTCTCAAGATTGCTTTGGCTATTCGGCGTCTTTTGTGTTTCCATACAAATTGTAAAATTTTTTGTTCTAGTTCTGTGAAAAATGCCAGTGGTAGTTTGATAGGGATTGCATTGAATCTGTAGATTGCTTTGGGTAGTAGAGTCATTTTCACAATATCTTCCAATCCAAGAACATGGTATATCTCTCCACCTGTTTGTATCATCTTTAACTTCTTTCACCAGTGTCTTATAGTTTTCTGCCTACAGGTCTTTTGTCTCCTTAGGTAGGTTTATTCCTAGGTATTTTATTCTTTTTGTTGCAATGGTAAATGGGAGTGTTTCCTTAATTTCTCTTTCAGATTTTTCATCATTAGTGTATAGGAATGCAAGAGATTTCTGTGCATTAGTTTTGTATCCTGCTACTTTACCAATTCGTTGATTAGCTCTAGTAGTTTTCTGGTAGCATCTTTAGGATTCTCTATGTACAGTATCATGTCATCTGCAAACAGTGACAACTTTACTTCTTCTTTTCCGATTTGTATTCCTTTTATTTCTTTTTCTTCTCTGATTGCTGTGTCTAAAACTTCCAAAACAATGTTGAATAATAGTGGTAAGAGTGGACACCCTTGTCTTGTTCCTGATCTTACTGTAAATGGTTTCAGTTTTTCACCCTTGAGAAAGATGTTGGCTGTGGGTTTTTTCATATATATGGCCTTTATTATGTTGAGGTAAGTTCCCTCTATGCCTACTTTCTGGAGGGTTTTTATCATAAATGGGTGTTGAATTTTGTCAAAAGCTTTTTCTGCATCTATTGAGATGATCATATGGTTTTTCTCCTTCAATTTGTTAATGTGGTTTATCACATTGATTGATTTGCGTATATTGAAGAATTCTTGCATTCCTGGATAATCCCCACTTGATCATGGTGTATGATCCTTTTAATGTGCTGTTGGATTCTATTTGCTAGTACTTTGTTGAGGATTTTTGCGTCTGTGTTCATCAGTAATATTGGCCTGTAGTTTTCATTTTGAGGACATCTTTGTCTGGTTTTGGTATCAGGGTGATGGTGGCCTCGTAGAATGAGTTTGGGAGTGTTCCTCCCTCTGCTATATTTTGGAAGAGTTTGAGAAGGATCGGTGTTAGCTCTTCTCTAAATGTTTGATAGAATTCGCCTGTGAAGCCATCTGGTCCTGGGCTTTGTTTGTTGGAAGATTTTTAATCACAGTTTCAATTTCAGTGCTTGTGATTGGTCTGTTTATATTTACTGTTTCTTCCTGGTTCAGTCTCAGAAGGTTGTGTTTTTCTAAGAATTTGTCCATTTCTTCCAGGTGGTCCATTTTATTGGCATATAGTTGCTTGTAGTAATCTCTCATGATCCTTTGTATTTCTGCAGTGTCAGTTATTACTTCTCCTTTTTCATTTCTAACTCTATTGATTTGAGTCTTCTCCCTTTTTTTCTTCATGAGTCTGGCTAATGTTTATCAATTTTGTTTATCTTCTCAAAAAACCAGCTTTTAGTTTTATTGATCTTTGCCATCATTTCCTTCATTTCTTTTTCATTTATTTCTGATCTGATCTTTATGATTTCTTTCCTTCTGCTAACTTTGTGGGTTTTTTGTTCTTCTTTCTCTAATTGCTTTAGGTGTAAGTTTAAGTTGTTTATTTGAGATGTTTCTTGTTTCTTGAGGTAGGATTATATTGCTATAAACTTCCCTCTTAGAACTGCTTTTGCTGTATCCCATAGGTCGTCGTGTTTTCATTGTCATTTGTTTCTAGGTATTTTTTTATTTCCTCTTTGATTTCTTCAGTGATCTCTTGGTTATTTAGTAGTGTATTGTTCAGCCTCCATGTGTTTGTATTTTTTACAGATTTTTTCCTGTAATTGATATCTAGTCTCATAGCATTTTGGTCGGAAAAGATACTTGATATGATTTCAATTTTCTTAAATTTACCAAGGCTTGATTTGTGACCCAAGGTATGATCTATCCTGGAGAATGTTCCATGAGCGCTTGAGAGGAAAGTGTATTCTGTTGTTTTGGGGTGGAAGGTCCTATAAATATCAATTAAGTCCATCTTGTTTAATGTATCATTTAAAGCTTCTGTTTCCTTATTTATTTTCATTTTGGATGATATGTCCATTGGTGAAAGTGGGCTGCTAAAGTCCCCTACTATGATTGTGTTAATGTCACTTTCCCCTTTTATGGCTGTCAGCATTTGCCTTATGTATTGAGGTGCTCCTGTGTTGGGTGCATAAATATTTACAATTGTTATATCTTCTTCTTGAATTGATCCCTTGATCATTATGTAGTGCCCTTCTTGGTTTCTTCTAATAATCTTTATTTTAAAGTCTATTTTGTCTTATATGAGAATTGCTACTCCTGGTTTCTTTTGATTTCCATTTGCATGGAATATCTTTTTCCATCCCTTCACTTTCAGTCTGTATGTGTCCCTAGGTCTGAAGTGGGTCTCTTGTAAAGCATATATACGGGACTTGTTTTTGTATCCATTCAGCCAGTGTATGTCTTTTGGTTGGAGCATTTAATCCATTTACACTTAAGGTAATTATCGATATGTATGTTCCTATTACCATTTTCTTAATTGTTTTGGGTTTGTTATTGTAGGTGTTTTCCTTCTCTTGTGTTTCCTGCCTAGAGAAGTTCCTTTAGCATTTGTTGTAAAGCTGGTTTGGTGGTGCTGAATTCTCTTAGCTTTTGCTCATCTGTAAAGGTTTTAATTTCTCTATCAAATCTGAATGAGATCCTTGCTGGGTAGAGTAATCGTGGTTGTAGGTTTTTCCCTTTCATCACTTTAAATATGTCCTGCCACTCCGTTCTGGCTTGCAGAGTTTCTGCTGAAAGATCAGCTGTTAACCTTATGGTGATTCCCTTGTGTGTTATTTGTTGTTTTGCCCTTGCTGCTTTTAATATGTTTTCTTTGTATTTAATTTTTGATAGTTTGATTAATATGTGTCTTGGCATGTTTCTCCTTGGATTTATCCTGTATGGGGCTCTCTATGCTTCCTGGAGTTGATTGACTATTTCCTTTTTCCATATTAGGGAAGTTTTCAACTATAATCTCTTCAGTATTTTCTCAGTCCCTTTTTTTTCTTCCACTTCTGGGACACCTATAATTCGAATGTTGGTGCATTTAATGTTGTCCCAGAGGTCTCTAAGACTGTCCTCAGTTCTTTTCATTCTTTTTTCTTTATTCTGCGCTGCAGTAGTTATTCCCACTATTTTATCTTCCAGGTCACTTATCCGTTCTTCTGCCTCATTTATTCTGCTGTTGATCCCTTCTAGAGAATTTTTAATTTCATTTTTGTGTTGTTCATCACTGTTTGTTTGCTCTTTAGTTCTTCTAGTTCCTTGTTAAACGTTTCTTGTATTTTGTCGATTCTATTTCCAACATTTTGGATCATCTTTACTATCATTGCTCTGAATTCTTTTTCAGGTAGACTGCCTATTTCCTTTTCATTTGTTTGGTCTGGAGGGTTTTTACCTTGCTCCTTCATCTGCTGTGTGTTTCTTTGTCTTCTCATTTTGCTTAACGTACTGTATTTGGGGTCTCTTTTTCACAGGCTACAGGTTCGTAGTTCCCGTTGTTTTTGGTGTCTGTCCCCAGTGGCTAAGGTTGGTTCAGTGGATTGTGTAGGTTTCCTGATGGAAGGGACTAGTGCCTGTGTTCTGGTGGATGAGACTGGATTTTGTCTTTCTGGTGAGCAGGACCACGTCCAGTGGTGTGGCTTGGGATGTCTGTTGACTTATGATTTTAGGCAGCCTCTCTGCTAATGGGTGGGGTTATGTTCCTGTCTTGCTAATTGTTTGGCACAGGGTGTCCAGCACTGTAGCTTGGTGGTTGTTGAGTGGAGCTGGGTCTTGTCGTTGAGATGGAGATCTCTGGGAGAGCTTTTGCCGTTTGATATTACAGGAAGCTGGTAGGTCTCTGGTGGTCCAGTGTCCTGAACTCGGCTCTCCCTCCTCAGAGGCACACGCCTGACACCCGGCCAGAGCACCAAGACCCTGTCAGTCCCAGGAAGAAAAAAGGAAGAAAAAAAGAATGAAAAAAAGGAAAAAAAGAAAATAAAGCTATTAAAATAAAAAATAAATATTAAAAATAAAATAAATTTAAAAGTAGTCAAAAAAGAGGAAAAAAAGAAAAGAGAGAAAGAAAGAAGAGAGCAACTAAACAAAAAAATAATTCCACAAGTGATAACAAGTGCTAAAATGTATACTAAAAAAAAAAGACAGAGAGAACCCTAGGACAAATGGTAAAAGTAAAGCTATACAGACAAAATCACACAAAGAAACATACAGATTCACAACAGGAGAAAAAGTAAATATATATATATATATATATGTGTGTGTGTGTGTATATATATATATATATAAAGAGCAAGAGAACAACCAAATTAATAAACAAATCTACCAATGATAATAAACTCTAAATACTAAGGTAAACATAAAACCAGAACAAATTAGATGCAGAAAGCAAACCCCAAGACTACAGTTGCTCCCAAAGTCCACCACCTCAATTTTGGGATGATTCGTTTTCTATTCAGGTATTCCACAGATGCAGGGTACATCAAGTTGATTGTGGAGCTTTAATCTGCTGCTCCTGAGGCTGCTGGGAGAGATTTCCCTTTCTCTTCTTTGTTCGCAGAGCTCCTGGGGTTCAGCCTTGGATTTGGCCCCATCTCTGTGTGTAGGTCGCCTGAGGGCATCCGTTCCCCGCTCAGACAGGACGGGGTTAAAGCAGCTGCTGATTCGGGGGCTCTGGCTCACTCAGGCCCGGGGGGGAGGGAGGGGTACGGATGCGGGGCGAGCCTGCGGCGGCAGAGGCCAGTGGGACGTTGCCCCAGCCTGAGGCGCGCCGTGTGTTCCCTCGGGGAAATTGTCCCTGGATCCCGGGACCCTGGCAGTGGCGGGCTGCACAGGCTCCCGGGAGGGGAGGCGTGGATAGTGACCTGTGCTTGCACACAGGCTTATTGGTGGCGGCAGCAGCAGCCTTAGTGTCTCATTTCCATGTCTGGGGTCTGTGCTGATAGCTGCAGCTCGCACCACACCCAGAAACAATGGTCTCTTGCCTCTTCGGCAGCACCAGACTTTTTCCTGGACTCCCTCCCAGCTAGCCGTGGCGCACTAGCCCCTTCAGGCTGTGTCCACACAGCCAACCCCAGTCCTCTCCCTGGGATCTGACCTCCGAAACCCGAGCCTCAGCTCCCAGCCCCCGCCCGCTCCGGCGGGTGAGCAGACAAGCCTCTCGGGCTGGTGAATGCTGGTCGGCACCGATCCTCTGTGCGGGAATCTCTCCGCTTTGCCCTCCGCACCCCTGTTGCTCCGCACCCCATGACTCCGAAGTCCCCCCGGCCCCGTCTCCACCCGCAAAGGGGCTTCCTAGTGTGTGGAAACCTCTCCTCCTTCACAGCTCCCTCTTAGGTGCAGGTCCCGTCCCTATTCTTTTGTCTCTGTTTTTTCTTTTTTCTTTTGCCCTACCCAGGTACTTGGGGAGTTTCTTGCCTTTTGGGAGGTCTGAGGTCTTCTGCCAGCATTCGGTAGGTGTTCTGTAGGAGTTGTTCCACGTGTAGATGTATTTCTGATGTATTTGTGGGGAGGAAGGTGATCTCCACATCTCGCTCCTCCACCATCTTGAAGGTCTCTCTCCCCCTTAGATTCTTAAACAGGTATAAATTTATCTAGCCCACAATTCTGGGCAGCTCTTTGATTATTCAAGAAATTCTTCAGTGATGTTTTCCCCTGAAAGAAGAGTTCTTACCATTTTTTCCATAATAGGCCCCTTACATAACTTGCCAAAACCACACAAAATTTTGAATACAGTTTGAGAAGTTTTATTGACCCCCCCCCTAAAATCCACAGATCCTTGGGCATCTACTGACTCTTACTGTAAAGAATATTTGGAGTGAAGATATGACCATTAATATAATGAAGTTGTCACTTTAAAAGCAATTTATTCAACAAACATTTATTAAGCGTTCATATGCCAAAAACTATGCTATGGAGATGCAGAAATGGATAAAGTTCCTTTTCCTGCCCTTAAGGAGCTCACATTCTAGTAAAGGAGACTTTATAAAACAAAAACAATACAGTACAATAAGTGACACAATAGAGGTAGGTTGTAATTACAGTGATGACACAAAAGAGGAAGTTAGATGATCCTCCTTGGATGGAACAAGGGCAGTTTCACAGAGGTGTTGCTTTATGCTGGGCCTGCAAGGATACACAGAAATTTTCCAGGTGGGGAAGGATGGCTAGGGCACTTGATAGAAAGAATAGCAGGTACCAAGGTGTGGAGGCCTGACTATGCTGCATCTGAAGAACTGTGTGTTTTTAGCAGAACATGGGGTCAGGGGAGCAGAAAGACCCATATCAGAGAAGCTTGTACACCAAGGAAAGGGGTTTGGCTTCCTCCTAAAGCCTCATGAAATCTCTGAGGTGTGTTAAGCAGGGAGTAACGTTGTTTGAGTGCTTCTAGAAAGCCCACTTTGGTAGCATTGTGGGACGAAAGAAAGGAGAAGGGAAACAGGCTTGGGACAAGGAGAAAGGTTCATATTTAGGGAAGAGCAGTGAAAATGGAAAGACAGTGATATATCAGAAACATGGAGATAAAATCCTTAGAGATTAGACATCGGCTGGACAGGGGAGAAGTGGAGGAGAGAAGTGAGCCTAGAGAATTTAGATGATGATGGTTCTAAAATTAACCAAAGGAAGAAACACAGGCATAAGAGTGGGTTTGGGGGAGAATGACTTTTTAAGACACACACAGGTGTCTATGGGACGACCAATTGAAGATGTGTAGAAGGCAGATGGACTGAGAAGTCTGGGGCAAAGATAAGGATTTAGAGGTCATTTAATGGGAAGGACTCAAGAGTGAGAAGTGGTGGTGGTGAAGAGAGCAGGAATGAAAGCCTGAGGTATAACTTAATAAATGAAAGAGGCACCCAGGAGTGAGTGAAATATAAGGAACCCAGGGGAAAAAAGCTTTTTAAAGGAGGGGCTATCAACAGTGTCTAATGCAGAAGAAAAGGTCAAGTAAGAAATGGCTTATGAACGAAACCATGGATTTAGAATTGGGATTTTAGACTTCAGAGTACAATATTGTTAAGAACTACTGAGCCAAAAGCCAAATTTCATTTAAGGAGCAAGTGGAGGGTGACAAAGTGAAGATAGGAATATTCTTTCAAAAAGATTAGCTGTTTAAGAAAAAAAAAAGGGCAGGGACATAAGATGAGAGTTAGAGAGGTATACAGGTGAAACAACCATTTAAACCGATCTACCATATTTTCAGAGTACTACAAATGTCCTTAGAGTTTTATATTTGGCGCTCACTTCATAGTCCTTTGAGTCTCCAAGAATAATGGCTTAATAGTAGGTTAGTATCTTTCTTCTCCTGCCCTATTCAAATGAGGGGGAAAAGGAAAATAGGACATATATTGTGAAATTTAGTTCTTTGATTATTAATTTAAATATACTGACTACATTTTCATACATTCATTCAACGAATATTTACTGGACACCTACTATGTGTTTGACACTGTACCAGGCCTTACAGACATAGAGAAGAAAAAGTATACAGTAGTATAAAGTGGCATTTCTAAGCCATTATATAAATAAACCCTGCTTTATTAATAATGTTACATCTCAACATGATATACCTGCCAAGACATACAGAGAGGGCCCATGACTTTGAGGTATACAGTTTCTTTTTTCCCTACAATTACCATGTGGTATAAATTCCTAAACCCCTTCATATATTTTTATCACTGAAGGTCTTTTCTTAATGAAAACCACTAAAAATTACAGTTTAGTTTTCATGAGAAAAAAGAAATGAACATCATGTACAAAAACCAAAAATTATATGCCTTATGACTATACAGATCGAGCATTAAAAGGGTAACAAAACTCAAAAAGAATTTTAGATTGGAACTCAAAATGATTCCTGATTCTAAGGCTTATAGTATTATATAGTTCCAGATATTTTTTCCTGAAAAAAATCATTAAAAAATTATTCACACTGAAGTGTTCATGGTTCAAAGGGCACAATGCCTGTAACTGACTTTCAAATGATTGAGGAAAAATAGTATACGTGTGTATGTATACAGAGAGAGCATGAGAGATAAAGCAAATATGAACAATTAAGGAATCTGGTAAAAGAGTTCTTTGTACTATCCTGGAAACATTTCTGTAATTTGAAATTATATAAAAATAAAAAGTTTCCCCAAAATTTTATTCAGAATTAGGGAAAGTATTATGAGAATAAATATATAAATCTATTCAACTTTTCACACTGTTTAGAAATCCCCTATGCCTTTGAGTTATCATTGTATCTTTCTACACACCAAAATAAGCCAATCAAAATAGCAATATAATTCTAAAACTGATTTGTTTCATACCAATGTATCGTAGGGTTGCCAGATAAAACACAGGACTCCCAGTTAAATTTGAATTTTAAAGGAGGAATAATTTTTTGGTATAAGTTTGTCCCAAATATTGCATGGAACATACTTGTATTAAAAAACTATTTGTTGTTTATCTGAAATTTAAATTTAACTAGGCATTCTGTATTTTTATTTACTAAATCTGGTCACCCTAAATGTTGAAAAATTTTAGGCTGTTAATAATGGGTCATCAGGGGCCTGCTTAGCATTTTCCTATAAATGCTTGTCACATTGGCCATAGTTTTATTTATATTACATCTTCTTACACAAAATTATTAAAACATCATTTACTTAGGGTTACCATATATGAATTTGATAATCCTGATTTTACTTAATATTAAACTTTAAAAGTTGTACCACATTATCAAAGTTTTACTTTTACTCACAATAATATTATACATAGACTTAACACAATTTTAAAAATTGTTTACTTAAAACAATATAATTCCCTTTTACAAAAGCAGCTTTATATAAAATGTTTGGCTTAAGACTGTCATTGCTATTAATGCCTTTGAACGAAATTCCATTCTTTGGCCTCCGTTGTCCAAAAACAGGCACATTTCAACTTGTTTTCTTTAATGAATATTTTGTAGCAAGTTCCTGAAGTTTTCTAATTCTTTCACACTTGTTGAAATTCTGTAACCAAAAAAAATTTCACTTAGAAACTATTTTAGATAATTTTTCTCTATAAGTTAGTCACTTTCCATTTTCAGAACACAGAAAAATATTTAAGTAATTTATTTCAGCGAACGTAAAGGTGCATAAACCATTTAATCTATTTTGATGCACTTCAGTTCTTTTTTTCTTAACATCTTTATTGGAGTATAATTGCTTTACAATGGTGTGTTAGTTTCCACTTTATAACAAAGTGAATCAGCTATACATATACATATATGCCCATACCTTCTCCCTCTTGCATCTCCTTCCCATTCTCCCTATCCCACCCCTCTAGGTGGTCACAAAGCACCAAGCTGATCTCCCTGTGCTATGTGGCTGCTTCCCACTAGCTATCTATTTTACATTTGGTGATGCCAAATGTAAAATAGATAGCTTCAGTTCTTAATTTGACATGTCAAAACTAAGATAACATTGCCCAGAAATTAGTTATTTTTAATTATTCATAACTTAGTATTAAAGTTTCAAAATGCAAAATTATAAACTATGTAAGTATTAAAATATTAGGATATTTTAAGAATTCAGAAGTATATTTATATGCTTAGTATTTAAAGTACATAGGTATAAAGTATATAAGCAGTAAAATATGTATTTTAAATATGCATAAGTATATAAACACTTAAACTAATCAATATACCATATTTAGTAAATATACAAAGAATCAAAGCCTTTGGACTATAAAGAGTGAGAACAGTAATTGTGTGATCAAACTGTTTTCACTAACTTTTATAAAAAAGCAAAGTTTGTTATTTTAAGTGTACTTTAGCTCTGTTCTCCACCATGAAAAAAGTTGCAAAGTACTCAAATATAACTGTCAAGCTTCTGTATACTAGAGAATAATTCTGAAGGTCAATTACATCAAACCCAAAATATTAGTCATAATTTTTTTAAGTGAAGTAATGTAGTCCTTAGAAAATGTTATTTTAATAAATTTCTGCATTCCTTAGATATAATAGGCTAGAAGAAATGTATCTATACTTAAATTTTATAAGGTAAGTTCCTTATTTCAAGCTTGTTTTCTAATCATTTTGATGCAAATTATTTTTAAAAGAACTATTAACCATTTTACACAATGGTGAGTTCGCATGGAAATTTTATGTGTACACCTATATTACACAACATGATTTTTCCAGGACCTTCAAAAAAACATTTGGGCAGCACAAATACTTTTAAATAACATAGAAAAAATATACAGTTTCAGCAAGATGAATATTGAAGTCCACTCAGTAAATTAATCATGATTATAAAAGTCAACAGATGAAAATAAAGAATATTATTTAATGATTGTGTGTATCTACAAAGTTATTTCATAAGATCGCAGAATTCTGTAGTGAGATAATTTCACTAAAAAGCGTGTTTCTTACCCAGTTTTATCTGAAAGTATACATGTTGCATTAGACTTACTTGGCTAGCAGAAACAATTTTGGTAGAAACTAACCTTCCAAATGCATTAAATAATGATACTATTTCTTGTCTGGTTAGATGGAATTCATAACTGGGCCCACTTTCTGGCATATTTGCAATAAGTTTCTCAGAAAACAAGATCTTCAGAGCAGTGCCCAAACCCTGAGTCTATAATAAAAACAAGAAAAAAAGAAAAATCAGAAAATTCTTTGTGCAAAGGATGAAAATAGGATTGAGCCTGATATGCTTACCTGAAGCTTTCCCCACAGTCGACATTTCAAACAACCAACACAATCCATGATTCTTGAAATATTTCTAAAATGCAGTCGAAAGTCCTCCTAAAAATAATTTAAAATTTTATTAAAATATAGTATATAGTCAAGTACTAAGTATTTCTGAGTGCCTTCTATGTGCCTCACAGTATGCAAGGCACTGGAGGGCACCAAAGTGGGGAACAGAACTGAAGTCAACATCCACGGAGTACCTCCTACACACTGGAATCTTTATATATACAATTTCATCTTCACCACAAATCCAAAAGTAGATATCATTATAGTCTACACCTAATGAATTAAAAAAACAAGGTTCAGAGAGGTTACGTAACTTGCCTAAATTCCCATACCTAGTAAACAGCAAATCTAGACCCCAGCCTGCCTGCCTCCAAAACTAGACTATTTATAAATATACACAAAGGTAACTGAGTTGAGATGTTCTGTTGTATGTGATTATTAACCATATGCCAATATCAGGGGAGGGGGGCGGGGATCGTATGACATCATTTACCAAAAAAAGAAAGAGGAAAAAAACAAAGGAGGACGAAGAACCTAGGGGTAAGACGGGAATAAAGACACAGACCTACTAGAGACTGGACTTGAGGATATGGGGAGGGGGAAGGGTGAGCTGTGACAGGGCGAGAGAGAGGCATGGACATATATACACTACCAAACGTAAGGTAGATAGCTAGTGGGAAGCAGCCGCATGGCACAGGGATATCGGCTCGGTGCTTTGTGACCGCCTGGAGGGGTGGGATAGGAAGGGTGGGAGGGAGGGCGACGCAAGAGGGAAGAGATATGGCAACATATGTATATGTATAACTGATTCACTTTGTTATGGAGCGGAAACTAACACGCCATTGTGGGGCAATTATACTCCAATAAAGATGTTTACAAAAAAAAAAACAAAAAAAACAAAGGAGGGAGGGAGGAATAAAAACCTTTGGTTTCATAATAGTTAAATTAAAACACTTCTCTCTGGTATTAATTAGGTAAATCAACCAGACCTTTGATTATTATTGACATTATTATCACACAAAAAAATATATAGAATATAATGAAATCCATGTACCCTCCACCAAGTTTCAGAAAGAAACCATTACAATGAAGCCTCCTATGTATCCCTTCAAAGTCCCATACCCCACCTTCTATAACTATTCTGAATTTGGTGTTTATCATTCCTTTTTTATATTTATACTTTTTATGTATATATATATATATATCCATGAACACTAGGGTATTATATTGTTTATAAAAGGGCAACATGCATTAAACTCATTCAAAAGTAGTACATGTCTTTAAGGAATAAAGAAGAAAGAAGGGAAGCCAAGAACATATCCTTCTTTTACTACAGTGGAAATTATTAATTAATCCTCCAAGTGACTCCCTCTGTCCTGAGTTTATAGTGGAATCCCAAGCTTACGGTACTTGAAACAGGAAATTTGACATACAGTTCAGATGGAACATTCATTATACCAAATGGCCTATAACTTTGGAAACATATAATGTTTTGTTTGTTTTTCTTATGTGATAAACCACACACTGGGGTCAATCAAAAGAGAACAAGACCAAAGATCTAAAAATGGGAATAAATCAGCAAAGATTGGAACCTGCTATTCAAAGCAGACCTCAATTCATACTCTGGGGACAGTCTTTCCCCAGATGGTTCATTCAGCCTGAGACTTTGAAACAGCCATTACATGTATTAATAAAAGATTTACAATAGGATTCCAGATCTTAAATCTTATTGATTTAATACAAAGCCCAAATAATTAATATTAAATGTCACCATATGTTAGCAATATTCTATATCTTGTGTTTCTGTACCTTTTGGACTGAGTTCAGTAAGAGGTCATTCTAATTTTAAACATACTTAGAAAAAATATTTACCCAGCAATATTTCCCTAAGTAGATTTTTGGTTATTTGAGGTTTCCTTTAAACTTGTGTTTCAACCTTGAATTTAAGGAAATTCACACTTTTAACATTAATAACAGAGCACTAAAATTAAAGTAGATGTTCTCATCCAATGAGGGGCTCACCTCTGGAGGATTTAATAGTTGGTATAAGAGTCTACAAAATCCCTGTGTAGACAAGCATTTGTTTATAGACAGAACAAATAGCTCACACGTATGCACTATAAATTTCCAAATGGATATAAATTTTATGATTAATGAAACACAACTTGTACTTTAAAAGTGTTACTAAATGCATAGTGGATTTTTGGCAGTTATATTTTCACAATCAATAGATGCTAAAAACACCACTGTCGTGGGGAGAGGCCTTGAAAGTTCTTGACTTAGACTCGTAAAGGTTGGAAGCCTCTATTCGAAATGATGGTGCTTCCTTTCGTACACATTGTCTAACCTTGGTATTTGAATCTATGTTCACTAATTCAAACACTTGAATATGGCAACTCTTGAGTAAATCCCTATGTGGCATGTACAGAGAATAAACGTGGTTGCTTACAAGAGCCAAAATAACGTCGCAAAATTAAAACCAAGCGCAATTGCTTAAATGTACTTAATATGCTAGAACCAAATTAATAAGCTAGAAATTCACTAGATCAGAACAAGGAGAAAATCCTTGTGACTTCCACAAATGACAATCAATGTCCAATAACCTGAGTATATTCTAAAGTTAACCCAGATTAGAAAAATGTATGATCCTTAAAATAACCAGAACCTAAATCATTTACAAATTCTCCTTGTTAATTTACACAGTTTTGGAGTCAATACTTAAAATTATAGTCAGTGGGTAGAATAATCAAACATTCTGTGGTTAAACATTGTGATCTATATTCAATGAAACCAACTGACCAAAAAACAATTCTCACCCAATTCTCAGATGTTTTATAAGCCTTCAGGTGAGATCCTATTCTGTTGTGAATTGAACACTAAACAATTCTCTTTCATACAAGTCCTCTCTTTCTAACCATACACTGATAGAGTATAAAGGAGACAAGATGAGATTTTCAAATGAACTTATATGACTGTTCAAATCCATTATATTCACCATAAACTGCTATTTAAAAAAAAAGTAAATATCTGATATCAACAAGTTTCCTTGGTGTTTTACTCCTTTCTTGTAAAAGGACTCAGAAAAATTATGTTAAATTTCACAGGATATGAAAGCTGAGTGTTTCAGAGTTTCGATAAAATGAAAACGATGTGAGAAATATTTCTAATCTGTACAATATAAAATGAGTAAATGCCAAACACTCTCCATAAACCAGCAAGTGTATTAAAAATAAGAAAGATATCGAAAATAGTAGGGAAAAAAGTCTTATTACAGCATCTTCCCCCTCACTTCTAAGTTCCTGGAAACTGTTTGGGAGGTTATATAAGCACTGAGATATATATTTCTAGCAAGAATGCTTTAAGTAGGAGGTAGATGGGAGGTCAAAAATAACTATTATCTAACAGTAAAAAAATGGAGTGCACAAAGTATTTTGTTTGCAAGCTGCAAAAAAATCAGGTTATTTCATTATCGAAAGAAACAAAGAATTAGAAACAAAGGCAGATTGTTTGTTATAAATATTCTGATGAAATCAGATCCAGCCCAGTCCTACTGAGGGCCACCTGCTTTACTTACCTATAGCTTTATAACTGAGAACAGTAATATAATTTTACTTAAGTCCTCAAAAAGACTTAGAAATCCCCTGAGGGTAGAAGCATCTCTCCCTTTAGTGACAAAAATCATGCTCTACACCCAGTGAGCGTTCAATAAATCTTCCCAGTGAGATTTTTTATTTGTAGTATTTTGAGGCAAATATGCACAAAGATGGTCTTGCCCGGGGTCATACCTCTACTAAGAGGTAAGGCAAAGACCAGAGCCCATTTTGTGTGATCTCAGGTCTTCTGTTCTTCCCAGAACTGCATACTGGTGTAACTAAATTTCTTTAATTCCCAGTGAATGAGATGAATTGACAAAACAATACTGTAACCTCTCCTCCTAAAGAGCATCCTGTAATTTAGCCAAAACTATTTTCAGAATTCTCTCCAGCGAAAGACTAATTCTGCCCCTTGTGCTCTAGATCCCTTTCCTTTCATTCATAAGTTCTATTTACTACATGAGAGCATCAATGTGAAATGAAAGCCTTCTGTAAAGAGTACACATTTCTGTTGTTATTTTGAAAACAACACAAACTAGATCTTAAGTTGGACCTGCTTTTGGACATCTTTTTTCTTGAGGAAAAGAAAGATTATGACTCTGACTTTTCTTCTAATTTCAGGATGTATATCAAGATTTATTGTTAAGAATAAAAACACGGCCTTTATTCATACCTGCATGAGTTTGTATTTAAAAATTAAGTTAGAGTATAAAATTATTACCTTTAGTTTGTTTGCTTCTTTTTTGTCCCCAGCAAAAAACGAATTCTCATCAAAATGCAAAGGAAATGACCTACATTAAAAAAAAAACATAAACAACATATATTCTCTGCATAGAACAGAAAATATTTTCATGTATTATAAAACATTAAAAGTCCTGCTGATACCACATTTTGCTGGTCAGTGATGAATAATATAAGTAAAATAGAGTAGAATAGATAGTAAAATCAAAAATTCTATGCCCCCAAACAAATTCTTATCCTCAAATATAAAAGCTAACTGTATAATATAGTAGAAGTTATGCCCCAAACCCAACCTGTTCAACTAAATATGAAAATAATACAAGTATCAAATACCAAAAGAATGGCTCTTAAAACTAAAACTATGTGCCTTTTAGTACATAAGTCAAAATGAAAACAAAACCAAAACTCAATTCTAAAAGACCTATGAGCAGAATTAGCTTTTAATTATTTTTTAGATAGTTTTCCTTTCTCTAAGTTGAATATTTAAGAATTTAATTTTGGATACCACTTGTCACTCTTCTATTAATGTATAAGTTGTAATACACAATTTACTTGATTTCATGAAGTATTTCCAGAAGTAACATTTTGTTTTCTGCATCTTGAACTTTATTTCCAGTGAAGAGTTGAAAATCCTGGCGCTCAAAGAATGGTACCACTTTAGATAAAGCCCTTAATTCTATTAAGTAGAGAAAGTACAAGTTCTTAAGCCTTCGTGGACCTTCTCCTTCAGTTAAAATTCCATCAAATCGCTGCTGAAATTCTGTAATGTTATGTCCCCATATTTTTTCCAACCAGGTATCTGAGAAGAAAGAAGAATTAAGTATTAAAAAAACTGCATTTTAAAATTAAGTAAGTTTCATTTTACTTATATTAGGTTATTGATGCCTGCAGAAGCTAATTTGATTTTATATTTTAAAATATATAATCAATACAACCATGAAAACTGTTTTACATAATTTAGCCTTGAATAATTCCATATTAATATTTTATCTTCTAGAAGCCATCCTTAAAAGGAAAATAAACTCAATATTTTACTGAGAAACCAGGACTAATAAAATCAAATTTCTGAATATAAACATATCCATAAAACCAAGATACAGAAGTCAAAAATGACTATCTGACATTACTAATGAGTTTGAAGCCCTAATTAAAGTTACTATGATTTTGTTTCTAAAAAGTAAAAGATACCGTAATTCTTGAAGAAATATGTTATTGATGAAACTCCAACATGGTCTAATTTTTCAACAGCCTTCGTAAAGCATGAAGAGCAGCAGAAAAAATGCTCTTACCTGTTAAATTCCAGGCCTGAAGCTGGCACACAAATATAGGGATTCTGATACAGTAATATCTAATGAAAAACAAACTATGCTCTTGAGAGCTTTTTTAATTCCCACAACAAAAGAACATTTCCAAAGTGACATGTATGATTTTGAGCAGCTTCTTAAAAGAAGGTGAAGAGCGCTAAGAACAGGCTGAACTTTTCCTTATAAGGTCCATGGTTCCCACATTCCTGATTACTACCATTTAAGAATAAATCTTTTACTGCCTAATATTCAGTAGGGTCAATCCTTTCTCATCCAGGTAAATACCAAGAAAATTTTAAGAATACCCGAAAATAAGTGTGGTAAAGTGAATAAAAGTAAAATGTCACATACCTTGTAGAAGATACCGTGCACTCAAATGCACATTAATGCTTGCATGGAGGCCAGAAATAAGTCTGTAGAATGCTCTTTTTTCTACACAGAGGCCTACAAAAAGTAATTTGGAAATATAAATTTCATATGTGAAATCTGTAAGGCAGAAAATTAATTTTATGTGCATTTAAAAATGAAAAAAATGTTATTTAAATTTGCTTAAAAATGCTCAATTACCTTCTAGCCAACTGTAAAAAGTGTTCTCTGAAATAAAAAGAAAAATAAGTCACGAGATTGTAAAAAATGCCAAAACGTAAGTTTTTCAAAAGTTTTAAAATACTATAGCAAATTTTTGACAAACAGTGATTCAAAGGTCCAAATTCTGTTTGTAAAGGAAAGAGAGGTTCTTGGTATGGATTCACTTTAAGTTCTACTTGGCTGCTCGGTCTTTAGAAGGCTTTAGCATTACCTTAGGTGGCCCCAGCCTCATAACTTTCTGGATAAAATGTTTTATATGAGGTCAAAACACAGAATTTAAATAGTAAATCAATACATGGAAAAATACTTAGCCTTAGTAACAATTCATGCTATAAAAATTAAGAACTCATTACACACTTTTTAAAATGAGAAAAGTTAAATAAAAATTATAAAATAGTATTGGAGGTATATTATTATAGCTGGTAGTATTATATGCTATTCAATATTTCAAAAGAGCAATTCAAGGAGATGTTACAAAAACCAAACATTGTTTATATTTTATGACCTAATAAGATCACTGTTCATATAATTAGACTTGACAATTCTGCTTTTAGAATTATGGTCTTAAGAAATAACTCAAGATGGAGGTGGGGGGGTGGATAATCTGCAGAAAGATGATTATGTTATATATAATTTTTAAAACCTGAAATAATCAAAATATACAAGGCCTAAGCTGACATGATAGAATACTATATACTAGTTAGCATGGCTGAATAATATAAAACTATTAAAATGAGAAGAACGTGGAACACGACAATGCATGAAAATGTTTATTTGAAATAATATATAAAAAGGCATAAGAAATTATTATAATTATGTGAACATTCTATGTATACATTTACTAGCAATGACAAACATTGTACTATATAGTTCTTTTTACAAAGTTTTTTATAGTAATATTAATAATGAACCAAACAAGCATAAAAGTAATGGAAGAAATGACAAAGGAAATAAACAATAAATTTATATATTTATAGACTACATAAAAACATAAAACATCTGTGTGTCAGAAAACTTTATAAACAAATGCAAACAACAAACCGGGTAAAATGCAAATACAACAAAGGATAATATCCTAAGTATATAAAGAGCTCACAAACTGAGTAAAAATGCCAAAGTGCCCATTAAAAATGGGCAAAAAATATGAATAGAGAATTCATAAAGGGAAAATATAAATGGTAGTAATAGATAAAAACTGTTTAGCCTCACTAACAATAAAATGCAAATTAAGCATATATTGTACAACACAGGGAATGTAGCCAATATTTTAAAATAACTATAAATGGAATATAACCTTTAAAAATTGTGAATCACTATGTTGCACACCTGAAACTTATATAATATTGTACATCAACTATACCTCAATAAAAAAATAAATAAAAATTCAAATTAAAACTATAAAGATACAACTTTAAAGAGTAAAGGTAAAAATATAATACTTAATGCAGACGAGGGTCAGGTAAAACTAGCAGGCACAATGACTGGAAGGGATGTAAATTAGCACACCCTTCCAATGACAAAAAGCAATCTGGTCATATGTATCAAGAGCTTAAAACGTCCTTATCCTTTGATCCAGTAGATCCATTTCTAGAAATCTAGGTTATTATGGGTGAATGTTTGTGTCCCCCCCTAAAATTCATATGTTGAAGCCCTTAACCCTCCCCCTAACCCCCACTGCTCCCCATGTGATGGTATTTGGAGGTGGAGTCTTTGGGAGGTAATTAGTGTTTGGGAGGTAATCAAAGTAAGGTCATGAGGGTGGGGTCACCATGATGGAATTAGTGTCTTTATAAGTAGAAGAAGAGACCAGAGCTCTTTCTCTCTCTATCATGTGAGGATACAGTAAGAAGGCCAGCTGTCTGTACGCCAGGAAGAGGGCCCTCACCATGAACCAGATCTGCTGGCACCTTGACCATGGACTTCCCAGCCTCCAGAACTATGAGAAAATAAATGTCTTTTGTTTTACCTACCTAGTCTATGGTATTTTGTTAGAGCACCCTGAGCTGATGAGGATATAGGCTAAGGAAGCAAGTAGACATGGTAATGATAATATATAAAACTATAGATATATCTATTATAAAAATATAAACATGTAAATAATAATAATTATCAAAATGTTAGCAGAGAAGCAGTATGAGATAGTAACTAAAGCACAGACGCTGGAGCCAAACTGCCTGATTTGAATCCTGACTCTGCTACTTACAAATCATAAGATTTTAGCTGAGTTGCTAAACCTTTCTGGGACTCATTTTCCGCCTCTATAAAATGCAGATAAAAATAATACCTCCTAGGATTGTTGGAAGGATTAAATAAACTCATATTTGTAAATTGCTTTGAAAAGTACTAGCATGTCTTCTTAGCCATTATCATTATCAATTATTTTGGGGTTGTGGGATTACAAGTGATTTGTTTCCTTACTGGGAACCTCTAGGTTTTGAGGTTTTTTTTTTCAAGTTTTGGACCATGAATTGGGGGGAGTAGGAGTGTGACATTGCTTGGGACCTAGCCTTCTAAAGAAATTTTCAGTTCAGTTTTATAATCCTGAAGTAGATATTCTCTGAATGTGATCCAGTTAGATAATCACCTAATATATCAGCTTTCATATTTGACTAAAATGAATACTTATAAATATACTCATAAATAAGATATTTTCTCTAAGGACAGCCTCTACAGGTTAACAATCTTTTCTCTGACAATGAGAGATAGTTTGAGATCTTCAAATAGTAACAAAACTCATTTCAATCTCACTCATAAAGCAAAAACGTTCTCAAAAAGACAGAGTAAACCTAAAATATGTTAAAACTTTTAGCTTTACAATTAACTTAAAGAGCTGGCAATGATACCTACACCCAAGAGTCACCACAAGCTTGGAAGACGGTAGCTCAACACTCTGATCATGTCTAGAACCTTCCTATATGAGACCTAGTAGATACCAGAGTTCAACCAGTAAAGGAGATGTTTTCCCTGACAGAGGCTGGGGAAATGTCTAGCTTTCACATGCAATAGGTAAAATGTACCAGTGAATTATCAGAGGCTGAGGCAGGCTGTCTCTACTGCCTGATCCCAGGCACAAAGAGTCACATTTCCCTTAACCTATGCTGTCACCCCTAGAATTTCAGGTAAAGAAATAAAAATTAACTTTTTCTTCGTCTCACGTGCGGGTAGAACAAAACAAGTTTGCCCAACAAACATCTGAATGTATAAGCAAATTCATATATGTGATGTATGATAAAGACATTATACTTACCTTCACTTTTCCCTGAAAAAAGAAAACAAAATGCTTATTATTAAAAACTCCTTCCAGACGCTCCTTTTAAACTGCTACACTTCCACAAAAATAAGACTTAGTAGAGGTTACCTTTAGTTCATCAGTTCACCCACATAAATAAAATCTTAGAGTGAGATGTGCCTGTGACTGCAACTCTTTCTGGTGATGAAAGGAATTATGTCTGATTTGACTAAACAGTTTCATCTCCAAGAGCCTGGAAAAAGAGTATTTTCAGCTTGTCCAAGATTTAATATGGGCTGACAGGAAAGAAAAATCTAATCTATCATCTGAGAGTACTCTTAAATATCTTAAGGACTCACAGTTATTTGGCTGTCAGAGTCTTTTCACTTATTTATTTGTTCTATAGCTATAACACAGTTTCTGCTAAAGATGTGTGTTATTGCTTCCAAACTCCCAGGACTGACATTATAAAATTTTACCTTATTCAGGAATTTTTTTTTTTTTTTTTTTTTTGTGGTACGTGGGCCTCTCACTGTTGTGGCCTCTCCCGCTGCGGAGCACAGGCTCCGGAAGTGCAGGCTCAGCGGCCATGGCTCACGGGCCTAGCTGCTCCGCAGCATGTGGGATCTTCCTGGACCGGGGCACGAACCCGCGTACCCTGCATCGGCAGACGGACTCTCAACCACTGCGCCACCAGGGAAGCCCTATTCAGGAATACTTTTAAAGACTATTTGTAAGATTCAAATTATGCACAGTTCAGCAGTTTGTATGCAGCTGCTCATTAACTACTGAAAAACTGTCTCCATTTTGCCACTTTTATTTAATGCCATTGTTTATTGAAGTACCATATGCTCATTGCAAATATATGTTAAAAAAAAAGAAGACAAAGATAAAATAAAAAATATCATCCATAACTCCCTCTGCCCAAAGATAAATACCATTTACATTTTGGTAAATGTCTTTTTTCTTTGTGTACAGGATATTTAGATATTATATCAATTATGTTTTTATAAAAAATATATTATAGGGCTTCCCTGGTGGCACAGTGGTTGAGAGTCCGCCTGCCGATGCAGGGGACACGGGTTCGTGCCCTGGTCCGGGAAGATCCCACATGCCGCGGAGCGGCTGGGCCCGTGAGCCATGGCCGCTGAGCCTGCGCGTCCGGAGCCTGTGCTTCGGAACGGGAGAGGCCACAGCAGTGAGAGGCCCGCGTACCGCAAAATATATATATATATATATATATATATTATACATACTGTTTGGTACCTGCTTCTTCTCCTAAATGTGCTATTGATCACCACTGATATAAATGAATATAAATTTTCAGCAACATTTAGAATGGTTATATTCTACTATATGAATATACCATAATTCATTTAACTAGTTCCCTAATGATAAACATTGAAATTGTTCCCATTTATCTTTAAAATAAGTGAGGGTGGTTAATTAACTTATCAGATCATAATGTGAGTTCATAGTGAAGATCATCTCTTGCCTGGGAATTTGCATTTCATCTGATAGTAAATCAATAGTTTCCACTGAGTACCATATGTGACTCCATATAAATCCAAAAGCCTTGTTTAAAGATGCTCTTTCATTTCTAAGAATGACGAGTCTGCCAACATTTAGGGAACGTTGCAATCTCACTGCCTTGCAGGAGGAAATTCATGTTTATTGACTCTATGAGATCAGCAGCTTTTTAAATACATTTAAAAAATGAAAACCATTCCACATTTGCTAAAAGTACATCAAAGATTTCATCAGTAAGCACATATTCAGAGAACAGGGATATATTTCCTAAGGAAAAAGCCTGAAATCATACACTTGAAATGGTTTATGCAACAAACTGTTCTGTCTATTATAGACTGGGCAGGGTTTGTGAGTTTCAATTTTACATCCCCTCTGCACCTATACAGTGCCTAGCACATAGTAAATGGTGGATAATCATTTGTTGGAGGAACAAGTGATTTTCACTACTGTAGACAAGACCGTTAAATGAGGAGGGTGAATTTCATTGATCATTTATCTAACAAACTATTCCATCTGTTATGTTCCAGACTCTGTATTAAGGGATGAAATCGATAAATGCTGCCCATATGTCCAAAGTACCAGGGTAGATCAATAGATATATAAATAATAGTAAAATAATGCTAGCAAGTGGAAAGAGCTGTTAAGAGGAACAAAACAATACATAAGATCACTTTATGAGGAGAGAGAGATTACTTCCAGTTAAGAGGATCAAGGAAATTTGGGCGGGGAAGGCAGCATTTAAGCCAAACCCTGAGTGTAAGTAGAAAATGAAAAATGTTAATGAGCTATAAAGTCATGTGAATTTGAAATCAGACTCCCAATATATATAACAATTTCAGGTTTTAGGAAAGATGTGAGGCAGAAGTTTTTTGGATATTCATTCAACTAAAAGATGAGTACAAATAGTAGAAAGGCTGAACACACACATTCTGCAAAAATGCATAAAAGAATAAATGTATAATTTAAACTTAATCCTATGATAGTCTAACACAATGAACTTCATTAAAAAAATACTCCTTACTGAAGTGTAAGTATTTTCAACACCAATTTCTCTGCAAGAATGAGACATAACTTCGGTGAAAACAAGAATATATGATCTCAACTGCTCTTGCCAACCCTTATCTTGCCTTCTCCTTCCTTCTAACCAAAGTTCACTGGCTGAAAAATAACAGTGCAAATAAATAACTCACCGTGACCAGAAGCCAAAGGATTTAAAGGTCTTTTAATCGTCTGTGGCCTACAAACAAAAGAATTAAAGTATAAAATATAAATTTGTTACCCATCATGTTATAATTATTTAAGTAAAAGTGAATTCATCTCAGAAAGTTTTTTAATGACTATATCCAAAATAAAATTGTTTTACTGATCTTATAAAATATTTATTTTCTCTAACTGCTTTAAGGGAGGGTGGTTACTTGTTTTAGTGATAATAGTTTCTGATCTTTTCCCATTGTAGCAGCCAGAAAGTCATTTCCTAATCACCTCTTCAAACAAAGGAAGAAAAAATACCAGTCAAGCTCTTCTCCTAGAGTTACTAATATGTTTTTATATATATCATATATGTGTGTGTGTGTCACAAAGTACACTGCTACTTGAAAGACAAACAAGCAAAAAATGTAAATATCCAACGCAAGCACTAAAATAAAAAAGGGAAAAAACAGTATGGGTAGATTATTTTCCACTTTGGTAATTTTAAGTACATCAGTTTGCCCTGAGGCCATCAAGTTTGTTATGATTTCAATAATAGGTAGTTTTTAACAAGAAAAAAAAGAGAGAGTTAGTATGTCACTAAAGTGTTTTTAAATCTCAAAATAAATATTCATTAGTATCTTTAGTAGAGTGTAGGGATTGTTTTAATGTCCTTTTATCTATTTCACAAATTTGCCCAGCTTGAGACATTTTGAGAACAGAACATGTAAGTTGTATTTTAATATCCTCAATTTAGTGCCTCATACATTGTTTATATTTTAGAAATATTATGGGGACCATGATATAAACTAGTTAGGAAATAACTACAAAACTTATACAAAATCTAACAAATGCTTTAGTTGGACTTTATTTTAGTTCACATCAAAAAAAATTAAGGAAAAAAACCTTTAAAGTAAGTCAATAAACTCAGTAAACCAAACATTCCTAATAATAGTCAAGAGAATTTAAATGATACACGTGGCAGAAATGAGTAAATAATGAAAACTCCCCACTTCCCAAACTGTAGAAATTCTGCAAGTCAAAAAAAGAAATTGCTGATCTCTTATGCGTATATTTGACATAAAAAGTGAAATGTATTTTTGCCACATTTGGGAACTCCGGAAATCTTCCCAGAACTATCCCCATCTCTGAGATAGCGTAACGCTTGTGTGCACACAGGCACACACAAACACACGCATCCCTTCCAAAAACCAATACATACATTGTTTACAACCTAGAGGCTTACAAGTGAACAAACTTGAAGCATGTCTCAGTCTCTCAATGATCAGATTGACAGCTTCCACTGTAGTGGGTAACAGTACAAAGGGGGTTCTTCCACTTACTAGATCTTTGACACTAGACAAATCACTTAACCTTTCCAACTCTCAGTTTCTCCATCTATAAACAGTGATGACTGTAACACAGGGTTATTACAAGGACTAAAGGAGAAAATGTATGTAACATGCTTAGCACAATACCTGGCACACCGTAAGTGCTCAAATGTTACTAATTATAGTTATTCTCTGAAAAGAATTTAACTTTAAAGCCGGTAAAATAACTATAGCCACAAAAAGAGGAGTATAGAGCACCAAAAAGAGAATTAGGAATTATACATCCTAATCTATTCCCTGCCACTAACTATATGATCTCTCTGGCTCTAGGTTACTTCATCTATAAAATGAGATTCTAGTACAGCAGAAACTCACAGAACATTGTAAAGCAACTATACTCCAATAAAAATTAATTTAAAAAATTAGATTCTATAATTCACTTAAGGAACATTTGTGAAATGCCTACCATATTCCCATAAAAGTCTAAGACTGTTCTAAGTCTCTTAAAGAACAAAGAATTATTTGTTGAAACTCATGTCCTCATGTTTCCCCAGAGGGGAACGGGATTAATGAACAAGTACATTTCCATGTCCAAATACATCCTTTAATAAGGTGAATTTGATTTGTTCTTTTAAATCATTGTGATTCTGTTTATTTGTTTATAAAAAGAAATGAACACATCTTTCAGGCATTTCGAAATGAAAATGACACATACTTAAAACAGTTTTCTTCATAGATGACATTCCATATCCTCCAAGCATCTGGTCCCTTGTAACCCGTGTAGCGCTCAGGATTCAGGAGCAAATCGACATATTCAGCATCAGGAGACTGTATGTCTGTAAAATAAAATGTTTTAATAATCTTCCTTCTTTTCAGTAACCTTAAAAAGCTAATATGACCAGACTGTATTCCATCGATTCTAAGGCACCACAAATGTAACAATGCGTCTAGGATTTAAAAACACCTTTTTAGGAGAAATCCTAAAAAGAAGGGAAAAGAAGGAACAAACACAGCCACATTAAATTACACACTGTTTACAAAAGCCTCTTGGTTTTAGAAATGGTAAAAAAAAAAATAGGAATATGTGAATTTTAGAATTGAAGGAACATAGTAATTCAATTCTTATAAGCTGTCCAGGCAAAGAATATACCATACATTTCTCATCACATTAACCACAATGTGATGAGTTCATCAGTAACTAAGGTAAATGAAGACATATTAGTACCATACAGTTTGTTACCAAATACTTCCTTCTTACATGACCACCATCAGGATCCACTACAAAGCTGCCCCAAAGGTATAATCCTAAATATTCAAAAAGTTATAAGCAGGATGATATTTGTATCAGCATTATTTATAAAAGGGAAAATCAGAAGCAACCTAAGTGTCCAACAGAGCAGAGCACGGTCCCTGGAGCGGTCCCTGCCTGGGTTAGAAATCCAGGACCCACTACTTATTCACTTCGGTACCCTGGTCAAGTTATATAAATTCTCTATGCCTTGGTGCCCTCATTTGTAAAATGGAGATAATACTCATAGCATTACTGTGAGACATAAAGAAGTTTATATGTGCAGAGTGCTTAGCACAACAGTAAGAGTATAATAAATATTAACTATGGCATTGGTATTATGATATAACTTAATAGACCATTTTACAGTCAACAGAACTGTTAAGTACAAAGGCTGTCTAATAAAATGAAAAGATAAGGCATTATAGAAAAGTTAATTACAGAGATATATGGAAAACATACCAAAATTGGTGGGATATTGGTTTCTCATATGTTCTATAAATTTGTATAATGTGTTATAACTTTAAAATAAAACCAAAAAATTATGGCCCCTGGTCCTCAGTGGCTTTGGGGAATTAGTTAATAACACAGTAATACCGGACTCATCGATAAAGCTTAACAGTATGAACCAACAAAGAATGAGGAAGTGAGTGAAAATGGCCCCAAAGCAACCAAAGTAGATGACAAAACTCTGAGCAGAAAGATGCTTACACAAGACTCCATCAAACTCTCTAGAGTACCTACTTCTCATTTAAAAAACAAAGATAAAACTATGCTTGGTTATTTTTATCCCAATTCACAGTTCATTAGAGTCATAAATTAGGGGAAAATTTGCTTCTATAAACAGCCCAGTGACAGCACCTAGAAATAACTGAGAGTCCAAGGCAGAAGTAGCAATTAAAATAACTAGAAGTAAAAATAAAAATTTAAAAAACAATCTGCATGGAATCACATAGTTCAGGAACAGATATCTCTGTTCATCTCAATTAATACTATAGGTATTACCTCAGTATAGCAAACTATAATAAATTCATAAAAAATAACTCTGACTCTTAACATATATATATAAATAACACTCAGCATCGAATACTTTAAGACAGAAAACTAATCACCAAGGAATGATTAAATTTTTAATATTTTGCCTCGTTAGAGATAAACATTAGTTGACATAATTTTACTTACAACAAATACTTCCTCTCTCCCAACTTTACTAAAAAAAAGGTTACTATAACCTTATTTTGCCAGATAACAAAAGTTCAAATTTCTAATTAGGATTTACAAAATACCTTCTATCCTCTACCTACCATTTACATACATTATTTATTCCTTACAAAGCTGTCCATTTTTTTTTTAATATTTACCCTCCTTTAACAGAAGAAACAAGTATAAATGGACAAGTTATTCACCCAAGATAACAGAACTCCACCATATAAGGAGTGACTTATTGATTTGTGACACAAATGTAAGCATGTAGTCTTAAAAGGATACTTTGGTTAAAGTAGTACCATTCTTTCTCTAACACTGCAGGCCTAAAAAAATTATGCTGCATGTTATAAGTTGAATTTTATCTCACATAGCAATGTTTAAGCCAAAGAATCCTTGCAGAAAAGATGGCAAAGTTAGGGTTGGGAGAGCATTTTATCCCCCTTTCTTTACTGGCCTAAAGCTAGATATAAGTCTACAGTTCTTTACCCAACACCCTTGGGGCCAAATGTATTTTGGAAATCAGAACTTTTCAGATTTTAGAAAGGTAATACAGTACATGCAACATATGTTCAATATTATTCTAGCAGGGACTGGGACAGCAACCTTTAATCAAACACATAAAAACATGAATATAAACATGCAGTAAAAACATGAATATTCACACTGAATGAATCTGTACTAAATTTAAGGAGAAAAATGTTCATTTTTCAAAGTTTTCAGATTTGAGAATTAGGAATAAAGGATTATAGATATGTATCTGCCAAAATATGGTCATGGTTTTTATTAAGGAAAGCATATGTATCTTTTTTTCCCAAAATGAAGCCACAAATTAAAAATAAGTACTTTCCCTTTTTCTTCCCTCTTTTTGCTGGGGGGAAGGGGTGTTGCAAGATTAATCTTTTGCTTATAATTAAAATGATCTATACTGTTCTTTTCACTGATTTTTTAGAAGATCATTAATCTGTTCCAAAAGAACCAAAGAAGGATACAAAAACTCAATTTGGTTTAATTTTGTTTAGCCAATTAAAAGGCTAACAAACTTACAAAAAAGGAGATACTAAAAAAAAGGAAGACTAGGAGAATCTATAAATCTAAATAAATAAATCCATAAATCAAATGGTTCTAATGGGTTCTAGGGCTCCTAGATTTTAATCATACCAGAGCTCTGGCTTAGTTTTAGATGTCACAGACATAACTCATGGTTCATTTTTCTCTTTTCCAAAAATAACACAGCCCATCATTAAGGAAAATATTTAACAATCCAAGGCCAATATATCAAAAGCAGGTTTTTGCAATCTCTACCTTTTATCTATTTATGCAAAATACCTGTACATATCACAAAAATTATATATATTACTAAGTACACAGAACTGCAAAACTCAGGAGGCAAATTTTTCTTTTCCAGAAACTGGGTTTTCTTTTTAAATTGTTTTATTGTGGTAAAATATATATAACATGAAATTTGCCATTTTAACCATGTTTAAGAGCACAATTCAATGGCATTAATTTTATACATTCACAATGTTATGCAACCATCATTGCTGTTTCCAAACTTTTCTATGACCTCAAACAGAACCTCTGTAACCATTAACCAATAACTCCCCATTCTCCCCTCCCCCTAACTCCTGGTAACCTCAAATCTACTTACTGCCTCTATCAATTTGCCTACTCTCTATATATCATATAAGTGGAATCATAAAATATTTGTCCTTTTGTGTCTGGCCTATTTCATTTATCTTAATGTTTTCAATGTTTATCCATATTGCAGCATGTATCAGAACTTCATTTCTTTTTATGGCTGAATAGTATTCCATTGTACGTGTATACCACACTTTGTTCATACATTCATCTGCTGATGGATACTTGGGTTGTTTCCACCTTTTGGCTGTTGTGAATAATGCTGCTGTGAACATGGGTGTACAAGTATCTGCTTCCCTGTCTTCAGTATTTTGGGGTATATGCCGAGGAGTTGAACTGTTAAGTCATATGGTAATTCTGTGTTTAGCTTTTTGGGGAACTGCCAAACTGTTAGAAATAATTTTTAAAATTATTTTAAAAGGATTTCTTTTCCTTAGGCACAATCTTAATATGTATAGTATAAAAAAAATGTTATACCATCAGCTTCACAGAAGTTGTCTGAGGAATCATCATGTTTGGTCCACTGAAGAACAGCCTTCTGTGTTTCTTCACTTTAAACAAAGAAAAGAAATAGAGGTATTCTTTTTCTTAAGTTAACATTTCACATGAAAAAGCATAAAATACTACTGCAAAAAAACCCCAAACCTTAGAGATTCATCCACAGCTCCAAGTCGTTCAGCTTGCTCACATTCTTCAATGAGATTATTGGCTTCTTCAGAATACTAAAACAAAAGGGAAATAAATAGAATTCAACTGATTGCATTTTTAAAACTTTTAAAAAAGAATTTCAAAGGAATTTGGGGTTCTTTTATACCTAGCACCATCCCCCTGGCTTCAAAACTTAAAAAAAAGGGCTTCCCTGGTGGCGCAGTGGTTGAGAGTCTGCCTGCCGATGCAGGGGACACGGGTTTGTGCCCCGGTCCGGGAAGATACTGCATGCCGCAGAGCGGCTGGGCCCGTGAGCCATGGCCGCTGAGCCTGCGCGTCCGGAGCCTGTGCCCCTCAACGGGAGAGGCCACAACAGTGAAAGGCCTGTGTACCGCAAAAAAAAAAAAAAAAAAAAAATTAGCCCCACGTTCCTCCTGGAGCTAAAAAATAAAAGTCTTTGCCCTTTGTCTTGTTGGCAAACACGATTTACTATTATGTTGACAAAATAAAGAATAGTTTATAGTCTGATAACTCATTATCAAAATGTCCATTAAGAAAATCTTTGAGGTTAAAGAAATCAACTTGGCAAGGAGTCATGGAGCAATGTCCCACTTTCCTAATGACCTAACTGTCAGCATCGGTTTTCTCTTCCATAAAATACGTGGTTGGGCTAGATCTTGTGTGTCTACGATCCATTTCAGCTCTAAATGCCATGATTCTAAAAATGCCCTGGAATCTACCAGATCTTATAAAAAGTATTCCAATATCTTTAGGTGCTTAAAATATATTCTTTAACAACCATATTTCTTCTCAATGTCTAAGTCACTATATATATTCTGCTAGCTGTGTACATGGCACAGGGGAAGTGAGTGTGGATCATGAGATTTCACAACACAAAAGTCATCACCGCCATACAGCTAAAAGACAACATTGGAAGCAGGAGGCCACAAATTCAATCACTCAACAAATATTAACTGAGTGCCTATTATGTCCTTATTGTTAGGATGACCACACAAATGACTGTTCAGACTAGGACTCTTTTGAGGATAAAAGGGAACACTAAAATAACTGAAATGATACAATTTTTTGAAACGCTTATGTACTGAATTACAACATTGTTTCATTATACTGGTCGACCTAAAGACAGTTCAATTCAAAAACTACTTTCAAAAATGAAATTCTTTTATACATAATTAAGTATTAATGCGTAAAGGGATATGATGTATTCAGCCTACTCTCAAATGTTTCAGAAAACAATAAGAATATGTATATACAAAAAGCATGCTGGGCTTCCCTGGTGGCTCAGTGGTTGAGAGTCCACCTGCTGATGCAGGGGACACGGTCCGGGAAGATCCCGCATGCCGCGGAGCGGCTGAGCCCGTGAGCCATGGCCGTTGAGCCTGCGCGTCCAGAGCCTGTGCTCCGCAACGGGAGAGGCCACAACAGTGAGAGGCCCACATTCCGCAAAAAAAAAAAAAAAAAAAAAAAAGCATGCTAAAACAAATGAGGCAAAATATTAAAGATTAGTGAATGTTTATAAAAAGTGTGCAAAATGCCTTTATATTAATATTGCTACTTTTCTATAAGTTAGACATTATTTCAAAATAAAAAGTTAAAAATACTTATCAAAAAGTAAACAAAATTGTTCAAAAGATAACATATACCTATATATTTTAATATACCTATGTATATTTAAAACAAAATTTTTTTAACTTTATCATTATAATTACCTGAATATTAAAACATAAGTTAAACAAAATAACTTTTCTTAGTTCCGACTTAATAATTTAATCAGCTTTGTAAGTCACGTCTGTCTCAAAACTATGTCCATTGGCATTTTTTCTGAAGAAAAATAATTTTTCCAATATGCTTATTATTTTCAATGTTTCATAAAATTGCCCACAATCGTCTTCAAAGTTAATTTTAAGGTTAATTTGAAATAATCCATACCTTCAACTGACTCTTCCCTGCACATATAATTTTTAATTGAGAAAATATTCTCTACAGGTAAATATATGAAAATGTTTTAGCCCACATATTTTCGCAGTTCTATTCTTTGCCTCTAAAGTAAATTTCTTCAGTAAATATTCTAAGACAAAACTCATCAAATAAGTTGTCTTGATTTTTTAAATTATTTTAAATGTTTTGTCAAATAGAGATGCTATGAAATTGTAAGCCTTCTCAATTTCATTCCATTTCAGGTCAGAATACAAATTTATCCAGCTAAAAGCAAGCATTCAACAAGAGGAGACTCTTCCCACAAGGGGAGATTCTCCAAAATACAATTATAAAATTTCAGAATTTAATCTAGTATACCATTTGAGCTTTCCTCACTTAATGTGTACAATTCCTCCCTCGTTTTCATAGGAATAAATAGTTAAGGTCTTTGTTTACAAGCTTTGTTATAATAAGTGCAACTTGCTAAACCTTCAAAAGCTGAAATTTGTTTTGTTCTTTTCTTTAAGCATTCCATTAATTCATACTTTGAATAATGATTTTCCACTGATTTTGAAAATGCAACCAACATTTAGAGGGCTCATTTATTAAAAATCAATCAACACCCTAGAAGGACTCTTGGGTTATTTTACAAAATAGCTCTTCAAAGGCTCAAACATTTAAAAAATTGGATTGATAATGGACAGCAAAGAAAGTCCTAATGCCATGCTAAAGTAATATTCTCTTCAGCATCATCTTCATTTCAAAACTTTATAGTCATTACTTAGTGTATATATAAAAACAAAAACCTACATATTTTGGCAATTACCACTTCTATCTTAAATGGTAAGATATCACAGCATGTTTGGATGCAATTATGAATTATGTATGTACCTCAACCAATTACAAATTCATTTCTGCTCCACAGATTTCTTGATTTAGTAAGGACATTGTTTTTACCAGGACATTGTTTTTTATCAAAATCTGTAGTTGTATTATCACCACAAAACAAACCCTTTGTCTTCAATTTTGAACTTTAAATGAATTTATACTAACATTCAGTGACAAGTGTTTTCCTTCGACAGAATGAACTTCCAAAAGTTTTACTTTGAGTCCATCAACTGAATGAAAAAATCAAACAATTTTTGGAATTAAATGATTTTCTATTGGAAACAGCTGATCATCTAATTACGTGCAAAGCTCTGCACTGGAGCCAACACATTAATAGCTATGACTTCACTCTGTGTATGAATAAGAAAATGCGGAATCAAAAATGAGCAAAATTAGTTTAGATCTAAGGTGGAAAAAGTGCAGAACAGTGGTTGCCTCTGGGGAAGGAGTATGGATTGACTGGGACAGAGTATGAAGCAACTTTCTAGGGTAACAGTAACGTTCTATATTGAAACATAAGCCTAAGTTACACAGGTGTATGCATTTAACAAATGCACACTTAAGATTTGTGCACTTCATTGTATATTAATTTTATGAAACATACACGTAAGCAAATATTGGACTCTACTTAATGATATACTTCCAGTTATGTATATATCTAGTTAATGACATATAGTGAGGGCAATGTGTACTGATGCTCACAATTTATTTGAAATGAATCAAAAAAATAAGATGGTTTAATGGATGGCTAGAAGGATCGACAGATGGACAGATATGTGGTAAAGTGAGTTTATGAAAATGTTAATGGAAGAATCTAGGTGATTAGTATAAGAGTATTCTCAGGAAAATTCCTTCAACTTTGCTGTATGCATGAAAATTTTCATAATAAAATATCAGAAAAATTTAATTTAGAACAGTTATTTACTCTAAATGAAAAATCACATACCCCAGAATGATATGTAAATGCACTGTCTCCAGCTACACGTGTCAAATTGTTATCTTAAACGCAGTCTTCTTAAAACAAACACTAACTTACAAAGTAGATGCTAAGGCTGTGTCAGCAGATCTGTGTGTTTGGATTTTCATATGATCAGTGATACTTCCATGGCCCTTATGGAGGGTAAACGATGACCTTTGTGCAAGTTATATGTCATCATCAACTGTTCTAAGAAATGGAAATTCAGTACTTCATTTTTCATTAAACATGTACTTCCTTTTTCCTCTTTCAGTTATTTCAGGCAAAAGGATTCATTGTAAAATTTTAAAAGTACTAAATAGTAATAAGTGGTTGATTTGCACTATGCAATAAAGGATAAAGCCACTATAAAGGACTACTCTCTGTATGCAGGATTGCTCATCCTCTGTTTCCCATACATATTTCTTATAAGCCTAACCTATAATTTCCCAGGTTTTTCACTGACCAGTCAAATGGCAGCTTGGCAGCTTAAGATATATCACAGGTAGGACACATACCACAGTACAAATGGCTGCTAACTCCAAAACCAGCAGCATAGCAGTGGCCAATGCTTCTCCCCCCACTTGCCAAGACTGTAAGGACACAGGGAGGGGGAAGGGTAAGCTGGGACAAAGTAAGAGAGTAGCATGGACAGATATACACTACCAAATGTAAAATAGATAGCTAGTGGGAAGCAGCCACAGAGCACAGGGAGATCAGCTCAGTGGTTTGTGACCACCTAGAGGGGTAGGATAGGGAGGGTGGGAGGGAGACGCAAGAAGGAGGGGATATGGGGATATATGTATATGTATAACTGATTCACTTTGTTATACAGCAGAAACACACCATTGTAAAGCAATTATACTCCAATAAAGATGTTAAAAAAAAAAAAAGACTGTAAGGAGTTAGCTGTCCCCAGCCATTTGTGACTGACTAAAATTATTTTATCAGTAGTCACCTAGGATGTTGTCTTTGAAAGAAAGGTTTAGTTTCCTTACATCTAGAAAAGGTCAGGAGAGGAAGGACACGATATTATTGGTCATCTTTGTGTTGAAGTAAGAAGTCTTTAGTGTACATACATCTGAAATATTATATAAGAGAGAAGACAACAGAGGAAGCTAGAAATACAAAGCATTTGGTCAACCAAATCTATCCTAACTTATTTTAATGCAACTGTTAATATTTTATTTAAAAAATTTAAAACTCGAGCCAAATAATAAATCAGACAGGATGTCAGAACAACAAGCATAAACTGGTTCTGTCCCAGGCAAACCTTGGCATATGGTCACTTTATTTGCTCTTGTTACTAAATAAAGGCTTTGGATTTTACTCCAAGGGAGATGGGACAGTTTAAACAGAGGAGAGATACAATCTGATTTCTTTGTTTAAAAAAAAAATCACTCTGGGGCTTCCCTGGTGGCGCAGTGGTTAAGAATCGGCCTGTCAATGCAGGGGACACGGGTTCGAGCCCTGGTGTGGGAAGATCCCACATGCCGCGGAGCAACTAAGCCCATGCGCCACAACTACTGAGCCTGCGCTCTAGAGCCCACGAGCCACAACTACTGAAGCCCGCACACCCTAGAGCCCACGAGCCACAACTACTGAAGCCCGCACACCCTAGAGCCCGCGCTCCTCAACAAGAGAAGCCACCACAATGAGAAAGAAGCCCGTGCACCACAATGAAGAGTAGCCCCCACTCGCTGCAATTAGAGAGAGCCCAAGGGCGGCAACGAAGAACCAACACAGCCAAAAATAAATAAATAAATAAATAAATAAATTTATTGGAAAAAAATCACTCTGGCTGCTGTCTTTAGAACAGACTAATATAGAGAGCATGGTTAGAAGTAGGCAGACCGTTTAAGAGGCTACTGCCATAATCCAGACAAAAAGTGATAATGACTTGAAATACAGCAGTAGCAATAAAGATTGTAAGATTCTGGGTATATTTTAAAACCCTGTAATCAAACATTGAATTTGTTCACCAAAAAGGCCTCGAAACAATGGCAACCCAGTAAGAATTAGCACCGCAATGGCTCAGGTTATGATCACTAAACACCATTTCTCACTAAAAGAGCTAAGCGTTCCATAGAAAAGTGGTTAATTCCAAGACTGAAGCACGAAAGGTACAAACTAAGCCTAGGACATCTTTTCATAATGGAAAGCAAAAAAATCTACTAAGACTACTACGATCATCTCAAAAGGCAACAATTCCTAACTTGAAGGAGCTTCTCATGGCCAAAGATGGAACTCAAGTATTGAAACAAATAATGACTAAATGACTAGAGAAGATTCCAATACATTAAATATGTCAAAACTTAAGTTCATATTCATACTTAAAAATAAAAACCTTATTGGGCAACTTTGGAGGGTGCTGGGGCATCAACTCATAATTATTCTGAAAACTGGTAAACAAAGGAAAAGAATGAAGCATTTATTCTATGTGTTCTATATAAACTGTATTTCAAGGCATCCAAAGAGTTGACAAGAAAAGGTCTTTATACAATAATAATGGATAGTTAGTATAGGAAAAATGATAAATTTAGAATATCAATATTTTCAAACCCCTAATGAAATAACGCAACTAGGTAATAATCATCAAGGCTGCTAAAACCTTCAGGTAAAAAGTTAGTAGGGAACATTATAATGGACGTATAATGACCCAAAAGATCAATCTTAACATCATGAAAAAAAAGAGGGAACCAGACATTATGTGATGCAATTGTAAGTACACAGGAACTCTAATGAATATATATCAAAAAATTAATCTGAATCTGATAAGCCTTAATATCTAACTACAGGGCACCACATGCAAAAGAATGAAACTAACCCCTTTTTTACCCCATGTGCAAAAATCAACTCAAAATGGATTAAAGGCTTAAACTTAAGACCTGAACCCATAAGAAAACATAGAGGGTAAGCTCCTTGGTACCGGACTTAGCAAAGGTATTTTGGATTTGACACCAAAAGCAACAAAAGCAAAAATAAACAAATTGGGACTACGTCAAACTAAAAACCTTCCGCACGGCAAAGGAAACCGATAACAAAATGAAAGGGCAGCCTACAGAATGGGAGAAAAATATGCAGATCAGTTATCTGGTAAGAGGTTAATATCCAAAATATATTAAAGAACTCACACAACTTAATGGCAAAAAATCAAACAATTCAATTAAAAACTGGGCAGAGGAACTGAAAAAACATTTTTACAAAGAACACATACAAATGAGGTACCTGAAAAGGTGCTCAGCATCACTAATCATTAGGGAAATACAAATCAAAACCATGAGACATCACCTCACACCTGATAGAATGGCCATCACCAAAAAGACAAGATAACCAGCATTGGCAGGGATGAAGAGAAAAGGCAACTATTGTGCATTGTTGGTGGGAACGTAAACTGGTGCAACCACTATGAAAAACAGCATAGAGGTTTCTCAAAAAATTAAAAATGGAACTACCAAATGCCCGAGCAATCCCATTTCTGGGTATATATCGCAAGGAAATGAAAACAGGATATCAAAGAGATATCTGCACTCCCATATTCACTGCAGCATTATTCACAATAGTCAAGATATGTAAACAATCTGTCTGTCAATGGTTGAATATAAAAAGAAGATGTGAGATATATATATATGATGAAATATTATCCGGCCATGAGAAGGAAGGAAATCCTGCCATTTGCTACAACATGGATGGGCCTTGAGGGCACTGTGCTAAATGAAATAAGCCAGACAGAGAAAGACAAATACTGCACGGTATCACTTATATGTAGAAACAAAAAAAAGGTCAAACTCATAGAAACAGAGAGTAGAAAAGTGGTTGCCAGGGGCAAGGAGGTGGGGAAATCAGGGAGAGGTTGGTAAAAGGGTACAGACTTTCAGCTATAAGATGAATAAGGTCTGAGGATCTAATGTGTAACATGGTGACCACAGTTGATGTATCATTGTTGTTGTATCATTTATATTTGCTGAGAGTAGAACTTAAATGATCTCACCAAAAAAATAAGATAAATATGTGAGATGATGGATGAGTTAATTAACTAAATGAGAGGAATCCTTTCAAAATGTATGCATGTATCAAATCATCACAATGTACACTATAAACATCTTACAATTTTATTAGTCAACTGTACCTCAATAAAGCAGAAAATAAGTAATTTTAAAGGGGAATCTGACTCTGATAAGCTATAATACTTAACTACCAGTTTATGGAAAATGAAGAGAGTGATATGTTAAATGACATGACAGGGATACAATCACTAAAGACATAATGTGGGAAATTCTATAGGATATTGATTCATTTCCTTCAACACATAAGTGGCAAAGAAAGAAAAAGGGCAGTGTGGTGGGGAATGAATCTAGATTAAAAGAGACTTAGGAGCAGGAAATGTTCAAGTAGAACCAGAAAATAAAGAAGTGCTATCAAAAGGGAAAAAAAACAGTGATGGGGGGTATGTCAAAGGGACACAGGAGCCAACTGAAACAGCTCCCAAGTGTGAAAACTGAAACGATATGAACAACAAAATAAAGGAGTACTAGGTTATAATCCACGATAGAAAATAAATACCCACAAGACAAAGAAATGATTGAACAAATAAGGAAATGGAGGGAAAAGATAACAAATCTCTCACACTGAAGAATTCCAAACAATTTATACCCTCAAGGAGATGAAGCGCTCCTAAAATGTGGGCGGGGCCTAGTAACTTCCTTCCAAAGAATAAAGTATGGAAAGCGCAAAAAAAGAATAAATCTGCAGTGGAGAAAGCTGACAAAAAATACCGCAGCCAGGTGATCAAGGTTAACATTAACAGTGATAAGTCATGTTGATAGTATGTACCCTTGATATAGGATGTGATGAAACGGCACTGTTTCTTTTTTAACCTCTGTGGTCTTCTTTCCAAAAATACATAACCTCAGTCTAATCATGAGAAAAATATCTGACAAATCCCAATTGAGGGACACTCCACAAAATACCTGACCAGTACTCCTCTGAAACACCTTATCGAAAACAAGGAAAGTCTGAGAAACCGTCACAGCCAAGAGGAGCCTAAGGAGACATGACAACTAAATATAATATGGTTTCCAGGATGGGATCCTGGAACAGAAAAAGGACATTAGGTGGAAAACTAAGGGAAATCTGAATGAACTATGGACTTTAATTAGTGATAACATGTCAAAATTAGTTCATTAATTGTAACAAATGCACCATACTAATGTAAGATGTTAATTATAGAGGAAACTGGGTATGGAATATACGGAAAAACTGTACTATCTCTACAATTTTTCTGTAAACCTAAAACTATTATAAATTTTTTAATTTATTTAAGAAGAGAGAGAGAGAGACATAGAGACATCAACCAAGCGCAATGTGTGGAATATGTTTGAATCCTGTTTTAAATCAACTATTAAGGCACATATGAAACAACTAGAGAAATTGGAACCCTGATTTTGGTTACGTGGGGCTTTTTTAGTGCTTTTTGTCTTCGAGATGTATATGAAGTATTTGTAAACAAAATGAGTTATCTCAGATTGGCTTTGAAATAACTGGGAGAATGGAATGGGAGGTACAAATGAAACAAGACTGACCACATATTGGTAATTGCTAAAGCTGCGTGATGGGTACACATGTTTTATTTTGTTTTCTCCCCTCTACTTTTACCTTTCAAGCTTTCTTTAATAAAGGGTTAAAGAAAAGAAACAAAAGAATTACAGCCACTGAGTACAAATAACTTTCAAGGGGTTTCACTGCAAAGGGGACCAGAGAAGTGGGGTAGTAGCTGGCAGGGGAAGTGAATTTTTTTAGTTTTTGCTCAATACTAGACACGTTAATAAGTATATGTACATACCTTGTAGCTTGAAGATTTAATTCCATCAGGAACTTCATCCTAAAAAAAATTTTAAATGCTTTTAGATGACATTTATTCTATCTTCTGAAAAAATATTTTAAAGCTCTATGATTTATAAGAAAAATTCACAGAACAAATTACTGAAGTTAACAGGTTATTTTTTAACTGAGAATAGTTAGTCAGTCTTTATGATATTTCTTAAACAAAAAATCCGGGCTTCCCTGGTGGCGCAGTGGTTGGAAGTCCGCCTGCTGATGCTAGGGGACAAGGGTTCGTGCCCTGCTCCGGGAGGATCCCGCGTGCCGCGGAGCGGCTGGGCCCGTGAGCCGTGGCCGCTGGGCCTGTGCGTCCGGAGCCTGTGCTCCACAGCGGGAGAGACCACAACAGTGAGAGGCCCGCGAACCCAAAAAGGAAAAAAAAAAGTAAACAAAAAATCCAACAAGTTATGCTATGGATTATACACATGTTATATTACAGCACGGAAATGTAAAAATAGCCACTTAGCCATTATTCCTTTTTTTTTTTTTTTTTTTTGGCAGTATGCGGGCCTTTCACTGTTGTGGCCTCTGCCGTTGCAGAGCACAGGCTCCGGACGCGCAGGCTCAGCGGCCATGGCTCACGGGCCCAGCCGCTCCGCGGCATGTGGGATCTTTCCAGACCGGGGCACGAACCCGCGTCCCCTGAATCGGCAGGTGGACTCTCAACCACTGCGCCACCAGGGAAGCCCGCCATTATTCCTTTTAATGCTCAAATTGTCCCACATTTGGCCACTAGAAGACCCACTAAGTGCTGACCTGTGTCCTTTTTATCTGACCTGTGTCTTTATCTGCACCTGTGTCTTATTTATATTACCCCAGTAATCTTTAACAGCACTTTTTGTTTTCTGTTATGACAAGATACTCCAGGTTCATCTTATATATCTCTTGTTCCAGTCTTGGAATCAACCATTTTTTAAGGCGCTTTCCTCTTTCAGAGGAAAATGGTACTAGTTTTTAGTTGTGTGTTGGCCACTTAATAACACAGGACCTATCTGCCTATCCTCAAAGAGATGCTGTGAGTAGAGATAATGATGTATGTGGGAGAGCTCTGTAAATTGCAGGGTCCTATTCTAATGCTAAGTATATTCAGTACATTCCTGAAATAGATTACACCTGCCCAAAGGGAAGGACCCACACAGGGACAATCACTTTATTGTGTACTCTTCTACACTCTGAACTAGGTCAATGTATAGTCTTTTCCTATGACCAGATATTTAGATGGTTTCTAATTTTTTCATATAATAAACTATGCCAAATTTATAGACTGATTTCAGCAGAACTGACATCTTTACAATATTCAGTATTGCTTTATGGCCATCTTTGGACATCTATCTAATTATTTTAGTAGTGAAATTCTTAGCAGAATTGCTAGGTCAAAGGATATGTACCTTTTTTATTGTTTGGATACATTTGCTGAATTGATCTCCAAAAAGACTTAGCCACCAGAGTGCTCATTTCTTATTCCCAGACTAACACTGGATACTGTTTTTCTTTTTCACATTGGCCAATTAATAATGGAAGTGAAAGAACATTGTTCTGATTCACTGTAAAGGGGATAAATAACTGGCCTTTCGACTGACAGAGAGTCCAGCCTCTATGGGCAGCCAATCTGAGAATTCCTAAGTAAAGCCAGTGGTTTTGTCCAGACCCTCCCCAAGGAAGAAAATTAATACATCCACAGAAAAAGGGAGAGATTTTATTTGTACCTCAATTAATTTCATTTTTTTTTAATACCACAAACACAACTTTGGGTAAGACATAAGAAGAAAAACAAATATCAAGCCAAAAGAACTATTAATCTCAGTAATAAATCAAAGGATTATATTAACCACAAAATTTAAATTCTATTATTATGAAGACAGAATAATTCAAAATAGGTTTTATATTTGTAAGTTTAGGTTTTTAATATGTTAATTTTAAACAACATTATATTTAACCTAAGGATTGAAATGTTATTTCAGTTATACTGGCCCCTTTCAAAAGTCACAATTATTCAAAAAAACATGTGACAGTTCTTAAACGTATACACTGTTCTTACCGATTGACAAAGCTTGACAGCACAATCCCTTCTTCCACACTGGCTGATATCATTCCAGAAAGGACACGGCCTTTTCAGGTTTACCTGTAAAATAAAATATTAGAAAAAAGTTATAAAAGAATTTTGAGATTATAACAGACAGATGTGGAATTATGATACTATAACCTGGTCATGTTATCAGCTACAATTATTCTATTTCTTCCACTATCAAATTTCAGTGGTGGTATAAGTGTGTAGCTGGTATGAATAAATTGGTAGACTTGGTTAAAATGACAAACTCTGCTACTAAACAGACTCTGAACAGATGGCAACGGGGAGCCAAAGTAGCTCATGTTATCACTGCTCAACTCACAGTCTTCTTTTTTTTTTCTTTTTCAACTCACAGTCTTTTAATGAAAGTAACAGCTAACAGACAACTGTGAACTCAGATTGTAACTACATACTCCAATGATGAGGTTTTCTAAACTCTTTCAATAGATATCTCAAGATAAAATGTCACAAGTGACTTGTTAGAACAATACAGGTCAGAACAAAGTCATGCTTCTTCTCAAAAATATTTCTCTTTTTAAATTAATTGGAGTAAATCTGATGTTTTAGAATGTTATGAACAACTCATGACTTTGATAACGATATAACAGTTTCTGTTCTGACTTCAATTTGACCAACTAGGTTCTAACTCTAGTGTTCAAAACTCAATTACTGAAATTAAAAGTATCCAATGGGTCGTTTTAGAACCATATGGTTCATTCTTGTGAACTGCATTTTCCTAATATAGCCTTGCTCAATTTTAAATAATAAGCGCAATTTTGAAGCTTAGTGATTCCTAAGAAAATGTAATTACCCATTTAAACATTAAGTGTTCCTATACCAAAAAAAAAAATTGTTTTAAATACCTTGTAATATCTAAAGTAGTCGCTTTCCAGGAGTTTTTGAAGTCTTGGGAAAAGCCTGTAGTTATTAAATTTATCAATGGTTTCAACATCACAGGTACAATCATCCAAGTAACCACTAACCTGTTACAAAGAAAATGGAATATTATATCAAAATGTCATAGACGCAACAGGGTTTTTTCCTTACATGGTTATGATAAAAGAGCCCTTTACTCAACCAACCCCTAGCTTCCCTCCTCCCCATAATTTTCTGAGATGGGACATGACCATAATCTAGTGAGGCTATTGCTCTTACTATATACCTATAGGAACACAGTGGATACCTTTTGTAGGGTGGGTGTACTGAGCTCATAATGACACACATACCCCCAAAGAGTTGGTCCCCTGCAGCCACTCTATAACCCTGCTCCCCAAGACTGACCGGGGTTGGGTATCTAAGCCAAAACAAGTCATGGTCCCCTCTCCAGGAATCAGGAATTGAGGCTAAGAAGGAGCAATGTCTCCGTCACTAAACCAGCGAACAAGTAAACTCAGACCATATTCCATCACATGAACTGAGGACCACGTGAGCCAGTTGGCAGAGAGAGGAAAGATTTTTAAAGACACAGAGAAGCAGAGATAGGAGATGGAGAACTTATGCTAGCTGGATTCCCTAGGGTTTGCCTGCTCCCACTTCCACCATCTTTCCTGAAGCCCAGTGGCATTCCCATCCTTGGTTTTTCTGAGACTCTATATTCTTATAATTCAGTTGTCTCTGTCTTTCCTTTATTTTAGTTTCCCACAGGATGTGTAGGTCACAGACTAGCTTGGTGAATGTATAAAAAGAAGTGATATTGAATTTATAAGAGAAACAATAACTCATTATAAGGATCTAACAACCCTCAAATATTGGCCATGACAATTTTTATAGATTTGAAATGGTACTTAGAAATGACTTATCCTTAGCAACACTGAGATAGCAAGTTAACCACAAAGCCAATCCTGATCTTCAAATGCTTAAAACCAATGTCTTAACTGTATTTACTAAATCAAACTATTAAATCATGTTATAATTAGAGGCAATGGGAAATCATATTATAATCAGACATTGTTAACAGTTGTGAAGCTAAAATTCTGAGATGTTTATTTGGGACTAGGCAAACACCTAACAGAATTAATTAAGCAGCGCTTATAAGTAAGTAAAAAATATATTATGATTTTTTTAAACTAAAATTTTTATTTTTTTAATATACAGCATGCTGCAGAAAAGAGATCCTTATACTTTGGTCTGAATATTTACATTATAAACCACTTTGGATTATATTTTAGGGAGAGTTATTGACCATAAAAAAATAATTTTAAAATCTGTTGGTAAGGAAACAAATTAAGAATACTTCATTGAAATACTGAATTTAGGTGTTTTCCTTTTGGAATATGTAAAATCCTACACTATCTTTTAATTTCAGAACATCACAAAACAGTAATGGATATTTTTCACCTAAGAGATAAGAATACTTGAGATGATGACGGCAATATTCAAGAGCTAAGTTTTTTGTTTGTTTGTTTGTTTAGCCAATTTGCCTAGTCTTATTTGTTTTGGACTAAAGAATTCCGTTTCTAGAAATCTGATCTACATATTTTGTCACTGTAATAACTATTTTCATTTCATACGCAAATGTGTCCTTGTTTCCTGTAAAAATTATCTGAGTACACAAGAATCTTAGAGTCCTAATTTTGGGTACCAACAAAACAGAAGTGCTTCTAACCCAGATGATTTGATTTTTCACACCTCTTTCCTTTGAGCCTTCAAAGCAAAACTTCTAAGAACATAAAATAAGCTACTGTTTCTCCTCTTGGACACAAATTATTATACAAAGAACAACAGGCACAAAGGCTGCAAAGGCCAAAGAGACACATGCCAGATAGAGATATTAAATCACAAAAGAAAAAAACACAAAAATCTTAAGAGGAAGGGTTTGAGGCAATCCATTTCTCCCCCCACCCTAGGAATTCATTTTTAAGGTAAAAATCTATCCTCCCCTCTTTTGGAAAGCTGCCCTCAGGTACCACTCACCCCCTGCTCAGTTAACTGTCTCTCGTATGTGTTCCCATGACACTCCACATACTCCTACACAAGAATTACCTCACTGTACTGAATGTATCTATCTCACTCCCACCCACTAGAGTTAAGATCCTTGAGAGCAGGCTCATGTTTGTTCACTTTTGTATTCCCGGTACTGAGCACTGTAGAAAGCACACAGTAGATGCTCAGTAATTATTTGTGGAATGGGTTGGTGAATGAATTAATGAATGCTGTCCATTGTCACTCTCATTCACTGGAGCCCAGCACTGCACTGCCTAATTATAACTGTGTACTTCCATGTCACCTATGGTGGTGCTCAGTGCCAGACCATGCCAACTCAAGGGGCAGGAATGCACTCACAGAGCAAGGAAAGCAAGCAGCAAAGGCAAACAACCCTTTGTGTCCAATATTCTACTGATCTATATCCTAATTTCAAAGGGAATGATAAGAAGCCCCACATCAGAAAGAAATGCAAGATGCCTCCAGAGCAGAGGTGGCTTATAACCTAGAGGCCACAGAGGAAGAGAAGGCAGGACAATGGGAGATTTAAAAATCTCCTGACCCTTACCTTAGAAATTGAGTAGGAGGTATTACCAACGACAATGACAGGCCACAGGGCAGCTAAGGAGGTACAGCAGCGGGTGAAAGAAGTTTCACTGGATGGAAAGAGTCCAGCAAAGGAGAGGCAGGAAGATACTGGGAAATCCAAGCCACCTGACTGTTCAGATAAGCTTGCCAATAGGCAGCAGAACCTGATCCCTGGAAGGAAGTCTGGCAGGTATGATTCCAGGCCCAGTTCTAGAAAGTAGAGAACCAGGCATGTTACCAGAATAGAGTCTCAGGAAAAGTCTAAGGCAGAACTCCAGTTGATGGACCCAGGGCAGAACCTTGGAAACGAAGCAAAGTCCTATTACCTAAACTAAGACCAAAAGACAGGTGCTGATTTATAAGAAGAATGGCTTGATGCTGTACTTCGAAATGTGCTATGGCTGCATAAGTAACCACTACACTATCTCCCAAAGTGAAATAGAACTCTGGCCCTACCATAGGAATCCAAATCTTTTAAAAATGCACCCCCCTCCCCGCCTCTGCAACATACACACAAAGTGCTTGATGAATGCTAAAATTTGAAGCTTGCTTCAGGTGATGATCAGCTTTGGTTTTGTGGAGGGCCAGACTAATAGGAAGCAATGGAAAGGCCCTTGTTGAGGGTGGTAGATATAAGGACCAAGGTAGGCCTCACACACAATATCACCCAGTTTAAAGTCCTGGTCTCTTAAGAGCTGGAAAGCCTTTGAAGGCCTTCTCTTGCTATCTTCAGAGCAACCCAGCAATCCCCTCCCTCACACACCCTCAAGGGGAGGTAGTGTATAACAGTGGATAGCAGGCAGGCTCTGGAGTCAGGCCTTCTAGGGTGGAATCCCATCTCTGTTACTTATTAGCTGTTGACATTGCCCCTGCTTTTTAACTTCTCTAGGCCTCAATTTCCTATCTGAGTACAAAAATAGAAGTAACAGTAGTTCCCATCTCAAAGAGTTGATATCAAGATAAAACGACCCACAGTAAATGCCCAGTAAATGTTGATCATTACTATTACCCTACCACTGCTTAAATGCTTCCAGTGACAGGGAGCTTGCTATTTCCCCAAAGCAAAAGGCCAGGTTTGCAGTTAAAATTCTCCAAACATTTTACATCTGAAGCTCCAGTGCAACACACAACTAGATAACCAAATGTTAGCTCCATTTTTTCTCCATTGACTCTGATTGGTTTGGACCAAATACCAAAATACAAAAGGCAAGGGAAAAGAAAATACACTGGCCTGCTTGTTCTCTAGTTTTTGGATAGAGGTATCCTTTACTTTGCAATGAAAGACAAAACAAAAAACACTTTCTAAATAGTCTTCCTGTGTCCCAACAACTTCCAGTCCTACCATAGATTTTTTTTTGCAAAGCACTGTAAGAATATATTCCTCATACTTGTACGAAATACCTTTCAAAAGTGCTCAAAATGCGCTTTATTTGGCAAAGAACTGCAGTTGTGCTAAATTTTATTGAGTTTTATGACCATTAGAAAAAAGAAAAAGAACATGAAAAACATTCATTCACTGACAGAGCAGACTGGGACAACTGCTAAAGAAAGAATAGAAACACCAAAAGATTCTATCCTGGCTAGTAGGCACCATTCTAAGAACATGGAATACTATGAGCTATTTCTTCTTTAAAGTCTTGGTCTTGCTAGAACTTTAAATTGTTGCTAAATGACCCAAAGTATGGCAACCAACGTTAAATACACTTTGGTCCACTTGCTTTGTTCAGAAAAGCCTGGAATGTTGGAAGCATTCACAGTCAATGGACCCCTCTCCAGTATAACCTGTTTCAAAGATCCCTCTGACTAAGTATTAATCCTGGACTTATTTCCACCCACCACTTAGCATATTCTCAAGTGTCTCTTCCATGGCCCAGCCACTCTGACTAACAAAAACTCTTTTTTTTAAACTGACCTAAACAAGACACCCAGACAAGTAAGTCTGCTAAAATACATGAATGCAGAGTGTATCTACAACGCACTCCAAAGGAAAAATAATCCACCTTTGAAGTAGCTATGATGGATTATGTGAACTACTCCCCTTTCATTAACCTGACGGAGATCTACTGCATTCAAGCAAGTGGATCTGAGGGTTACCAGCATTAGCCATATTAAGAGAGATAAAACATCCTGAGTATAGAAGTTTACAAACTCATCTCTAATTAATTTTAAAAAGATGAAAAAGATGTCCATACTGCCTCTGTATCTGGGCTTCAATATCTCTTCTGAGGTGATTTCTGTAAAATGCATCCTGGGATTCCATGAATTGGAACTTAAGTTCTGTTACATTCGTTCTATCTAATGGTGCATAATGAGGAAATAATTGTCACAAAGGAATAAACTCTGAAATATCTTCATTTACTTGAAGCCCATACCTACTACAATGATATTTTGATTTAAAGAAAGGGTGAGTCCTGATTTATGGGGTTTTTACACAAAACTGTACATGTGTTAGACTTCACAAACTTGTATACCAACAGGGGGGAAAAAGCCAATTTTCTGTGTAAAAAAAATTTTTTTTAACAGAATGATACAGGGATTGGGGGAAAGGGAATGTATATAAGGAAGATTTATAAGTTCCAGACAATTGATCACTTACTTTGAGCAACTAAGCTGAAGCACTGTTCTCAAAAGAACTTACAACATATAGTGAAAATGGTTTTAATAGGATGTGATGTCAACTAACAGGCATATGCAATAACTCAGGGGTCCCCAACCCCGGGGCCAAGGACCTCTACCGGTCCGTGGCCTGTTAGGAACTGGGCTGCACAGCAGGAGGTGAGAGGAGGGAGAGCCAGCGAAGCTTCATCTGCTGCCCCTCATCGCTCGCATTACTGCCTGACCATCCTCCCAACCCCCAACCCCGGCCCCGGTCGGTGGAAAAACTGTCTTCCATGAAACCAGTCACTGGGTCCAAAAATGTTGGGGATCGCTGCAGTAACTGACTAAGTTTAAATATTCATTGGAAGCTGTCAACCCATCTTCAAGAATATACTTCAGCTCCTGTAGTGTTCACATCTTGTATTATAATTTCCCTAACACTTGCTGAGCACCAATTATTTACCAGTCTCCGTACTCTGGAGTGTCAGGAATTGGGACTAAATTGTAACTTTTTATTTTTTGATCTCTCAAAACTTGTTCATAGTAGGCCTCAATAAATGCTTATTGAATTTAGTCTGATTACTTGTAGAGCTTTGTGCATTTTACTTCAATGACTTTCTAAGGTCGAATAACTAACTACATGCTGCTCTGGCTCAAATCACAACCCCTAAGTCAGGCACCCATGCAACAGTGTGGTGAGGGGTGATGGTGTGGTAACTCAAGGCAGAAGTGGTAAGAGGCACAGGCAACAGGAAGAAAGAAAGGGATGTGACTATAAACAAAAAAGAGTCAACAGGACTGTGTGGCCAGTTGGAAACTGCAAATAGAACCAGACAAGATTTGAACTTGTATTTCCAAATCTCAGGTGAAAATTTAGTTTCTAGCAATATTTACTAACTTTTTAAATTTTTTAAAAATACCTAGGATCCCCACCTCTTCCCAAGCCCCAAAGAACATGATGTGCTGAACTGTAAGCTCTTCAGAGCAGGGATTATGCCATAGTTATTTCTGTATTCCAAACTCTCAGATCAATGTACATAGTGTTTATAAATGTTTTTTGAATGAATAATTTGTTCCTCCCCTTATCTTTTCTTTCTCCACTTTTTTCTTTTATCTGTCTCTCCCTCTGTTTCGGTGTGCATGTCAATATGTTTGTCTCCATCTTTCTCTTCATGTCTATTCGTCACAGTCCCCTCCCTCCTTTCCTCCCCTTTCCCCCATCCCTTCTATTACTGAACATAATTAGAACTAAGGTACACGTGTTTCATTTATTGAATTGGAATTGATGGTCTCTGTTTTTAAGTTTATTTAACTAAACCATTTTAAATTTCCCTTAAATTTTTTTTTACTCATTTTATTACTTTTTAATTTGGCTCTGGAAAGAAAAACAGTCACTCTTGTTCTAAAAGAAAAAGAAAGAGGTCTAACAGATTTTTGTGTATTTTAATCTTGAAAATATTGTGAAAGAGTAAAAAAGCCTAACACTAATCAGAAGAAAAAGTAAATGAATATAAAAAACTAAAAGCTCCCCAATTTTAATCAAATATCTAAAATGGTTATGGGGAAGGGGAGTGAACGTTTAAAAGTTCAACATGTACTTTTATTCCATTATCCAAATCTCTAGAATATAGTTGAAAATGTTACAATGGAATCTTTCTGCACTGAATACCTTATTTTTATTTTTTTTTTGCAGTACGCGGGTCTCTCACTGTTGTGGCTTCGCCCGTTGCGGAGCACAGGCTCCGGACGCCCAGGCCTGGCGGCCATGGTTCACGGGCCCAGCCGCTCCGGGTCATGTGGGACCTTCGCGGACCGGGGCACGAACCCGTGTCCCCCGCATTGGCAGGCGGACTCTCAACCACTGCGCCACCAGGGAAGCCCTGAATACCTTATTTTTAAGTCCACTTATTTCTAATTTACTTATTTTTAAATGTTTAAACTTTGTGATACATTATATTTGTAAGCAGAAGAAAAATTACCCTTTTTCTTTTAAGTACTTGATTGTATACTGTTTATAATCACTGAAGGTAAAGGAGCTTTTCAATCTCTTAGTTATAAAGCAGCAATTTTCTTTCAATTTCTCTTACACCTTCCCAGCTATCACTCACCCCAACTTCCAAATCACTCAGCAAAAAATAAAATCCAAGAATTTAAAGCAGTGAAAGAGATGACACCTCTTCTCATAATATTTAAATTCTTCTCTCCTCTGTGAAATAGTATTACCCCCCCTACACACATAAAATGTTATTTCTGATAAGTTAATAGTAACGTCTACTTAAAAGGAACAATTTGGATACCCATATCTCAATTTTGTATAAAATGTAATTTTTATCAACAGAAGCCAACCAAAAGGTGACTTTAAGAATAATGATATTACAATATCAGATATTGTGGGCACCAAAAACCTGTAACTTTCTTTGAATTTTTTTCTCAAGGAACCCACATCTCTTACTAACAGAAGGAAATAACCGTAATAAGCTTGTAATTAAACTTGTGCACTGAGGACCGTTCTCCCAATTCAGACCAGCAATATGGATGTCACGGTAAAAGAGTCTCACTACATTCAGGAAAAACAAAGGACACATAGGGCGAGTAGTCACAGGGCAACCGCGGCCCCCAAGACACCAGGCAGTTAGGCTTAGACACAGAAAAGCCACACGAAGGCATTCTCCTGCCTGACAGGGAGATCTGAGGGCAGCCCCCCTGCAAAAGCCTGTCCTGGCCAGAAAGGCCGGAGAAGACATCCAGCACAGGCACAGCCCACACTGTTCCAAGTCAAATTAGAAGTCAGGAAGACCCAGGTTCTGCGAAAATAAAAATACTGAGTGTGACTGTGTGTGTTTGTGTGTGTGTGTGTGTGTGTGTGTGTGTGTCCGCGCGCGCGCACACCTTCCCCGGGCAGGGAAGACCAAAAAAGACTCACAAACCAACTAGGTAGAAACAGCGGTGCACCCACACCTCTCGTCCCACGCCTGATCGGAAGCGGGGGAGGGCGATTCGACGTCGGTTCAGGCTGTTTGGGGCGGGGGGGGAAGGGGGGAACCGGTCCACACCAACCCAGGCGAGCTGCAGAGGATTCAGCCCCTGCCAGGGAGCAGAAGCACGGGGGTTCCTTCCGGAAGGGTGGAGAGGCAGAGACGCACCCCCAGCGCCCCACCTGCCCGGGCGCGCGGGACAGAGCGCACGGCGGAGGCAGGGGTCCCGGGACCCGCAGCGCCGCCACGCACACCCCTCACCTGGCAGAAGCACCTCTGCGCCGCCGTCTCCGGGGGCTGCTGCCCGCCGTAGCCCGAGCCCAGCAGCCCCATGGCGCCCAGGAAGCCGATCAGGAAGCCCCAGCGGTGGTCCATAGCCGCTCCGGGCGGTCTTCGCGCCGCGCCTCGGAATCCCCAGCAATCGGGAGCAGGCCGTGAGTCCGCAGATGAAGCCCGCGCGGGCCTGCCCCCGGCCGCGCCCCACCTCCCGGCCGCCTCCCAGGCCCGCCCTCGGCTCTCCAGCCTCTCAGAAGCCGCCACTTCCCGGTGCAGCCTGCGGACGTGCCGGGGACCCCGCGGTGGCAGTCCGGGGCCTGAGGCCCGCTTCCTTCCCCACGCGTGAGGCTGACGCACCAACCCGCTTCGCGGCTCGGCCCCTCCCGGCGCGCCGCGCCCGCCCCCGGCCCCTTTAACTCCCGGGGCCCGGAGACTGGAATGGGCTGTCTACCCCCAGCCCCGCGTGGGAGTCGGGGTCCTTCCCGCTCCGAGAGCCGAGCCGGAGCGAAAGCTGGAGGGGTCTGTGTCTTCCGGCAGGTCCCCGCCCCAGCCTGCTCACTCCCAGCCAGTCCTTCCGTATCTCAGTGCGAGGAAATCACACTGAATTACGTGTGCACAGTGGCCCTGGCTGAGTCCTAAGGCTGAGAAGGATATTCGTGATCATCTATCTAGACCAGGGCTGCATATCTAATCTAGATTTTCTGGTAGTCACATCAAAAGAGCAAAAAGAAACAGGTGAAGTTAATTTTAATAATCGATTTTATTGAAACCATTATGTGCAAAATATTTCAAAATATACTCAATAGTAGATGATTCATAAAATATTTTACATTTTTTATTTTTAGCTTTGAAATCTGATGTGTATTTTTTACGAACTAGCCACATTTCATAGTCAGATGTGGCCAGTGGCTACTGTGTGGACAGAGGGGGAGATTACTGTTTTTTTTATAGGAGGAAACAGGCCCAGAGAGGTGAGGCAATGTGAGCTATAGGAATGGGAGCTGGGCAGTGAGAGAGCCAGGTCCTCTGATCCCAGCTGTGGGATGGGTCCATCAGCTTTTTTTTAAGGATAAATTTTCAAGGTGAAACTGGAAAACGTTCCAACATCTTACACATTACATTAAAAGCTAAAATATTTCTATTTAGTTTTTTGGTAAATCTTTTCCTGTTTGTTTCTGCTTCTGTTTTTTCTTAAAAAGCCATCACTTATTGACATAACTCTAGGATATGGTAGGCCTGAAATAGATATTATACTCCTATTTTCTAGCTGAGAAGAATAGGCATAGAATTTATATACGTTATTAAAAATCACTTGGTATGGTAGGGGTGAGACTCAAACCCTATGCTATGTCCATCACTGCCAAGTGAATTGACATATAATTAAAAAGTCACCAATCATCTGACATCCTGGTGGGCCGGGGAAGCTCTGATCTTAGTATCTACAAAATGCAATGTGTGCATATTAATACAATCTCTCGCTTTACTCCAAAAGTTACTTTTTCACTATACTGTGTATGGGTTCTACTTATCCTTTTAGGGCCAGACCCAGCTCACTCAATCCCTCATCATGAGTCTTCCTGGTTTCCTCTTCACCCAGTTCCACTGGGTGGAACTTACACTCTGCCAGATTGAGCTTGACATTAGAGATATAAAGATGTATAAAACCCAGTCCCTGCACATGGATGGACACACCATGGAATTTAGTATGTAATCTTTTATGACAGTTCTACTTTATGTTTCTACCACTGAACTGTAATCTCTTTTAACTCCTTAAGCAGGGATTATGTCTCAAACATGCCTGTGACTCCCAGAAATCTTTGCACACATTTGTAAAATGAATGAATATATTTCATATGGCCACAGTATTAATATCTGAAGATTAAGCTATCAAAAATGAGAGACACAGTATGAAAAGGGGGAAACTAAATGAATAAAGCCTAAAATTGCAGAAAGAAGCAATCTGAACATCATCAGCTCTGGATTTCACTCTGATGCAATAGCCCGTAATTAGGGAGAATTTAAAAACATCAGTATTCCCAGGATGAAGGCACTAGTCCATAAGATTCAAATTCTTGCCCAGAACAAATTTCTAGCAAACTTAAAATCAGAAACAACCACCATATAAGACAATTTTTTTAATTGTCTTTTTTCCCCAGCCTTATTGAAGTATAACTGACAAATAAAATTGTCAGATATTTAAAGTGTATATCTAACTGATTTGACATACATATACATTGTGAAAGGATTCTCCCCATCAAGTTAACCCATCTATCATCTTACATATTTACCCTTTTCCCCTCCCTTGGTGAGAACATTTAAGTTCAACTCTCAGAAAATATCAATGATACAATACAGTGTTATCAACTATGGTCACCATGTTACACACTAGATTCTCAGAACTTATTCATCTTATAGCTGAAAGTCTGTACCCCTTTATCAACCTCTCCCTGCTTTCCCAACCCCCTTGCCCCTGGCAACCAGTTGTCTACTCTGTTTCTATGAGTTTGCTTTTTCATTATTATTATTCCTCCATGTATAAGTGATACCATGCAGTATTTGTCTTGTCTGACTTATTTCACTTAGCATGGTGCCCTCAAGCCCCATCTATGTTGTATCAAATTTCTCATGCTGAATAATAGTCTATTGTGTATGTATACGACATCTTCATTATCCATTTATCTGCTGACAGACACTTAGGTTGTTTCCATGCTTTGGCAATTGCGAATAATGCTGGATGGATGTGGAAGTACAGATATCCGGGTATATACCCAGAAGTGAGATTGCTGGATCTTACTTTATTGTCTTGAAAATTATATTTTTTCCTACCAGATTTGTAAGTGATTTTAGAATGTGTAAAATACAGTTTTATACATACTGTATAAATATTACTGACATTTCCCTGAGAACCCTTTTGTGTTGGTCCTTTTTGTGAGTTCACTTCTTCAACTCTGCCTCCTCTCACACCATCTTGCCTATGTTAAGGCCATGAAATAACCGATTAGTTATCAAATAACTAGGGAGCATCCACAGGGTACATAGTTCAACCTTGGATTTCTGAAACTACAGCCTCCCATATATTATAACTTTGCTAAACACTAGTAAATTTTTTAGAGATGAACAAGGCCACGGTCTTGTTATTCTAATACTAGTGATCATAACAATAACATGACTTAGATTTAATGTACACAGCATTTCTTGACAGAATTCTGTTTACTCTGCAAATAACAGCTATTATTATTTTTTTAATGACCAAAGCAGGAAATGGCTTGAGTCCAATTTCTCAAAATGGAATTTCTGTGGGAAACTTCTCAGTACATGAACACTTTCTGACGTTGAATTGACTAGAAGGAAATGATTAAGGAAAAAAATGTGATCAAGGAAAAGGATTATTATGACACACAAGAGGAAGAAAGGCTAAGTAAAAACCTAAAGGTCTGGTTCTGATACTTGATTAGATCTATGTAATATTTACTGAATGTAAGTGTGCACATGTTGTATTGCTAGACTTTTCTATTGGGCTGCTTGAGATCATCTGAGTTGGGGAGACGTGCCACCTAAGCTCTGTCATCACCTTCTTTACCTCAGGTTCCTGAAAGGATGAACTATAAATAGTAACTGACTTCACTTCCTAACTTCGGGATCATACCTTAGCCCAATGTGCAGTCTGGTTGCCAACTCCACTCTCTTACTCTTCTTTACCTGACCTTCTTATTGGCAAATCTAATTGCCATTTTTCATTGAAATCATAACATCCCTGCTGCATTTTGACAAAGCAGATTCCTTCTTTCTTTGATTCAATTTCCTGTGCACTGAACATTCCAGATCCTCCTTATAGTTCTCTGATATTATTTAACTGTCTCCTTCATGGGCTTTCCCTGAGCCTTCCTTTAAGATGTGAGTGTTCCCCAGTGGTCTATCCTTTCTTCAGTGCTTTTCCTCATCTATACTCTCCCCTGGAGAAACTTGCCCAATCTCATGATTTTAAATATTTCCTTTATGCTAATGACTCCCAAATCTATTTTTCCAGTTCAGATCTCTTCCTTGAGCTTCAAAATCCAACTGCCTATTGAACACAGCCATCTGGTTTTCTCAGAAATGTTTGATCACATTGCCATACATATCTAGACAGCTAGAAATCAGGAAACCATCCTCAGTTTCCCCCTCTCTTTCACCTTCCATAACCTATTCTGTCCTGCCAGTTCTGTCATCAGTTTATTTCCTCCTCTCCATCTTTATGACTAAGGACTAGTTTCAGCCCTGATTATTGCTCACCTGATTTATTACCATATTTCCTTAACTGATTACCCAACTTCTAGGGTTGTACCCCTCAAAAAATAATCTTCCCTGTTAGCCTGGTTTCTCAAAAATGTAAATCACACTTCTGTCTAAAATCTGTGATGCTCCTGATCTGATGCTTCTGAATAATTAAATTCAAGATTCTCAGCACGACATTCAAGGTCCCTATCTATTTCTCCAACTTCACTTCCAACACCTCTCTGCCTTATAGTTAGTGAACTGCTAACGATTCCTCCAGAGACCTTGTTTCCAGCTGCAACCATTAGAAGTACTGATGAAATCTTCTAGATAGTGAAAGAAAAAGACAAAAAGGCAGAAATAGATGAGAAGAGATAGAAAAAAAATAAGGGGACTAATTCAAGGAGAACAGTCTGACTAATAAGAGTACCACTTAGAGAGAACATGCAAACATAGGAAATAAGCTTAGAAGTAATTCAAGAAAATAGCCAAATGGAGGGATGGCTGTCTAGATTCACTGGGCATACTAAATGCCCAGTCAGTGGATGGAAAATGTCCCTAACAGAGATAAAAATTTCAAAAAGAAGAAAGAAATCTTGGTTCCTGACAAAGAATTGAGAATCAGAAGGGTACTACAGACGCACTGGAAGCTACAGGACCATAGAGCAAGGCCTCCAAAATTCTGAGAATTCTATAGCCGGCCAAACTATTAATCAAGTATGAGAGTAGAATTAAGATATTGTTAGATACAAAGAATAATGTACATCTTTAAATCCTTTCTAGGAAAATTCACTGAAAGGATATGATCCAACCAAACAAAAGGAGTAAAACAAAAAAGAGGAGACCTGGGTATCAGGAAAGAGAAGATAGTACGCAAGAGAGGAGCTAGGAATGTTCTAGAAGGGAGTTATGCAGCAACCCTAGAAGAAGATGGAGGCCTCCAGTAGCGGTGTCTCTAGTTAAAATTGGGACTGGAGGGATACCTGATGTGACTTTCTGAAAAACACTATTCAGAGGAATTTTACAATTGTATTGTAAATTTGGGAAGAAAAAGTGATTTTAAAAAATAGCTAAGCATATTTTTTAAATGAGGCAGCTTTTAATTATAGGACGTTCAAAACAATTTTACAATAAAGCAAATGTAACTATAGTATATTGCTTGACTTGCATAGCCCCACGATAAGACAAGTGCTGGACAGTGATTTAACCAAAACTTGTATATATTGTATATGGGGGGGTGGAGGTAGGGAAAGTGGGAATCTGGAATAATATAAGGGTGCTGAATCTTTATCTTTCTTATTAGGAAGTCAAAAGATAAAGCCTAAAATTGACCTAACAAGAAATAGCAGCATAAGCATATTAGTTAGAAATGTGGAGGTAAATACAAAAAAAAAACAAGTTAAAGAATTGGAGGGGCTTCCCTGGTGGCACAGTGGTTAAGAATCCGCCTGCCAATGCAGGGGACACGGGTTCGAACCCTGGCCAGGGAAGATCTCACATGCTGCGGAGCAACTAAGCCCATGCTCCACAACTACTGAGCCTGCGCTCTAGAGCCCGCGAGCCACAACTACTGAGCCCGTGTGCCGCAATTACTGAAGCCCACACGCCTAGAGCCTGTGCACCGCAACAAAAGAAGCCACTGCAGTGAGAAGCCCGCGCACTGCAATGAAGAGTAGCCCCCGCTCACCACAACTAGAGAAAGCACGCGCACAGCAATGAAGACCCAACGCAGCCAAAAATAAAAATTAAAAAAAAAATTAATAAAAAAAATAATTGGATAGTGGGGCTCAGGGATAGAATAGGGTGGGGCCGTAGACTCCTCTTTTTCAATCTAAGACTTGTAGTACTTAAAAAAAACTTTATGTATTACTTTGATTAAAGAAGAGTATTTCCCAGAAGCTAGGAATTCTAACTTCTATTTCTACATCAACATCTTGCTGTTCGGCCATAGACACATTCAATTAAGTGCATTCTGGTAAGTATTTGGGGGTATATATTTGGAATGACAAATTTCTAAAAACTCAAGTGTTATAGCTGATGTGTGAGCAAAAGTAGTTGCTACTTGCCTATCTGGTACTGTTTCTCAATTCTCTCTAGAAAAATATCAGTTCCTGTTGTATTAGTTATCTGTCATCATGTAACAAATGACCACAAACTTAGTGGCTTAAAACAACAAACATTTATTATCTCAAGTTTTTGTGGGCCAGCAGTTCAGGAACAGCTGAACTGGGTTGTATGACTCAGTCTCTCATGATGTTGCAATTAAGACTAGAGCTTCTGTCATCTGAAGGCTTGCCTAGGGTTGGAGGCTCTGCTTCGAAAATGGCTCACTCACATGGCTGTTGGCAGGAGGCCTCAGTTCCTTGCTGGCTGTTCCTTTCCGTGTGGGTCTCTCCACAGACCAGCTGATGTGTCCTCTCGGCATGACAGCTGGCTTCCCCCAGAGGGAGTGGTCCAAGGGAGAGTAAGGAGGAAACTCCAACGCCTTTCATGACCTAGGCTCAATGGTTGTCTACTGTCACTTCCACTTTATTCTATTTGTCCAGAACAAGTCACTAGATCCAGGGGAGGAAAATTAGGCTCCACTTCTTGAAATGGGAAGTATCAAAGAATTTGTGTACATATTTTAAAACCACAACACCCATCAATGCCACATTATACGTTAGTAGGTTAGGAGACTATCCTTAAAAATGATATTTTGAAGATCTAAAAAAATTTCATCACTGTTTGTTATGACATCACTTTTAATGACCCCTCCTTCCAAAACTAAGATATACCCTACCTTGTCACCTCACTTCTTCTCTATTCTACAATATTTTAAGTTCCTTGAGAACTGATGACATTTCTTAGTCTTTTTGTATCTCTGCTTACCTATCATAGTGTCTAACATATTCACAAATTCATTCAATAGTATATATGTATATATATATATATATATATATATATATATATATATATCCATCTTCTGGGGATACAGTAATGAGCAAGAAATAGTCATAGTCCTTGTTTTCCTGGAGCTTATAGTCTACTAGGGGGAAAATACACATTTAATTGCATCTTTAAGAACACCTAGGAATGTATAATTACAAATTAAGCTATATTTTCTGATGGACAGGGATACAGTCTTAGAGGTGCATATAAAAAGGAACAGGGCTGTTCTGTTGCAGGCATACTGAAGACAGACAGGAGGTTCAACTGAAGTTGGTATTTTGCCAGATGGGTGAGAGAAAAAGAATAAGAGTCAAGGGAGTTTAAAATATTGGTGTGCTATGTTGAAATAACACACTAGTATGTGCTTATAAATATTTATTGAATTGAATCAAACTGAGTTATATATATATATTTTTTTCTTTGCTCCATCCTCTCTTCTTGACGTCAGAGGTGATATACTTTTGGTATAGTTTGACCAGAATAGTTGCAGCTGAGTGGGAGAAGGGACTAACCCTGCTCAATCCACCTTCCTTGTTTATTGGCTAACTGCAATTACCAGTTATATTTAGAAAAAACAGAATAGAATATTCACACAATATCCATAAGATTTTTTCCTAATAAATTTGAAGGCATCTTTTAATTTCCTAATAATTTGTTTGTAATTTAATTCACTTAAATTTGCAATTTATATGTATATATAAGATATACCTATTTAAACTCAAACATCCTGGGCCACTGGATAAGATGAGATCAAATGGAGTCTGGGGAATGTGACTGATTCTTTTGGAACAGCAATAAATTCTCCCTAGGAGTAATGCTGGGAAGAGGTACAGCAATGTGGACCTGTCCCGCAAAAACTGAGGTCATTACTACCCTTAAAATAAACAATTTAAAATAACACTACTGAATGCTTACTATGTGCCAGATGTTGTGTTGATAGCTTACAGGCACACTATGTTGTTTAATACTCATGACATCCCTATGAGATAGGTACAAATATTATGCTCATTCTACAGAGATTTTGAGAGATTAATTTGTCCAAAAGCACAGAAAGAAGGCATCTTTATCTTGTGCCCCTCATTTGTACAACCCGCCCCCTTCCAGGCTCATTGGCCTTCTTTCTGTTCCAAGAAATGAGCCAACCCCCTTTTCACCTTAAGATCTTTGCATTTGCTGTTTCCTCTGTTTGGAAGGTTTTTCCCCAGTTTGTTGCACATCTGGCTCGTTATCTCAGATATCTGTGCTAAATTAGTTCTCCTCACCTTACTCTATAACACCACCATGTTTTATTTTCATTATAGTATAGTATTTATTACACTTTGAAGATATTTTTTTATCTTCCCACCAGATCTAACCCTTAGTACCTCACTCACTGAGTGAATAAATGAATAAATATCCTACTCCTTCTGTACCTGGAGATCCTGGATAGTATTGGGTTATACCAGTAGGCTATCTGTGTTATACCGATAAGCCATCAGAGCTCTTTAGAGAGATATGTATATATTCCCTATTTCATTCTCATCTTGGTTTATTACAAAGTCTTTTGTGGTTCCAGAACAGCAGTGACTTAAAAATACCAAGGCCTCTCAGGGGACAGCGCCCTTGCTCTACCCAGGCTGACCTGCAGGGGATGGTGTATCTGGAGGTCTCCTTCGGTGCACGCCGGCACCCTAGTGCATAGAGACGCAGACGTTGGAGAAGTGGAGTGCAGAGGCGGTGCAAACCGGAAGGGGCAGTGTCTTCCGCGAAACCCGCCCCTCCAGGGAGGCTCTCCTGTCTCGCCCCGCCCCTTCCCCCGCCCGGGCGGCCATGGCCATTCCCGGCATCCCCTATGAGCGGCGGCTTCTCATCATGGCGGACCCTAGAGATAAGGCGCTTCAGGACTACCGCAAGAAGCTGCTGGAGCACAAGGAGATCGACGGCCGTCTCAAGGAGTGTGAGTGCACCTTTCTTTCCACATAATCTCGTGCCCGGACCCGCTCCTGTCTCTGACAAAGCGGAGGCCTTTGGCCGAGCTCGGCAACCGAGCCCCGAGGAGAGAAGGCCTCAGTCTGGAGACAAGGCGCTTTGTCATCCCCGCCTATAGCTTCGGAAGCCGAGCTTCTTCACGCCTCTTCGGGCGTGAAAATGGACCAGTCTGGTCCAGGTGACAGAGAGAACATCCCCAGTTCTGAGATGGAATTGGAAGATGACCAGAGGGGAGTGGGGAAGAAGTGGGTCACAGGGATGTTTCCAGGTTAAGGTGCAAGGAGTGCGGTGTTGGTGGAGTCCCGGGACCCGGAGGCGGAAAGAGACTTGAGTCAAAGAAGCTCAAGCAAGAGACGAGACTCGGGTAGTTGGCTTGTTAGTGGAATGGAAAGCCGAACGCGGAGTTTAAGAGAGAAGGGGTCCATCGGTCAATCATAGTCCTCTTCTTTTTTCCTCGTGTTTTGAATTGTGCTCTGTCAGGCACACAATTTTCCCTTACTCCTGAACCAAAAGAGTACTTATAATTTTTCTTAGTGCACCGTCACTGACAAACCTGAATGGTTTAAATAATGAAGGAAGACCTTAACTGTATAATTCTGTGGCGCTTTATTTAGGTTAGAAAGCCAAAGTGACAGTTCATGTGGGTAGGTGAAGTGAGGAAGGGTCTAACTCTTTTATCATTCGGGTTTGTAATCTCAAATCCGGAAGTGTCAGAATGTCAATATCTGTTATGAATGTAACCTCATATGTGCTCAAACAAGTAAGTATTCCTGATCAAGAAAATAAAAACATGGTGCTTTCTCTGTAACATTTCGTTTTTAAACATGTCATCTACAAATGGCATTATGTTTTCTGTGGTTTGATATAGTGCATATAAAATACACGTAAAGTGAAATAGACTTAAATAAACTTAAATAAAATGAGACTTAGTGACTTAAACTCGCTAAGATTATTTAATTTAAAATGTTCAAATTATATTTTTCAGTAAGGGAACAATTAAAAGAACTTACCAAGCAGTATGAAAAGTCTGAAAATGATCTGAAGGCCCTACAAAGTGTTGGGCAGGTAGGTAATGGAGTTTGGGGTGTAGAGGGTGATGGTGATTTGTTTTTTTAGCTCTTGGCAAAAAGTAATGCTTTTTTTTTTTCTTTCTTAGATTGTGGGTGAAGTACTTAAGCAATTAACTGAAGAAAAATGTAAGTGTATTAGATTGTTAGTAAAGAAAAAAAGAGCAGACTCCCCTCCCTCCCACCACCAACTTTTGAAATGCTTATTATTTTAATGACCTGTAATGAAGGTAGATGATATTATTGCATAGACTAAGTTGTCTTTCAATTCTTGTCTTTTGGAGAACAGAAATAAAACTCAATCTGCCATCAATGTGGATATATTTATTTTTTACTTTCTATTTTTCAATTTGTTTTTTCATTTTCTTCCTCTAGTCATTGTTAAAGCTACAAATGGACCAAGATATGTTGTGGGTTGTCGTCGACAGGTAACATTTTACATTTCTATAGTGCTTTATAATTGACAAAAGCGCTTTCATGTAAGGTATTTAATTCTCAAGGTAAGCAGGTCAGGCATTATGCCCATAACTCCCAAAGGTGACTTGTTCAGATATAGCTAATTATTAGCAAAGCCTGAACTCAGACCATGGGTTTGACTCCCGGTAGTCTCTACTTTTCTGCTCTATTGCATTGCCTCAGTCAGCTCTACACACTGAGAAATCAAAGAATTTTAGAAGTGAAAGAATCTCAGATTATTTTATTTTAGTGTCTTTTTTTGAAGAGGTCTTAAAAGTATTAGACCTTATAAATTACATTTTATATTTAAACATTCAAAAATATTACTTATAGTCTTTACTAGAGGCTAAATTGATTTTGTATGAGTTCATTTAAATTAGAATCGGCAAATTGAAATAACTCCAGATTTTATCTTGCAGTCATCAAAAATCACCAACAAATGGCTTTGGATCATTTAGTAGCCTCTGAAGCCAATTTATGTACTACCCTATTCTTTAGAAAGCGTCTTTAGCGAATTCTTATAAACTCATTGGAAGAGCTTTCTAAACTGAGTATTTGTTGTGTCAGGTTCAGGTTTTAAAAGATTGATATGACATGGCTATAGAATTGAATTTTTCCTAGGGACTAAATTCAGTCTTAAGATTTTGCCTAGCATGTAAGTGGGATGACATTTTCTAAATCAAAATTTCAGTTGCCTAATCCGACAGAGGATATTTATGTCCCTTTCAGGGCCCTCTGGATGCCAAAAGTTGGCATGTCTAAGATATTTTGTGGTTGTATGAGGGGCAAGAGAGTATTTGAAAACTGGAAAATATTAGAAAAGCCAGAGTATATATTCCCTATAGATGTAAATGTTGAAATAGCTTCATATTCATCTCTGTTTAAGCTCATTTTCAAGTACAGTGGTCCCTTGTTATCCGTGGGGTGTATGTTCCAAGACCCCCAGTGGATGCCTGAAACCTGGGCATATACCAAACCTTATATATGCTATGTTTTTTCCTCTACATACATACCTATGATAAAGTTTAATTTAAAAATTATGCACAGAAACAGATTAACAAAAATAATAATAAAATAGAGCAATTATTAAAAAAATATGCTGTTACAAAAGTCATGTGAATGTGGTCTCTCTCAAAATATCTTGTACAAATTTAATGCCTTTTCCATCTTAACTCAGCACTTGTCATGCCCTGTCGCCATAACTTTTGCAGTTTGAGGCGTGACAGCAAAACTAGCACAGGTTTCTTTTTTCTTCTTCACAAGTGCATGGATAGAAGATTCGTTCTTACTCTAGATTATAGCAACCTCAGCATATGATTTTTATTTCCTTATTAAGTCGAGAACTTTCCCCGTTTCATTAGGAAGCGGTCTGTGGCTTCTCTTTGCCATATCTGAATGGCCAGCATCACTACCATTGTGCTTTGGGGCCATTATTAAGTAAAATAAGGATTATTTGACCACAAGTACTTCAGTCAGCAGGACAGTGGATCTGATAACCGAGAGGGCTACTAATACGCTGGACAAAGGGATGATTCATGTCCCAAGGACAGAGCTTTCATCACGCTACTCAGAACAGCATGAAATTTAAAACTTAGGATTAGTTTATTTCTGGAATTTTTCATTTAATATTTTCAGGTAACTGAAAATGTGGATAAGGGGAGGACTACTGTACCTGACAATTATTCTTAGTTTAATCCATTATATTAAACCTAGTATTTAGCATATCTTCACTTCATTTTAATTGGCACTAAATCCTAAACTGAGCGCTGTTTGCAAAATCCTGTGAAAAGTGGTCAGTAATTTGTATGATTCTGAAATTGTATTGGCAAGCAGTTTATTATTTTTTTTGTTGCACTTTTCGAAAAAACGAAAAAATTACAGTTTTTTCGAAAAATAACTTTATTTTTGACAAGTAACAGCCTGAGTGTGATTTGAATCTATTTGGATAGATTCTCTCCACTTCTATCCAAATAAGTTAAATATGCCAATAAATTGTTTAGTATGATTCAACTTAATATGTACAGTAATATATTTACCATAGTGTCTGGCATGTAGCAAAAGCATGAATGAAGGTTGCTGGGGTTTTTTTGTTTGTTCTTTAGAATTTTAATAAAAAATCTCTAAGGGGAAATAGAGTGCATATCCCCCTTATCTCCTATGATCACATAACACATACTTCCCAAAACTATAGTTTTTAAAATAAATCTAATGGATATACCTTTAAGATGCTTTCCTGTCCTTCCCCTCCAAATGTTCATTAAGGGATTTCTGTATAAATGCTTTGGTACCAATTGCCAAAGTCACTGTACTACAGTGCCTAAATCAAAATAATGAGCAAAACTATATTAAATAGTGAGCCTTTGAAAGTAAAATATTGCAGTCAGTTCCTTCTTCAAAAACAAGGTTGTTGCCACCTCAGACTTTATATATTAGTGATTTCTCATTTCACACTGAGATTGCACAAAAGGGCGCTCTTTTAAGGAGCAGAAGGAAATAACTTTGAATTACTACTTTTTATAAACCCTTCCCTTGGGCATGGTGTTTATAATCTAATCTTAGTGTTCTCTCGGAAGGGTAAAAATGATTATTTGGCTTCTAACTATGCTCTTGTTAGAGTGTTATTCCCCTTTTCAAGTGTTTGGGTAACACCTTTTGTTTTACACAATTAGCTTGACAAAAGTAAGCTGAAGCCAGGAACAAGAGTTGCTTTGGATATGACTACACTAACTATCATGAGGTAGGTTTCTTGTACTATTTAGTTTACGTCTCATTTTCACGGAGGGAAGATTTTATCCAAAATATATGCTTCTTGAGATCACTGAATGTTTTGCCACTTTTCAGCTTTTCCTAATTTCAAATTAATTTAAACATTTTTTTTTTTAAAAAATAATAAATTTATTTATTTGGCTGCATTGGGTCTTCATTGCTATGCATGGGCTTTCTCTAGTTGCAGCGAGCGGGGGCTACTCTTTGTTGCGGTGCACGAGCTTCTCATTGTGGTGGCTTCTCTTGTTGTGGAGCACAGGCTCTAGGCACTTGGGCTTCAGTAGTTGTGGCACGCGGGCTCCGTAGTTGTGGCTTGCAGTCTCTAGAGCGCAGGCTCAGTAGTTGTGGTGCACGGGCTTAGCTGTTCCATGGCATGTGGGATCTTCCGGACCAGGGCTCGAACCCGTGTCCCCTGCATTGGCAGGCGGATTCTTAACCACTGCACCACCAGGGAAGTCCCAACATGATTTTCCAAGATCACCTACAGGTGCTTGCATAAGCAAGTCATTTATACTCTATTTGTAGGCTGAGAGAAAATACATCTTTTAAAAGAAAAATACACACCTTATCATTACAGGTATTTGCCAAGAGAGGTGGACCCACTGGTTTACAACATGTCGCATGAGGACCCCGGGAATGTTTCTTATTCTGAGATCGGAGGTTTGTCAGAACAGATTCGGGAGTTACGAGAGGTTGGTAGTGTGTGCTTTATTCTCTGAACTTACTAAGAAGTAGTATGGGTTTTAAAATGCCTGAAGGGAGAAAGAGGATGTAAAATCACTTTATCCAAATAGTGTTTACTGAATATTATATATATAATATTTTTGCCAAGAGAAGAAAAGCACTGAATCTCTAGCTATGAAAATTATGGGTTTTTGTTAAATTTGGAGATAATTTGGTGTTTGAAAAATCCTGCTCTTTTTATGACCAAGAAGGAAAAAAAGCTAAGAATAATGGATGTAATCCACTGCCCATACCATCTGGTATTTTGTTTATCTTAGTAGTTTAGTTGGGTCAGAGCACATTTGGATAGTGTGTGTAATGTAGTTTTTCCCATAACCTCATTGATTTCCTATTGCCCTTAAATAGAGTAAGTTATCTGTGCCTTAAATATTTTATTTTGATAAAGCTGTTTGCTGTCATCTAAGAAAAATATTGGCTTTAGCGTGGCTTAAACTTTAAGTTCTTACATGAAGAATCAAATCAGGGTTGCCTTGCTTTACAACACAGATAGCTTCTTAACAATTCTCTTTTAAGCAAATTACATTGTTGTATTGATTTCCTCTTAATTTAGGATGGAAATACTCAGGAATGAATTTGATTAATTAGAATGGCTTACATTATCTGATTTAAGCCCTAAACCAGTAGTTTTCAAACTTCAGCACTTTAAATTTTCTGGAACTCTTATTAAAGATACAGATTCCTAGGCCCTCTGCATGGTTTTGATGCAGTGGCTTGGGGGTGGGGCACAGGAATTAGCATTTAAACAAGCATTCCAGGTGATTATGAAACCAAGTTGTTTTTTTTTTTCAACCATACTTGCGGAAGCATTGGCCTAAGCATAAATAAAAGCCTATTCTTTTCACATTATAGTTAATGAAAAGAGGAAGAACAAGTGCTTCATGAAACAGTGAAATATTTTACAGTGATTTGCTGCATCAGCCATAGGAGCAGAATGAATCTCTCTCACACACACAGACACACGCACACACACCAAGGACATGCAGTATACATCTGCAGACAATTGCGAATATTAATTTCTCACAATTTTGACGTGTCTTAATCATACCTTATGGACAGAGTTATTCAGTAGAGGTTTATCTCTCAAGTAAAGAGTTTAAACTGGGCAGTCAAAGCCTCACTTTTGCTGTTCTCCACTTCTCTTTCTTTGAATCAGTCTTAACATTGAGAGCAGAATTTATGGGTTTTTTTTAAGACTACTATGACAAAATACCAACATAAGAAAATTTTATGTACCATTTCTCTTAGTGGCAGTTATATCTTACCAAAGTTCCCCATTTTATAATTATTTTTTGTTGTATTCAGATGCACACCAGTGTAATCTTTTTGTTTTTTTGCTTAACTGATTTTTTGTAGTGTTAATTGTTTCGTTGAGGCATAATTTACCTTCAGTAAAATTCACGTTTTTTAAGTGTACAGTTCAAATGTGTTTGACAGATTATATGCCTGTGCCAACATCACTCTAATCAAGTGTGTGGTTATTTTAGCAAGTGTATTAAATAATAAATAGTTCAAATTACCACATGCTTTTTAATTAATTAATTTAAAAAATATTTTAAGATTTTTAGATTTAAGAGGTATCTTACATCTATCTGAAGAAAAACCTCTAATATAAATGGTTTTACATAGCACTGAATTCTAGATCTATTACGAATTATGATGTATGTACATAAATCTGCTGATAGTTTACTTAAAATATTTGAAAGTACATCAAAATCTTTATTAACGTTTTAAGAAACATGCAACTTCTTTTCTAGGTAATAGAATTGCCTCTTACAAACCCAGAATTATTCCAACGTGTAGGAATAATACCTCCAAAAGGCTGTTTGTTATATGGACCACCAGGTTGGTATTAAATCATGTCTGCCCCACTATGAGCGAATGAATGAATGAAGGAGTAAAAAAATGAGATGGAGATAATTAATG